>NC_133335.1:40424327-41086827 GCF_042186555.1 Aquarana catesbeiana | reverse complement strand
CTTTGGGTGTGCGGGGGAGACAATCAGCGGGTCCGATGGACTCGATGTCCGCCAACCGCCCGCAATCATTCCCCGCAGAGACAGAACGGGGATCTGCCAAAGTAAGATCTCCGTTCTGTCAGGGGATGACACACAGATCCTGTCTTTCTGCTATGCAGGAGGACGGATCTGTGTGTTGTCCCAGGCAGCCCATCCCCCATAGAATTAGTAAACACACCCAGGGAACGCATTTAACCCCTTGATCGCCCCTGATGTTAACCCCTTCCCTGCCAGTGTCATTAGTACAATAACAGTGCATATTTTTTCGCACTGATCACTGTAATAATGTAAAAAATAAAAAATGCCATAAATCTATCCCCTATTTTGTAGACGCTTTAACTTTTGCACAAACCAATCAATATACGCTTATTGGGTTTTTTTTTTACCAAAAATATGTAGCAGAATACAAATTGGCCTTAATCTGACGAAGAAATCAGATTTTAAAAATTTTTTCATTGGGTATGTTTTATAGCAGAAAATAAAAAATATATATTTTTTTTTTTTTCAAAAATGTCTCTCTTCTTTTGTTTATAGCGCAAAAAAATAAAAACTGCGAGGTGATCAAATACCACCAAAAGAGAGCTCTATTTGTGGAAAATAAAAGGACATACATTTTTTTTTTTTTGGTACGTCGCACGACCGCACAATTGTCAGTTAAAGCAACGCAGGGCCGTATCACAAAAAACGGCCTGGTCATTAAGGGGGTAAATCCTTCCGGGGCTGAAGTTGTTAAATCATATGATCAACACAAATTTCGAAGGGCTTGGAGGATTGACATTCAGGCACAGCCAGGGGACCAGGGGCTATGCCTCAACACTGCCCCTCCCATTCTTAATGGACCATGTATATAAGGCAAGTTCTTTATTTTTATTTTATAGTCTAGGAAAAAGTAGTGAAAGTGCATTTTAAAACAAACAAAAACCCTAAATACATAGGAGCCAAAAACAACACCTTCCTAGTCATCATGCTGCCTTTTCGCGGAAAAAACGGTAATACCACTGGTATTTACTAATCAAACATACATATGTATGCGTATCATAATAATAAACGTACTTTTTGTCACTCTTGGACTTTTCACTTTATATAATTACACTTATACTGTAGTCTGTCTGTATGCTTTTTATATTGGTGCTACACAATTTTTATTTACTGTTTAACCGCTTCAGCCCTGGAAGATTTGGCTGCTCAATGACTAGGCCATTTTTTGCGATTCGGCACTGCGTCGCTTTAACTGACAAGTTCGCGGTTGTGCGGCCCTGTACCCAAACAAAATTGACGTCCTTTTTTCCCCACAAATAGAGCTTTCTTTTGGTGGAATTTGATCACCTCTGTGTTTTTTATTTTTTGCGCTATAAACAAAAAAAGAGCAACAATTTACAAACACAATAGTTTGTACTTTTTGCTATAATAAATATCCCCGATTTTTCAGTTATTCCTTTTTCAGTTTAGGCCGATATGTATTCTTCTACATATTTTTGGTAAAAAAGAAAAAAAAAAAATGCAATAAGCGTATATTGATTGGTTTGCGCAAAAGTTATAGCGTCTACAAAATAGGGGATAGATTTATAGCATTTTTCTATTTATTTACTTTTTTTACTAGTAATGGCGGCGATCTGCGATTTTTATCGGGACTGCAACATTATGACGGACACATTGGACACATTTTTGGGACCATTAGCATTTATACAGCGATCAGTGCTATAAAAATGCATTGATTACTGTAAAAATGTCACTGGCAGTGAAGAGGTTAACACTAGGGGGCGATCAAGGGTTTAACTGTGTTCCCTCTTTGTGTTCTAACTGAAGGGGGGAGGGGACTGTCTAGGGGAGATGACAGATCGCTGTTCACACTTTGTATGCACACACGATCAGTCTCTTTTCCCCTCAGAGAACCGGGATCTGTGTGTTTACACACACAGATTCCTATTCTCGGTGTGTCACCAGCGCGCCCCTAGTGGCCACAGGGCGAAGCGACGTCACATAACGTCATTTCGCCCAGCCGTGCCATTCTGCTGTAGTGACTGCGGCGGCTGGTCCATAAGTGGTTAAGGCTGGCTATATTTCATTTTTTGTGTCAGCAGTCTCACCTATATTACTTCATAGCACAGTGCAGATTATCTCATGTATAATAATAAACTGCCTTCTGAAAACTAAGGCCGGCCATACATTATACAATGTTCTTGTGCAATTTTCCTTTAGATTTACCAAAATCATATAATATGAGGTCAAGCCTAAATAGACATGTGCAATGCTGAAAAATTTGTTTGTTTTAATTTTTTTTCGTTGATTTTTTTTTTTTTTTCGTTTTTCGGGTCATTCGTTACGATCGCAATTCATAAATTCGAAACTTTGAAAATAAGAAAGAAAATCCGAAAATTCAAAAGAATAACTAATAATAACTATTACTAACTATTAAATTATAGGTATTGGAATTTCCTTTAAAATCTGGCTATTAGGGAACGTAACAAATACGAATTTATCCAAAGTTACGAATTATCTGAAATAATGAACGACGCATCTAAACAAATGGAACGGAAGAAATTAATAATAAATAGTAATAAAAAGTTTTTATTATTATCATTCTTATTTATTATTATGAGTTACGTTCCATTCATTTAGATACGGCATTCGTTATTTTGGATAATTCGTGATGTCGGATAAATTCATATTTGTTACGTTCACTAACAGCCAAATTTGAAAGGAAATTCCAACTCCTATAATTTAATAGTTAGTAATAGTTAAGTTATTATTAGTTAGTTATAATTTCAGATTTTCGAATTTTTGGGTTTTCGGATTCTCAAATTTCTACGAATTTTTGAATTTACAAATTTTCGAATATTCAGAAAAATTTGTTAAGCAATACATATTTCCGAATTAATGAATTTGTCGAAATTCATTAAAAAACGAATTTGGAGCGAAAAGAATTGCACACGTCTAAGCCTAATCACTTTCAGTTTGTATGCAATCAGGCAGGCCCTTGCACTATACAGTTGAAGGTAAATCTAAAGGAAATTGAAGAATAAAATTGTATAAGGTATGGCCAAGCCTAATAGCCTGTACATTTCAAAGTAACAAAACAAAATCAGAAAAATGTTGTGCAGACCCAGACACCTATATCAAAACAGAACATTCTCATAGTATTTGTATTAGGGTACAGCTATCATACCTCAAGCAATCTAACTTAGTCTTACATTTTTACATAATAACAATAATAAAAAGGCAGTTTGTTAATAAGGACCGGCCACTGTGTATATATACGTCATCACTTTAAAGATGGACATCTCGGTAAAGGCAGCATGATGTGCATGATAATGGTGGTCTCTGCGGCGGGTTCGCCGCGAGATCACCGTTATCGGCGGCGGGAGAGGTGCCACCCCCCTCCCGCCGCTCTCCCGCGCCCTCCGCCGCTTACCGGAGCCGTTGGTAGCGGCGGAGGCGATCGGGTCCTTTCTGTGCCTGGGTATAGAGACGAGTGAGGCCAAGATGGCGCCCACCCGTCTCTATACCATAGGACGGCCGGAGCGACGTCATTACAATTTTTTTTGTGTCATTTTTTTAAACGACTTTTTTTTTTTTTTTTGCATTTTAGTCTAAATATGAGATCTGAGGACTTTTTGACCCCCAATCTCATATTTAAGATGATCTGCCATGCTTTTTTCTATTACAAGGGATGTTTACATTCCTTGTAATAGGAATAAAAGTGATCCTTTTTTTTTTTTTTTTTAAACAGTGAAAAAATAAATAAAATAAAGTAAAATAAATAATTAAAAAAAAAAAAAAAAATTTTTAAAGCGCCCTGTCCCGACGAGCTCGCGCGCAGAAGCGAACACATATGTGAGTAGCGCCCGCATATTAAAACGGTGGTCAAACCACACATGTGAGGTATCGCCGCGACCGGTAGAGCGAGAGCAATAATTCTAGCCCTAGACCTCCTCTGTAACGCAAAACATGCAACCTGTAGAATTTTTTAAACGTCGCCTATGGAGATTTTTAAGGGTAAAAGTTTGACGCTATTCCACGAGCGGGCGCAATTTTGAAGCGTGACATGTTGGGTATCAATTTACTTGGCGTAACATTATATTTCGCAATATAAAAAAAAATTGGGCTAACTTTACTGTTGTCTTATTTTTTTATTCAAAAAAGTGTACCATGGACTATATACCAAAGTACAACCAAACACTCCTGTAGGACAGTCTAAATGAGTACCAAGTCCAGCTAGTATGTGATGCATAATGATTATAAAGAAGATGTAAAAACTTCCTTTATGCTACATTTCCTCTGCACAGTAAAACGCAGTGTTTTACCATGTTGGCTAGTGACATTGCCAGCTCCAGCAGGGAGCAATTTGATGTACATTTCAACGGGTCAAATTGCTGTTTTTTTTTTTTCTTAGGTTTATTTGAAGTGTCATGCTTCTGTCCCGTATCATCCAGTGTGCTGTGGAAAAAATCCAGGCCTGTATTTTACCCATTGTTGTGGCGTGAAGGGGGCACACAGAAAACAATTGTTTTTATGTGCCCTAGCAATGGCCTGCATCCATCCAATGCTGAAAGACGCAGGTCCACCGCTGATGATGTGAACAAGCCCTTATTCTACCACAAATCCTCCTTCATTTGTGCCACACATGATCTCCTTCCCAGACACTGCAGCTCACAGTGGGAGGGTTTGTTAATCCACAAAGCAATAGGCAGGAATAGGTGTGGGTTGAAGGAAAAATTTATTAGGGGTTCCACTTTTCTTCCTAGTACACTTTTACACTAGGAGGACAAGTGGGACCCCTAATATAAGAGGAGTACACATTTGGATGCATTTATATGACTTGTTACACAATATATGGTATTATACCCTCTAGGGCAGGGATATGCAATTAGCGGACCTCCAGCTCTTGCAAAACTACAAGTCCCATCATGCTTCTGCCTCCGGGTGTCATGCTTGTGGCTGTCAGAGTCTTGCTATGCCTCATGGGACTTGTAGTTCTGCAACAGCTGGAGGTCCACTAATTGCATATCCCTGCTCTAGGGGAACCACTACTACCTAAATTTTAGATGTCCTACGTGTTGACATTTTTTGTATTGTGAAATATAGTTTTAATTAAGATGAATAAATTGTTATAAATTTTATACGTGCCTCTAAAGTCCATTCATTTTTCCTTCAACCCAATTCATGTCGTTTTCGGGATGGGGCACATGTGTAGTTTAGGTACCCCTTAGCCACCTAAGGGCGCTGTAATTATTTCAATATTTGACCAGGAATAGGTGTGGTCAGGTGCTGAATGACAAGATACAGGCATGTGACTCAGTAGTGGCAAGCTAATACACACATAGTTACATAGTAGGTGAGGTCAAAAAAAGACACAAGTCCATCAAGTCTAACCTACACAATCTAGGATGGAAAAGGACCTGGGGGTCCTGGTAGATGATAGGCTCAGCAATGGCATGCAATGCCAAGCTGCTGCTAACAAAGCAAACAGAATATTGGCATGCATTAAAAAGGGGATCAACTCCAGAGATAAAAGGATAATTCTCCCGCTCTACAAGACTCTGGTCCGGTCTCACCTGGAGTATGCTGTCCAGTTCTGGGCACTAGTCCTCAGGAAGGATGTACTGAAAATGGAGCGAGTACAAAGAAGGGCAACAAAGCTAATAAAGGGTCTGGAGGATATTAGTTATGAGGAAAGGTTGCGAACACTGAACTTATTCTCTCTGGAGAAGAGACGCTTGAGAGGGGATATGATTTCAATTTACAAATACCATACTGGGGACCCGACAAAAGGGGAAAAACTTTTTCGGAAAAGGGAGTTTAACAAGACATGTGGCCACATATTAAAATTAGAAGAAAAGAGGTTTAACTGTAAACTGCATAGAGGGTTCTTTAATGTAAGAGCGGCAAGGATGTGGTATTTGTTCTGTCTCATGGACATAGAGCTAAACCTACTTGTCCCATACAGAATATATATACACATATGCTAGCGCACAGGCGCTTTTCTGTTGTGTTTTTCTTGTCCCATAAACTTCAGATACCATATTTCTTTGATCTCAGTTTTATTAGAACAAGCCAGATGAAACTACAAAATAACAGAAATAGACCTCAATAAGTACAATATTGCATACATTACAGAAACAACGATCTACAATATAGGATGAGATAGTAAAAACATACTTTTTAAGTTCTCTAAGGGTGATGGCGATAGATTGAGAAATACATATCTTGCTTCCTGCAGTATCTTCCTGTGAAGATTCTACCCAAAATTCCCTGCTTACTAACAACTTCTTTAACTGCACATACAGTAAATCAAATAAACAGAACAACTGCAGCAATACCATAAAAAGAACGCTAGATGGAGCCTGCACTCCACATATGATTGTCTTATGTAAATTACAAACCTTACATGTAATTTTAACAACACAGATACAGATAATCAGTATAGACATCTGGTGGACAGAACAGTATTCCCTTCCACAGCCGGTGGTCTCAGCGGGGGGGCATCGATTAGATGAAACTATTAGATAAGCACCCGAACGACCACAACATACAGGGATATGCAATGTAATACTGACATATAATCACACACATAGGTTGGACTTGATGGACTTGTGTCTTTTTTCAACCTCACCAACTATGTAACTATGTAACACATCCCCTGCAACATTTTTTTTCATCCCACTGTATTGCACACAGGCACAGCCTACATGAGAGTGGCAGCTCTGCTTTGAATTCAGTAGCAGTGCCGCAGCTTGCCACACCAGCACAGGAAGCTGCATTGGGTGGAGTTTACTAGACAGCTCAACTTATATTTATACCATTTTGCAGGATAATAAATAAGAAAACTAAGCGCAGATGCACTTTTTTTGTGTGTGTGCGTGTAATAGAAGGCCATAATTCCAGTTTAAATAGGAAAGGAAAGCTTTGATCATATGCAATTAGTAGAAACCAAAGCCAAAAGTTTTAAGTCCATGGCCATAACTTTATACCAGTTAAAAAAAAGGTTACAAAAATAATAATAAAATGCAATATTCCCATTAATGCTGAACATCAGCCCAAATGTCTTTTAGGAGATCAGTGCAGACAAAATGCACTGCTGTGAATGGAAGCAGAAATAATGAAGTAAATAGCACTGTATGCATGAGGCATAAATCTGTTTTTAAATTAAAATGAGTAATTATTTTAGTAAACATCATATTTAATCTCTCTTGCCGCCATCCATGCAAGCATGCTGTTGAAATCCTCTGGTGTTGATGAGGAAATTGCCAAAATAAGACCAGGGTAAGTGAACAATTTATCATTATTGATTTTTAAAGTTAATTAAGCTTAACGTATTTATAGAGTACAATTTCCTCTCAAAAAGTATTTCAGATGCTTAGAAGTAGCTACATCTCCTGCTGCCACTTGGCAATGCTTGTTTCTGAAATTCCAATTAAATAATGTATATTTTAAGACCTTGAAGAGCTCAGCAAAATAGTCATGCTTTTCTCATGCAACATTATTCTAAATTAGAATATTACTGAACAGTTTCATATGACTAGGTTGTGTTTTCTTTGTCTTAACACTATGCACTGTCTACACAAAGGAAGGATTACAGAAAAACAATCAGGGGCAAGTTTAGTAAAAGCTGAACAACCTTGGTACATTCACATTGCCTGTGTTTCGTCAGATTAGGCGACCCGTCAGAATTTGTAACGGAAGCGGCCATCTTGCTACACCCTGCACTCCTCCACAGTAAGGATACAGTGAGAAGGGGGCAAGCGGCCATCTTGCTACACCTTGCACTCCTCCACAGTAAGGATACAGTGAGAAGGGGACAAGCGGCCATCTTGCTACACCCCGCACTCCTCCACAGTAAGGATACACTGAGAAGGGAGCAAGCAGACATCTTGTAACACCCATCTGAGTCTTGCATTTCACGCTTATGTTTAACAGTAAACTGAGCTTATAAGGTGAAATACAGTATTTAGAAATCTGACGGACTGTTTAGATGTTGAATTTTAAAAGCGGCGGCAAGCCTGCTGATCTCACGGCTTAGCAAATCTGACAGAACACCGCTGCTTTTATAAATCAACATGTAAACAGTCCAAAGGATTTCCAAATACTGTATTTCACCATATAAGCTCTGTTTACTGTTAAAAATAAGCATGAAATGCAAGACTCCGGTGGGTGTAACAAGATGTCCGCTTGGCGCCTTCTCACTGTATTACTGTGGAGGAGTGCGGGGTGTAGCAAGATGGCGACGACGGAACTTCACTTCTGTTACAAAATCTGAAGGGTCGCCGGATCTGATGAAACACCTGCATTGTTTGGCTGCTCGATGACATCTAGCCTGCAATTTCATGTTAGATGGGAAATACCAACAACCAGTCTGTTGAAGGTGCCCATGAATATGGCTTATTACCCCTGACCAAAATATTTAAGATAAAAGTTAATCTAAAGTTTAGCAAATCTCACCACAGTTCTGCATTCCGTAAACCAGTTAGCAATTAAAGAGTATCTCTACCCAAGAATTTTTTTTTTTTAATATGCTGCAGCTTACCAGTCGTCAGATAAGGGGACTACATACGTTTTATTTTTTTTTTAAGCTTTTTTTCTCGTAGTTTTTTACCTGGTGTTTTTGCCAATAGCACACCCCTGACTTAAGCCTCGTTCGTGCACACGATCAGATTTTCGGCAGAGAATGTGATCGTGTGACAGACTGTTTGCCTAAAATCCATTAGTATGCACATCAGACAATTGTTGTCCAACTTTCTGCCAACAAATGTTGGTTAGGCTAGTAAATTTTCGGCGGACAATGGTCTGTTGTCAGATTTTCGTCTCATCTGTACACAAGTCCGTCACACAAAAGTCCAAAGTACAAACGCGCATGCTCGGAATCAATGCTCACCAAACACGACATTAGCAGAAGGTGCCCAAAGGATGGCTCCCAAGAGCTGAAATTGCACGTAGTACGTCACTACGTTCGTGTTTGTTGGGCGACAATTGTGTACCGTTTGTATGCAAGACAAGTTCCCGTCACACACCCTTCGGACAGAAGTCTGATGCTTTGTTGGCAAACACTCCGATCATGTGTACGAGGCTTTAGGGTGGCTGCACCCACTGTATCAATGGAAGAACAACGCAGGCAACCTTAGACAAAAGCACTGAAAACACGTGGAGAGGGTAGTGCTAGATGAGTAGTGGTTCTCAACTCCTGTCCTCAGGGCCCACTAACAGACCAGGTTTGCAAGATAACTGAAATACATCACAGGTGATATCATTTGCTGCTCAGTGATTGCAGTATTCTATTCTGCATCTTCCCAAGGTAATACATAAACCCTGGCCTGTTAGTGGGCCCTGAGGACAGGGTTGATGACCACTGGTCTAGTAGATTTAGATGTGGCAGTTTCTCAGATAAAGGTTTTCACTATATGAATAAAAAAAAAATCATTGTTAGCATCCCTGTCAGTAGTAAAGGTTCTGTCTTAACCCGTCTTGGCCGTTCATAAATTCGAAAAATAACCGGTCTACTGACAGGATCAACAGGTATTACAGCTAAGTTATAGGGAGACACAGAACGGCATCTAGTCACTAGACAAGTCTGATTGTTTTAAAACACATTTGATCATCATACTAGCAGACCTCTGCATCGAATGAGCTAAATTGGTCTATGGCAGTGGTTCTCAACTCCAGTCCTCAGGACCCACCAACAGGCCAGGTTTGCAAGATAGCTGAAATACATCACAGGTGATATCACTTGCTGCTCAGTGATTGCAGTATTCTAGTCTGCAACTCCCCAAGGTAATACTTAAAATCTGGCCTGTTGGTGGGTCCCGAGGACTGGAGTTGAGAACCACTGGTCTATGGAGTTAGCCCTGTTCTGGCTTTAACCACTTCAGTATCGGGCACTTTTCTCCCCCCTTCATGCCCAGGCCAGTTTTCGGTTTTCAGCACTGTCACACTATGAGTGACAATTGCGTGGTCATGCGACACTGTACACATATGACATTTTTATCATTTTTTTCCCGACACCAAAAAGAGCTTTCTTTTTTTATTTTTACCAATAAAGATTTTTAATTAGTAGACTCGAATGAATAACAATAATACAAAGAAACAAAGATTATAATCCAAGGTGTCGAGCATGTCATACATTATATCAGACATACATTACATTAAAGTAGCTGTCTCGTATTTATACAGTGACTATATGTGGAGACAAACCCTGTAAACAGAAGAAATCTTAAACAAGAACATCTCTTTCAATTTTAAAATACCTGTTAATGTTCATTGTGGGTTGTTCCTTTTTTCTTTTTGGGGATTATTATCCTATTTCGTATTATTTTAAGGAGGAAAAAGAAAGAAAGAAAGAAAGAAAGAAGAGGGGGGGGGGGGGAGAAGGAGGGAAGAGGGAGCTTGCTAGTATACAGCTATGTATCAACTACTTGCGTGTATTTAGTAGAGGGGAACCATTTACAGTCCAACTGTGTTAAGGAACTGAGAATTAAGAATCAAGAACCGAGGTCTGAGAATGAATCATCAACCATTTTGCATCTTGGCGAAAGAGTCAGAGTATTTAAAAAGGATTCTCTGAGGCCATGGTCACCGTTTCTTCCATTTTATATAAGGCTTCCACAGCGGAAAGCCATTCTGCCACCGTGGGTGTGTGTGTTGTTTTCCAGTGTTTGGGAACAACTGTTTTTGCTGCATTTAACATGTGGCGGACTACAGATTTCTTGTATTTGCTCAATGAATAGTTGGAAATGTGCAATAGACAACAGTATGGCGTGAGATTCTGATTGGTTTCTGTGATAGCATAAATCTGAGTACATGCATCATTCCAGAAACTACGTAAGAGTGGGCACTCCTACCAGATGTGCAGCATAGTACCTTTATCAGAGCCGCATCGCCAACATACATCTGTTGTGTCTGGGTACCATTCATGCAACCTGGCTGGGGTAAAATATCAATTTGTTAGGATCTTATATGACGTTTCCTGAGTGCTGGAGCTGATAGAACATTTATGTGCTAGAATGCATGCGTTAAGCCATTGTTCATCTGTAAAGGTTTTCTTAAACACCACGTCCCACTCCTGTCTGTGTTTATTGGATAATCCTTTTTTCTTGGATTGGAGCCAACTATATATCAAAGAGGTTGCTTTACTGACTAGACTTCCTGAAATGCATAGTTGCTCAAAGAATGTCCTCTTCCTTAAGAAGTGTTGTCTGTTGTCTGAGCAAAGAACGTAGTCATGAAGCTGTCTATACTGCCAGTATGTAAAGTGTTTCGCTTATAATTCTATCTGTAGTTGGTCAAAAGTTTTAAGCCTACCCTTTTCCACGCAGTGAGAAACCGTCATAGGTGTCAAGTCTTCTCTATGAGGGAAAGATATGGTGGTATGACCCAGTGCAAAATCTTTGTTGTGAATCAGCGGCGTCAGTGGGCCGGGTGCTGAGGCTATGTCAAACTGACGCGTGACTGTTTGGAAAGCTCTCAGTGTTGGTCCAATGGTAGGGTGCAGAGGTGGGGGACTCGAGTCACATGACTTGACTTGAGTCAGACTCGAGTCACCTGTTTGAGGACTTGCGACTTGCTTGACAAAATTAAACAAATGACTCGACTTGACTTTGACTTGTCACTAATGACTTGCGACTTGACTTTGACTTGGGCTATGTGACTTGCAATGACTTGGCACCACCAGTGCTGTGTCTTGGCCTAGGCAAAAGCCGCCCCTCCCCCCCACAAAAGAAAGCTCCCCCTCGAGTCCCGGCTTCGGGGTAGATCAGTATTTTGACTTAATTTGTGACTTGACCAAAATAAATGACTTGACTTGACTTGCTTGACTTCTAGCAGGGACTCGACTTGACTTGCTTGCTTTTCGCCACAGTAACTTGGGACTTGCTTGTGACTAGAAGGTAAAGACTTGAGACTTGCTTGTGACTTGCACATGTGTGACTTACTCCCATCACTGGTAGGGTGTAATGTTAAGTTCGTGGGATGAGCTCCTTTGGGTATCCATGGTAAGAATCTCAGGGGCGTGGTGGTCTGTAGACCTTCAATTCCTATCCAGTCTTTGGAAGAGGCGTGACAATTCCAGTCTATGATTTGCGTTAGATGTGTCGCATAATAGTAGTGTTTAAAGTTTGGTAGGTTAATACTCCCTTCAGTCTTTGATGTTGACAAGCTTGCCATGCTGATGCGTGATTTCTTCCCTGTCCAAATGAATTCCCTCAGAATCGTGTTTAACTGGGAGAAAAATCTTTTAGGCAGTAAGATAGGTAGGTTGGAAAACAGGTACAGTATCCTAGGTAGGATAGTCATCTTTACCGCAGCGGCTCTTCCGAACCACGAGAGTGGTTTAAGGCTCCAGAGCCGCGTGTCCTGTTGTATCTTTAGTAAGATAGGATGGAAGTTTTGTGTGTAAAGGGTCGTCAGGTCGGGTGTAAGCCAAATTCCTAGGTATTTGAGTGCGGACTCCACCCATTTAAAGGGGCAGTTAGATTTGGTTCTCTGTAGGTGTCTCGGTGTCAGGGAGATGTTAAGAGCTTCAGACTTGTCATAGTTGATCTTAAAATTGGAGATGTATCCATATAATTCAAATTCTTTTAAGAGATTAGGGATCGATATATGGGGTTGTGTGAGGACAAACAGAAGATCGTCCACATAAGCGGCTAATTTATAATGTCTGGTCCCTAGTGTTAGGCCCTAGATCGAAGGGTCCCCATTCTCATTTATTTGAGACCCAAAAACACCAGAACAGTACAAATATCCCCCCAAGTTATCCTTTTTGGAAAGTAGACAGTCTGAGGTATTTAGTAAGAGGCATGGCACTTTTTTTCAAGTTGTAATTTGACACAATTTTATGGAAAATTATTTCATTTCTGGACACTATTTTTCCTTCTGCAAGAGTTGAAGTATTTTATGCATCTGTTACTCAAATGAGTCACATTAGGAATAGTGAGATAGATTGGTATTAGTCTTAATGTTTCATGTAAAGACATAATAACAGCCTCTGTAGTTGTGCAGATTTCTCTAAATGTTAACACAAAAATAAAACCAATTTGCGCAGTCAAAACACTAATATCCATATGTCAATAGACCATATAATATTGCAAGCTGAACACTCATGGTATATTTCACACCACCTAGATAGCTAACAACATATATGGAAATGCAGAGCAATAAAACAAATATATCAAATGAAACTTTCTAAATGTAAAAAGTCCATAGTAAAGAGTCCGTAAACATGAACAGGAAACAGCAGAGATACTCATCAAATGGTGGATCAGAGATGTGTCATATTCAACATCCAGGTTGCAAAAGGTGCTCAATCCCACCACCTTAAGAACCTGATCCCTGAGCTAACAGGAAAGTCAGATCGCACATTGACCTATGGGGTCACACTAGGATGGAGACACCGCTGTTCCGTATTGTGAACTCCACAGGTACTGTATGTCCAATGGATATGTAAAATCAAGAGGGCAATAAATAGTGCTCTCTGCTAAAAACTTTACTATAAAAATAGGAGGAGCTACGCTTCTGATGTCACTAGCGGTTATCTTCCAAAAGACTTGTATATTGAGTGCTTGAAAATGCACTTATGAGCTTGGAAGAAACCATCTATTCCCTTCCAAGGGGTAAGAGATCGCATGACCACGTTAATGCGTAACGAACAGATGTCTAGCATCCGCAACAACACTCATGCTCAGTTTCTAAAAGTTTGGGTACCATGGCTATCTTATGCTTTTCCCACTCTCCCCCCAACCAGCTTAGGTTGCCTATGATGGACGGGCTCGATGCCCCGGCCCCTTACCCCTCCCCCCTCTCTAGGCCTCTAAACCAGTGTTTCTCAACTCCAGTCCTCAAGGCGCCCCAACAGGTCATGTTTTCGGGATTTCCCCGCAGATGAAACAGCTGTGGTAATTACTAAGGCATTGAAACTGATCAAATCACCTGCGCAAAATAATGAAAGGCCTGAAAACATGACCTGTTGAGGCGCCTTGAGGACTGGAGTTGAGAAACACCAGTCCTCAAGTCCTGCTCTAAACCACCAGTCCTGCTCTAAACCACCGGGCCCTTCTTCCTCTCTATCTTTCTTCATCATCTTCATGGCTCCCCACTTGTTAGAGTTGTCTTCTCTATCTCCTTAATGTCACCTTTCTACCTATTTTTCTTATGATCTTTGATTAATCGCTTCTTTTTAGTTCTGTATAGACTATAAATTGCACCATTGTGTGAATATTGGTGGGCCTGGCGGACACATTGTTTTTCTAGGGAACCTCCCCAGGATCCCTTGGCCCTCGTGGCGTTATGATAAGACCTATCTCCAGTTGTTACAATAGTTATTGTTTCATGCTGCTGCAGTTGTTCTACTTTTGCTCGCTAACTCTTCTCACCACTGTCAAAGCTAGCCCCTGCGTGGGTGGAACAATAGCATGTTAGCTACTTGTTAAAATGAATAAAAATTATTGCAACAGAA
Organism: Aquarana catesbeiana; assembly: GCF_042186555.1. Lineage (NCBI taxonomy): Eukaryota > Metazoa > Chordata > Amphibia > Anura > Ranidae > Aquarana > Aquarana catesbeiana. The sequence continues at coordinate 41,072,348 of NC_133335.1, read as the reverse complement.
AAAGCACTTATGAGAGATTGCATGACTGCATTGATGCTTAACAGATGTCGAGCATCCACAACGACTGTCATGCCAAGTTCCTCAACATTTGGGAGCATTGGCTGTCATATGCCTTTCCTACTCTTCCCCCAGCCAGTTTGGACCGCCTGTGATTTTCCCGATGCTCCAGAACCCTTACCTTCTCCCCATCTCTTGGCCTCTAAACTTCTGGCCTCCCTTTCTTCCCTAGACTCCTCTATCCCTTCTCTAGCTCCTTACTTGGTAGGTAGGCTAGCTCCTTTTCTCTAGCTTCATCTTTCCGCCGAACTTTCTTCTGGTTTCTACTCCCTTTTTTTTCCCCTCTTTAGTCCAGTCAGTACAGCAGTTTAGGCTCTATATTGGACCAACTTTTTGATATTGGTGGGTATGCCCCGTAGTTGTACAGAACCTCTCTGGTCCCCTTAGTCCTTATGGATCCATGAACACTTTTATTTACTGTGGTTGCGTTAGCGCACATTTTTTTTCCACCTTTTTTTATCTATGTATCATTTATTTTTGCCTTCCTTGTGAGCTAACTTCTGTTATAACCTCAAAGTGGTTGTAAAGGCAGAAGGTTTTTTTTTATCTTAATGCATTCTATGCATTAAGATAAAAAAACATTCTGTGTGCAGCAGCCCCCCTAATACTTGCCTGAGGTCCATCTAGATCCAGCAATGTTGCATGAGACTCGGCTGTCCGGGACTCCCTTCCTCAATGGCTGAGACAGCAGAACGGCACCATTGGCTCCCGCTGCTGTCAAAGTCAGTAAGTCAATGAGAAGAGAGGGGGGCGGGGCCCGGCCGCGGCTCCATGTCTGAATGGACACACGGAGCTGCGGCTCGGCTTGGATGCCCCATAGCAAGCTGCTTGTTGTGGGGGCACAGGAGGAAGGGGCCAGGAGCATCAGTGAGGGACCCATGAAGAGGAAGATCTGGACTGCTCTGTGCAAAACCACTGCACAAAGCAGATAAGTATAACATGTTTGTTATTTTTAACAAAAAAAAAAAGAGTTTAGTATCAGTTTGATGCTAGCCCTTGCAGAACTTTTGCCTGGTAACCACTTGTTAAAACCAAATTAAAACTATTGAAATAGGAAATGCACTTCTGATCAGTGCCAGAATTTGTAAGTGTTTTTAATATTTTTGAAGTAAAGTTTTTCTTATTGTGACCCCGATAGGGGAATGCACGATATGGCTTTCCTGTTAGCTCAGGGATCATGTTCTTAAGGTGAGTGGCCATAGTTACCTTTGGTGGTGGGATTAAGCACCTTTTACACCTGGATGTTGAATATATCACATCTGTGATCCACCGTTTGACCATCACCATCTTTGCCGTTTCCTGTTCTTGTTTACGGACTCTCTTCTATGGACTTTTTACATTTAGAAAGTTTTATTCGATATACATTTGTTTTATTGCGCTGCACTTCTATATGTTGTTACAGTTTCTCCAAATGTTACCAGCCATTCATTTAATCAATAGTGCTGTCAGATACAGGCAGTTAAAATTCTACCTGCTTTCTTCCTTGGAACGGTAAATTGCTTTCTGGCCTTTCACCATGACTTGAAATGTCATACAACTCTTAGGAACCATGTTAGTGGCAACATATGACAACAGTGTTATAGTGTGCTCCATTTTTACAGTTGTAGACTGGAAATTACCAAGTGAATAACACTACAGGCCAGGTGGAGTTTTCTACCCAGTGACTTAATATGTATATACCTGATCCAGTTTACCTCTGTACAGATTCTATTTATTGAGCCTGTTCTTCCTGTATGCCATGTATTACACTTATGGATTGCTGGATGTTTTGCTGTTGTACGCAATAAAACTCTAAATAAAAAAATAAAAAAAATAATAACCAGTGAAACTGGTGTTGCAATAAACTGGAATCCCAATTGCTACTTGTAATGACCTCTCAGGTACATTAGAATCCCTTGTTATATTGTGTGCTTTAGCTGTCTATTTGATCATGTAGATTTACAAGGATTTACCTACTCCCAGATCAGGATCAGCTACCAGGTTTTTTCTTTTTTTTTTTTTTCAAAGCATGGTTGGTAATGCTGTATACAGTTTTATTGCCAAGCATGAGATTTTAGTTTCTATAAATTCACGATCTTAAGCTTTCAGCTGCAGCTCAGTGAGATATTACTTTGTTATATTCCCTGGTGTTTGACAGTAGGGAAACCAGCAACAGATTTAATACACACAAAACGGGGTTCTAAATTATAACAGAATGCAGCACCACATTGTGATCTAATGCTGCCTAAAAACTAAAGTGGCAGCACAATATCATACAGAAGACATGAAAAACACGTGGTTCTTAATCACTCATATCAATATTTGTTACCAAAAAAAAGCGGAACAATTAGGCCCCTGTAATTTCACACTGGGGCATCAGCGCTAAAGCACCGCTATCTTTAGCAGGGCTTTACCGTCATTTTTGCTGGAGTTTTCGGCCGCCAGCAGGGCGGTTTTAACCCCCGCTAGCGGACGAAAAAGGGTTAAAACGAGCCACAAAGCGACCCGCTTTGCCGGCGGTTTGGTAGCAGTGCCCATTCTATTCAATGGGCAGGAGCGGTGAAGGAGCGGTGTATACACCGCTCCTTCACCGCTGCAAAGATGCGGCTTGCAGGAGTTTTTTTAACGCCCTGCAAATGCACCGCTCAAGTGTGAAAGCCCTCGGGCTTTCACACTGGAGAGACAGGAGAGGCACTTTACAGGTGCTATTTTTAGCGCTGTAGCGCCTGTAAAGCGCCTCAGTGTAAAAGGGGTCTTACGCTAGGTTCACACCCTATGTATGTGGCTGCGGGTATCGCAGAGATTCCCGCACCCGCAACCACCCTCAGTGAAAACATGCTACTCTTAGGAGACACGTTGGCTGCCATTCATTCTGAATGGCCCCTGTCCACGCCTCAGATTGCAGCACGTTTCCAGGTGTGGGAACCACAGGGAAGTCGCATGGTCAAAAAGACATGTTTTTGAAAAGGTGCATGCATCCTTTTTTTTGTGGAAACGCAGGCATGGCAGCCCAAATATTTGAATGGGCTGCCATGCCCACGCAAACAAAGCCCACAAAAATGCATAGTAGAGCTGCACGATTCTGGCTAAATCACGATTTTTTTGCTTAGAATAAAGATCATGATTCTCTCACGATTCCCATGGCGTAACATCATCTTTCACATTATAAAAAAAAAAAATTGGGCTAAGTTTGCGGTTTAGTTTTTTAAAATTCATTAAAGCGTATTTTTTTTTTTTTTTTAATTGCTACGTACAAAGCCATCCACAATTTCGCCCCCAGCTACATCACAAGCTTAGTCTCTAAATACCAACCTACTGATTCTCTTCGTCCTTCTCAAGACCTCCCGCTCTCTAGTTCCCTCGTCACCTCCTCCTATGCTCGCCTCCAGGACTTTTCCAAAGCCTCTCCAATCCTATGGAATGCCCTACCCCAGTCTGTCAGCTTATCTCCTATTTTATTAGCTTTTAGACGATCCCTGAAAACCCTTCTCTTCAGAGAAGCCTACCCTACCCACACCTGACAACTGTATTTTCATTTTCTTCATCAGCTCACAGTACCCCCCACAGTTATTACCTTTTGTTTCCACTTGACCCATCCCTTCTAGATTGTAAGCTCTAACGAGCGGGGCCCTCTGATCCCTCCTGTATTGATTTGTATTGTATTGTAAGTGTACTGTCTGCCCTCATGTTGTAAAGCGCTGTGCAAACTGTTGGCGCTATATAATCCTGTATAATAATAATAATTTTATTCTGTAGGGTCTCTGCAAAAAAAAAAAAAAAATATATCATGTTTGGGGGTTCTAAGTAATTTTCTACCAAAAAATACTGATTTTAACTTGTAAGCAACAAGTGTCAGAAAAAGGTTTAGTCTTTAAGTGGTTAAAATGACCTCATTTACAGACCGCAGTTCATCCATTTGATCTAAAACAACTAAATGTTACAATGTTTCTCTTTATCTCCACCTAAGATGTTGTGATAAACTTGGTAGGCTGCCTCTTTTTTTTTTTTTTGACAGTTGTCAGCAGTGAGCAGAGAACGGCTCTGCACTAAATCGAGGAAATGCTGTTCTAAGATCGTGAGGGGGGTTGAATTGCAATTATTTAACAAATAATCGTGCAGCTCTAATGCATAGGTGTGAAACTAGTGTTAGAAGGCATAGTTCTCTGCATAATACAGAACATTGTGGTGTTAGATTCCTGCATGGATCCATAATGATTTGAGTTTAAGAACAGCAACAAATATTTTGCCGATTTAAAGTGGAAGTCCATGCAAAGATGAAAATCCCTGCATCTATAGCCACCAACATTCTAACACTAACCTATCTACCCCTGAAAGAAAAAATCAGTATACATACCTTTTCTACAGACCCGATCTCTGGCGGAAACTCTAATCGCACGCTGAGCTGTCAGCAGCGGCTTCGCTGTGTGGGTGGGTGTTGGCTCAAACTTGTCTTGCATACACACGGTCACACAAAGTTGTCGGAAAATCCGATCATTCTGAACGCGGTGACGTAAAACACGTACGTCGGGACTATAAATGGGGCAGTAGCCAATAGCTTTCATCTCTTTATTTATTCTGAGCATGCGTGGCACTTTGTGCATTGGATTTGTGTACACACGATCGGAAATTCCAACAACGGATTTTGTTGTCGGAAAATTTTATAGCAAGCTCTCAAACTTTGTGTGTCGGAAAATCCGATGGAAAATGTGTGATGGAGCCCACACAGGGTCGGAATTTCCGACAACAAGGTCCTATCACACATTTTCCGTCGGAAAATCCGACCGTGTGTACAGGGCATTAGAATGTTGGTGGCTATAGATGCAGGGACTTTAGTTTTCGAATGGACTTCCTTTTTAAATCGGCAAAATATTTGTTGCTGTTCTTAAACTCAAATCATTATGGATCCATGCAGGAATCTAACACCACAATGTTCTGTATTATGCAGAGAACACTTTAATGTTGTCCAAAATTTTCCAAATCAGGGAAAACATGGAGCATTATCAACAAGATGATCTTTCACCATAGATCTGCCCATCTACAGCCACCCAACTCTAACAAAGCAGTTATTGGTAATGGCATGGCCTAGGTGTGAAAGTATGACAGTGCAGAGAAAATCTGACCATGAAATGATTGTAGAGGAGTATAACAAACACAACGGAACAAGTGCCATACTAATACAGGAGAGCGGATTACAGAAAAGGAGGGGGACTGGCTGGGTGACAAAGGATTACCGGAGAATAGAGCTGGTGAGAGGCTTTATGTTGGCAGGAGATCAGAAAAGAAGCATTTAAGAGGATTAATTTGAATTGATCTGAAAGGGCCCATTGCCTAATTGTCTTCTAATTATCTTGTTATTTCAGAAAGCTCTCTGCTGCTTTCTAGAAAAGGTGCTGGTTATATTTCTTCTTTTTACTTTGCAAATTCTTTTATTTCTGGTGAAACCGAGACCTGCTGTTTGAAGCTTTTCTTGATCATATAGGTTAACATAACAATCGATGGGGAAAGCAATTTTATATACGGTAATATAATGTATATATAATTATTTTGCAAATTCTATCAAGAGAACTGTAAGATGGCACTACTGTTCTGGAGCCCTTTGTGAATACACAAGAGTTCTCTGGGCTCATAAAAGCCTGTTTTCCTATAAAATGTATCAGTGCTAGCCTGTGGCTATAAATCAGACCTGCCTTATAAAGAATGATGGTTGATGATATGTAACTAAAGTTTGGCAGCTGTAAAGTTTAAGTATGGTCATTTCTGCTGGCATGGATTTTGCTCCAATGGTCACTTTTCCACACCCCTAAGAGGTTAGGGATATATACAGACAGCAAAACCTGAAATTGGCAAGGACCAAAAAAAACACAGCAAAGTGAGATATCACTGCTAAAGAGTAGGACCGTTGACTAAACTTTAATAAACTTAAGAATTCACAGTAGATATTTTGCAACACTGTTAGAAGCCTTCCTTAAGCTAATATTTATCATTACTAACATATGTATGAATAGGTTGGTTCTTTATAGTATGATTGAGGTGTATATATTTATCTCTTCTAGATTTGGAAAAGTAACAAAAAGATTTTAGTCTGTGTTAAAAGATATATAAAGATTTCATTAGTCTGTGCATCTCTTTGGAGAGCTTACATACAGTATGTTACTAATTAGGTTTGAGCTAGTTCTCTTTCATTCCCCCATCACAAATGGGATAAGGTATCACATTTCTTAAAGATACATAGAGGTTTGAGTATGTTTGATTAAAGAATATAAATTCTTTGAGTATATGAAAACATGGCATAGGCAAGTAAAATTATGGATCACAGTCCCCCAAAACAATGTCAGGTAGAATAAAAAACATCAAAAAATTGATCCATGCTGGGCGCTCGCAGGTCACTCAGCTGTGTTAGAAAAGCAAATGAATATTCGCTTTCCTAACACTAAACCTCCTCTCCGCCAATCAGGTGCTCCGATCTGTTACCCGTCACCTGATTGGCTGAAACGAAAGGCGCTGTGATTGGATGCCTATCAGGTGTCCAATCATAGCAGAGGACGGGAAGAGAGGAAGGGAGAAGACATCGAGGAGCTGTCCCACCGCCACCGAGACAGACAATGGGGGAAAAGCGAAATTGGGACTTTAACTGGGACGCGAGGGAAGGTTCGCACCCCCATCCCTATAACATAAGAAAGAGGAACCCAATCACATTCACAGAGGTACAAACATATGTATATTTATTAGGGACCAATGATCAACATGGCATGAAAATCGCACTGCATACATTTGACATAAAAAGTAATAATATACAAAACAATCGATATGTGTATATGAAAACATGGCATAGGCAAGTAAAATTATGCATCACAGTCCCCCAAAACAATGTCAGGTAGAATAAAAACATCAAAAAATTGATCAATGTGTATTGGATGCATCAAGGTAGGCCCGACAAGTTTCATGGACTTTGGTCCACTCTTCAGAAGCCACATGCATCTGAGTTCTAAAAAGATGTATAAAAGACAATATGGTTGCATGCAACTGACCAAATCAACAAGAAATGGGGGGAAGGGGAAAGAAAGAAACAAAAAGGAAATTTTTGGACATAAAGGGCCATGCCAAGAAATTACTCACATAGTAGCCAAAAGTGGAACCGTGTGACAAGGAAAGCCAGGGGTTAGCCATGGAGCCCGGCCCGGGAGCTGAGAAGGGGACCCAACGAGGAACACGGGACCACACATACCAAGACCCCGCAACTGGGAAGGACTTCTATACTGTGGGAAATATATATAAAAGGTATCTATGATGATGCAAATAAAAGAAAAAAGGGGAGTATTGTAAACTAAAAATCAAAACATGATGGTTAAATGGAACACTAAATGCCACCGAGACAGGGTGAGTGCAGACGACGGGCACACTGGCAGCATCTGATATGGCACAGTGGCTACGTTTGATGGGGCACAGTGGGAGCTTTTGATGGGGCACAGTGAGGCTGCATTTGATGGGCACAGTGGGAGCTTTTGATGGGGCACAGTGAGGCTGCATTCGATGGGCACAGTGGCTCCGTTTGATGGGGCACAGCGAGGCTGCATTTGATGGGGCACAGTGAGGCTGCATTTGATGGGCACAATGGCTGCATATGATGGACACAGTGGCTGCATTATTTGATATAGATGATAAAATTATATTGTAGAAGGTATATGGTTCTACACATAGCTCTTACCCATCCTCCAGGTTCCCTATAGAATGTCAATATAGCTGTGAATAGAGATGGTGCATTTCAATAGCTCCTCAGTAAAGGGAGGGGGGAAGTTAGGCTGAAATACACTTGTCACTAGAGTTTGTGGAACTATAAGACAAAACCAGCCCTTTTAGGAGAAGGTGGGAGTTTGAATTGTGGAGTAAAAGCAATGAACAAAAGAACATCTGAGTCAGACTGCTAGACACGAGGGAAGCTGCTTTTAGCTTCTGACAAACACACAGACATACATCTGTTTATATACACAATTTTCATCTCAAGAATATAACTACATTATTGATATTTTTACATTCTATATTTTAATATTGTTCTTGCAATATTTTGCTATTATTAAATCCATTTTTGAGTTTTTACATAAGAACTGAAAAGGACTTTCTTGGAACTCTTCTCATCAATATAAGTTACATAATATCAATAAAATATTCATATAGTCTACAAACACAAACGTGCACTTTAGTGCCGGTTCACACTAGAGCGACTTGGGATTCGACTTGTAAGTCCTCAAATCACTGGACATAAGAAATGCCATATGAGAGCCGTCTTAATGTACACTACTGAAGTCGCTCCGACTTCAGAAAAGGTTCCTGTACTGCTTCAAGGCGACTTCTAGGCAACTTGTACCCATGGATTTCAATGGAAGTTGCCTCCAAGTGGGATCTCCATCTATATTGAAGTGACTTTACAGGAAAAAGAAAAGAATTTACCCAGATACTTCCCACATTTACCCAGGTAACCCCCTCCCTACCACAGAGCTGATTATTCTGTGATTGGCCACAGCCAAAGTCCCCTGTCCTGGAGGCGACTTTAAGTCACGTTGTAAGTTGCTCAAAGTCGCGCTGAAGTCCCTTGCAAAGTTGCGTTGTAAGTCGGGTTGCCCCTGTGTGAACCGGCACTTACTGGGCAACCTATATAGGGAAGAGATAGATTCTAGGGGTTTATCTATTAAAGGCAAATAGGATGCTCACTTTGTAAGGGAATTTGCCCCAGAGCTTAGTGAATGTGGTGACGTTTCACAAAGGATTCCCAATCACAGGTAAGGAAAATTCAAAAATGCATTTTTGCTTGCACATAATTGGATAATGGAAGTCAGAGTTGTACTTCATTCATTAGGCTTGGGGGCAAATCCCAATGCCAACTGAACAGCCAATTTGCAATTTGTAAATGAACCCCTAGTACACCACGAGGGTAAATAAAATGCAGGATCTGACAGCATAATGGCTGCACAATACAATACACTTCCATATGACCTACAATATATATTTTTCTCTATTACTGCATGGCACACATTGAGAAATGATGTGGTAAATGTTCCACCCTTACTAAGCTACGAAGGAAAACAGCTTGCTTTACATAGTGAAGATGCACTATACAATCTGGTGCAGAGATGGAACCAAGCTGCACCCTGGGAGGCTAGCTCAGCTCTAAACTGCTCCCTACTGAAAGTTGCTGTAATTATCTGTGCACACAAGCTGCTCCATGCTGTTACCTGACCAGATTGTACTTCTGCTACTTCATTACAACTGGGAATAAAAGGAAAAGTGCAGTACAGAAGCCAACCACATTGAAAAAATGCAGAGAAAAAGGTTTGGCATTGGGCTGAAAAAATGCCCTGACCACTCATGCCTATGACCGTTATGGTTTCCTTATGTATATGAAAATCTATGTCAAGGTTTCTGCTTATTAAGCAGGGTTCATTAATCAGGCAATTCTGTTTTAGAAAACGAAATGAGTAAAAAAAAAGTTTATATTAAATGCAAAAGGAATACCTACAAGGATACAAGGAGTTAATTCCTTTCAGAGGTTTGATACGTAAACGTGAATTATTTGAGCAGATTCATACAGAATTGGATTTCGGAAACTAATATAATGTCCTGGATGTCTGAGGATTCTTTGGGAAATCTATGCTCCATATTAGGAAATATACAAAGCAAAAGGTAGCTTTTTCTGCGATATAAATATATAATTACCGTAGGTATATCCAGGATTGAATTTCAGAAATCAATGCTTTGGATATCTGAGCATTCTTTGGGAAATCTATTCTCCCCATTAGGAAATATGCAGGGAAAATGTAGCCGTTTTTGCAATATATATACATGAATATTTCAGGCAGTCAATAAATACTTATAAGAAAACATGTCACTCAACAGTGTAATTTCAAGATGTAATGCACTAGCATACGTCATATAAGCCACTAGGTCCTGTTGGTTTCATATTAAATGGAATTAAAAAGAGAGATTATGGACCAAGCTGCAAATAGAAGAAAACCTACCGTAACCTATTCTTTCCCTCAAGTTATATGTTCTTCTTGAGATGTTCGCCATGCAGACCTGAAATCACATAACTACTCTTCTGTCGAGTAACATTTTTATTACACTGTATTTCACTAACTCTTTGGCTAGCACTACACTTTAGAAAGACATGGGAACACACTTATGCCCGGTATAAACGATTGGACTTTCCGACAACAAAAGCTTGGATTTTTGTTTGAAGGATGTTGGCTCCAACTTGTCTTGCATACACACGGTCACACAAATGTTGGCCAACAATTACGAATGTACTGATGTACAAGACGTATGTGATATCTCCATTACGAGCGCTAGTTTTACAAGACCGAGCGCTTCCGGCTCGTACTTGATTCTGAGCATGCGTGGACTTTTGTCTGACGGACTTGTGTACATATGATCGGAAAGTCCGACATCAAACAATTGATGGAGGAAAATTTGAGAACCTGCTAGCCAACATTTGTTGGCGGAAAGTCCGACAACAAATGTTCCGGTTGGACTTTCCGCCAAGAAGCTCACATCCAACATTTGTTGTCGGAAAATCCGATCATGTGTACGGGGCATAAGATGAGCAGATGTCACCTTGAGGATCATGGACAGGGCAATATCTGCACATAAAAAGGTCAGTCTGAGATCATTCTAAGTTTTTTTGTCTGTTCTTCTCATATGCTGCATAAAGCTGCTTAGCAATTTTCATTGACAGGTATAGGCAAAAAAAAGTTCTAAAAGAAACAAACGTCAGCGTACACAAGCCTTTTGTTTGCCATTGGTACACAATATACCTCATTTCCTTCCACTGTCCCATTTCAACATGAATTATTGGTCTGACTGCATCCCCTCTAGATCAAATCTCCGGGTGATGTATTTTTTTTTTTTTCTGTCAGGATGTATATCACTGCACAGCACAAGTTCCATATATGTCTTCATCTACCCAGCAGCTCCAGACAGTGTATTATTTTCCATGAAATTTAAGCAGCAAACTACTAGCCTGGAAGGATCATTACATTTGAAACAGAAATTGATCTTGATTTTGAAGTGAAATTACTCAATCTGACGGGAAAGGGTATGATGGAAAGTTCACAGGTGTAAGTCAAAGCTCTAATAATGACAGCTACTCTCTTTTAATCCTCCTTAAGCAGCTGCGAACGGTTTTCTGAATTTTAATTTTTATTCCAGATTTTTAAGATATCAATCAACAAACATTTTAAAAGAGCTTTAATTAATCAGACCAGATTCTTAGATCTCTCACAGACTCCCATGGTAGTTTATCCACACAGAAATCCCACAACACACAGCTTTGAATTCTAGTGGGGAAATCCTACTATCAGAGTCAGCAAATCCTATAATTAGCCAGTGACCACTGTAGAGAAGCGAGCCCGTGCCACTGTTAATTTTGGCAGTTTAGGGCATGTTTTGCCTAAAACAGACACACTAATGAGCCAGGTATGCACTGGGCTTATGTTATTGCTGGGAGCAGAGGTTAGTGGCCCCACCCTCCTGAGGGGGTCAGTCTGTGCATGGGAGCCGTTAGGAGCACGTTGCTCTGTACTGTCCATGGTGAGACAGTGAAAGGCCACGCCTGTAAGGTTGTAGCAGCAGGTCTGGAGGACCAAGGCAGGGGGGCCTAAGCAGAGATACTGAAGAGAAGAGCCACGAGGTAGAGTACTGTTTGTTTTGACACATTGATGGTGAGAACCCCTGCGAGGGAAATTATTCTGATGTGAACCTTTACGTTCTTTTCAATAAAAGTGGGCAGCAAAGGCCCAAAAACGAACTTTGTGGATTGGAGTGTACGCACTGTTTGATACTACCAACAAGCTAAAAATACCCAAAAATCTTCACACCATCCAAGACTGAATTAATAGTACTAGTTTTGGGTTGAGTTGGATTTCAGTTAGTTAAGGCAAACTCTGTCTATTCCTAAAAACATTCCCTCCCCCTTCTCCTACCTATCCTCCACTCCCTGTATAAGAATGATCTGTGAACTTACCTTTTATTAATCCAGTCCGGTAATGTGATTCTGCAGCTCTGGCTCCCCTGTGTTAAGGAGCACTAGACAATCGATGTGAGTCACCCACACTAGCTCACTAGCCCATCCATTGGGTGCTGAAGCAGTGGGATCACGTAACCAGACCAGACTAAAATTAGGCAATCACACAGTATACAGGGTATGTAGGATAGGTAGGAAGTGAAGGAAGGGAACATTTTTGTAAGAATAGGTAGAGTTGGCCTTATCTTCCACTTTAAGCCTGTTGTCAGAATGCATCAATATTTTACTGTATATAGCAACAGTTAGCACTTTGAAGTGAACATGGCAGCCTTTTCTAAATCTTTGGCTTTTAAAGCCCCACCTAAGAGCAGATGCCCCAAGCCTAAAGCCCACTGTGCACAAATTTGACTTGGTTTTACTTTGATCAACTTCTTTGCTAAGCCTTGGCCACTAACTCACTGTCCATCAATAGAATTCTTGTTGCACATTAAGGCGCTTTCATTGGACTTGGAGTAGTTAGGGGACCTAACCATAAGGGGTAAGGCTTCACCGTACGTCAATAAAATGAAGCCATTAATAACAGAAGCTAAACCAAGACAGGTGTGACACACAGAATAATAAAAATAATAGTAAGAACTTTGTGACACGGACTCTAAGCAGGGGTTAAAGTGGCTAACAGAATATGATAGAAAAAGATGGGGGAGACATTACTTTTATTTTAATTCAAAACATACCAGTTTCCATGGTACAAAACAAAAAATTAGAAAGTCTCCAGCATGAGGGCAAAATTTAATATCGAGAAAATGATATAAAGGATTACATTTTCTTTTTGGATATTAGATTTGGTTTTTATACCTATATTATTGTAAGTGCAGCATGTTTAATATTATCTGGCGCTTAAAGGAAAATGAAAAAAAACTGTAATGTGAAATGACACGCAAGTCCCAACTCAACAAAGGAATATTTATTCGTTACTGACTGTGACAGAGAAAACAAGCAATGTGATTAGTTACTGCAAGTGGCGCACCTGCATGACTAACCAAGTCTTACTAAAATCAACAGTAAATCACACTTCCAGCAGCTCATTTCTACAGGTACAAAGGGAACCTACATTCTATTAAAAAAAAAGGAATAAAATACAGGAAGCATCACCCTTCCACCCCTCACACAGAAAATATACATAGACAGACATACTCTTTGAGGGGTAATCAATCCAGCAAGCACGATATAACTGCTCTCACAACAACAAATCTTCCTAGCACTTTATAAAGACACAAAGTTCCTTCCACTAACTTAATAATATTATTCCAATGCAGAGAGTACAGGAGAGATGATTGTTAAATGGTGTTGGCATGGCAAATCTGAATAGAAAATCATATATCAAAGTCTCCACCCTACGCTGTATCTTGGCCTAGTCTGACCAGGCCCAGGCCTAGGGCGGCACTTAGCAGGGAGGCGGCACAAAAATCGGCTTGTGCTATACTTTTAGTGTAGCGAAGCAGCAGTTTTATGGGGCGGACTGGGTCAGAATGCAAATCAGTCTAGGCTAGGCTGGCATTCTGCAACTGTAGGGGGGCCCCACCGCTTCTAGTTTTGACTGTCCTATCATCAAAGAAGATCTCTTCCCTGAGTTCTCTGCTACAGAGAGACAGATGCCAAAGTCAGCTGATAGGCGCGGGTCAGTGGAATGAAGGGGGAGAAGCTCTCCACTGTGTGAGGAAGCCCCATGTCGGGAGAGGTGCAATGGAGACACGTGAAGGGAGCCAGGACGAAAGGAAAACCACACCAGTTGAGTAAAAATTGCAGGACAACGACCTAGCTGCCACGGGGCTTCTAATCTAGGTAGTAAAGATGGTACAGATGCAAGGGTGACTGAGATGGTCAGCTACACTTAGGAGGTAGGTAGCAAGACTTTCCAGCAAACCTTTTGGTGATCACCATCTAATATATATATACTGTATATACTAGAAACCCCCGAGGGCTTTCGAGCTTGCAATGATGCATATGGCAGTTAATTACTAGGGAATCATTTATTTGCCTTTGGCAGAAGAGTTGCAATAAATGGTAGTGCCTTACCATAGATATCAGCTATTGGCAATCTATATAGGAGGTAGGTGTTAATGTTTATACAGTAGCTGACTAGATTATAGCATGGGGTACCCAGGATAGAAGGAAAGCTACACTATTTGGGTGAAATTTGCATGGCACTTACCTAGCTGCCCGAGGGCTTTTAATCTAGGGATGGTGCAGACACAAGGGACACCGACATGGTCACCCATACCTGGAAGATAGGTAGTAGGACTCTCCTGAAATCCTTTGCTTGTGTCAGTTATACATATTAAGTAATCCTAATTTTATTTCTATTGATTGCTGATGAGAAAAATAAACAGATGGATTTATTTATTCCTGCCCCAAATCCTTCCTTTGCTCAATGCCTGGACCACATACCTTCATCGCTGTGCTATATGTTTTCCGCTGCACCACTGGCATGGTTATATCCTCTTAGTCCTCTCCATAAATTTAGCAGAAATTTGTGCTTAAAGCAGAACTATAGGCAACACTTTTTTTTTCTTTCATTTGGATAGAGTAAGGTGAGCTTATAGCCCCTGTCAGTTTATTTTTTGCCATCCCTGTCCCATTGCGGAGATTTCCCTTCATTTCCTGCCCCATAGCCAAACAGGAAGTGAGAGGAAATCTCTGCAAATTAAGGGAATCCATTGCCTCCCCCCCCCAGGCCATCAGAACTAGTGTTCCCACTGGAAAATTTCAGGCCGGGTCCTAAACAGGAAGGGGTGTGGCCTTGACAAGAAGGGGTGGGCCATATTTAAATTAGGGGGTCACGAGTTTAGTCCATAGTGCTCCATGTCGTCGTCATGGAGGAGTGGAAGAGGTCTCCAGTGGCAACCTGGGAAGCTCTGGGGAACTCCATGCCCAAGAGGGTTACGGCAGTGCTGGAAAATAATGGTGGCCACAGAAAATATTGACACTTTGGGCCCAATTTGGACATTTTCACTTAGGGGTATACTCACATTTGTTGCCAGTGGTTTAGGCTGAATAGTGCATATCAACCTACTCATCAAATTTAAAGGCTCCAAAGACTGTCACTATTGGGTGCCCCTCCAATAGTAAAATCCACCTTGTGGACCTTGGACAGATCATGAAATATTGAGGTAATGAGTGACTGCACTTGCAAAAAAAACTTCTGCTACCTTTTTAGTCATCATTAACCATATTTTCTCCTATCAAAATGAGGCTATAATTTTACTTTGTATATCATGTTCAAATGCGGCCCATTCCCAGACTGTAATGTTTTTGGTATGCATAACTATGACTGATTCACCCATGCAATTCCAAAGGCTCCCAGAAAATAGCATTCAAATGTAGGCATGGTTGTTACTTGTCAGTCCTGACAATGGTTCTCCACTCTTGACTAATGTTGACTCTGAAAAGGTTTAATTATTTGCGATAATTAGGTAGCTGTTGACAAAGATATCTTCCATCTGCTAGTACTTGTTTGAGACACACACCCGCACTACTCAGATGATCACTGCCTGTATTGACAATATATGAGTGTACAGCAACCACCCCCAGTGTGCGTTATTTGCCAGCACACAATTATTGATGAACTTATCACTGTGAAAACCCCTGCAGTATACAGAAAGATTAAAAGCACAAGTATTACCACACTAGGAAATAAATAATTGCTATGTGCTGTCATAACACTTAACAGTTTCCAACAGTGTGAATTGTATATTTATGAAAAGACCAAGTAGGTAGGTCTTGCATCAACTTGACAACTGCAAGTTTCCTGACACTTTATTCGGTCACATATGAGCATGTTTCACTAAAAATAATGGGAAGTGAGACATCTGCCTGTCCTTAAATGACTTGTATGCTGCTAGGAAGCAAAGCCTTTTCTCCCCAGATTCAACCAGGGGATGGAATAATGCACATTGCAGTACACGTTCCGTTTTCCCACAGCAAAAGGGAACTTTCAACAATCAGTGATAAGTCAGCAAACAGCACTGAGTAAAATACTGCTTTGGTGCCTCATCAAAAATCTCTTCATTTAAAATTGGTAAAATTTTAGGAAAAAAAGTTGTGTTTTTGTAGGAATTGAATTAGCTGGACAGACTTGGAGGTGAATGTGCCAAGAAGGCTTGGACTGCCTGTCAAGCAGCTGTAGTATTTCCTGGGTGGGGTGGTCAGACTACATGGATTTTAGGTAGCTATGAAGCATGGCCCTTGTATCGCTCTTAATAACACTGTCTGATTGCTGGAAATAAAAAAAAAATCCCTATCTAAATGCCCATTTTAACTTACCTTTACCCACGGTCGCGTGACACCCCACCTCGAGTCTTCTCCTCTTCTGTTTACTTCCTTCTTGGGGTACTTCTTTAGGTGTCCAAATCTTTGACTACATAACATATATGTACAAAGCCTTGCGAGCAACTATATGCACCTGTTACAATCCGTTGAGAGCTGCTAACACCTACCACATTCCCATAATCATGTGCAATCTTACATAAATCAAAAACATGCGTCACGCTCCTCTTTTAAATAAGCTATATAAAACTACTGTGATCGCCATATATAACTCCTGTGCATACACTTATACTGTATATTACTAGCATAGCATGTTTCCATTAAACATCCTTTATCATGCCACAAAGAGTGTATATGTTATTAAACAATTTTGTGCAAAATTATTAAACAAAATGGTGCCGTGCGAAAATTAAAGTCCTCTGTATTCCAAATAATAAATAATCCAAAAAGTTATTCAATTAGTGATATTTCTTCATGCAATACCCTTACGTTTGTCCCCTTTGTAATGCTAATATCCTATATAACACATGCTCCCCCCACCATCAGATGTGCCCTCACCTGATAGCGTGCGACTTTACAGCTAAGGAATCTTCCCGAGGAAGCCACGTGACCCTGTGACGTTACACGTATGGGAGGGGGAAATGACATCATAGTCCTGAGGAAAGCAAGTACATACAGATAGCTGAGCTGTCAATGCGAGTAGTTTTCTACTAGTGTTTATAAAGCTTTTTATACTTAAATGACATAAGGATTATTAGGAAATTGATGCAGGAGCAATAAGGAGGGCTTGATAGTTCCTACTATTGTCCTGGGCAGGACAAAAAACATTTGTTTTTACCTCATTTAGCGGTAAGGGCGCACACTATCAGGTGAGGGCACATCTGATGGTGGGGGAGCTTAAATGATATGGGATATTAGCATCACAAGGTGACAAACCTAAGGAAGAGTATTGCATGAAGAAATATCACTAATTGAAAGGCTATTTTGATTATTTATTATTTGGATTTCACTGGAATACAGAGGACTGTAGATTTTGGCACAGCACAATTTTGTTTAATCATTTTGCACAAATTTGTTTAATATATACACTCTCTTTGTGGCATGATAAAGGATAATAATGGAAGCATGCTATGCTAGCGCAATCCTTTAGGATTAGAATATAGCACTGGGTCCACTCAATCTGGTGCTGTCAGCAAAGATGTGTCTGGAGTAAAAAAAAAAAAAAAAAAAAAGTTGCAGAGAACAGGGGCAAAATAAACAGCTATGTTCTCAGTGTGGCCCACATCAGGGTTTTGTTGGCCAGGTGACACCACTGCCGGAGCAGCAGGCATATATGTTGGAAATACTAAGAAAAACTGTTCCTTTTTCTCTGGATCGCTTTGTAATCTATACACTGCAGTAGGATCTCAACCTCTGTAATAAACAGAAACCTAACATTTAATGTTTCCATTTTAATTTTTAAATTCTTATAAGTGATTTCAATGATAAAGAACATTTTCCATGGTAATAGAATTTTCACAGGCGGGCAATACTTTATTAACATCAATAGGACTTCCACAGAGCTTCACATTGCTAATGCAAGAAAAAGATAACACTTTTTACACATTGCTAAAATGTCTCACTTTATTATTCAGGAAGTGCTAAAGCTTTGTGTGATCAGACCAGCCCAGTAGTAGGGCAAAGCGAAGGACACTAAAACTGTGGCAGGAATGGGAAGGTACCTCGACATGACTGCATTTCATAGCGGTCCTAAAGTATTCCTAAAGTGACAAAAGACAATTTCTTTACATAAACCATTTATATTATATTTTATATATTATAAACCAAGTTATTATATTTAAAAAAATCAATTTTAACCTACAGCCAACTATGTTTTTAGAAAACTGCCAGCATTTTAGAAAGTCACTTCCTTGCAACTATCTAGAACTTCCCAAATATCCTCTATTCCTGCTTACAGTGCCTTGCAAAAGTATTCACCCCCCTTGGCTTTTTACCTATTTTTGTTCAATTACAGCCTTTAGTTCAATGTTTTTTTTAATCTGAATTATATGTGATGGATCAGAAGACAATAGTCTAAGTTGGTGAAGTAAAATTTGAAAAATATATACATAAAACTATTTTTCAGAAATAAAAAACTGATATCTGGCATGTGCGTATGTATTCTCCCCCTTTGTTATGAAGCCCATAAAAAGCTCTGGTGCAACCACTTACCTTCAGAAGTCACATAATTAGTGAAATGATGTTCACCTGTGTGCAATCTAAGTGTCACGTGATCTGTCATTACATATACACACCTTTTTGAAGGGCCCCAGAGGCTGCAACACCTAAGCAAGAGGCACCACTAACCAAACACTGCCATGAAGACCAAGGAACTCTCCAAACAAGTAAGGGACAATGTTGTCGAGAAGTATAAGTTAGGGTTAGGTTATAAAAAATATCCACATCTTTAATGATCCCTTTGATAGATCATATCTATCATAACCAAATGGAAAGAACATGGCACAACAGCAAACGCGACAAGAGATGGTCACACACCAAAACTCACTGACTGAGCAAGGAGGGCATTAATCAGAGAGGCAGCACAGAGACCTAAAGTAACCCTGGAGGAGCTGCAGAGTTCCACAGCAGAGACTGGAGTATTTGTACATAGGACGACAATAAGCCGTACACTCCATAGAGTTGGGTTTTATGGCAGAGTGGCCAGAAGAAAGCCATTACTTTCAGCAAAAAACAAAATGGCACATTTTGAGTTTGCGAAAAGGCATGTGGGAGACTCCCAAAATGTATGGAGGAAGGTGCTCTGGTCTGGGGAAGCTAAAATTTAACTTTTTGGCCATCAAAGAAAACGCTATGTCTGGCGCAAACCCAACACATCACATCACCCAAAGAACACCATCCCCACAGTGAAACATGGTGGTGGCAGCTTCATGCTGTGGGGATGTTTTTCAGCAGTCGGGACTGGGAAACTGGTCAGAGTTGAGGGAAAGATCAATGGTGCTAAATACAGGGATATTCTTGAGCAAAACCTGTACCACTCTGTGTGTGATTTGAGGCTAAGATGGAGGTTCACCTTCCAGCAGGACAATGACCCCAAACACACTGCTAAAGCAACACTTGAGTGGTTTAAGGGGAAACATGTAAATGTGTTGGAATGGCCTAGTTAAAGCCCAAATCTCAATCCAATAGAAAATCTGTGATCAGACTTAAAGATTGCTGTTCACAAGCGCAAACCATCCAACTTGACGGAGCTGGAACAGTTTTGCAAGGAGGAATGGGCAAAAATCCCAGTGGTAAGATGTGGCAAGCTTATAGAGACTTATCCAAAGCGACTTGGAGCTGTGATAGCCACAAAAGGTGGCTCTACAAAGTATTGACTTTAGGGGGGTGAATAGTTATGCACATTGACGTTTTCTGTTATTTTGTCCTATTTGTTGTTTGCTTCACAATAAAAAAAAAAAACATCTTCAAAGTTGTGGGCATGTTCTGTAAATTAAATGCTGCAAATCCTCAAACAATCCATGTTAATTCCAGGTTGTGAGGCAACAAAACACGAAAAATGCCAAGGGGGGTGAATAATTTTTCAAGGCACTGTATGTGACGGATTCATTGCTTTTCCCAGAAATCTGCACAGAGCCATGGTCAAATTACAGACATTCCCTGCAATAGTTTAATGTTTTGGTGATGAGGCTGCACATTTCATTTTTATGCCAAAACAAACTGTGTGATTAAAGCCAAGGCAGACTTTCCCACTTGCCAGGGAGCTTCAGTGAGTGCAGGCGAGGCCTATATCAATAGCCACAATCTACAAAACAGAGAAAGGTAAGGGTGTGCACTAGGCTTTGTTAAAAAAATCTTTCTAATTTACGTGTACTATTAACACTAGATTGTTTTTTTTTTTTTCTGTTTTCTACTTGTCATGTTTTAATAAACTCACATTTATCATATAATCTTCTATGCTTGTGCAAGTAGTTGTGAAGAGTGATTTTTGCCCTTAGGATTACATTAGCATGCCTGACACAAAACAAGTACGCCAAGCTTATATAGACATATAAGATACAGCATCAGGACGGACACGTTAGGGAGCTACACATGCATGTCGAGCCTCTAATGTGTAAGTCGCTTATTGCTTGGTGTAAGCATAGCTCATTTATCTCTCAGTGGAGTGTTTCCATGGTAACGGGTTGGATTCTTGACATTTTGAGAGTTTCTGCCTGACTCGGCTAATCCAAAAGGGACATTTATTTGCTATATTCCCTCTCATAAATGCTTGGCGATTGTGTCCAATACATACACAAAAAAAAAAAGGCAGCATACTGTATATTCCCTAGGCAGACAGGTGATGCGTGGCAACGAGAAGCAAATTCATCCCTACTTATTAAGAAAAGCTATGTTAAAAAAAAGGACTTGTACTGTATGCACTCTATTGTGCACAAGGGGAATCAACTACTCATTTCCATACACACTATTAGATTTTCTGCAGATTTTTGTCTTCAGATTTACCAAAATCATGTAGTGCAAGGGCCTGCCTGATTGCATCCAAATTGAAACTCTTAAGGTTTGACCTCATATCATATGGTTTTGGTAAAGCTGAAGACCAAAATCTGCAGAAAATCTAATAAGTGTGTATGAGGTCTAAATAAGAAAAGATTCAGAAAACACTTTTGTGAGCAATGGAGAACACAACCGCAGTCTACTCAACATAACTAAAAAATGAATATTGCAAAACTAGAAATGGCCACACATACACAACAATGGGATTGTAAAATATCAGCGAAATCACCTTCAGTTTTACCATCTACTACATAATGTAGAGGCCTATGTAAAGAAAACATTCAATTTATATCCAATAGGGATAACAACTACAATTACTTTTTTTTTTTACCAACTACTGTATAATGCAAGGGCCTTCAAAAACAAGATGTTCAATTTATATCAAACAGGGCTAATAACTACAATTTTAATAAATATGCTTTGGTAGTTGACCTAGATTTTGAAATGATAGCAGAGAAACTAAAAAGCACGGTGAGCAAAAGTGAGCAAAGCTATTATAAAAAGGGGACTAGAAGAAAAAGCTATTTAAAATAATACACAGGGCTCACTACACCTTTGATGGTGACATGGCTTCATGTTAAACTAAATGCCTCAAATGTTCTTCACCTCATGCTGACTTAAATTTATTGTGGACATGCTTAGCTATCCAGAAATCTTGGTCTGAAGCTTCTTTGATGAATAAAATGACTCAACTGTATAGAACAGCCTTTCTCAACCTTTTCAACACAGAGGAACCCTTGAAATAGTTCTCTCGTCTTGGGGAACCCCTGCTAAAAATGAGAAATCTACATCTCATGATACATTAGTGTGATTGTCAGTGGGAAGAATGGTCCTTACACTTGTGGTCATTGGGAAGAATTACCCCCCTTACAGATAGCTAAAAAAAATCAATGGTGCGAGTGGGAACTTATCTGAGAGGCAGAAATTGCCCAATGCTGAAGGAACCCCTAGCAATCTCTGGAGGAACCCTGGTTGAGAATCACTGGCATAGAACGATAAGCCCACTTTTTACTACAACTTTGAAGAAACATAGGAATCTAAATCAAGACAATGAACGAGGACTGAATATTCATTTTAATTTGTGGGCAGGGCTATGGAATCTTATAGCTACTCTAAATAAACGCAAGTTCCTGGACTAACCAGATATGGAGATAAATAGGGAAGAAAAATATTCTTTAAAAAAAGTTTGTCTTATTTTATACCATGTCATGTCCACAATTCCAAGACATTCCGTAAGTCTTCTAACTGACAACACGGTTCTGTTTTGGAGATACTCAGAACAAATTACTGGAAATCTGTAATTCCAACACTCAAAATTGCAAGGATAGCATTTTCACTCTAAGACCCCATACACACTATTTGATTTTCTGCAGATTTTTGTCTTCAGATTTACCAAAACCATATAATATGGAGGTCAAACCTTAAGAGTTTCAATTTGTATGAAATCTGAAGACAAAAATCTGCAGAAAATCTAATAGTGTGTATGGGGGTCTAAATCAGCCAAGTTCAGTCTCACTAATAACATACCCCTACCCAACATAGTCATGTTATTTACATACACCCAAGAGGGGGGCCCTCTCCCACCACCGATAAAAGTGATCTTCCGGCAAATCCGCCACAGAGACCACTTTTATCTGAAAGCCGACCACCCGCTGAAGAAGTCAATATGGGGTTATGGGAGCTAGCTGCTGCCATAACAACGATATTCCACTTCAAACAGCCGACATATAATGACGGCAGGCGGTCAGCAAGTGGTTAAAGGGTTACTAAACCCTTGTTTAAAAAAATAAACAAACAAACATATCATACTTACCTCCACTGTGCAGTTCATTTTGCACAGAGTGGCCCCGAACCACGTCTTCTGGGGTCCAACGGCGCTTGCGGATCCTCCCTGCATCGGGAAACCACCTTGGAGAAGCGATCTCCTTGGGAGTCCCCGTGCGGGCATGCTCTCGAGTCCAGCATTTGCGTCTATAGACAAAGAATGCCGGACTCGGCTCTGCCCCCCGACACTGCTATCAATCTATCCAATCAAGAGCCAAGACAATGGGCAGAGAGGTAGAGCGCGTCTCCGCTGTGGGAATGAACTGGGTCAGGTGAGTAAAACGGGGCCGGTCAGTGTCAGGAGTTTTTTCACCTTGATGCATAGGATGCATTAAGGTGAAAAAACACGAACCTTTACAACCCCTTTAACACTGGTGTGCGCAGCCTATTGCATTAGGGTGTGCACCCCAGAGCACAAACACACATGCATATATATCAGCAGAACAAGTGGACTGTCTTAGTAGAGCAAAGATTGGTGTCAGTAGGGCACTGGACGGTGTCAGTAGTTTTTTATTTTTATTATTTTTGTAATATTTTTTTACAATTTAATTTTTTGGATAATTTTTTACAATATTTTTTATTATTTTTTTTACTATTTTTTAGAAGCCCCATTGGGAGGTGAAATATCAAGGGTCTAAACAGACCCCTCTGATGTCTCACTTTTGAGACAAAGAAAGGGAGTGAGGACAGAAATTCCCCAATCCCTTTCTCTGCAGCCTCAGCTGCACTGGACAGTAAATAAATGGGAAGTGCTCTGTGTGGCTTCCTGTTCATTTACACACTGAAGCATAGGAAACATAGTTTAGTATGCTGTAATTAAGAATGAACACAGGATCAATCAGTACAGATCACTCACTGTGTTCATTCAGAAAAGGAAGGGGCCGGTAAATGAAATATTTACTGGTCCTTTCCCCCGCTTTCCATTCTAAAACATCCCCCGCAGCAACCAGCAGGAGAGGAGAGGAGGGAAGCTGACAGCACTGCAGGGGGGGTGACAGGGGGTGCCAGAAAGCAGGGTGAATCGTCACCACATGGGGTGATTAGGGTGTGCCCAGGCACACAAGGCACACCCTGTGCGCACACCTATGCCCTTTAATATACAAGCTGGAGGCCCTTAAAGTGTTTTTTTTTTAGTTTTGTATGAGGTGGAGATGGATCAGAACACCTGTCAGTTTTATTTGCTGTCTGTGCCTCCAATAGCGAGATTCACCTTCACCACTTTTCCGGTTTACCATTATCAATGAAAGTGAAAGAAAAATAAACTCCCAAATTTTGCGCTGACATCAGAAGATGAATAGAGGGGAAATCATCCAATGGAGATATTAGTTCCGATGACCCTGGTGACACACTGGGATTCTCTCACTTTGGAGTGATTGCCACTTACTTCCTTTTTAAGGTAAGGGACAGAATATGAAGGAAAATGTCCCCAATGGGACATAGATGACACACAAAAAACTGACAGGGGTTATAACCCTCCTTTACTCTATACAGAAAGGAAAAAAAAGTTTGCCTTTAGTTAAACTTTAATATGCTATACCTACAGTTAAAGTAGTATATTTAAGGCCCCTTTCACACGATCGGACTGTTCAGGTCCGCCTGTCAGTTTTGACGGCGGACCTGAACGGGCGCTCCATGTTAGCCTATGGAGCGACGGATGTCAGCAGAGACATGTCCGCTGACATCCGACCTGGTCCGATCCGCAAAAAGCAGATGGATGGCCCTACATCCAGATCTGTTGCTGGCGGATCGGATCGAGTGAGATCTGATGAAAACGGACATGCTGTCCGTTTTCATCCGATCCCTCCATAGGCGGCAGCGGCGCCTGACAAGCCCCTCCCCGCTCAGTGAGCAGAGAGGGACCTGTCATCTGCCGGCTCAGCGGAGATCAACGGACTGATCTCCCGCTGAGCCGGCGGACCGAGGCGGGCTCCGTGGAAACGGAGTCCACCTCGTGTGAATGAGGGCTTACACTGAGCATTTTTTAGCCTAATGCCGCGTACACACGAGCGGACTTTCTATCCTACTTGGTCCGGCACACTTTCCGACGGACTTTGTCCGCCAGGTGCGCCGGACTTTAAAACGGACGGACTTGCCCACACACGCCGGGACTTTCCGGCGGGCTAAGTCCGCCCGTCTTTCCGACGGACTTTCGCCGGAGTTCCGGCGGACTTTCAGAATGAACGGACTTGCCCACACACGGACAAGTCCGTTCATTTTGAACGTGACTCAGGTGCGACGGGACTAGAAAAGGATGTCAATCTTGCCGCTTTTATCGGCGAGATTGACACCTTGCTAGCCCCGTCGCGGGGCATACCAGGCCCTTAGGTCTGGTATGGATTATAAAGGGGAACCCCGCTACGCCGAAAAAACGGCGTGGGGTCCCCCTAAAATCCATACCAGACCCCGATCCGAGCACGCAGCCTGGCCGGTCAGGAAAGGGGGTGGGGACGAGCGAGCGCCCCCCCCCCTCCTGAACCGTACCAGGCCGCATGCCCTCAACATGGGGGGTGGGTGCTTTGGGGGAGGGGGGCGCCCTGCGCCCCCACCCCCAAAGCACCTTGTCCCCATGTTGATGAGGACAAGGGCCTCTTCCCGACAACCCTGGCCGTTGGTTGTCGGGGTCTGCGGGCGGGGGCTTATCGGAATCTGGGAGCCCCCTTTAATAAGGGGGCCCCCAGATCCCGGCCCCCCACCCTATGTAAATGAGTATGGGGTACATGGTACCCCTACCCATTTACCTAGGAAAAAAGTGTAAGTAATAAAACACACTACACAGGTTTTTAAAATATTTTATTAAACAGCTCCGGGGGGGGATCTTCCTCCGGCTTTGGGGGTCTTCTTCCGGCTTCGGGGGTCCCTCCGCTTCGTCTTCTCCCGGCGTCCGGTTGGTTCTTCTCCGCTCTCCGGCCTCTTCTCCCGGTGTCGCAGGTCTTCGGCCGGCCCCTCCGCTCTCTTCATGTAGCTCTATTGCGAGCGGAGGTCCGGACTTCTGGGCTTCTTGGCTTCTTGGCTTCTCTTCTCTTCTCTTCCCCCAGATGTTGACACGACGCTCTCTCCGGCTGGACTGGTCTCTGAGGGCTGCGTTGTGACTTATATAGGCGGAGACCCCGCCCCCATATGATGTCACAGTCCTTGGGCATGCTGGGACTGTGACGTTTTAGGGGGCGTGGTCGACCACGCCCCCTAAAACGTCACAGTCCCAGCATGCCCAGGGACTGTGACATCATATGGGGGCGGGGTCTCCGCCTATATAAGTCACAACGCAGCCCTCAGAGACCAGTCCAGCCGGAGAGAGCGTCGTGTCAACATCTGGGGGAAGAGAAGAGAAGAGAAGCCAAGAAGCCAAGAAGCCAAGAAGCCCAGAAGTCCGGACCTCCGCTCGCAATAGAGCTACATGAAGAGAGCGGAGGGGCCGGCCGAAGACCTGCGACACCGGGAGAAGAGGCCGGAGAGCGGAGAAGAACCAACCGGACGCCGGGAGAAGACGAAGCGGAGGGACCCCCGAAGCCGGAAGAAGACCCCCAAAGCCGGAGGAAGATCCCCCCCCGGAGCTGTTTAATAAAATATTTTAAAAACCTGTGTAGTGTGTTTTATTACTTACACTTTTTTCCTAGGTAAATGGGTAGGGGTACCATGTACCCCATACTCGTTTACATAGGGTGGGGGGCCGGGATCTGGGGGCCCCCTTATTAAAGGGGGCTCCCAGATTCCGATAAGCCCCCGCCCGCAGACCCCGACAACCAACGGCCAGGGTTGTCGGGAAGAGGCCCTTGTCCTCATCAACATGGGGACAAGGTGCTTTGGGGGGGGGGCGCAGGGCGCCCCCCTCCCCCAAAGCACCCACCCCCCATGTTGAGGGCATGCGGCCTGGTACGGTTCAGGAGGGGGGGGGCGCTCGCTCGTCCCCACCCCCTTTCCTGACCGGCCAGGCTGCGTGCTCGGATCGGGGTCTGGTATGGATTTTAGGGGGGGCCCCACGCCGTTTTTTCGGCGTAGCGGGGTTCCCCTTTATAATCCATACCAGACCTAAGGGCCTGGTATGCCCCGCGCTCGCCGCAATATGAAGATTTGTTTTTCCTATTGCAGCGAGCGCGAGATGCAATACCATCCCCTCGTGTCGTATTTGGTCTGTCGGACCAGCCTACACACGAGCGGACTTTCCGCCCGAAACTGAGTCCGACGGAAAGATTTCAAACATGTTTAAAATCTAGGTCCGGCGGGCTTTTGGGAAGAAGTCCGCCGGAAAAGTCCGCCGCCGCCCACACACGGGCGGATTGTCCGGCACACTCTGGTCCGCCGGACCAAGTATGCCGGAAAGTCCGACCGTGTGTACGCGGCATAATACATTGAGCAAAATAAAATAAACATTCCACTGTAAACTACAGTATTTGTTAAAATTCTTCTCCAGCACTTGCAGTTTACAACTTTTAATGCTGCTAGATCCTGCTTTTTAATTTCTTGGTGTGGCGCCCAAATTTTTTTTTTTTTTTCTTTTTACTTATTTTGCTTTATTCTTATTTAGTAGTTCTGCAAATAATACACTTACTATCCCTGGGTGGCTATATCACTCCTCCGTTTTATCTATGGAGGAAGCTATGGTGGTCATCCTTGTCTGCTCCACTGATATGGACAACAAACATGTCTGTATCTCTTTATATCCATTATGTGGGGGGGCAGAACATTTAGTAGTTCATAGAAGATAGCTAGAATGGAAGATAAATAATTTCCCTTTGGGATTAATAAAGTATTCTGAATTGGTTTCAGATTCTGAATCTGAAACAGTGCAACACAGGAAATGACAAGAGCACTGCATTTCTAGCAAGATCAAAATGTATTTTCTTGTATTTGCTGAAAACATTCTTAGTGTGAAAAAAGAAAATGAATGCAGCCATCACAGCCACAAAGAACTGTAACCTGCAATATTGCATTTTTGTTCTTGGGTTTAGTTATCACTTCAAGTGTAATGAGATATATCTTGCCAATCCTTGGATCCTTGGCAGTTCTTAAAGTGGTTGCTCACTCTGGAAAAAAAAAAAAACATCAAAAGTCAACAGCTATATCCATAAATCCTGTAGCTGCTGATTTTAACCACTTGCCGACTGCGCTATAGCCGAATGACGGCTACAGCGCGGCTGGCTAGTTCTGGGGCGTGCACCCGGAAGTGTCCATGATGGCTGGGTCCTCGGGAACCAGCCATCACAGATGGGGCTAAAGGGCCAATCACAGTGGCCCTTTACCATGTGATCGCTTCATCCAATGATGGGGCGAGCACTTTGTCAACAAACTGGTGTCATGTCCGGTTCAGCTCTCTCTTCTCTTCACATCAATAAAGTGTGTGAGGAGAGGAGGGAGACACAGTGCAGCTGCGTGAGACGGCAGCATTTAGTGTGCCCTCATAGTGCCCTACAGTGCCATCAGAGTGCCATCAGTTCCCCCAGCGTGCCACATCACTACCATCACAGTGCCCATCAGTACCATTACAATGCCATCATTGCCACTACAATGCTCAGCAGTGCCCAATAGTGCACATCAGTGAGTGCTCATCAGTGCCACCCTATCAGTGAATCCTCATCAGCGCCCGTGAGTGCCGTAAAAATTTGTAAAAAAAAAAGCATTTTCATTTTCTTTCCACATTTTCTAGAAACTTATGAAAAAAAAAATGACATGTTTAAAAAGACTCATTATGCCTCATAGAATATACGTTGGGGTGTTTACTTTCCAAAATGGGGTCATTTTGTGGGCGTTTCCATTGTCCCGGTGCTCCAGGGCCTTCAAAAGTGTAATAGGTGGTCAGGAAATTAGAGGTGTAATTTATGTCCCTAAAACACCTGAAGGTGCTCCCTGCATGTTGGGCCTCTGTATGTGGCCAGACTGTGTAAAAGTCTCACACATGTGGTATCCCCATACTCAGGAGGAGTAGCAGAATGTATTTTGGGGTGCAGTTGCAAGTATGAATATGTCATGTGAGAGAAATAACCTGTTAATATGACAATTTTGTGGAAAATAAATGTTAATTTTGCAAAGAATTGTGGGAAAAAATTACAACTTGAAAAAACTCACCATGCCTTTTACTAAATACCTTGCAATGTCTACTTTCCAAAAAGGGGTCATTTGGGGGGGTATTTGTACTATCCTGGTTTGTTAGTGTCTAAAGAAATGCCATTACTACATCAGGTGTGGTCAATTTTTAATGATTGGCACCATAGCTTGTAGATGCATATGATAGCCAAAGACTTCTTGCTCTACCTGTTTCGCCATACAATGGCTTCATCAGAAGACTTCAGGTAAGTACTGCATGTATGGTCACTATAGAGTAAAAATTATATATTAGAAAATACAAAGTTGATGTACAACATCACTTCATGAACACAAATGTATACATAAATCACAATTTTCTTATATGTGCACCTAAAGCCCAAATCATCCCCACCTGAACTGTGATATGTGTCCCATATAAACACCATGCGTCTCAAACGTATGAAGGACATTGATGTTACGGAAAAATGACTGGTTTCTCTCTTGCCATTGAATAACAAACCCCAAACGTTCGATAGACTGGTAGGTTAGATCTCTTTTCTGTGTATTTGGAATTGAGATATAAAAAAAATATCCTTTTTCTAGACAGGCTGTTTTTAGTGTACTTATGTCCTTCTCTGTGGTACAGCAGATTTTTCTGTAACATCAATGTCCTTCATATGTCTGAGCCGCATGGTGTTTATATGGGACGCGCATCACAGTTCCGGTGGGGATGATTTGGGGTATAGGTCCACATTCCATGCACATCTAAGAAAATTGTGATTTATGTATACATTTGTGTTCATGAAGTGAAGAAGAGAAGAGTGGCAGGCAGCGCAGCCTTTGAGTGGGGAAGATGCAGCTCTCCTTTTGGAGCACTGGAAGTATAGCAAAAGCTACTTTTCCTGGCATGAATAAAAGTGTAAAATGTAAACAGTAGCCAACAATCCAGGAGGTAGCATACACCTCATTACACTTAATTATTTGTTACCCAACAGATTTTAAATGAACATTTTGTCTGCAGTTCTTTTTCAATTTAAACACACAAACACTGATATTGCAAGTTAAAAAAAATAGCCTGTACAGACATAATGTATGAAAACTTACCTTTTGCTCTTGCCATCATGCAGAATTTGTTACAAAATTTTCCATAGGCAACATTTTAAAAGCTCTTACAGGTAAACAGTTTAGAGTTAATCCTGAATAGTGACCCTATAATTATTCCTTCCACTCCAATGTGCATGACGATATGTAACATGTACCACAATCTCCGTTTTCACACACAGCACCCCTAACATGTGTTTACATACACGTGTTTATATAGGGGGGCAGGCACAATTATTATTATTACTTTTTTTGGGGGGGGGGGGGGTGGTTAAGTACCTGGGTGTACCTTTTTTGCACTTTTGTTTAGTTACCTTTATTGCTATTACTTTAGGGCACCAAAAGCAACCTATGTGATAGCATTTTTACTGTGATTTTCTTTAAAGTGGTTGTAAACCTCTAAAATGAAAAATTAGCAGAGCGTATCCCTCTATAGTGTGTACTAGTCTCAATTCAATTTCTGCGTCTTCTCTCTTCCCTCTACATTTGTCACTTCTGTCAGGTTATCTCAACACCATGAGAATTTTGGGAGATAGTCCCACCTCCCCCCAGCACACAGAAGGTGATTGACAGTTTCAGCCGTGCATGCTTCCCTATGAGACTGTGTAGAAGGAGGGTGTCTATTTTCTCCATTCAGGTCTCAGATTACACTCAACTCCTTACTCTATGATGAGCAATATGTGTTGTCAGATCACTGTCACCTGCCTTTCATCTATGTGTTTTGAAGGCTGCAGATAAACAGGTACACCTTATGTAGGAATATTTCTTTCAATCCTATGTATAACCTGAGGCTAGTATGGGTTTATATTGGGTTTACAATCACTTTAATGAAACATCAAGGGTTTATTAGACACCTGAGTTTTCCCCTGCACTCTACTGAAGCTAATGGGGCTTAGACCCTTATAGGTTCTGGGTTCTTACTAGCTAGGAGAGATCTGCCAAAGAGGTGTTTGTTGGTCAACCTCTCCTCTATCCAGGGGGTTGTGAGTAAGGGAACGAATGTACTGGGGGTCCACCTCAGAGCTAACATTAGGCTTTTCAGATTTACATTTCCACTGCCATTGATGTATTCATACATTGGTGGCAGTAAAAGAGTTAAGCCACGTCCAATATTCAAAGTAATACAAACCAAAACTACCGCGCACTACACGTGCCACCTTTACTTTGGCCCAATTTATGATCTTGTACATAACCCACTTCATTCTAGATATAGGTAGGACTTCACATGCTTCTTGTATTTAGACAATAATTGCTATTATCCCAGAATTCAGCTTTAAACTCTACAGGGCCATGAGTAGGTCACTTAAAAAAAAAGAAATCAATGAAAATATTAATGCTAGGAATACGTGAGCGAATTAACAAGATAATTGCGGTGCAATAGTTCATAACCAAAATGCCCCCTCTTATGTACTTGGAATATCAATGTTTATGTAAGAGAAGTAGCTGGGGGATGAAGCATGGGTGGTCGATTGTTCTGTGACTATCCCCTTTAATTAGGAGAATGACACTACAAGCTTAGAATAGGCAGAGAACATTGGTATGCCCCGGAGACTCTGGGATGCTGCCGTGTTATATTACTGAGCACAATTTAAATGTAAAATGCAGAAAGCATGTATACTCTTAAAGGTTTCTATTTCGAGAAATGAGTGGGTGTCATTACAAAAGTGTGCACTGTCTGATTATTTATATATTGCACAGTGAACATCGCTCCTTTGGCTCTGTAGTTGTACGGAAGTGAAGTTATTCATAGTTCAACAGCTGATAGAAAAATTGCTTCAATTGTGTAAGAGATCTGTAAATTATCTTTCACAATTCTTCATATCATTCTACATACAAGTGTTAGGAAAGAAGAAAAAAGCATAGGCACATAATAATTGTGCAAACGGAGAATCTCTGTTAGCCAGATCCACAGACGGAAAAAACCTATTAGCCAAACCCATGGACAGAGATTTCCCGTTAGCCTGACTTGTGCGCATGCGCACACGTGTGCGTGCCGGCGTGCACGCTCGCCACTAAGTGGCGCCAAATGGACTATATAAACCCCTCAGCTGAAAGTGGCCTTTGCCTTATGGTCTACAGCGTTCTGCTACCTGTTTCCTGTGTTTGATTCTGTTGCCGTTCTGACCTGTCTGACCACGCATGTACTCTACCTGTTCCAAGCCCTGGCTTGCTCTTCGACCACGTCTTTGCTTGACCGCCCTGTTTGTCTGTTTGTCGTTGCCAACTCATGCCTGGACCTGACTACTTTGTTTCTTACTGCTCTGTTCCTGAAGTGCCTGCTAGTGACTGACCTCTGGCTTGCTCTTCGACCACGTCTCTGCTTGATTCCTCTGTTTGTCGTTGTCAACTCCAGCCTGTACCTGACTACTCTGCTGCCTACTGCTCTGTTCCTGAAGTTCCTGCTAGTGACTGACCCCGCGTGTCTGACCCTGCTCTGTACCCAGCCTGCCAAGCACCTGCTGTCTGCCATCTTCCAGCCTGCCAAGTATCTGCTGTCTGTGACCTGCCAGCCTGCCAAGTACCTGCTGTCCAGCGTCATGATCCAGCCTGTATCCACGTGCGCACAGACCCCTCATCTGCAGCCTTCTCCATCCAAACTACTAGGCACTTGTGCCACTCCAGGCTTCTGTGCCTCCTGTTTACTCTATCAGGGGCACCAGGCCAGAGGAGTAAGAGATCTCCTTATTCTTCACATCAGGCTCCATCTCCAGGTACCTGACAATAGGTCATCAAGAAGTGGTATTTGATCTCCTGGTTATGAATGACATTTCTTAAAGTGGTTGTATACTCTTTTTTTTTTTTTTTACCTACATGTAAGCCTACAATAAGTCTTACCTGTAGGTAAAATGAATATCTCCTAAACCTGTACGGTTTAGGAGATATTCACTTTGCATGCAGCCGCTGACGTCAGCGGCTCATGCTCTGTGAATGCCCAGCTGAAGGTCCGGCAGAAGCTGCCGAACCTTGCCGGGAAAAAGACTCTAGTGACAAATGTATTTTAGCCTAACTTTCAATAAACGCGGACTGCAATTCAACCACCTCCCCCTTTCACGTAATAGTTGGGGTTGACTAGAAAGGTAAACTCACAGTCTCTATGCATTGGCATTCCATAAGAACCTGGGGGATGGGCAAGAGTCATGTGTACAACCACATACCTTATACAATATAATTGTATCTATCATCTAAATCAAATAATGTTACATAAATCAATATATATATATATATATATATATATATATATATTATATTATTATATATATATTTCTTATTGATATCCTAATCAAGAAATATTACAGTATGAAGAACTAATATTCTTAACTCAAACCTCTACATCTTAAGAAATGTGAAACCTTATCTCATTTGTGATGGGGAAGGAAAGAGAACTAGCTCAAGCCTAAATAGTAACAAAGAGATGCACAGACTAATGAAAGCTTTATAGATCTTTTAACACAGACTGTAAAATCTTAGAAGAGATAAATATATACAACTCAATCATACTATAAAGACCCAACCCGTTCATACATATGTTAGTAATGTTAATTGATTAATATTAGATTAAGGAAGGCTTCTAACAGCAATCAACACCATTTTTAAAAATGAGTGTTGTGGAAGCATCTACTGGACTTCTATGCGGACATGTTCCTTGCTACTGCGCAGGCGCAAGAACGGGAGAAGGCAGCTGCATGAAAACCCGGAAATGAAGCTTCAGCTGCCCACATCCTCCATAGCCACAGCCAAATCAAGGGAGAGAAAAGATAACTAAGCGGATTGTAAGAAATTAGAATGTGCACATGGGCATCACTTTCCATTGTGGTTCAGGTGAATTATAGCGATCTTCATGATTTTGTTAGTGTAATGTTGTCTAGAAAACTGGAACTCTGTTTTAAGCTGGCCACACATGGTTGAATCTCCAACAGTGAATGTGCTTTTCTTTAAAAAAAAAAAAAAAGTTTAGTGCACAATGCCTGCTTGAGCTTCTGGTTTACCGCGTTCACCTTGTAAGAGCGGGTACACTCATTAGTGACCCTGTGGGCAATGAAATATTTGCAGGCAAAATCACAGAAGGCCCTAATTTACTGTATGTTTTCAGCTGAAATATTTTGTTGTTCAAGATTACTACTTCACACACTGAGGTGTACGTTTATTAAACTGAGATGATCTCCACTGTGCGGCAGTTTAATAAGCTTCAATAAGGCATAGGGATGCTGTTCTCTCATCACAACACAGAGAGAAACTGCAAGGGGATGCATTGCAAATGGCCAGTTTATTAAGGTGTGCTAAAAGAACCTCACTGGTTGTTTGTGTAAATTATCTCCTTCCCTGCTTCTCCACATCAGAGATGGTGACAGCAGGGAGAGAAGAGAGAAAAACCACAATATGATGTGGGCATAGAGGAATTGTGTCCTCTGCTTCCCTAGTCACTGCTCAGCAGCCCCTGTAAAATGTAGAGCACATTATATACAGTATACATACACTATATTACCAAAAGTATTGGGACGCCTGCCTTTAACCGCACATGAACTTTAATGGCATCCCACATTGAATATTGAGTTGGCCCACCCTTTGCAGCTATAACAGCTTCAACTCTTCTGGGAAGGTTGTCCACAAGGTTTAGGAGTGTGTCTATGGGAATGTTTGACCATTCTTCCAGAAGTGCATTTGTGAGGTCAGGCACTGATGTGGACGAGAAGGCCTGGCCTGCACTCTCCGCTCTAATTCATCCCAAAGGGTGTTCTATCGGGTTGAGGTCAGGACTCTATGCAGCTCAGTCAAGTTCCCCCACTCCAGACTCGCTCATCCATGTCTTTATGGACCTTGCTATGTGCACTGGTCCAAATCATTTGGCGGAGGGGGGATTATGGTGTGGGGTTGTTTTTCAGGTGTTGTGCTTGGCCCCTTAGTTCCAGTGAAGGGAACACATAAGACAGCATACCAAGACATTTTGGACAATTTCATGCTCCCAACTTTGTGGGAATAGTTTGGGGATGACCCCTTCCTGTTCCAACATGACTGCCCACCAGTGCACAAAGCAAGGATCATTAAGACATGACATCATTTGTGTCAGTGGGAGGATCAATGCCCCATCATTGGTGTCAGTGAAGTGGAAAAATGCCCCATCACTGGTGTCAGTGGAATAGAAAAAGTCCCATCACTGGTGTCAGTGGGAGAAATAGTGCTCCATCGTTGGTGTCAGTGGGAGGAATAGTTCCCAATTGTTAGTGTCCATTCGATGAATAGTTCCCAATTGTTGGTGTCCATGGAAGGAAAAGTGGCCCATCACTGGTGTCAGTGGGAGGAATAGTGCCCCATCATTTCTGTCAATGGGAGGAATAGTGCCCCATCATTAGTGTCAGTGGGAGGAATATTGCCTCTTAATAGTGGGATGAACAGTGGGAAGAATAGTGCCCCAAGGGCCACATACAGACAAGTAAAGGGCCACATTTTACCCAAGGGCCGCAGTTTGGAGACCACTGGCCTAGGCGAATGACGTGCATTATATCTGCTGTGCCTCCTGGGATATGCATGTCATTAATCCCAGGAGGAATAGTCCTTCATTGAAAAGGGAGGAGGGGCAGCGGCACTTCATTGTGAGGCCCGCCTGTCGAACCGGGAAAATCAACAGGCCTCCTAATGACGGTACTGAAGTTGGCGGAACAGGACCAAGCGAGGAATTCTGAAAGGTTTCTGCAGTACACCACTGGGCAGGTGAGTGTATTAAAGTGGTTTTGAAGGCTGAAGGTTTTTTACCTTCATACATTCTATGCATGAAGGTAAAAAAACCTTCTGTGTGCTGCTCCCCCACAGCCCCCTCAATACTCACCTGAGCTCCCTCTTGATCCAGCAATGTGCAGGGGAGCCTCGTCTGTCCCGGGTCTCTCTCTCTTCATAGGCTAATACAGCAGCAGGAGCCATTGGTTCCCACTGCTGTCAATCACTGCCAGTGAGTCAATGAGGAGAGAGTGGTGGGCAGGCAAAGCCACGGCTCTATGTGTCTTATGGACATATAGAGCAGGCTCAGGAGCGAGCACACACCAATGTCCCCATAGCAAGTGGCTTAAGCCAGGAGCGCCAGCGGGGGACCTGAGAAGAAGAGGATTGGGGCTGCTCTGTGCAAAACAACTGCACAGAACAGGTAAGTATAACAAGTTTATTTTTTTTAATTTATTTTATTTTTAAGATGAACCTTTAATACCACTTTAAATAGTTAACACCTGCAATAAAGTTTAGATTGGTCCCAAAAAATAAAAAAATAATGGGGTGATGATGTGGAGATCCACTTTAAGTACATTGTTTTCAGTGGGCGGGACTCAGATTTACAGTGTTAGAAGGAGCAGTATATTATTCTGCATAGCAAAAAGCTGGGGCTGGTTATATAATAAGCTGATATAAGTTCCAAAAAGTCCAAACTAGTCACATTTTTTTTAAAACAAAAGGCAACATTTTAGAAGTATATTACCTAAAATTATTTGTTCCCTTATCTAAGTCAAGATGCAGACAATTTACTGTACCAAAAGATAGTCTTATGGGCTGTCATCAAAGAAACTGGCTGCTGTAGATATAGGAAAAGAGCCCTGGGACCTCACTAATCCGGGGAAGGCTGAAGGTTTTATAGAGATGCTCAGTGACATTCCCATGCCGACAGAGCTGGCTTTGGATTTGGTTGGAAATGCAGCCTTATCCTCTCATTATCTTAACTCCTCATTGTTTTGCACCTGATTCTAGCATGGTTCAATAATCCAGTTACCGTATTTAAAGAAAACGTCTACAGCAAGGAATATGAAATTGGATGGAATTGCTGATCTACTTCTGAAAATACGAGCAAGAATTCCAGGTATGGATATTTTACACAGTTACATTGTCCTAGTTTGAACCAAACCATGCAGATACCATAACTATAGGATCCCACTAGAAGCTAGAGTTTTCCACTAGCTTCTTGGTCCCATGCTGAAGCCCTATTGGACAGGCAAGGCAGTGACGTCACATTCTCCACCTCATCTAATCGGAGAATACTTTGCATTCACTGACTGAGGGTCATTGGATTTGATTGACAGCAGCGGGAGCCAATGGCTGCGCTGCTATCAATCCATCCAATCAGGACCCGAGACACCAGCTTTTGCTGGTATGCCCATCCCTGGGATGAGATAGAGGGGGTACAGGTAAGTAAAATGGGGGCTCGGGGGGGGGGGCTGCAGCATTACAGGAGGTTTTTCACCTCAATGCATAAAATGCATTGAGGTGAAAAACCTCGAAGGTTTACAACCCCTTTAAATCTGTCCAAACAAGAGTCTAGTAGACATCCCGGGTATGATAAAGTTTGAAACACGAAATCATACATTATAATATAATAAATAACTATAAATAATTCTAAAAAATAATAATAAAATACATTTCCCCATGATTCACTATCGCTCCATTTTGCAAGTGTTCTAATTTACTATCGCTGTTTTCTAGCTGGTCTCAAACCACTTTTGACGGAAAGGGA
Organism: Aquarana catesbeiana; assembly: GCF_042186555.1. Classification (NCBI taxonomy): domain Eukaryota; kingdom Metazoa; phylum Chordata; class Amphibia; order Anura; family Ranidae; genus Aquarana; species Aquarana catesbeiana. Next base: position 41,034,996 of record NC_133335.1, on the reverse strand, counting down.
CACTTTTTGGTTGCCATGGACATTCTTAAGTTTCCAGGCAGAAAGAACAGTATATATCATATAAAAGTGCAGGCAGGGCATTGGACAAAGCATTGGGGACAAAGGGAATGTGAAATGATTTGATACAGTAATGTAATCTGTAAGCTCGGGGTTACCGCTAATGGTACTGAAAATTTATGGTACTGAAATTTAACCCCAAGCCACACTCGGGAAAACCGCCAGGGAGGTTAATAATTTCATTGTCAATGAGGTTAACTTAATAAAGGTTGTTTACACTTTGCAAGTGAATTTGCCCCAGAACTTAGTGAGGTGAAACTCTCTGAACTTCCATTAATCAATCATGTGCAAGCAAAATGTTTTTTTTGTTTTGTTTTGTTTTTTGTTTTGTTTTTGCATGTGACTGTGTATTTTGTGATAAGTGAAGCTTCACCACATTTACTAAACTCTGCAAGACTCTTGCAAAGTGAAACTTCCCTTGCAAAGTGAACAGCTTATTTGCCTTTAGTAAATCATGCCAATAACACAGAACTTACAAATCTTTTTTTTATTTTTGCTGCCTGTGTACTGTTGTGATTTGCCTTCTCTTCCTGTTCACGTCAGAGGCGGATCCAGGGGGGCAACGTGGCAATTGCCCCCCCCCCCCGAGAATGCAGGTGAGAGAGCGGGCGGCTTCCCAGGCGGCTCCACGGGTTAGAGAGCGGGCGGCTTCCCAGGCGGCTCCACGGGTTAGAGAGCAGGCGGCTTCCTGGGAGGCTTCCCGGGCGGCTCTGCAGGTTAGAGAGCGGGTGGCTCCACAGGCTGTCAAGCGACTTGGTAGGTGAGAAAGCAGGCGAACAGCTGGGCGGCTCATGGGTGAGCAGACGGCTGGCCAATGAGGGAGCCGTGGGCGGGGGAGCAGAGAGATGACATCTCTCACTGCCCGGCTCCCGCCCTGAATCCCTGCAGTACAGTTCCGCCCTCACTGTGCAGGCAGCTGCGGGAAGCAGAGAGATGACATCATCTCTCTGCTGCCTGACTGATAATCTGCTGCCTGACTCTGGAACACAGGAAAGTGACACAGCAAGTGACAATCCGCAACATGTGTTAGGTGACAAAGTGACAAACTGTGATGTAGCAAGTGACAATCCGTAACTGCTGGCAGGTGACGTGGCAAGTGATGATCTGCATCTGGTGACAGGTGACGTGGCAAGTGACAATCCTCAACGTGTGGCAGGTGACGTGGCAAGTGGCAATCCATGACGTAGCAAGTGACAATCCACAACGTGTGGCAGGTGACGTGGCAAGTGACAATCCGCAACGTGTGGCAGGCGACTTGGCAAGTCACAATCTGCATCTGGTGACAGGTGACGTGGCAAGTGGCAATCCACATCTGGTGACAGGTGACGTGGCAAGTGACAATACGCATCTGGTGACAGGTGAAGTGGCAAGTGACAATCCGCATCTGGTGACAGGCAACATGGCAAGTGACAATCTGCATCTGGTGACAGGTGATGTGGCAAGTGGCAATCCACATCTGCTGACAGGTGACGTGGCAAGTGACAATCTGCATCTGGTGGCAGGCGACGTGGCAAGTGACATTCCTCAACGTGTGGCAGGTGATGTGGCAAGTGACAATCTGCATCTGGTGGCAGGCGACGGTGGCAAGTGACACGCTCAGGGCTCCCACTGATTCTGCATTATGGTGAGTTGAACTATTTTATTTTTTATAACAATGTAATAATAGAAATAATATGCTTCAATCATCCTGACACCATATCAACCATGGTGCCGGGATGATTGAAGCGCCAACACCAGCCGTTTCCCTGACAAATTGCCCCAAAAAAAACATATTTTTGTTTTTTGCCCCTCCCGAGACTAGGCTCTGGATCCGCTCCTGGTTCACGTGACAAGAGGACGCAGGATGAAACTGTGCAAAGTTATAGGAAATCCCTTTTGAGGTACCATATTTATCGGTGTATAACACGCACAGGTGTATAACACGCACCCCAATTTTAGGAGGGAAGTTTAAGGAAAAAAACGTATATTTTAAATAAAGAACTTTGAAGCAAAATTAGGGTCACAGCTCATCAATGCACCCTGCTCAGTGCCCATCTGCAGCCTATAAATTAACCAACAATTCAGCCTGTTCAGTGCCCATCTGCAGCCTCACCTTTCCCATCATTGCAGCCTTGCCAGTGTTGGATTATCCCTGCTGTCTCCAAGGGAAGAAGAGAAAGTGTCGCTGAATTACACAGAACCGCGATCTCCTGTGTATCCAGCGCTCCATCACTCACAGCCGTGCCTCCTGGCCCTGCTGTGACTCCACTCCCTCTGACAACACGGAGAAAGCCATAGGGAAGTCCCCGTACGTCAGAAGGGGGCGTGGTCACCGGGTGGCCCTGCCATCCATTATACAAGAGCTGTCTCCTGAACAGAAGCGTCACATAGTGGGAGACTCCCATTGAGGCGGATCAGAGTATGAAGCGGAGAAGAAGGAGCCGGAGGAAGATGCCAGACGAGAAGACCGGAGGAAGAAGTGGAGGAACATAGAGGAAGAAGCGGGGGGAAGAACAAGATGGAGGAAGAAGAACAACACAGAAGGAAGACCAGAAGAAGATGGAAGAAGAAGCGGGGAAAGAAGAAGACATTAATAAAGGAATTGTCAAAAACCGTCTATTGTCTTTTTTTTAACATTTTTGACACTTTTTTTGTGAAATGGTAGAGGTACATTTGTACCCCACTACCAATTCACACAGGGGGGGCGGGATCTGGGGGTCCCCTTGTTAAAGGGGGCTTCCAGATTCCGATAAGCCCCCCACCCGCAGACCCCCACAACCACAGGGCAAGGGTTGTGGGGATGAGGCCCTTCTCCCCATCAACATGGGGACAAGGTGCTTTGGGGGGGATACCCCAAAGCACCCTCCCAACGTTGAGGGCATGTGGCCTGGTACGGTTCAGGGGGGGGGCACTCTCTCATCCCCCCTCTTTTCCTGCTGCCTGCCAGGTTGCATGCTCAGATAAGGGTCTGGTATGGATGTTTGGGGGGACCCCACGCCATTTAAAAAAAAAAAAATTGGCGCGGGGTTCCCCTTAAAATCCATACCAGACCTGAAGGGTCTGGTATGGATTTTGAAGGGGACCCCCACGCATTTTTTTTTAAATTTTGGTTCGGGGTTCTCCTGTGGGGGATCCCATGCCGTTTTTATCAATGAAGTTTTATGTGCATTGCCGGACCAACAATTCATTATAGCCGCGAGTAGTTTTAAATGACTTTTTTTCCTTTAGAAATGTCATTTTGCTCTCAGACTGTTCTAAACACGGGAAACATGCGCCACTTTACAGACATACTATAGACACCCCCCAGGTACGAAATTTAAAGGAATATTACACTTTTATTGATTCACTTTAAGCATTATTAAAATCACTGCTCCCGAAAAAACGGCCGTTTTAAAAACTTTTTTTTTTGCATTGATACATGTCCCCTGGGGCAGGACCCGGGTCCCCAAACACTTTTTATGACAATAACTTGCATATTAACCTTTAAAATTAGCACTTTTGATTTCTCCCATAGACTTTTAAAGGGTGTTCCGCGGCTTTCGAATTTGCCGCAAACACCCCAAATTGTTTGCTATTCGGCGAACGGGCGACCAGCCAACGTTCGACCCGAACATAAAGCCCATCCCTACTGGTGACACCATACAGGCAGCAATAAAAAAACCTTACAGGAGTTAAGGCTTTCCTACTCTACCAAAAAAAAAAAGAAGCCATTTACTATTAGGTTGCTACATATCTGTACGTCATCTCAAGCCAAAATAAAAGGGTTACAGAAACTTATAAAAAGAAACATTAATGGGTTCTTGATAAATGGAGTTTTCTCAATGTCAGAAAATCGTATTTATATATATTACTTTATGAAGGTACTTTAGATCCATTCTTTGAAAAAGGTATTTGATCTTCTAATGCCTAAACCGTGACATTTTCACACAAAAAAGTTTTTTTATATTGTACCTGTCCTCCAGATACTTAGTTCTTACCAAATATTTCCTTGAAAAACCCATTATGTTCAGGAAGGATTACCACAATGGCAAATACTCTACTCATACTTCTCCTCTGAAGCAAATGTATTTTTTTCTTCTGGAATATTATTGTTTTTTACTGCTACACTGCCCTCAACTTAGAGTTAAAGCGGTTGTATACCGACAGAAAAAAAAAACTGTAAGGCAGCGCATACTAGCTCATTATGAAATACTTACCTTAGAATGAGGCGTCGGTATCTAATCCCGGTATAATAAGGCTTACCTGTAGGTAAAAAATAATAATTAGGGTATACAACCGCTTTAATAAAAATTGAATTTCCAGTTAAATCCATATCCAGCTGTGAAGTTTTAAAACTAGCAAAACATTCAATCATGATAGGGGACTGCAAAATAGCATTTGTAAAACTCTTTGCAATGTGTATAATTGCCTAAGAGATGACGACTTATTTTAGTAAAAGTGGAATTCATTTGAAATCGAATGCCTCAGAAAAATCTAAACACCCAGACTTATCAGATCACCGGTCAGCTATAACATTATGACTACTGATAGGTAGAGTGAATGTCATTGATTATCTTGTTACAATGGCACCTGAAAGTTGGTGGGATACATTTGGCAGCATGTTGTCCCTGAAGATGATGTGTTCAAAGCAAAAAAAAAATGAGCAAGCATAAAGATTTGAGCCACTTTGACAAGGGCCAAATTGTAATGGGTCAGAGCATCTCCAAAACTGCAGCTCTTGTGAGATGTTCCCTGTCTGCAGAATCTACGAAAAGTGGTCCAAGGAAGGAAAAATGGTTAGTCAGTGGCAGAATCTCATAGGCAGCCAAGACTGATGCATGTGGGAGTGAGGGCTAACTCGTGTAGTCTGACCCAATTGAAGAGCTACTGTAGCTCAGATAGCTGAAACCGTTAATGCTAGTTCTGATAGAAAGGTGTCAAAACACACAGATATGGATCTGCGTAGCAACCACCAGGGTGCCCATGTTGACCCATATACAAACCCAAAAACCACCTACAAAGGACAGCTGAGCATCAGAACTGGACCATGGAGCAACAGAAGAAGGTTGCCTAGTTTGATGAATTAAAAAAACAGTTTGAGGAACACAACAATGAGTTTGAGGTGCTGGCGTTGCATCCAAACTCTCCAGATCTCAATCCAATCGAACATCTGTGGGATGTACTAGAAAAACAAGTCTTAACCATGGAGGCCCCACCTTGCAACTTACAGGACCTAAAGGATCTGCTACTGATGGCTTGGTTCCAGATATCACATCGTACCTTCAGAGGTCTAGAGGAGCCCATGCCTTGATTGGCTATGGCGAGTGGTCATAATGTTATGGATGATCGGTGTATGTGTCCTGCTTTTTTTAATTCTGTTTAATATTGTGATCCATGCGCCTCTACCAAACAAATATCAAGGTCTCCAACCTCCCTACAGTATATACCAGGGGTAGGCAACCCCCGGCACTGGTGCCGCAAGCCCCGGCACTGGCACTCTACTCCCTCCCCATCAGCAATGCAGCGCAGGGAAGTGTCAGCAAGACACTAATGCATTCCAATTTCCGAATTTCCCACACCACCCCTGCACTGAGGGGGAGGCACTGTGGTGGGGCAGATGAGCAGGGGGTTACAGGGGTGGGGCAGATGTGCAGGGGGGTACAGTGGTGGGGCAGTTGAGCAGGGGGGACAGTGATCTGAAGTGTTGAGTTGCAGGAATTGGGGCTGATCTGAGGCGTGAGAGTGCAGGATGTAAATTTCTCACTACTAAAGTAGTTTACAGCATCTACTTTATAAAAAATAATTTTCGTGATTTAGAGTGTGAAGTTGACACTTTTTTGTTATAAAATCATCACGCTCAATTTCTTTGAGCACATTATTCGGCACACTGTGCCCAAAAGGTTGCCTACCCTTGGTAGATACAATAGTGTAGCCCTCTTTTTTTTTGGGGGTGGGGGGGGGGATTATAAGAAATATGCTCCAAACAGGATATTGTGCTAAACTTGGAGATAAAATAAGAGAATCAGAACTTTCGCTAGATGGAGGAGTGGGCAGTACCTCCACCCAGGACAGGGCAGGGCCTCTGAACAGAGGGGATTCCCTTCCTGGGCAATAAACCAGTAATCTAATCATAAGCCAGTGTTTCTCAACTCCAGTCCTCAAGGCGCCCCAACAGGTCATGTTTTCAGGATTTCCCTCAGGTTAAATGGTTGTGGAAATTACTAAGGCAGGGAAACTGATCAAATCACCTGTGCACAATAATGGAAAGCCTGAAAACATGACCTGTTGGGGTGCCTTGAGGACTGGAGTTGAGAAACACTGCCATAAGCATATAGATGCACACCAGTATGGAAATAATACAAGCGTTATATAAGAAAAGAACAGAACAGGTACATTCAAAGTATAAATAGATATTATCGACAGAGGGCCCAATAGGAGTCCTATGGAATTGTGCACATATACCCAAGTATACAGTATATAGTTACTTATAGAGATACCTCCAGAGAAATGTTGCAGCCAATTCCTGTTGCAGGGACCCCTAAGGATGATTCAGCATCTGTATTTGTGTCAGAGACCTGAAGACAAGATCTGCAGCCTGGAACGCAGTCCTAGTTATCTAGCACAGTGCATGTGAGATCGTAATAGGACAGAGACACTCTGCTTGTCACAAGGATTCAGCAGTACACTCAAGAAGCTATGGGCAGCTGCAGTTACACTATTAGAACACAGAAATACTTTCATGATCGTCTTTTCTGATCTGGTATTGGTAGCATGGACAGGATATGTGGCTGAGACCTTCTCTCTCTCTCTCTCTACCTTCTCCTTCCACTATCTTTTCCCAACAACCCCAGAGTCAGGAAGGGACATACATAATTATACATTACAGTGTGATATTAGCAGATGACAGTAGAGGGCAGCGGATCCCTACAACAGATTTGTCCAGAACCCTCCCCAAGGTTGTGACTGGATGGTGAAAGAGAAACAGCACACTGATTAGGGCTTTCCTATGGCATTCCCCTCCAAAATTGCACTGTTAGAACAGCAGTACTGTACACCGCAAGAGTCGTGATTGGCTAAGGGGCTGATCCTCCTTCTAACTTGTTGATGTACAGGTTAGAAATGTTATCAAGCCAGATTCAGGTACTTAGGTTGCCATACCTAAAATGCATCGCATGGTTAAAGGCAATCTAATGATACTGCATATACTGTATACATTTTATGACATCAGCGTCGTAAAAACAATACAATCAATAGTTATTTTTGATAATCCAATGTAAGCCTAAAGTGATTGTAAACCCTTGTTTATATTATACTTACCTCCACTGTGCAGTTTGTTTTGCAGAGTGGCCCCTATCATCATCTTTTGGTGTCCCCCAATGGGGCTCGCGGCTCCTCCTCGCATCAGTAAACCCCCTAGTAGAAGCGCTTTCCCTGGGGGTTTCCGTGCGGGCTCGCTCCCGAGTCCAGCATTATATAGACATAGAATGCCAGACTCAGCCCCGCCCCCCTGGCGCCCATGCCAATGGCTGCGCTGCTATCAATCTATCCAATCAAGAGCCCCGGCCAGTGAGGTAGAGCGTGTCTCCGGCAGGGGAACGAACGGGCTCAGCTGAGTAAAATGGGGTTGGCTGGGGGGGGCAGTCAGTGTCAGAAGTTTTTTCACCTTAATGTATAGGATGCATTAAGGTGAAAAAAAACGAGGGTTTACAACCCCTTTAATTGAAAAACCTTGTATCTGCTTCTCATCTCTTTCAACAACTTCCTGGATTCCCAGCATGCTTTGCAGCTTCTCATTTCTTTGGCAGGCTCTGTGAAATGTGTGCCACAAGCAGTGCATATTCACAATGCATAGTGAATACTTATCACAGGCATGCAAGGCATAGCTCCCAACTGTCCCTGATTTCGAGGGACTGTCCCTAATTTGGAGCAAAGTCCCTCTTTCCCCTCATTTGTCCCTCATTTTGGTCTGATCCATATAGTTGTATATAAAATGCACTTTTTAGCTTTCAAAACGTGTTTCCCAGTGCTAAACCTTTTATCCAAATTCTAAATTGCTGCATTTGTACATTTTAAAAGCCAATATAGAGTAAGACCCCTTTCACACCAAGGCGTTTTTGCAGCGTTTTAGCGCTAAAAATAACGCTATTAAAACGCTCATAAAACGCACCCCATGCATCTCAATGGACCCTTTCACACTGAGGCATTGCGCTGGCGGGGCGTTGAGAAAAGTCCTGCAAGCAACATCTTTGGAGCAGCTTTTGGGTGTTGAAAAAAGCGCTTTAAAAAAGCCCCTCTCCACTGAAATGAATTGAAAACGCTGTAAAAACGCCTGAATAGTGCCTATAATCCGCCCTGAGCTGTAGAAAATTCACATGATCTCACAAAAAGGTAATCATGCAAGCAGAAAAGAGAGCATCTACAACAACAGGACTGAACTTGTGGGAAGGTCAGAATGATTAAACAGACCATCAAAGTGCCAAAAAAACAAAATTAGACCCCTTTCACACCGAGCCGCCTATAGCTTCGGCGGTAAAAGCCGCTATTTTTAGTGGCGTTTTACCGTCGGTATCGCGGCACATTTCGGCCGCTAGCGGGACGCTTTTACCACCCGCTAGTGGCCGAGAAAGGGTTAAAACTGCCCCCGCAATAGCGGCGTTTTGCCGGCAGTATCCCAGCGTTGCCCCATTGATTTCAATGGGGAGCAGCGGTGGAGGAGCGGTAAACACACCGCTCCTTCACCGCTCCAAAGAAGCTGCTGGCAGGACTTTTCCTGACGTCCTGCCAGCGCACCGCTCCGGTGTGAAAGCCCTCGGGCTTTCACACTGGATTGAATGGAGCAGCTGTTTGAGGGCGGATTGCAGGCACTAATTTAACGCTATAGAGCCTGCAAAACGCCCTCAGTGTGAAAGGGGTCTTAAAGTGCCAAAAAAAAAAGAATTAATCCCAGGAAAATAAAGATTTGAAGTAAAACAAGACACTGCTTGTTTTACATGATATCACAAAGGATAAACATGCAAGCAGAAAGATCGCATCATTAACACATGCTTCAATAACGCTTGAAAAACGTCGTTAAAACGCCTGCAGCGTTGCGTTAATTTTACCGCTAATGCCCCTAAAACGATGTAAAAACGCGGTAATAACGCTAAGGCGTTTTAGGGCGTTTTTGAAGCACCTTGGTGTGAAAGGGGTCTAATAGTAGTGGTAAAAAAAAAAGCCCTTCTGGATTTAATTAACCATTTTTTTTTTGGTTAATTATCCTTTAAGTGGATGTGGCAGGGGGTGTGTCCTAAGCCTATATATATACGTTTGTTAGTAGGTGTCCCTCGTTCCCACCTCAAAATGTTGGGAGGTATGGGCAAGGTTCTGTTCTAGTATTACGGTCTCCTATGCGGTGCCTGTAAAGTCCGTCTATCAAGTTTTCCCAGTGGAAAAGCCCCAAGAGCTTGACAAGCTGTCTACAGGCTTTCCTTTAAAATGAACAGAGCAGCCCATTGTTGTAGGGGGAACAAGGTACAGGAGAGAGATGACTTTGAAGAATTGCTGTGTAACACTGGCCAAGCTGCACAGTGGAGATTGCTGAGGAGCTGCATTTAAACTACCTATTATGACACCACTGGAAATGCATTAAAGGTGCACTTATCTTTAAAAATGGGTTGAATTTAATGGAGAATACTGAACTTGATCTGCACAGTTTTCTAAGGGCAATTTTGTCAGCGGTGGTTCTATTTATGCCGTAAAATGTCATTAAACACATCACCACTATATAAGCATGGCATGTAAATAAAAGTCTTAACTATCAAGGATAATATTGCACCTTTATCTGAATAGATGGTAAACATTAAGGGCTCAATTACACTACTGTGCTGAACATACAATGGTGGTGTGTTGCTATGCCATTTAAATGGCATTCTAATGTACTGTACCTAAATAGCACAGTGCACTACAATGCACGTTTTTTGTTGATGTTAAAGTGATTGTAAAGTCTCTTTTTTTTTTTTTTTCAATAAAAATAACAAGCATGTTATATTCACCTGCTCTGTTGCAGTGGTTTTGCACAGAGCAGCTCGGATCCTCCTCTTCTCAGGTCCCTCTTCTCTGCTCCTGGCCCCTCCCTCCTGTTGAGTGCCCCCACAGCAAGCAGCTTGCTATGGGGGCACCCGAGATGAGTGACAGCTCCCTGTGTCCATTCAGACATGGAGCTGCGGCCCGGCCCCGCCCCCGCCCCCTCTCTCTCCTGATTTGGCTGACTTTAATTGACAGCAGCAGGAGCCAATGGCGCCGCTGCTGTGTCTCAGTCAATCAGGAGGGAGAGTCCTGGACGAGGCACTCGTGGACATCGCTGGATAGGGATGGGGCTCAGGTAAGTATTATTTGGGCTGAAGGGGGCTGCTGCACACAGAAGGCTTTTTATCTTCATGCATTAACCACTTGCCGACCAGCCGCAACATGGCTCGGTTGCGCGAATCACCGTCATGTTACGTCGGTAACATAGACGGCCACTAGGGGGCTTGCCCACAGAGCCGATGCGAGTGCCCGGCGGTCGCGATCACTGTCGGGCTCCCGCAATCGCTCGGGGCACACCGAGAACCGGGATCTGTGTGTGTAAACACACAGTTTACGGTTCTCTGAGGGGAGAACAGACAGATTGTCTGTTCATACAGAGTATGAACAGCGATCTGTCATCTCCCCTGCACAGTCCCCTCCCCCCTTCAGTTAGAACACACACTAGGACACACTTAACCCCTTCACTGCCCCCTAGTGGTTAACCCCTTCACTGCCAGTGACATTTTTACAGCAATCAATGCAATTTTATAGCACTGATCGCTGTAAAAATGCCAATGGTCCCAAAAATGTGTAAAAATTGTCCGACGTGCCCGCAATAATGTCGCAGTCCCGATAAAAATCGCAGATCGCCGCCATTACTAGTAAAAAAAAAATAATAATAAAAAAAGCCATAAAACTATCCCCTATTTTATATCAATATATGCTTATTGCGATTTTTTTACCAAAAATATCTAGAAGAATACATATCGGCCTAAACTGAGGGAAAAAATATATTTTGGGGGGATATTTATTATAGCAAAAGGTAAAAAATATTGCTTTTTTTCAAAATTGTCGCTCTTTTTTTGTTTATAGCGCAAAAAATAAAAACCGCAGAGGCGATCAAATACCACCAAAAGAAAGCTCTATTTGTGGGGAAAAAAGGATGTCAATTTTGTTTGGTTGCAACGTCGCACGACCGCGCAATTGTCAGTTAAAGCGACGCAGTGCCGAATAGCAAAAAGTACTCTGATCAGGAAGGGGGTAGAATCTATATAAAAAACCTTATGACTTTACAACCCCTTTAAGTGTCTAACTATACAGCTATATAGAGAACGCCCCAGGATTAAAACACAGACCAGGCATCCCGTGGATCCGGGTTATGTCACAGAGCCAACTGCAGAACAATCGCTCCTGTTCTATGCAGAAGCTGTGAGCTGAGTAATCTCCTGCTGACAGACTCTACATAGTCACAGCAGAGAGGAGGGGAGGGGGAGGGAGAGAGCAGTGGCATGGGACACAGACAACTACAAAGTAAGTGCTTATTAAAAACTAACTCCACTTTTGTTGAGAAAAAAATATTGCCCTCTGGGTGATCTATGTAGATTGCAAAGGATTTTACCAAAAACTTTGTTGCAGATTCCTTCCTTTTGTTATTCTGAAGAAACAGCTGTTTGTTTTTCTGTGTCCATGTTCTGAGTGAATCTGTATAGAAGTGGTTTTATAATCATCAATCAGCTGCTGCACCTGCAAGGTTCTAATGAGGAAAATTGCAGGGTCTTCATTCCTTTAGGACATAATTTCCCTTTAGGAGTATCTCACCAAAAATGACATTTTCGTTGCAGAGGATGCTCAAAATCTGACTTGTATCTTAGTGCAGACTTCTGGGAAAATCATTCAGCCAATCACACAAGCAGGAAATTATATTTCTGGGGAGGGCATTCTGTACACACCTGTGTACAGAATGCCTCCAGATTGCCATATTGTTTTTTTCAGAAAATACAGAGCTGCAGATTGAAAATGAAAGGTCATTTTTAATAACATTCAATTACAATATGACTCGAGCCGCAATATATATATTTATTTGCTTTTTTTTTTTTTATCCATGAAAGTGGAGTTACCCTTAAAGCAACAATGTAACCCTTCAGCCCCCACTGACTGGCATTGTACCCTTGATCATCAAAGTACCCCTCTGGCCTCCACTGTACCCTCCTGGCACTTACTGACAATCAATATACCCCATTAGCCCCCAAAGATTACCAATGTACATATATACAACATTCCAGTGTGGTACAGTGAGTCAGATTAGTACAGATCAGACTGGGGTTCTCGGTCACCCTGTGCCCCTCTTAGGGTGACTTAGACATAGGGGGTGCATGGGGAGCTGAAACAAGGGTTTCCCAACCTCCCCAAGGGATTCTGGGTTTCACGGCCCCCCCGCCCAAAGTGACTCCCATCACACTAAGTAACACACACACGACACCATAACTGGAGTTTAATGGCCAAAGCAGCCTTTTATTAAACCAAATTGTATAAATAACATATACAAATCATACAAGCAACAGTCAGTACATTCTGAAATTTGGAGCCCCAAGGTGCTTGTAGGACACCACTACTTCACGAACCTGCTTAACCAAACTTAGGCCTCCAGCCGCAAAACACAGACTCGGAGACAACACCACTATTAGCAGGTACAACCCAGACAAAGCACAGGGAGCCGTACCCAAGACGGGTCCCTACCAATTTACATTTATCAAATAAAATACATACAAGGACCTTGTACCCCGCCAGTTGCCTTGACAGGCCACCATGGGAAATAGCCCAAGAACTTAACCACCAAAAGAGGGAGAAGTTGTTCCAACATCGTCTCTCTCTCCTGAGTGAAGACCTCACCAGGATCCTCCTACTGGTTGACCCCTGAAGCCCCACCCGTTACCTCCACTCCACCAATCCAGTAAGTGTCCCCTTACTATTTATTTTAAACCCTCCCAAAAACTCCTACCACTCCAAAACTCCTTGTAGCCTCCCCGGCGGTATTCCTGAGTGTGGCTCGGGGTTAAAATTCAGTCCCATTAGCGGTAACCCCGAGCCACACTCGGGATCGCATTGCAGGATCCTGGTGCAGCGTTACTCACCTTGTCCCCGGGATCCTGCGATGTCCCCCGCTGTGTCCGTGGGCTCTGTCTCCTCCGAAGCCTCTCCTTGCCAGGCTCCGTTCCCTGCGAGCATCGCGACGCATGAGGGCGGAGCCTGGCAGCAAATTCAAAAAATTGTAAAAATCATAACACATACAGTACTGTAATCTTACAGATTACAGTACTGTATGAAATCATGTCACATCCCTTTTGTCCCCAGTGCTTTGTCCTATGCCCTGCATGCAGTTTTATATTATAAATACTGTTCTTTCTGCCTGGAAACTGGAGATTGTCCATAGCAACCAAAAAGTGTCCCTTTACGTCAAAAGTGGCTTTAGACCAGCTAGAAAACAGCGATAGTAAATTAGAACACTTGCAGAATTGAGCGATAGTGAATCGTGGGGAAATTTATTTTATTATTATTATTATTTTTTTTTATTTATTTATTATGTTATAATTTATGTTTTTGTGTTTCAAACTTTATCATACCCGGGATATCTACTAGACCAGTGGTTCTCAACCTTTCTAGTGCCGTGACCCCTTGATAAAATTTCCCAAGTTGTGGGGACCCCCAACAGTAAAATTATATGCCTAGCGTGGGTTGTCAGTACCCAAGGCAAGACAAGTAATTTGCACCCCACGGACATTTAGCGTTCTTTGAGTCCCTTCCACTCGTACAGTATTAAGCCCCCTTATGGTACATTTTAGGATGTACCACTCTTTCTCTTTGTTCTCCTTTGTTTCCCTTTTATCTCTCTATTCCAATTTATTGTCCCCCCCTAATCTCTCTCTCTAGCCGACTTTCTTGTTGTTTCTCTTATTCTCTCTCTCCCTTTTTCTTTGTTCCTTCCCCTTTTTTCCTCTCCCTTCCATGTATTCTCTATTTTTATTCCTTCTCTTACTCCTTGGTGGAGGGAATGGGATGAGTGGCAGTGCTAGTGGGAAGTTGGGATCAGTGGCAGTACTGGCGGGGAGTTGCGATGATTGGCAGTGCTGGAGAAGAGTTCTGATCAGCCAACTTAGGTGCTCCTGATCAAGGTCACCTGCTGATCTGAGAACTGTAGTGGGGACTTTTAATGGCAACTATAATCACAGGTAGTGTTACTCACTGTGTCTCCGGCATCACTGTGTCTGACTTTGTGGTCTCGTAGCAGTGACACCTATGCCAAAATCAAGAGATAGGGTCTCTTCCAGCCCCTCCCACTTCACGTTCCTCACCAGTCAGCTGACCTCTAGTCTTGGCCCCCCAGCCATGCCGTGAACTGAATGGGAGACTGCAAAGAGGCTGAGTGGGCATCTGTGGGCTCCAGGAACAGCCCAGCTGGGCAGCCACAGGCTTCAGAGACAGCCCTGCTGGGCGGCCGCAATAATGCTGGGCAAGCAGTGCGGGCTTCAGGAACAGCCCAGGATTCGGTGACCCCTGGCAAATCATCATTCGACCCCCGAGGGGGTCCCGACCCCCAGGTTGAGAACCACTGTACTAGACTCTTGTTCGGACAGATTTAAATGCGTTATTGTTAAGAATTACAGGCCTACAATATAAAACGCCAAATTTCCATGCAAAATAATTGTACCGCTTTCAGCACCTAAAATCCGAAATAATCATACCGACAGGGAGGTTAACCCTGTCATGTCGGCCCTCCTTCTAGGTTTCTTTTCCTTATTCCGGTTCTTGTTTTAACAGCCATTGACTCATACCTGCTACTGACGGCTGTTGAGCCGGAATAGCTGCCCAACGCAGTCTCACCACATGTGGTATGGACTAGCACTTAAGGAAACTCTTGTCCACCTTTTACTACGTAAAGCACTGCAGGATACAGTATGTTCATGCTATATAAATACAAGTAAAAAAAAAAAATCTATATATCTATACCCGCGCATAACTACAATAACACAAATGCAGTACATGTTTATATTCCACAAAATAATTTGTAATTTGACGCTTATTTATCAATATGATATTACATGCAATACTTTATTGTTTACTAGTGTGACCATTTTGTGTTCATTAGTACAGGAATCAGTGCTTCCTATGATAAGAGGGTACTCTCCTAAGCAATGAAACAGAAGACCTCAAACAGGCAGGGCATTTCTGATCACGCATTTTTTATTTTTGGTATATTTTTTCTTTATAACCTGCAGATGTCAGTGTTGCCTCTGCTGTCTTTAAAGTATTTATTTTATGACTAAAGAAAAAAACAAAAACTATTTGCAGATATAGTTATAATGGAAAAAGGAAGAAAGTAGAAGAATGGATATTTCTATACTTTATTTGTATTGAGAAGGAAATGAAAGTGTGTATCTAGTCCATTAATTCAGCACTCTGTTACACTCATGCAACATTTTAGCTTATGAAATCCCCTTAAATAACACAGCAGTTTCCTCCATGTATTATGCTTTCAGCATACTGAGAAGCATTTCCCGAGTACATAGAACCAATACATCTGTTCCAGCCTTTAGGAGCCTACAAATGCTGACCACTGTCCTACAAACACACACCAGGGCAAATCTGTACAAAAGCCAACTGATATTGATCATTATACTTTTGGGCTGTAGAAGGAAAACTGGTAGGTTGCAAAATGTTTTAACATCCACTTAGTTCATACTCTTTTGGCAATTTGCAAGACATATTTTGGGAAAATAGCCTAAATTTATACAAAGAGGATAAGTCCACACAATAAAAATTGTAATTGTGCCAGTCCGACGGTAAATCTAACTACAGGGATCAACGGAAATGAATACACATTAATACATTTATCCAGATTCAAAAGATTTATATTTATAACCAATAATCTCATTTATTTAAAGTGGACATATCAGTAGATTTACAAGTCTGCATTCTTGAGATTTTTCAATATACAAAAAAGCTGTACCATTTATTAATAAAGGAGTTGTAATGGTTTTTCACCTTCATGCATTCTATGGATAAGGGTGAAAAACCTTCTGTGCTGTAGCTGCCCCCCAGAGCCCCTCTTTTTCTTACCTGAACCCAATCGTTCCAGCGACAAGCACGAGCTCAGCAGTTCCAGGTGCTGTCTCGGGTCCTCACAGCATTGGCTCCCGCTGCTGTCAATTAAATCCAGTGACACGGGAGCTGGGGGCGGGGCCGAGTCCTGCTGTCTGTGTCAGTGGACACAGCAGAAGGACCCATGAGCGCACCCGCACGGGTGCCCCCATGTAAAGCGACTCTCCTTGGGGGCACCCGATGAAGAGGAGGAGCCAGGAGCGCCACCGGGGGACCCCAGAAAAGGAGGATCGGGGCCCCTCTGTGCAAAAACCTTGCACAGAGCAGGTAAGTATAACATGTTTGTGATTAAAAAGAAAAAAAAAAACTTTTACAATCACTTTAAGAAGTAGTCTTTGAGCCTTATGCCGTGTACACACGACCGGACTTTCCGGCAGAAAAAGTCAGACGGAATCATCCCGTCGGACATTCCGATCGTGTGTGGGCTTCATCTGACTTTTTCTGTCGAAAATTCTGACGGACCTAGAAATAGAGATAATAATAGATAAAGTTCTACATTTTTCCGATGGACTCAACCCCTATCGACCAAAAATGACGCAAGGGCAGCTATTGGCTACTGGCTATTAAGCTTCCTTTTTCTAGTCCGTCATCGCGTTCTAAACGAACGGACTTTGGTGTGATCGTGTGTAGGCAAGTCTATTTCAGCGGAATTCCGTCGAAAAAACCGTCAGAGTTCAGCCTGACGAGAAGTCCGCTCGTGTGTACGCGGCATTAGTCATGTACTGTTCCTAAACTGAAGGAAGTCTAGAAGAAGGATATCATCAACCAGGAGGAAGCATTTCATCATTTCTCCACTCCACAAGTGATCAAACTATAAATCCATTGTAAGCCACAGGGAATAAAACTGCACCAGGGGCTGATCTGTGTCAGTCAATTGTGAACACAGCCAAGAACTGCAAGGGCCCCAGGATTTTCATGATGGTGTCATATCTGAGCCAGCATCTCAATTCAGAAAGTGGGGGAGGTGCAGCGGCAGTAAACACACAGTCCGGTTGCAGAGAACAGAGCTTGTATTATGGCAGAATCCAGTCATTCACAGCAAAGCCCTGGGGAAGGCACCCGACCAAGAACACTTACGGCATATAACAGCAATGTGTAACAGAGCAGGTCTCAGATGCGACGACGTCGCCTGGCCTGAGGGGTGGAAAGTAGCCTGAATGGTCTGGGCCCAAATGGGGAGATCTCCAGAATGATGGCAAGTGCCTATCCTTTCCCTACTCATCTGGAACCTCTCCCTGCCACTAATCCATGTCTCTGTCAGAAGGGTGACCTGTCCCTACACTACCCACATGTGAAAAACACGTCAAGCCTGAGAGCCAGGGCATTAAATAGGCTCTTCCTGACCCAAGATGACTCCTAGAGTCACATGGTGTGGCGGCATCCAATCAAATCACTTTCCCAGTGACTCTAGAAACCATAGAGGAACAAGTTCCCTCTTGACTATCTCTCCCCCTGCAATGCCGCTGAGGTTGAGCGCCACCTTCAGTGGAGAAAGTAGACTGCACCTGCCTACAACTAGATGTTGATCCTGGCTAATACCTGAACAAAGATGGTCCTATACTTCAGAAGATAAAGAAATATTAAGTCATTGTCAAATCAAGGAGAGTATTGGTGAACAACAAAGTTTTTTACACCAGCGCTAAACTGCGGATAGTGTGCAAATGTGGAGAGGGTGAACAGTTAATTCAAAGTAACCCAGTGCAGCTGAACCACAAGCATATCTGGGGATATGACATACAGCAAAACAAAACAAAAAAGTCAGCGCTCAGTGGGTTAATGAATGTCTGATGAAACGCTCACTGGCAATGGTAAACCATAAACAAATTTATTGATGGTAGATTCTAAAAAGCTGGATAAAGGACCAGTGTGGATATAGTTATCACAAGAAAAGTGAAAATTGAAATAACCTGCATTATCACTGGAGGTCCCTACCTTCTCTGAGCTGGCCACTCAGCTGTCGGCTAATTGCCAGCTCCTATCTCTCTCCACAGTTACTCAGCTGTTTTTCATATCCTGCTCGTCAGTCCTGCCTACTTAAGCCGTCCAGTCCAGAGGATCTCTGACTTCGCCTTGGTCAACATCACAGAAACTATCTCCTGCGATCCTGTTCAAGACTTGCTTTGCTGACATCCCTTCTGGCTCCAGATCTTGTTTGCTGTTCCACTACTTTGATCCCTGACTTCTGGCTTGGCTGACTATCCGTTCCGGGTTACTGAACTTTGGCTATGTTTTGACTATGTTTGTTCTTTTTACTTTTTTTATTAAACTAGTGTGATTTAACTGTACTTCTGTCTCGGCCAGATTTCATGGCTTCTGATAGGAGCTGATGGCAGGCGCCAATAATCCTATCACACCGTGAAGTCCCAATGCGGACAGCGGACCCGCTCAGAGGTGCTCTCAGGGCTGGCTGGATGGCGTGCGCAGAGCGGCTCACCTCCGTCCTGGACGCCGCGGCTCTTCCTCCTCTTCCAACAGCACGCCATCCAGCCGGCCCTGAGAGCACCTGTGAGCGGGTCCACTGTCCGCATTGGAACTTTACGATGTGATAGGATTATTGGCGCCTCCTATGCCTCACCGTTCCATCCGTGGATGCCATCAGCTCCTCACTGCCTCAGGGACCACCACTGATAATGCAGGCTATTTAATTTTTCACTTTCCTTGTGATAACTATATCCACACTGGTCCTTTATCCAGCTTTTTAGAATCTACCATCAATAAATTTGTTTATGGTTTACCATTGCCATTGAGCGTTTCATCACATTCATTAACCCATTGAGAGCTGACTTCTTTTTTGTTTAGTTTTAAGGAGAGTATTGGGTATCTCCATGCAATGTAATTAATAAATAAGAGATATGCAGTGTACACACGGTCAGATTTTCCGACGGAAAAAGTGCGATTGGATTGTGTTGTCGGAAATTCCAATCGTGAGTGGGCTCCATTGAACTTTTTCCGTCGGAATTTCCGACACACATAGTTTGAGAGCCGGATATAAAATTTTCCGACAACAAAATCCGATCGTTTAAATTCCGATCGTGTGTACACAAATCCGACGCACAAAGTGCCACGCATGCTCAGAATAAATAAAGAGATGAAAGCAATTGGCTACTGCCCCGTTTATAGTCCCGACGTACGTGTTTTACGTCACCCCGTTCACAGCGATCAAATTTTCCGACAACTTTGTGCGACCGTGTGTATGCAAGACAAGTTTGAGCCAACATCCGTCGGAAAAAATCCAATGGATTTTGTTGTTGGAATGTCCGATCAATGTCCGATCGTGTGTACGGGGCATTACACTTGCACATTAATCATCATATATGCACCTATCACAAATTATTTATATTGGACACTATGTCTGCTTTAAATTTGGACAGCTTTACCTTTTTTTCCAATCTTTTTTTATCTACAAAAATCTCCTTTACTGCCAGTCGTGAAAGTTTGGGTGACAGCTTATTTCTGTAATGCCTCTGACGGCATACTTGGTAGTCTCACTGTGAGGAGGTTGAACTTTGTTTATTCTCCTTCTTCATCACCCAAGAAAACTGACTGTGGGGAGAAGTAGTACAGGAAGACCCCTAGAACATCAGAAGCCTTGGATTGGCCAAACAAGTCAACTCCTTCTAGCACCTAGCACAAGTAGAGCAACGTAAAGTAATGCCTCGTTTCCACTGAGCGGATCGGTTCGGTACGCTATTTTGAGTGTTTCCATTATGAAAGTGGCCCATACAACCGAACCATACCGCACCATTCAGGGTCCTGCTTCAGATGTACAGAAAATGGTACGGTACGGTTACGGCGGAGCTACTGGCGTCACACGATACATTCCACTGATTGGCGGACAGAAAAACGTCTGCCAATCAGTGTGACGCCACGCTAGGCATTTTTTAGAAACCCCGTATGGCCCCCGGTGGTCTGATTTGCAGTGGAAACACTCACCTGAATAGGCCGGACCATTCAAACCCTTCCAAACTGTACTGACCCAAACCGATCCGCTCTGGAAATGAGGCATAAGTGAACCATGTGACCTAGGATTCAAAAGGCTTTTAAAAGCAACCACTAGCAGTTTTATATAAATCCATAATTCAGTTTGGGGTAAGCAATGGAATACTTCCAAACTGTGCCTGGAGTTCAGCACTATGCATGAACATGACAATATATTGTATTGGTGCAGTCTTTGCAGATTTATACACTATGTGCCAATGTGTCTGTTCTGTATTTTATGGTCAGCCTCAGAGTAGATTTCGCGGTGTGAATAATTGATAGAAACTTTATTTAAAATAACCGAACAAAATAAATGCTCATATTAAATTCAGTCACCTCTACATTATTAATAAATCATGTGCATTAACTCTGCGATTTTATTAAACTGCATCGCCGTCACTTCGAGTTTAGCAATTACCGGAGAAGTGAAACGGGCAGGAAAGATTATGTCTAAGTAGGGGTCAGGAAGTTAGCTGAGGCGGCAGAAAAGAAAGTGGGGTGCTCAGATCTGTAGTACATCTTCAACAGCATTAACAATGAATGGGTGCAAGCATCTGCGACTCTATCCCCCAACATCATGCATACAAAGATAAAATTAACATGCATAATACATAAGCTTTGCTAAAAAAAAAAATAACAGAATGTTGATGCATTTGTTTAACCATGCAAAACTTCAGAAGCTTGTTGGAATTACCTCTTAGGTTTTTAATGTACTCTTACATGTTATACATTTTTTTTTTCTGGGGAATGGAGGGGGGTGGGGGGAATGGCGGATTTGGATAAACTATTTTATTTCCTGGATTTTAGTTAGGTATAAACATAATTTTTAAGAAAAAATGCTTTTTTTCTGTAATGTTTCCAAAAGCAACTTTTATCAAATTTGCAGAGCCCCAGATATTCACCCCAAGATATAAATCATAACATAACATAACATAACATTCCTCTGGATCAACTGTGGGTATAGGATTGTGTAAATGGAATTGTATTTATTTTTTATGTTTTTATTTTTAATTTTTAGGGCTGTTACTGATTAAAATTGATTAATCGACTAATTTCGATTAATTATAACGTACATACAGATCCAACTACTTTTAGCTGATGTCATGCGTAGCTCCTCCCCCGTACGCGTTACGTTCAATCAGAACTTCCTCAGCGGGGCGGGGCTACGGCGTCACCCTACAGTCTATTGAAATAGCACCGTTGAGCATCAGGGGGACCGATGGAGAGCCAGAGACATCCATCACCTGCTGAGACAGCAAAGTGTCAGCTCTTTGGAAAAAAAGTGCCCTCATCATAAATGTTTCTTGATTGCTGGATAACTAATCAATGTCAGTTCATCGTCAAACTGACTTACAGCCAGGAAAGCCCTCAGATATGTTGATTTTCATAGCCAAGTCCAGGATCTAGATAGATGTTTATCTGAATATTTGACCAGTGAGATCAATCAAATCGTTAGGATCTTTCTTCCTCAATTTATGATTTCATCAACGACACCGCACTCCTCCCCCCTTCTCTTAGTTAGCAGACGGAGGCACTTGGGGAAGGGGGGAGGAGTCACGGACATCGACATCACCGGATCTCCGACGGAATTCCCTGAAGACCCGGAAGCCGGTGGAGAGGTGAGTACCGATCAAAAGAATTTTGATCGATCAAAAAAATTAACGATTAATCGAGGAATTAATCTTTAATTTTCCCAGCCCTATAAAATTATTTCTGGTACATATTTGGTGGTTGTGCCCCATGAGACAGGATTTCTGGAAAATGGTCCATGACACAATTACCTCAATCACCTCAGATAACTTAAATTGATTGTAAAGGATCCTTTTTTTTTTTTTTTAACTAACAAACGTCATACTTACCTCCACTGTGCAGCTCGTTTTGCACAACGTGACCCCGAACATCCTCTTCTGGGGTCCCCCGGTGGCTCTCGTGGCTCCTCCCCGCATCAGATAGCCCCCTAGGAGAAGCACTCTCCCGAGGGGGTTACCTTACGGGGGCGCTCCTGAGTCCAGCATTTGCGTCCATAGACACGGATGCCAGACTCGGCCCCGCCCCCCGCGTCATTGGATTTGATTGACAGCAGCGGGAGCCAATGGCTGCACTTCTGGATGCATAGGATGCATTAAGGTGGAAAACATGAGGGTTTACAACCCCTTTAAACTTCACTCCAGCACAATACCTTCTACATCATACCACGATCCCTAGGAAACAACACCTCAAATTCCTTTCCATGTTTATGATCAATGCGGCGAGACACTGCATACCTTGCCACTGGTGTTTGAGTATTACCCCAACAAAAAAAGAATGGTTTCGCAGAATCAAGAACATGGAGAAAATAGAAGAACTCATTAGTATATCACAGGAAAAAAAATCTGCAAATTCACCTCTACCTGGTTTGACTGGATACAATTCAAACTCTCCCTTGCCTACAAAGCAGTAAATATATTAATATATAAATTATAACGTTTTAAAGTTATAACTGCAAAAAATTATAAATTATAACTGCAATAGATCACACCCGTTACTAGAAGGAAAAATAAGAACAAAACGATAGCAAGCTCACCCCATCCTTTACCTACTCAATCATCCACTCATTATCTCCCCCCCATTTTTTTCCCTATTATTTTTACCTAATTTCTCATACAATTAAATTTAGTTATAAAACGGAGCTTACGTATGCAAACAAATTATGTATACCATCTTTGAATTGATAATATATTATATATGAATAATATGTAAAGTGTAGTAAATACTTCTCAAACATACGAAGAATGTATTATAATGTTGAAGAATGTATTTCAGTAATTAATCCAAGCTCATTCTAGTGTTCTGTTATGATGGAATGTTGTATGCTGTTTTTCTGCTCACTCAATAAAAATGTATGAAACAAAAAAAAAAAAAAAATTTGCAGAGCCCCAGATATTCACCCCGAGATACAAATCATAAAATAACATTCCTCTGGATTAACTGTGGGTAAAGGATTATGTATATGGGATTGAATTTTTTTTAATTTATTTTTTGGTTGAACTAGATGGACTTGTGTCGTTTTTCAACCTGACTAATGTATCATGTAAGTGGAACTTTTAGGTTATGTAGTAGTGTTAAAGCTCAGAGTCATTTTATTTTTTTTTTACTTTAAAGAGTTTACTTTTGTTGAGAAAAAAAACCTTCCCCACTGGGTAATTATGTATATTGCAAGGATTTTAACAAACTTTGTTGGAGATTCCTGCCTTTTGTTATTCTGAAGAAATTGTGTGCGGAGAAGACACAGAGAGATAGGTCCCTCTGAACAGAGCCCTGTGTTGATTGTCAACACAGGGCTCTGGGCTGTGATTGGACACTGCTGATCAGAATCATTGCCCAGAAACTTCTGACTAAGTCCTGCTCATGTGTGCACCTTGAACTCGGAAAAAAACCTGTGACATACAGGTACGTTACCGTGCCTGTACGAGCCCTCAGTCTGCAGTATATGTACTGCGGGGGGTTCAGCGAGTGATTAAAACTCATCTCCAAAGAAGGAGAAAAAAAAAAAAACTTTCTCCCTCAGTTACTCTCCCTAATTAAGCTAATGTGACCCCAGTGCTGACGGAGAACAAGGATATCCTCAGGTGGTCAGTGTCCTCCTTATCAATCTATGACATCATCTATTGGAATCTCAGGAGCTGGCTCACACGGTGTCCAATGTTGTAATGCTGCACAAATTAAAACCCGTGGCTTTTTGTAACAAAAAAATGCAGGCAAGATCCATGTGTCAGCTTGCTGAAAATTTTGGCCAATTTTTCCACATTTTGCCAAGGCACCTTTGAAGAGCCCAGAAGGCACCCCAGGGTGCCCCTGTGCACTGGGTGAAAAAAAAAGCTGGTTAAGAGTGCCTACATCACTTCCTGAGGCTATTAGAGCCAATCACCGGGCCCTCACTGGCGTGATTACGGACTCTTGAAGCCTTCCAGCATGTTTTGACACAGATTGGGGGAGTGTGAGCGGTGTAAGAACAGGGGGGTTTTTTTGTTTGTTTTTCTTTACTTTTTTTAACCACAGATGTGCTTTAAGTCAGGTCTGCAGACTCAGAAATTAGCATGCAAGTGATATTATCACGGGTTTGTTATAGTTAACATTTAGAATGTTGTCTTTTTGGCTGATATACATAATATTCTCTTGATAAACCCTTCTCATCCAGTCCCCGTAAACTCTTCTCTACCTTCAACTCTCTACTTTGTCCTCCACCGCCTCCACCCACTGACTCACTCACTGCCCAGGAGATCGCTAATCACTTCAAAAACAAGATTGATACAATCCGTGATGAAATCTCCACTCTACAGGTATCTTCCCCAATTAAGACCCCATGTCAACAGGTACAATTGACACTCCCCTTATTCAAATCTACTACTACAGACGAAGTTGCTAAACTCCTTTCTAACGCCCACTTAACCACCTGTCCCCTGGACCCTATTGCCTCTCAAATACTACGGATGACCTCTGACTCTATCCTACACTCTCTAACCCACATCTTCAAACTCTCCCTCACCTCTGGCATTTTCCCCAATGCTCTAAAACAGAGATATGCAATTAGCGGACCTCCAGCTGTTGCAAAACTACAAGTCCCATCATGCCTCTGGGTGTCATACTTGTGTCTGTCAGAGACTTGCTATGTCTCATGGGACTTGTAGTTCTGCAACAGCTGGAGGTCCGCTAATTGCATATCCCTGCTCTAAAACATGCACTGGTCACCCCCATACTTAAAAAGCCGTCTTTGGACCCTACCAATCTTAACAACCTACGCCCTATCTCCTTGCTCCCCTTTTCCTCTAAACTCCTTGAATGCCTGGTTTACAACAGAGTGAACACCTCATTAAGAATAACTTTCTTGATCCCCTTCAATCTGGAATTCACCCTCAAC
Organism: Aquarana catesbeiana; assembly: GCF_042186555.1. Classification (NCBI taxonomy): domain Eukaryota; kingdom Metazoa; phylum Chordata; class Amphibia; order Anura; family Ranidae; genus Aquarana; species Aquarana catesbeiana. The sequence goes on along the minus strand of NC_133335.1, from coordinate 41,009,906 downwards.
ACTCCACAGAAACTGCTCTTTTAAAACTCACAAATGACCTACTAACTGCAAAAACCAACGGACACTATTCTGTACTCCTACTTCTGGACCTTTCAGCTGCCTTTGACACGGTTGACCACCCCCTCCTCCTCAAAAAACTTTACTCCCTCGGTCTCCATGACTGTGCTCTTCAGTAGCTCTCATCCTACTTAACCCAACGCACCTTCAGTGTCACTTACAATTCTACTTCCTCCACTCCTCTTCCCTTCTCTGTCGGGGTCCCCCAAGGTTCTGTTTTTGGACCGCTTTTATTTTCAATCTACACCTCTTCCCTGGGTCAGCTGATAGCCTCTCTCGGCTTTCAATATGACTTCTACGCTGATGACACACAAATCTATCTCTCCAACCCTCAACTCACTCCATCTGTCTTCTCACACACCACTAACTTACTAACCGACATATCTGTATGGATGTCACACCACTTCCTCAAACTCAACTTGTCCAAAACCGAGCTTATAATATTTCCTCCCCCACATGCCTCTTCCCCTGACTTCTCTGTCAAGAGCAATGGCACAACCATCCACCCGTCCCCACATGTCAGCGTGCTAGGTGTTATCCTGGACTCTGAATTCTTCTTTCGTCCCCACATCCAATCACTCTCCAAAGCTTGCCGCCTCAACCTCCGCAACATCTCTAAACTACGTCCCTTTCTAACCAATGAAACCACAAAGTTCCTGATTCACTCCCTGGTTATCTCTCGCCTCGACTACTGCAACTCCCTCCTCATTGGCTTACCTTTAAATAGACTATCCCCCCTTCAGTCCATCATGAATGCGGCTACCAGACTCATCCACCTTACAAACCGCTCAGTGTCTGCTACACCTCTCTGCCAATCCCTCCATTGGCTGCCACTCGCCCAACGAATTAAATTTAAAATACTAACAATAAGTTACAAAGCCATCCACAACTCTGCCCCCAGCTACATCACTAACCTAGTCTCAAAATACCAACCTAATCGCCCTTTTTGTTCCTCCCAAGACCTCGTGCTCTCTGACTCCCTCATCACCTCCTCCCATATCCGCCTCCAGGACTTCTCCCGAGCCTCGCCCATCCTCTGGAATTCGCTACCCCAATCTGTCAGACTGTCTCCAAATTTATCCACTTTTAGGCGATCCCTGAAAACCTTCCTATTCAGAGAAGCCTATCCTGCCTCCATCTAACAACTGCACTATTTTCGCCATGAGCTCATCTCCCACAGCTATTACCCTTTTGTATAACTTGACCCTCCCTCCTAGATTGTAAGCTCTAATGAGCAGGGCTCTCTGATTCCCCCCTGTATCGAATTGTATTGTACTTGTACTGTCTGCCCTAATGTTGTAAAGTGTTGCGTAAACTGTTGGCGTTATATAAATTCTATAGAATAATAATAATATTGGAAATTGATCCACTATAATGTACATCCATTAATCTAAATTAAATACATTTCCTTCTTTGAAAGGGTTTGAGTAATACACGGGAAGAAATCTATGTTAGGGCTTAAGGCAGGGGTAGCCTGTCCATTAAGGGTGCACGGGCACTGCCCCACCTGTCCATCACCGCCTCCCCTATCCATGCATCCTCCCCTTTTCAGGACATCTGTGCATGGATTCCAATGCGGGGGGCTGTTTTTTTTAGTACCGATTAGAGCCAGAGGCTCTAATGGGCTTCAATATAGGGTGGGCTTGGGTCGCAGAGAGTGCGCTCCAAGCTCACCCAGGTGTGTTACAACAGCAAATCAATATTCACTGTTGCAACACTGATCCTCCTCCCGGCCAATCAGGAAGCGGGTTTTGATACCGGTCACCTGATTGGCTGAAAGGACAGGCGATCCTATTGGACGCCTAGATGGAGGGGAGAAGCTGGAAGCCACCATGGAGGAGAGGACTCGGAGCCAAGCTGCTGCACCACGCTGCCTGCCACGATGGGGTAAGTGCTGGACCGACTGGCACACAGTGGGGGGGTGAATGCCACTCGGGGGTGATGGGTGGTTGTTTGCCACCCCCAAAAAAAACAAACACCAGCCGCCATTTTGAGGTAATGAGGAATTAGACATCAGTAGTATTAGAAAACAATGTAACTCAACACCTAACATAAAATTAAGAGTAATTTTTTTTTAAAATTAGAACAGTACAGCTTCTCCAGTTGCACTACAGAACTAGTATGAAAGAAATGAATTCTCACAAGCTGTTCCTGCAATAGTCTCCACTTCCATGGAAAATCAACAATGAAAAAAAAGCGAGTCTGAGCCCAGAGTACAAACAAATATTTTTGCATTAGTGTCCCTCTGACATCTTGCAGTACACCATCAGGCAGAATCACATATTCGCTCAAATCGCTTACAAATCTTTAGATGGCAATTTTTTCACTCTAATGTTGCAATGTTTCCATAACTCCTAGCTACCTTGAAGCTATTTGGATAGTTTATTCCACAAAAATAATTAACAGGTTGAGAGATTCCTGGCACTCTTATATATGGCATCAAATGGCTCACCCGGCACTCAATTCTATTTGATAAATATTTTAAGCCCCCACTTTGTAAGTATTATCTTATGATAAAGCCTTTGGTAATTGCAGGCTCGTGTGTGGAGCTGTAGTTATGTGAACAGAACAGGCAATTTTGCCTGTCTCAGTGTACAAACTGCTTCTATTATCATCTTTGAGTAAATTAACCCTGTACAAGCATATAAGAAACATTTTTTTCATGAGATTCAGTGTCCAGCCCAATAGAGGGTCACTCTGTCCAGTTCCAGTAACAGTTATTAATGCCAAGAAGGACTCCAGCAATAAAGGATAATTGATGCAGCGCTACCTTCGTAGGAGCCACTGGTTAAGATGGGTCCTCTGTTCTTTGCCTCAACCTCCTTAAAGCTGAGCTTCCAGTAATTTTATTGTTTATTAAAAGTCAGCAGCTACAAAAACCATAGCTGCTGACTTTTAATAAACACACACTCACTTTTCCCACGATCCAGAGGTGCACTCACCCCAGAAGTGTTCTCCCTTGGTGGCGCCAGCATCTTCACTATGGGCACTCGGCTGTGACAGATTTCGGCTTCACAGCCGGGTGCCCACTGCGCATGCGCGAGCAACGCTACACTATTTGACTGGTCCTGAAGTCTTCTAGTCTGTCAGATGTCCCAGAGGACTTCGGGAGAGGGGGGGGGAGAACTACCGAAGTGGGAGCAAAGAATTCAAGGTTTAACACAAATCAAGACACAAGGCAGGGTTGTCCAATGGATCAGGCAGATTGCTGTACAACATCTCAGGTAGCTCAGAGAAAAGAGTCATTGCCAGACACAGAAGAGGTCCCAGGTTCAAGTCCACGACCTGACAGTAGCAGTGAACAGTAATAAAGCTTTAATTACCGAACACAGGAAAAATACAGCCAAATTGCAATAATGGTGACTAAGCTAGGCCTAGACCAACAGGATGTGCACTGTCCATAAAAGTGAAGGAAAAGGGAGAAGGGAACAAAGGGGACTTGCAGGGTGGTTTTACAGGAGGGGCAGTCCTTTATGCTGTTCTTCTGCTGGCTATAATTGGGGCCCTAAAGAGTGTGTTCAAAGCCATTTAGTGGCAGGACCTGGATCACCTGCTGGTGGTACTGTGCTTCCCAGAGGGGAAGTTTGTAGTTCCAGTGTCAACAAGTGGGTGTCTTTCAGCAGCCAGCAGATCCCAGTAATCAGCTCCACCTGGTGCTGACTGCTGGAAGGGTATTTAGTTCCTCTTCTGCTCTTACAGCTTGCTCCAGTGTTTTGCTTGCTACCAGATGCTGCTAGCAGTTATCTTGTTCCATCTCTTTGATCACTGCTCTCTGCCTAGTACCTTTACCCTGACCCCTGCTGCCTTGTTCCTACTCCCCCTTGCTCCCAGTTTTGGGTTCCCCTTCCTACAGTATGTGTCCCCTGCACCTCCAGTTGCTTTCCTGAGTTCCCCATTTGCATATATTGCATTAAGTTAGTTTGATAGTTACGATTTCTGTTATTCTGTTTAGGTAGGTATTTTGTCACTGGATTTTTGATTCACTTATATCTTTCTGTTTGCTGGTGTTTGGATGTCTTCTTTTACCATTAATGAATTCACATATATATATATATATATATATATATATATATACACACACACACACACAGTTGTGCTCATAATTTTACATTTGGGTAGTTTCTGTTGTCATTATGACTTAAACAGAGTAAACACAGTTGATTGATAATAAATGGCTTCAGCCAAACACTAACCATCTAACCATGAGTGAAAGAAAAGTTGTGTCATCATTCATATTCTCTGAAAAATGGCCAAGAAATCATAAATTATGCCAGGGAATGTAAACTTATGAGCACGTGTATATATATATATATATATATATATATATATATATATATATACACACACACAGTGGGGACAGAAAGTATTCATTTGCTAAAATCATTTAAGTTCATTTTTTCCCTCATTAATGTACACGCAGCACACCATATTGACAGAAAAACACAGAATTGTTGACATTTTTGCAGATTTATTAAAAAAGAAAAACTGAAATATCACATGGTCCTAAGTATTCAGACCCTTTGCTCAGTATTTAGTAGAAGCCCCTTTTGATCTAATACAGCAATGAGTCTTTTTGGGAAAGATGCAACACGTTTTTCACACCTGGATTTGGGGATCCTCTGCCATTCCTCCTTGCAGATCCTCTCCAGTTCTGTCAGGTTGGATGGTAAACGTTGGTGGACAGCCATTTTTAGGTCTCTCCAGAAATGCTCAATTGGGTTTAAGTCAGGGCTCTGGTTGGGCCATTCAAGAACAGTCACGGAGTTGTTGTGAAGCCTCTCCTTCGTTATTTTAGCTGTGTGCTTAGGGTCATTGTCTTGTTGGAAGGTAAACCTTCGGCACAGTCTGAGGTCCTGAGCACTTTGGAGAAGGTTTTCGTCCAGGATAGCCCTGTACTTGGCCACATTCATCTTTCCCTCGATTGCAACCAGTCGTCCTGTCCCTGCAGCTGAAAAACACCCCCACAGCATGATGCTGCCACCACCATGCTTCACTGTTTTGACTGTATTGGACAGGTGATGAGCAGTGCCTGGTTTTCTCCACACATACCGCTTAGAATTAAGGCCAAAAAGTTCTATCTTGGTCTCATCGGACCAGAGAATCTTATTTCTCACCATCTTGGAGTCCTTCAGGTGTTTTTTAGCAAACTCCATGCAGGCTTTCATGTGTCTTGCACTGAGGAGAGGCTTCTGTCAGGCCACTCTGCCATAAAGCCCTGACTGGTGGAGGGCTGCAATGATGGTTGACTTTCTACAACTTTCTCCCATCTCCCGACTGCATCTCTGGAGCTCAGCCACAGTGATCTTTGGGTTCTTCTTTACCTCTCTCACCAAGGCTCTTCTCCCCTGATAGCTCAGTTTGGCCGGAAGGTCAGCTCTAGGAAAGGTTCTGGTCATCCCAAAACATCTTCCATTTAAGGATTATGGAGGCCACTGTGCTCTTAGGAACCTTAAGTGCAGCAGAAATTTTTTCATAACCTTGGCCAGATCTGTGCCTTGCCACAATTCTGTCTCTGAGCTCTTCAGGCAGTTCCTTTGACCTCATGATTCTCATTTGCTCTGACATGCACTGTGAGCTGTAAGGTCTTCTATAGACAGGTGTGTGGCTTTCCTAATCAAGTCCAATCAGTATAATCAAACACAGCTGGACTCAAATGAAGGTGTAGAATCATCTCAAGGATAATCAGAAGAAATGGACAGCACCTGAGTTAAATATATGAGTGTAACAGCAAAGGGTCTGAATACTTAGGACCATGTGATATTTCAGTTTTTCTTTTTTAAGAAATCTGCAAAAATGTCAACAATTCAGTGTGCTTTGTGTACATTAATGAGGAAAAAAAATGAACTTAAATGGTTTTAGCAAATGGCTGCAATATAACAAAGAGTGAAAAATTTAAGGGGGTCTGAATACTTCTGTCCCCACTGTTTATATTTGGCCTTTATATATACAGATTTGGCCATCCTTGCTGCTGATACCCGTAATTTAGACTTCTTGCGGTGCCTGTTATGAAATGAATTAGCAAGGACATGTTCACTTAAATGAGAAACAACTCTTGTTTAAGTTTTGATTGCCAGTGGTTGTGGATGAGAAAAACTTTTTTTATTTGCACCTGACTGCCTAAGGTGCATGTTAATACAGATATGTCCTTTAAGTCATTATTCAGAGACCCTATAGCCAGACCATTCTTTTTACCATATGATATGTGCATTTAACGTATTTAAAGCATATTATTTACCAGTAAAAGTGTTTATTGTGCAAGCATCCAAAAGCCATGAGACTACTGCTGGGTGCCACCATCCTGGATGTAAAGTCAGCAACCCCAACCAATGTACAGCTGTTACTCATGTATTTACACACTCCCAGAAGAAGGCCTTTAACTTTGAAGGAGGAAAAGGGCTGTCCCACGGAACTGACTTTTCTGAAGTAGTCAAATTTTCTAGTACTTTCAGAAGTACAGTGTAAGTCAACAAAAAAATTATTATTGAAAGGAAAAGCATTTAAAATACTTGACTTTTCTGTGCTTTTACCTGTAGTTTTTTTTTCTCCCCAATTTGGTGATTCTGGACAATGTATTTATTGACACAAAACAGAAAGAAAAATTGCCTTAAATGACACTTTAATCCGTCTCATGCAAATTATGAATGATTTACATATATTTTGACAGAACTACATTTTTATGTATCTCTATCTATGGAAGCAATTGGCTGGGGCATATGGTCTTCGTTCTAGGTCATATCTCTTACGTCTTCGTTCTAGGTCATGTCTCCTACATTCCCCATTCTAGGCTATGTCTCCTACATTCCCCATTCTAGCTCATGTCTCCTACATTCCCCATTCTAGGTCATGTCTCCTACATTCCCCATTCTAGGTCATGTCTCCTACATTCCCCATTCTAGGTCATGTCTCCTACATTCCCCATTCTAGGTCATGTCTCCTACATTCCCCATTCTAGGCCATGTCTCCTACATTCCCCATTCTAGGCCATGTCTCCTACATTCCCCATTCTAGGTCATGTCTCCTACATTCCCCATTCTAGGCCATGCCTCTTACATTCCCCATTCTAGGCCATGCCTCTTACATTCCCCATTCTAGGCCATGCCTCTTACATTCCCCATTCTGGGCCATGTCTCTTACATTCCCCATTCTAGGCCATGTCTCCTGCATTCCCCATTCTAGGACATGCCTCTTACATTCCCCATTCTAGGCCATGTCTCCCCATTCTAGGCCATGTCTCCTACATTCCCCATTCTAGGCCATGTCTCCTACATTCCCCATTCTAGGCCAAGCCTCTTACATTCCCTATTCTAGGCCATGTCTCCTACATTCCCCATTCTAGGCCATGTCTCCTACATTCCCCATTCTAGGCCATGTCTCCTACATTCCCCATTCTAGGCCATGTCTCCTACATTCCCCATTCTAGGTCATGTCTCCTAAATTCCCCACTTTTCCTATACAAGCCCTTTCTCATAACTCCTAAAAAATAACTTCTTCCCCTAATATTAATCTGAAAGAGAAACGAGGTTCCGAACTAGTCTAATGTACAAAGCAGGAAGCAGTAGGCTTTCCTATGAGAATTAAGGCAAGCTACATATAATGCAGTAATGAGGAATTAGAAATAACCTGCTCAGATAGAAACTAGACATCTCTGGAAACACTTTTGGCTTACTAGAAAACTACATAATTTGCATTAAACTCGCTGAAAAAATTAAACATGATAAATTCATGAAACTGCTTAAAGTGTACGCTAAGCCAAAAACTAGTTTCTAGTTTTGGATAATAGGATTAAAATCCTTGTCAGGTTTTAACTGCTATCCAAGGTTTTGTTAAAATGATTTATGCTCACTTCCTGTCTTGCTGACATTTTACTAGACATGAGGTGAGAGAAACTCTACAACAGCAACACAGGCAAAAATAAAAATGCTTTTCTTCAGTAGAAGGAGAATGCTAAACCCATGTCAAAATATGTATTCTGGTCTGTGTCCATGTTGCAAATTTTCCTTCACTTCCTGTCTGGTAAAATCACTGTCAGCAGGCCAGGAACTTAGTGTGGGTAAATCTCTCCAATGGAGCCCCAGATAGCAGTAAAAACCCAACAAGTGATCTAACCTTTTCTTATTCTAAATGTACTGCAGGTTAAAAAAGAAGTCCTAATATAGAATAGAACCCAAACCAGTATAATATTGTTTAAGTTGTAAACAAATTTACAAAAAGAAATCTAAAATTATATGTCGGGCCAAAGACATTTAATCTAGCTTTGGATAGAGCGAGGAAATATTAGATCTCTTGTTGAAATGGAAGGACACATACATGGGAGTCAACAATGTTGCACACCCCAAAAATTGGATTCCAAAATTAAATTTTTTAGATTAGATCTCTTGCTAGGTTTTTACTGCGGGCAGGTAGGCGGCATGGGCAGGCTGGATCACTTACGTGTACATGATATAGCCTGTTCCGGGTTAGGGGTGCGCACATGCTAACAAGCGCTGTCACCTGCTACAGCGGGGTTTTTATCAGCAGGTCCCAGCCAGTGATTTAGGGTTAAGAGCTGCTGAACAGCTGTAGCCAATCACAACACAGAGTCCCGTGCTTACAAAAACACAAGGCCCTGCAAAGCAGGGAGAAAAAACAGCCAGATCTGTTAGCAAAAGCAGCACATAATACACGTTAGGCACACATTTAACCCCTTGATTGACCTTTGATGTTAACCCCTTTGCAGCCAGTGTCATTAATACAGTGTACAGTATTATATCTGATCACTGTATTTATATCACTATTGATGTCAGTCAATGTACCTCCCAGCGAGAGTCTGTTAGTGCCAGATTGGCTGCCACACTGTCACCGTCACACTATAAGTCGTGGATCACCACCTTTACCAGTATAGCATCTTAGTTGCGTAAATTCCAAGGCTGCTCCAGATGACGAAACGCATAGGGAGGAGCATCTAGTGTCTTTGCATAACTTGTGTGAGCACGTTTTCTATTTATGATAATAAATTTAACCTAAAACAGAATCACACTATGGAGATTCTCTTTCCTATATGTGGGTGATGCGGAGTGAGATTTAATGGCCAAAAGGTACACCTGACACCGCAAGCAAGGAACAACATACCTGATACTGCAGGCACAGATCTGGAGATTGTTGCACAGTGGCAGATACCGTGAAAGCGAGATATCTCTGTGTGGGGTGAATGCTTTGGGTGAATGCAATACCTATAGGGGGCCTATAAGGATGACAGAGCATGGATTTGAAGAGCACCTGACACTTTATTTTTATTTACTTATAACTAATGGACTATATATGATCACAGAATATCTACTCATTTTTTCACATTAACTTTTTATGCGTATGGATCACTAAGGCATGGATTTGAAGAACACTTGTCACTTTAATTTTAAAACAAATTTTTTTTTGGCATTGATGAATGGATTATATATGAACAAAGTAAATCTATTTTTTTTTGCATGTGTGTATTGTCAGCACTAGTACACATCAGTGTATACATTAGGCACGTGACACTTTACACACGTTTATTAATGTTGATGCTTATTATTTTATTAATTGCATTGGGAGTATAACATGGTGATACACAGATTGTTACTCAGTGGTATGCGATATTGCACCTCAGAACAGTGCCACACCGACCTCTTTCCATTTACACTTGTAAATTCCAGTATGTATACCATCGTTTGTAGGAGCTATAACATTCACACAAACCATTTAATATACACTTATTGGGTCATTCAAAGTGTGACAGCACTGAAAGATGAAAATTCGCCTGGGCAGGAAGGGGGTAAAAGTGCCCGGTGGGCAAGTGGTTAATCTTTTTTTAGTTTACATAATGAAAAATTTAAAAAAATGGGAAAGAGTCCCCCGAGCGGGATTTTTAGGCAGCTAACTATAGATATGTGCAAAGCATTAAGTAAAATATTAGAATTCTTTATTGAAAGGTATTGTATAGGTGTAACAACATATAAATATAAATTAAGAGCTCAAGTGGGGAAATACCCATACCAAATACAGATAATAGCAAACATATAGGTTATACACAACATGTGATAAGGCTATTGCATAACAAAACTGACGCGTTTCGACCCATGAATTTTGGGGTCTCTTCAGAGGATGAGTTTGCTAAGGAAAAAAGAAAAATTTATAATAGTATGTCCAGCTTATTTAGAAGAGTTACAGCATAGGCAAGTTTGTTTAGCAACATGTTTAGTAACATTTTGCACATAATTACCACTGAGTTTGGATGTACCCCTCGATCAGAGCCTCCCCACATAGCAGCTAGACCATCCAGTGTGCCCACACGTAGCAGCACACGTCATTATTCACTTTGCACATCCCTCACTTTTCCTCCTATTACTGCCATTGTCAGCATTTAAAGACAAGGTCATCCCTGACATATTTTATATTAGTTATACCAATATAGTTACTTTACTAATATTATTATCCTTCACATGATTAATTCAAGCTGTAATATATTATTATAACATCTTCTGACCGCCCAACAGATACATTTAACCATTAACCAACATGGGTTTATTCATGAGCTAACGCTCTGACAATTTTCGTAGGTTCCGGCCCCACCTCCCCCGTGGCGTGTTGGTGGGGGGGCAATTATACGTGTGACTCCTTGCAAGCCATATCAAGTGGATTCCTGTTCCCCCTCTTCCGGGGTGCTGCTACGTGTGGGCACACTGGATGGTCTAGCTGCTATGTGGGGAGGCTCTGATCGAGTGGTACATCCAAACTCAGTGGTAATTATGTGCAAAATGTTACTAAACATGTTGCTAAACAAACTTGCCTATGCTGTAACTCTTCTAAATAAGCTGGACATACTATTATAAATTTTTCTTTTTTCCTTAGCAAACTCATCCTCTGAAGAGACCCCAAAATTCATGGGTCGAAACGCATCAGGATTGTTATGCAATAGCCTTATCACATGCTGTGTATAACCTATATGTTTGCTATTATCTGTATTTGGTATGGGTATTTCCCCACTTGAGCTCTTAATTTATATTTATATGTTGTTACACCTATCCAATACCTTTCAATAAAGAATTCTAATATTTTACTTAATGCTTTGCACATATCTATAGTTAGCTGCCTAAAAACCCCGCTCGGGGCACTCTTTCCCATTTTTCTTGTCCATATTGGGGTGAGCAGCATTGATCTCTCCTTAATGTGTCTTCCCTCTTTGCTATATAATGAAAAATGAACCCAGTGGTGATCAAATACCACCAAAAGAAAGCGCTATTTGTGTAAAGAAAATTATATAAATTAAAATTGGGTACATTGTTGCGTGACAGTGCGATTGCCAGTTAGTAGCGGAGTGCTGAATAGCCAAAAATGCTCTGGTCACAAAGAGGGTAAAAACCTACCGGAGGTCAAGTTGTTACATTTGCACACTCATTAGTTTACATAGTAGAGGGTGGAAAAATGAAAGTAAGAATGTGACTGGCAGTTTTTTTTCTAATTTAGATATCACCTTTATCCAAAAGTTTAACATTTTATACTTAAAAGGGTAAGTTCGCCTTTGACCACTTTTTTTTTTTTTCTAAATTCCACCTTCCCTATGCATCAATATAGCATTCATGTACTTTTTTTGCAAAAAATATCAAAGCTTTCCATTAAATCTACAGACACTTACTTTTCTTGTCCTAATCCACGTTTCCAGACATTTCCATTAGTAATGTCTTTCTTCCCTACAGACTGTAGGTCATGACACAGGAAGGAGTTGACCAGCTGAGCTCATTAGCACACACCCTGTATCATCCACCCACCCATTCCCACGTTTTTTTTAAATGAAATGGAATCAATCAGTGATCACCCTTCTCACTAAATACACAATATACAATCAGATTGCATAGTGTATGGCCATGTTTATTACTAGTTGTGCTTTCAGTGCCATTAATTGTTAACGGCACACCAAACACAGAAGCAAACAGACATTTTTCCATGTGAGGGGGCAAATGCTGCAAAACGCACAGTAAAAAACACGCAACCCACAAAACGCCAAAATGTCCAATTAACCACATGTAGTGCAGCCAATTGAAAACAACGGGCTTCCCTATGCGTGTCACAGTAAAAACGACACACAAAATGTGCGCTCCCACTGTGCTAGATGTGAATGGGGTCTGAAAGTGAAATTGGTGCAATAACACAACAATGAGGCTCCATTCACATCTGTGCGTTTCCTTGCATTTCAGAAATGCCCTGCAACAAACATCGCAGTAAAAAATGTAAAAAATGCACCAAACTCCGCTTTAAAAATAAGTTCTGAAGCTTCTTTGGGATTGTTTCGTGTAGGGCACCTGAATGGGCTGCCCTATGTGTGATGAGTGAAAATGCTGCAAAATGCCTCCCCCTCGCTAAAAAAACAAAACAAAAAAACGCACGTGGGAATGCGAGTTCCCACTATGCAGAGTTGTGAACAGGGTTTAACAGCTGAGTTTTTCTGTCCACTCTCTCCTATGTACTTGTATAAAGATGGTCATACACTATGCAATTTGATTGTGTATTTAGTGAGAAGGAATATCACTCATTGATTGCATTTCCTTTAAATAACGTGCACCTGGGAATGGGTGGGTGAAGCAGGGTGTGTGCTAATGAGGTCAGCTGGTCAATTCCTTCCTGTGTCATGACCTAAAGTCTGATCAGGAAGAAGACATTACTAGTGGAAACGTCTGGAAACACGGATTAGGACAAGAAAAGTAAGTGTCTGTAGATTTAATGGAAAGCTTTGATATTTTTGCAAAAAAAGTACATGAATGCTCTATTGGTGCATAGTAGACATGTGCGCCGTCAATAAATTTGTTTCGCTCCGTTCCGTATTTTAATTAATTCGTATTTCGTAATTCGTGTCTGAAATTCAATTTAAATTCGTACAAAATACAAATTTTCGTTAGGTCCGTTAACTTTTCGTAACAATTACGAATGTTCGTTATGATGAATTTATCATTATGAGGGGCTCCCACCATCCCTGTGCTGTGCTGACTTCCTGGGGTTTTTAACTTTTAGGTTCGTTAACTTTTTGTAACAATTACGAATGTTCGTTAGGAATTTGGATCCGAAATTTGTAAACGAAATTTCGTACAAAATTTGGAAGCATAGCAATTCGTATTTCGGTTCCAAATGTACGAATTTACGGAAATTCGTACAAATTTTTGATTCGTACGAAACTAATCGCACATGTCTAGTGCATAGAGGAGCTGGAATTTAGAAAAAAAAAAGTGTACAAAGGTAAACTTACCCTTTAAAGCCAAACAACTGAATTTCAGCTCATCCAGTATAAAGGTTCAGAATAACTTCAGTGCTCCAAACACTAAACTTCGCATGCTGGCCAAACCCTAACTATACAACATTCTAAAACAATGATGGCTTGACAGAGTAGATACAATTAAAGTGGAGCTCCAGGCTCCCCCCCCCCAAAAAAAAAAAAAAAATTAAGTCAGAATGTACAAATACTGTAGCTGCTGACTCTTAGTATAAGGACACTTACCTGCCCCTGGATCCAGTGATGTCCTCACCCGAGCCAATTGTTCAATCAGCTTTGGGTGCAGGCGCTGGCATCTGAAGTAAGGCGAGACAGGAAGTGAAGCCTTGCGGCTTCACAACCGGTTTCCTACTGCGCATACACGAGTCGCGCTGCACCTTGTGAACGGTTCTGTAGTCTTCTGGGACCTGTGATGCATCCCAGAAGAAGGCGGTGGAAGGAGAGGGGCCAACCTCCGGCTCAGTTTGCAGGATCTGAGCCGAAAGTGGGAGCGGGTACCTGTCAAAACCAGGTACCCCCCCAAAAAAAGTGCCAAATGTGGCAGTGGAGGGTGCAAACAAGCAGAGCTTCCCTTTTGGGTGCAGCCCTGCTTTAAAGTAGGCTGGAAGGTAGATGAATTCACAGAAATTCTAGGTTTTCAGAATTCTGTAAGAGGTCTTGATGACAGATGAATAAAATAATAACTCATGATGCAGTAACCACACCATGAATTATGTACATATTAAATGATGTACATATTAAAAACGACGCATTTACATGTTCTGTACAATGCTGTAGGTGCAGACCGGAGAGTTGGATGGCAAAGCTTTCTTTTAATTTACAGTTAGGGCCAAAGATCATCATAATCCTTCGCTTAGGATATGAATAAAAATAAATGAATCATGCTACACTGTTACTGAATTCAGGAAGTAAACTATTGGTGCTGTATAATAATACTAATAATCATAAACAAATATCATGCTGCCAGATTCTACTATTTACAAAGCTACAATATAATTCATGCAAATGAAAACTTTCACCCTTATTATGCTGCATTCTTCAGCTGTCCAGATCTCCAATTACTTATGATCTAATCAGCAGCTAAATGCTTTGTTCCGATTTACTGAATACTCCCAGATGGACGATGTTGCACCTAATCTAGCACCCCATGAGTACATTGTCTTTGTCAATGTAATATTATTATAAGCAAACAACAGATGTGAACTTTCTTGTAGCAGAAGTAAATATGTGTGGCTCTGCTGAGTACTGCTGTTCCTTCTAAAATATAATACAGGAACTGAAAATAGCTTAGCTCTTAGGAGCGTTGCTTATGTTTGTAATGGTTGCACCCACTCAAATACATCATTGCATGTATGGATGCTGACCAATAGGAATGAGGTTCGGATTCACTGTGACCTTTTGTTTTTAGCAAATTCTGTTGGTTCATTTTGCAGTCCCAGTGAATTTTGTTTGATTTCCTACAGGTGGATTTTTTTTTTAAACCCATAATGCTTTCCATGGCCAAAGAGCTTAGAAAGGCCAATAACAGGGGCTACCCCACATTATAGAAGATGGGGCTCTTTAGTCCCTTTTTGGTCACCATAGTGTCAGTGTCTTAGAGCTTTTGTAGAGAAAGCTGACAAACTGCATGGGGTCAGTTAGATGCTTTATTTTTGGTAATTGCACTGGTGGGGGTCTTGTTTGCCCTTCACCCCATGTTCTCAGATATGAAAACTAATAAGGACTTTATTAAGGATACTATCTCGGTCAGCAAGAAGTTTGATCCTTCATTTTTATTATTTGGGACCTCACTTTCCCACTTTTAGCTTTTGTCCTAACGCTTACACCCTCTGAGGGAGTCCTATTAAATAAACCAAGAGGTCCAGGCTCATTACACTAGTATATTCTCTTTTGCTAACACAAACTACATGTACCTTTCCTTCTTACCCTCTCAAATGGGATAGAGACTTGAATTGACAAATAATGGAAGAGGATTGGAACTGGATGTGGACCAACACAGCCAAAAGTTTTGCCCAAGTGTTGGCAGTGGAGGTGAACTACATGATACATCTTCGTAGGTCTTAGTTCCTTTCAAAATCTCCTGCATGATCCTAACTCAGGGGTCTTCAAACTACGGCCCTCCAGTTGTTCAGGAACTACAATTCCCATCATGCCTAGTCATGTCTGTGAATGTCAGAGCTTTACAATGCCTCATGGGACGTGGAGTTCTGCAACAGCTGGAGGGCCGTAGTTTGAGGAACCCTGTCCTAACTCATTCCCTTCTGTGCTCCAAATGTTGCCAACAAAAGGCTCATTTAGACACATTTGGTGGGATTTGCCAAAAGTGAAAAGGTTTTAGATCAAATGATCTATACTGTTACAGGTACATCATTTCATAAAGATCCTTATAAAAACCCTTCTAAATAAACAACCCTAGGAGTGTACCAACACCCAAATCACACACACATTTTAACAGCGACAAGAATCACTTGTGCATGGAATACCCAGACGGTCCCCTTCGTGGAAGCTTTGGGTCTCACATGCCTTTTTAAAACCAACCCAAAAACTAGACAAAATAATAAGATGGTAAAATTCCAGAAGGTATGGGAACAATGGACAGCATTTTATTTACCACCCACTTTTGCTCCTTTTTTTTGTCCTCTTCTGGGTGTGAGGATGACTTGGTGTTGCACCCTTTATTTCCTTTCTATCCCACTCCCATGACCTTACTCCATCTCTTTCCCTAAATTTAGCAGTGAGAACCGCTTACTCTATCACAAGGGATGAACAACATAGCATTGGCAGTGACAGATACTCTTTACTGAAAGATCTGGGGCCTATTAGACCCCAGATCTCTCCTTTGCCTTTGTAAGAATCAAACTGAAACTGGCAGTTACTAAATCCTTAAGACGAAAATCTTGTTGCTTGTGGTTTTATTCATCACGGAGGAGGGGCGGGTACAGATGTTATAGATATGTTAATTATAACTCCACACAACACTTGACCCTCCGCGTACTTCATTTAAAGTCCCACTTCCTTGCTCTCTTTTGTAGATTTTAATAGGGATGGAGGTTGATGACAACGTCATCTCCTCATATAAAGTCCCATAGACCCCTCTTTTGGAAACTCAATTAGGCCCCTTTCACACTGGGGCGGTTTGCAGGCGCTATTGCGCTAAAAATAGCGCATGCAAACCGACCTGAAAGTGCTGCTGCTTTGTCTCCAATGTGAAAGCCCCGAGGGCTTTCACATTGGAGCGGTGCGCTGGCAGGACGGTAAAAAAAGTCCTGATAGCAGCATCTTCAGAGCAGTGAAGGAGCAGTGTATACACCGTCCTGCAGAGGCGCTTTGCGGTGGTTTTAACCCATTCTCGGCCGCTAGTGGGGGGTAAAACTGCCCCCGCTAGCGGCCGAATACCAACAGCGTCGCTAACAATAGCAGTGTTTTACCGCCGATGCCGCCCCGCCCCAGTGTGAAAGGGGCCTTAGGGATGGAAGTATGCGTGTTGGGTGGCCAGATGTAATATGTTCCTGCGCTGTAATTCTTTCATGTTGTATTTTTATTATTTGTTCTTCTTTTTTTTCCCCCCATGATAACTAAAAAATATATTCATGGCCCTTTATATATACACCATTTTTTAATCCCCCCTATAGGATCCTTCAGGGTTGTGTGTGCTTTGGTGGCGGTCTGGATATGGGTTGTGTTGTCCCTGTCTTGGGTTTCCTCTGGTCCAGGAGCTGCAACGCGCACTGTGGGCGTTCCCTTTCCCCTGTTCTCTTGCACCATGTATCAACGTCACGCTTCTCACGCCAGGCGGGCAGCGCCAGTTTCTGTGGCGCTGCTTTTGGGGGTGATCATTCAAACTATGAGCGTTATGGGACTCGGTTTGGCGCCAAACCACCAAGCGGCTCTTCTGCATTGATGATGGCGCCTCCGCTTCTCTTTGCTTGCATGTGTGTGACGTTGATGAGTCATCTGCAGAGGCACCTATATAGGCGCCATCTTTGGATGGTTCTAGTATTTGGCTTCTGCTCCTTCCTTTGGACACCATACACAGCCTACCTCCACTTTTGGTTAGTAGGCAACACTTCCCCCATATCATTCCTTCTGCTTCTTACCATCCCACTCCTTACTTTCTGGTCCTGTCAGTCCACTTATGTGGGTGCTCCTTCACCTATTTGCATACCCTGTTTCCCCGAAAATAAGACCTAGCGTGATTGTCGGTGATGGCTGCAATATAAGCCCTACCCCCCAAATAAGCCCTACCCTGAAAATAAGACCTACAAGGACTTTAACTAGGGCTTATTTGGGGGGTAGGGCTTATGTTGCAGCCATCACTGACAATCACGCTAGGTCTTATTTTCAGGGGAACAGGGTAGCAGCATTGTCAGCCTGGGGAGAGGCGAGTGTTGGATGTACTAGCAGATTTAGATACACAACAACAAATTGAAGCTGAACTCCAGCTCACACTGCAGTTCCACAAGCAGTCTTAGCAACCGTGTTTTTTTGTACTTTTTGGGATAAAGGTTTTGCATAAATAAATGAAAGCTGATCATTGTAAACACGCCTTATCAGTGGTAAATTGTTTGTCTCAACACTATAAGTTGCTACATTTTCAGTACAGCTTGTTTTTGATTTCCTGGCTGGATCATCAGATGAAAACAAGGGAAAAAAGCCAAAAAAAAAAAAAAATCAACTGAATACAGCCAAACGTAAGAATTGGTAAGCTGAAATATAATAAATGTTTGCTTTTGGGTTTGACCATAAAGTTTAAGATATGTATCATTTGGTATACATATTTCAGCTAGGTAAAGGCCTGTTCACACTCATCTGTTATCCAGCAGTAGAACACATGCAACTTACTGCATAACTAAGAATTTAAAGTGTAAATTCTATTCATTCCTATGTGGATAATGTAGATCTATGCACTGCAGCAGACATGCACGTCTGTTGAAAGCTGTCTGGCTCAGAGACTGAGCCTGTCTGTTTCTGCCAACTAGTTTTCAAAGATCAGCCACGGGACCTGCTGTTCACGTTTATTCAAATGTTTAGAAAACATTTTTATGAGTGTCTGTATCAGAGTTCCAACTGTGGCTGATTATTGAATATATAAATATTCCTAATGTGTTAACATGTTATGTCTGAGTTTCTGAATTCATTCACTTTTTTAATACTATATTTAATTACATTTTTTTTTTTATTTCAATGTCAGGCCAGTGGTAAGAGCATGAGAACATTACATTTGCCAATCATTATTAAAAAATTACCAGGAATTTAAATGGATCCTTGGGTTATCCCATGTGGTCGCCCAGTGGATAGCCAATACCAATAATAGTTACTTGATAGTTTTACTCACTGCACTCTACACCTGCGCGGTGAACGTTTGTCAAGATGTTATTCTTTTTACAATAAAAATTATTGTTCCAGAAAAAATTACCAGGAACTTATAGAATAAAATGTCCCCTATAGAAATACATTGTTGGAAAAGCTGTGCAAAACCAGCCTCAAGTTTTTGTTTTCAATGGTTTTTATTTAGAACTTTTAAAGTATACAAAGTCATCAATAGTCGTTATGACAATAAACAGTCATTGGTTATAAACCAGGGTATTAATCTTTGCAACAATTAAGATTACATACTGTCATCAAACATACTGCATCGCTATTTACATTATGTACATATAATGCGTGATTCAGAAAGAACAATATAAAGAAGAAAATTGGCAATAAACAATATATTATACCTAATGACTGTTGTCGCCTCCCACCCTTCTGAGGAAAATCAGGACATGGGAGTAGACCATCCTAAAATTCTATGTTGGATCTAAGAGGCTCGCCTCTTACTCAGAAATCTGTATGTGTGAAATAGCATGTACAAAGGAAAGTATTACGCTAAACTATGAGGAACTCACAACACCGGTCTGGAGTACCGGCCAGTCTGAACTCTCAGGCAGTTGCGGATACCCCAGTTGACCTGAGCACCCACAAAGGGCAAATATGGTAGGAAAAGTAGAGAGAATATAGTAAATAGGAAAAGAGAAGGGAAACAAAGCATTAGAGCGAAAGGTGCACCCTATCCCAGGAAAAGAGAGGAAAAAAAAGGGGGGGGGGAGACATTCCATGGCATAGCTGTCTCATAGGGTATTTGACAGGTATTTAATCCAGGGGTCCCAAGTCTTTTCGAACGGGACAAGTTTATCATTTAGGATCGCTGATAGGCACTCATTTACCATTATCCAAGATAATTTGGGCCTTAGTAGGAAAACACATGTTTTAATATATGTTTTAACCTACTATACCGACACACAATGTGTCAACAACTTTTTACTTGTTATTTCGTTCCTAAAATAAGCTAGTTAATGCATTAAGCATTGTAACATGCTAAATACTAGACAGCATTTACTGATCACAAACAATTAGTTAAAATGTGTCAGAGGAAGCTCACACAGACAATGGGGAGGGTTACCAGAGAAGTTAGTGTGAATGGTGGGTGGTTAAAGGAAGGAGACCAAAGAAACGAGTGTGGTCAGTGAGGGGAGAGGAGCCAGAGGGGTTAGAGTGGACAATGGGGGAAGAGGTGGCAAAAATTAAGGCTGGCCATAGAGGGTTTGAATCTCAGCCATTTCAGCAGGAACAGGCCAAGCTTCGAACCATCTATGGGCAGGCTGATTGTACTCAAACTGATCCATCAATCGACTTGGGTACAACCACCATGTCGGATTGTAAGCCTATGGCTATTGCCAGCGGCTATAGCAGCTAGCAATAATCAAAGTGTTCTCCCGGCAGAGGTGTTAGAAACGTTAGCTTGGACAGTTGGGGTAGAGGTATCAGAGACTAAGGTGACCTTTCGATATTCAGACTGTGCAAAAACATTGTTAGGCACTGGTGAAAAATATGCTGTAAAGTGAGGATGCGTTCAAAAAGAATACAATAGTTTTTATCAATTAACAATCTACATTGTGCAAAAACAGAAAAAAACAATAATTCAAATCAATATCTGGTGTGTCCACCATTTGCCTTTAAAGCAGCATCAATTCTCCCCGTATAGCAGGTACTTTGTTCCAAACAGGAGAACTAACCACAGTGCTTATGTGTATTTAGCCTCACTTGCTTCTTCCTCCTCATGTAATACGAGACAGACTCAATGTTGAGATTAGGGCTCTATGGGGACTATATAATCTCCTTCAGGACCTCTTGTTTTTCTTTTCGCTAAAGATAGATCGCTATGACTTTGGTTGATGTTTATGGACATGTCCTGCTGCAGAATGACTTTCATGCCTTCTTGATGGTACTGAATAAAAGATAAGCATCTGCCAGTAGTTTTAAGCATTCAGGTACCATTAATTCTGATCAAATCCCCAACTCTATGCAGCCCCAAGCCTGCAATGATCCTCTACCATGCTTCACTTCTGCCTGCAGACACTCATCTATATATACCGTATGGGACTTTGGTGAACAAACTGCCTCCTGTTCTAGCCAAAAATGTCTGATTTGGACTCATCATTTCAGAACACCTGTTTCCATGTTTCTTCCCATCAGTTCATGTGTTTTTGTGTATAGGCAAGTTGCTTAGCTTTGCTTCCACGCTAGAGGTTTGGCTTTTTACTCACAAGCCTTCCATGAAGACTATTTCTGACCAGACTTCTCCAGAAGCAATTGGATGTACTAAGGTCCCACTGGTTACTGCCAAATTTGAGCTAACAGTGCCATAGGACATCTTATAATTGCGAAGGGAAGTCAGCATGATGTGTATTTCATCTACTGCATGGTTTTCTTGGTCATCCACTGCATTTTTGATCGTCAATGTTGCCTGTTTCTTTGTGCTTCTGCAGAACAACCATGCTAGCACATCTTGAAACACATCTTTCTTGATCTTTCTGCCTGTTAGAGACCCCAGTTTTATTCCGTTTATGTGATTTGTAGGTTATTAGATAAATAAAACGAATAATTTCATTGTTTTTGAAAGAATACTTACTTTACAGCATTTTTTCACAAGTTTTTACTTTTGCAGAGAACTGTATATGTACACACATGCACACAGTCCATTGTACAGATTGCTTAACGGAAGTCCCCAAACTACGATTTGTAAAAAATACATATATACATATACAGTACACTAAAAAGGACCAGTGCTATTGTTTGTTGGCATTTCTGTTGAAAGACTATGAGAAAATAATACAGAAACCAGGCTGCTCTGCATGTCCTGCTCGCCTTCCAGCATGCAGAAGGAAGTAAAGAAGTTTGGGCTTAATGATGACCTGAAAGTCTGTCTATTAAAAATTGTATAGGAGTTTTATTTATCAAAACCACCTTTATATGACAGGTAAATTAGAACTACAGTGCCTTGAAAAAGTATTCACACCCCTTGAAATTTTCCACATTTTGTAATGTTACAACCAAAAACTTAAATGTATTTTATTGGGATTTTATGTGATAGACCAACACAAAGTGGAAGAAAAATGGTTTTCAAAATTGCTTACAAATAAATATCTGAAAAGTGTGGCGTCATTTGTATTCAGCCCCCTTTACTCTGATACCCCTAACTAAAATTTAGTGGAACTAATTGCCTTCAGAAGTCACCTAATAGAGTCCACCTGTGTGTTATTTAATCTCAGTATAAATACAGCTGTTCTGTGAAGCCTTCAGAGGTTTGTTAGAGAACCTTAGTGCACAAACAGCTTTATGAAGGCCATGGAACACACCAGACAGGTCAAGGATAAAGTTGTGGAGAAGTTTAAAGCAGGGTTAAGTTATAAAAAAATATCCCAAACTTTGAACATCTCATGGAACACTGTTCAATCCATCATCCGAAAATGGAAAAAGAGTATGGCACAACTGCAAACCTACCAAGACATGGTCGTCTGACCTAAACTGACAGGCCGAGCAAGGAGAGCATTCATCAGAGAAGCAGCTAAGAGGCCCATGGTAACTCTGGAGGAGCTGCAGAGATTCACAGCTCAGAGAATCTGTCCACAGGACAACTATTAGTCATGCACTCCACAAATCTGGCCTTTATAGAAGAGTGGCAAGAAGAAAGCCATTATTGAAATGAAGCCATAAGAAGTCCCATTTGCAGTTTGCAAGAAGCCATGTGGGGAAGACAGCAAACATGTGGAAGAAGGTGGGCCAGATGAGACCAAAGCAGGGACAGGGAAGCTGGTCAGAGTTGATGGGAAGATGGATGGAGCCAAATACAGGGCAATCTTCAAAGAAAACCTGTTAAGAGTCTGCAAAAGACTTGAGAGTTCACTTTCCAGCAGGACAACGACCCTAAACATACAGCCAGAGCTACAATGCATTGATTTAGATCAAAGCATATTCATGTGTTAGAATGACCAAGTCAAAGTCCAGACCTAAATCCAATTTAGAATCTGTGTCAAGACCTGAAAATTGCTGTTCCCAGACATTCCCCATCCAATCTGATAGAGCTTGAGCTATTTTGCAAGGAAGAACGGGCAAAAATGTTACTCTATATAAAAATCAAAAAGTCGCGCTAAAGGTTAAAAGTGACAACAGGCAAATGCCTAGAAAACCTCATGGGAATGTGAAGGTGAATAATAATCACTGAGTGAATAAATTTTGTAGGAGTGCTAAACAATATACATACACACTGTGAAAATAAATAAAACTGAAAAACATAGCATAAAACCCAGCGCACAAAGAAGAGAATCAGCCCCTACAGTTGAGATGGAAGGCTTTGGAGGGAAAATACCATACCCTGGGTTTTATGCTATGTGGAGCACTTTGTTTTTTGCATGGTGACATTTCCATATTTGCTGAGGCTGGTTGGAGAGAGTCCCTGGACTTGGACGCTGAGTGCCTGCTTTGAGATCCCTGGCTGGGGTTGCAGCCATCCGCCCCTTGGGTCTCCTATAACTAAGAGACCATTTCTATCTGGTAAGAGGCAGCAATTTTTCCAAGAGGTGGAGGTCTGTCTACGCACTCTATTTTTCACCACAGCAAGATTTTGTTACAATATTTCACAGAGCACTTGGAGACAAGCCATTTTTTTTTGCATGTTTTTTTAACACGGATGGACTTTAATCAATACTGTTCTTGTTTAGCTATGTACTTTTTTTAGGTTTTTTCCTTTATTTCTTTATTTTTTTTATATATTTTTTTATACATCAATTTTGGTTTAGTTTTTTATCACAGATTTGTCACAATATTATTCCTATAGATATTCGAGATACTCACTTGTCATTGATTGGGTCATGTAATATTGACTTTTTCACACGGACATAGTTTATAATATTTGTGTCCTATTTTATTTAATATTATTTTCAGTTTTATTTATTTTCACAGTGTGTATGTATATTGTTTAGCACTCCTACAAAATTTATTCACTCAGTGATTACTATTCACCTTCACATTCCCATGAGGTTTTCTAGGCATTTGCCTGTTGTCACTTTTAACCTTTAGCGCGACTTTTTGATTTTTATATGATTTATGGTTTACTACTTTATAGTCGCAGCTTATACCAATTAGTGTAAGCGCAATATTTGTTTTTTACCTTTCTAAAAATGTTACTCTAGATGTGCAAAACTGGTAGAGACATCCCCGAAAAAGACTTGCAGCTGTAATTTCAGTGAAAGGGGGTTCTACAAAGTATTGACTCAGGGGGGCTGAATACAAATGCATGCCACACTTTTCAGATTTTTTTTTTTATTTGAAAACCATTTATCATTTTCCTTCCACTTCACAATTATGTGCCACTTGGTGTTGGTCTATCACATAAAATCCCAATAAAATACATGTACATTTTGGTTGTAACATGACAAAATGTGGACAGTTTCGTTTCAATATGTTTATTGAGTTTTTTTGAGTAAACAAGAGAATTATAAAAAGCTTGTTGTTCGCCCATGCAGGGGCTAGAGAAAAATGACCAAAGATCAATATCGTTCACAATTATCCTATAACATAGTGAAAATAGGGGATGGTATCAAAAAATTACTACTGCATAATGTGCCCTGTCCCCAAATTCGTCGCCAAAGGGGAGGCTCTTCTCCAGCAACCCCCCTCCATAGGAGGCAGCGGTAGAAGTCAGAATAGTGAGAAACCAGAAAGAAAGCGAGAAGAGCAAAAAGGCAGAGAGAAGGGGGTCATAGATAGGAGAGGAGGAAAGCAATGGGAGATCTCAGACGTGGCGCCTCACAGAAGGGAGTCAGACAAGGCCCAAACAGGATGCTTGAAGTGTGGGAAACTCATAAGAGATCCATGGTTCCTGAAATTTGGCGTGTGAATCATTCACAATACTGGATATTCGTTCCTGAAGTAACATAGCAGTCATGCGTGTCCTCACCCCTTGGAAAGCTACTCATTGGGTCTTCCAGGCTTGAGCTATAGTTCGTTTAGCCGCTATAAAGAGATAAGTGGCCAGCTTCTGCTGAGGAGCGAAAAAAAACAGGTATTGGACAATATAATAGGGCTAAATGTGGACAGTTTCAAGGGATATTAATACTTTTTAAAGGCACTGTATATAAACAGCATGTTCAGGTGTCAGAATGTATGCTTTATACAATCTGAGCCTGTCAAACTGTAATAAAAACTCTCCAAATTGCTCTTGAAATATTGTTAATTCTTTTTTTTTTTTTGCGTAGCTGCTCCAATTATGCAATACCTTTCCCTATACCTAATTGCTAAATGTCAGATAAAGACCAAACTCAGGCTTACAGAGGGAGTGACCACTCTGCATGTTTTGGAGGAAGCTCAGGCTGGTCTAAAGGTGGGAAATAGCTTAGCATGGGCATGACCTGTGTGCAGAAATTCCCTAACAATCCAAATAGCAAGCAAGGAGATGAGACAATAGCGTGCATACAAATAAACACACATAATATGCCCACATTTTTACAAGTGCAATTGGTTTCTGGCTGAAACAGTAATTTCATTACAAATAGTAGTCAAGTCAACAAGTCGACAGGAAGACTCAGTAATGTGAGTTACAGCTCAGGTGCTGAACATTTTATATTCTGCAATCACTTGCCTACCATACAGGTCTCCCTTGATACTGTTCTCCATTAATGACAACTGCAGATCAAGAGTTCATAATGTAACACAAGCTGATATACTGAGTTATGTCTATGGAGGTGCATTACAGACCTCTGTTCAACTGATGTTTAGTTTCCACTATGACATTATACTGCCTCTGTAATGTTTTATCTCTCCCAAAAGTTTACATTATGTACACGGTGCCAGTGGCACCAGGTTCTATTGTTATATTATTCATGAGATTCCCTGCCAGTTCGGTGAGTGATATCGGCCTGTCAATCTGCATCTCTCTGAAAGCCCCATGTATTATTGCTTCCAGACACAAACTAATAATATGGCTCACTTTCCCAACTAGCAAACCTTATATAAGGTACACTGATTAGAAAGTTAGACCTATGTGACCCATTTTCTTACAATGTAATTTAATTACGCTGAACCCACACCATTCTTTATTTTAGAGCACCACAGCTTCTGATGGCATAAAGAAACCAAAGCAAAAATAGCAGCACAGCTATGTGTATGCTGTAAAATGATAAATCAGCTGCATGAGCCTGGATTAAATACCTATGAAGAGCTTTGCGACTGCCAACAGCCAGATAAATTAAGTCTGGGATTTGTAAGGATAAATATGACTTCAATTCATTACATGCATTTCTAGCCTGAATGGCTTGCACAATGAATGATCATCGTAAGTCAGGTTGAGGAGATAAAGGATGTCCACCATGCGCACAAAGTGTAGGAAGCAATCTCTAGAGTCCTCTATGCTAGTTCACTTGATTATAGGTTCAGTGCACAAACAGGTGATCACAGCTAAATATGGGTCAAAACATGTTGAATTTTTAAAAGAGAAAAAAACAGATTTTTTTTATATGCAGATGTCAATACAACTTTGGTCATGAATGAAAAATGTTGGGTTTGCCTTTTCAAAGTTGCAATACACATTTGCGAAGAAAAGACTCTCTGATCCTGCAAGAATTCCCCCCTTCTGATTTGAACAAAAAGGTGATATTTAGAACTGTGCTATAGTCATTGTGTGTGATGCCTGTACAATGCTTTATATAGAGGCCACAGGTGAGGACAAAGCAAGATATTTAGAACAAGAACAGTGCTATGAACATTGTGTGTGATGCCGGTGTTACCTGTAGTCTGCGATTCCACCTGCACTGTTACCTAAAAAACAGCAAGCAGCAGTTTAGACCTAGGCTGTCACAAACATGGTTTCTGTGTGCCATTTAGGGGGGTTTGTAGGCGGGTATTGTTTAATGCTGCCCCAGCCCGGAAGTTGAGAGTTAATTGTGCTTCCCAGGTTTTTAGACCATTGTTTCTTGTTCTTTACTCTTTTGCTCACAAGGGGAAAACTCAGCGTGAGAGCGAATGCCTAACTCTCGGTCGTGCAGGACAGTTGTGGCTAGTAAAAGTGGCATTGTGCTACATTCTATTGTTTATTTTTCCTGTGTGGTTCTCTTTTGTGCACATATGTTATTGATTCTTTGTATTTACATTATGGCTAATCTGATATCTAGCCAAGGTATTACGGTGGTGTCAACAAAGGCTGTGCTCCAGCCAGGGCTCAGAAGTGAACAGGGAACCCAAAATACCTAGTGGCTCCTAAAGGGGTAGTGTTACACAGGTATGCTCCATTGCTATTTCTGCTCCTTCAAGTCCTTACTATTAGACACAGCTACTCCTGGCACATTCTGTTTAGCAAGCTCTGCTTCCCTGAGCCATTGGCAAATCTGAGTATCTCACTTTGGTGCTCTCACCAGCTACTCTGTTTCATTACCCGTTATCTGTCCATTTCTGCTGGTTGTCTATTTGCATATTACTGCTATGTCTGCTAGTAACAGGGGAAGCAACCTAAGGGTGGGTAGCAGTCTAAACCCTTGTGAGGGGGTCCCGAGTGAATACCACCCATCCCTTACACTTCACCCCTCAGGCAAACCCATTCTCATCCAGGGTTGGGTCCAGCTCATTTAATTTATGAAAGATACCGAATGAATGAATAACTTGTATAGCGCTACATATGCAAACTAAATCCGTCCTTGGACCCTACCAATCTTAACAACCTATGCCCTATCTCCTTGCTCCCCTTTTCCTCTAAACTCCTTGAACGCCTGGTTTACAACCAACAGAGTGACCACCTCATTAAGAACAACCTTCTTGATCCCCTTCAATCTGGATTTCGCCCTCAACACTCCACAGAAACTGCTCTTCTAAACCTCACAAACGACCTACTAACTGCAAAAACCAACGGACACTATTCTGTACTCATACTTCTGGACCTTTCAGCTGCCTTTGACACGGTTGACCACCCACTCCTCCTCAAAAAACTTTACTCCCTCGGTCTTCATGACTGTGCTCTTTAGTGGCTCTCATCCTACCTAACCCAATGCACCTTCAGTGTCACTTACAATTCTACTTCCTCCACTCCTCTTCCCTTTTCCGTCGGGGTCCCCCAAGGTTCTGTTCTTGGACCTCTTTTATTTTCAATCTACACCTCTTCCCTGGGTCAGCCTCTCACGGCTTTCATTATAATTTCTACGCTGAAGACACACAAATCTATCTCTCCACCCTTCAACTCACCCCATCAGTCTCCTCACGCATCACTAACTTACTAACCGACATATCTGTATGGATGTCACACCACTTCCTCAAACTCAACTTGTCCAAAACCGAGCTTATAATATTTCCTCCCCACACCTGCCTCTTTCCCTGACTTGTCTGTCAAGAGCAACGGCACAACCATCCACCCCTCCCCACATGTCAGGGTGCTAGGTGTTATCCTGGACTCTCAACTCTCCTTTCGGCCCCACATCCAATCACTTTCCAAAGCTTGCCGCCTCAACCTCTGCAACATCTCTAAACTACGTCCCTTTCTAACCAATGAAACCACAAAGCTCCTTATTCACTCCCTGGTTATCTCTCGTCTCGACTACTGCAACTTCCTTCTCATTGGCTTACCTTTAAATAGACTATCACCCCTTCAGTCCATCATGAATGCTGCTGCTAGACTCATCCACCTTACAAACCGCTCAGTGTCTGCTACCCCTCTCTGCCAATCCCTCCACTGGCTGCCACTCGCCCAACAAATTAAATTCAAAATACTAACAATAAGTTACAAAGCCATCCACAACTCTGCCCCCAGCTACATCACTAGCCTAGTCTCAAAATACCAACCTAATCGCCCTCTCCGTTCCTCCCAAGACCTCCTGCTCTCTAGCTCCCTCATCACCTCCTCCCATATCCGCCTCCAGGACTTCTCCCGAGCCTCGCCCATCCTCAGGAATTCCCTACCCCAATCTGTCAGACTGTCTCCAAATTTATCCACCTTTAGGTGATCCCTGAAAAACTTTCCTCTTCAGAGAAGCCTATCCTGCCTCCATCTAACAACTGCACTGTTTTCTCCATTAGCTCATCCCCCACAGCTGTTACCCTCTTGTATAACTTGACCCTCCCTCCTAGATTGTAAGCTCTAACGAGCAGGGCCCTCTGATTCCTCCTGTATTAAATTGTATTGTAATTGTACTGTCTGCCCTCATGTTGTAAAGCGCTGCATAAACTGTCGGCGCTATATAAATCCTGTATAATAATAATAATAATAATAATAAATCGCCTCAGGGCGCAGTGTCTGTCTGGGTCTTCAGAAGAGATGGGTCTTGAGCTTCTTCCTGGCCAGATGGTTTTCTTCCGGGCGGATGTCCGTGGGTAGAGCGTTCCATAGCCGTGGTCCTGCGAACCTTCGTTAACCTTTTCATTTATAACGGGTCTTGGGGATGTGGAGGAGGTTCTGGTTAGTTGACTGGAGAGGGCAACCTGGGGTGTAGTGCTTTATTTTGTCGCAGAGGTATTGCTGGGCTTTTCCTTGTGTACATTTGTGAGTGAGGCAGAGGGTCTTAAATGTAACTCAGTCCTTCACGGCTAGCCAATGGAGGGTCCTCAGGAACGGGGTGATTGATTTCCAGGGTTTTTTTCCAGTTACCAGTCTGGCTGCTGTGTTCTGGACGATTTGTAGACGTGAAATTTGGTATTTTGGAAGTCTTAGGTAGAGGGAATTTGCGTAGTTGAGTCAGGAATTGATGATTGTTCCAACTACTGCTGCTGTATCTCCTTCCGGGATGAAGGGGATGAGTCTATGCAATAGGCAAAGAAGGTAGTGGGATCCGCTGACTACTGATCCTATTTGTACATCCATCATCATGTTTGAGTCAAAGATGACTTTGAGGCTTTTGGCTTTAGTGCCATACTGCCATTTTTGGCATTAGCAAACAGGTATTTTCTGTGCTTGTTAAAAAATAAATGTTGCCTGAAAATATAAAAGACCTTGAAAACTGAAATATAGTACATTTTTGTTTTTGGGTTTAGATGTGCTTTAATTTGTATCATCGAGGTCTATGTTAATAGCATAGAAGAATTCTGAGATGAAAGATCACACAGGAAGATTTACTGCACTGTGTTTCTGACCACATCATAAACAACATTATCGCTGTTGTATCAAATTATAACTGACTATGAAGATAAACAGAACAACTCTAGTGTATTAGGTAATCTAGATGCATACAAAAGCTGGTAGAAATGCCATCCACACATAGGCCGTGTCCTCTTATGCAATATATAGAGAAAGAAGATGCCCCCTGAATGGGATTTTAATGGCAACAACACTACCAAATTAGATAAAATCAATATTTATTTGTACATATAAAAAGATCAATCACACATGTGATGATCTGAAAAAAAAAACAATAAGAGCAAAAAAATTGCATAGTACTGTATACATTGATAATAATGGGGCGTACACACGGTCGGACGTTTCGTCTAAAAAAGTCCAACGGACGCCGACGGACTAAAGCTGGCTGGTAATCCGATCGTGTGTGGGCTTCTCCGGACTTTCAGCGGACTTTTTCAGCCTCAAATCCGACGGACTTTAGATTTGAAACATGCTTCAAATCTTTACGTCGTAACTACGACGGACCCCGAAATCCGCTCGTCTGTGTGCTAGTCCGACGGACAAAAACCCACGCTAGGGCAGCTATTGGCTACTGGCTATGAACTTCCTTAATGTAGTCCGGTGTACGTCATCACGTACAAATCCGTCGGACTTTTGTGTGGTCGTGTGTAGGCAAGTCTGTTCGTTAGAAAGTCTGCCGCAAGTCCGCCGAAAGTCCGCCGGAAGTCTGTCAGACAGGCTGTCGGACTTTTGTAGACGAAAAGTCCGACCGTGTGTACGCCCCATAATACTCTCCAATGTCCGAGAATACAATCTTCGGTACCCTCTTATGCATTAGTCACAATGGAAACATGGTCATACAGTAAATTCAGGCAGGAATGTACGAAAAGATATGGACAGCCGCACACCGGGAGAAATCATAGCTATGAGTAAGCACTTAGTATAAGTGTGAAACGCGTCAGCTCTTTTCCTGTACTTTCTTGCTGTGGTGTCTTGTGTACTTCATGATCCAGTTTCTACAATAAAGACACATTAAAATTCTCCCGGTGTGCGGCTGTCCAGATCTTTTCATACATTCCTGCCTGCTTCAGCATTAGCCTGCACCTAGGGCTCTTCTTTCCTGGAGGTTAAGGATTCATTTATTCCTGTCTGGATCTACCTGAGCGGTGGAGTCTCTCTCGTTTCATTTGGATTTCTGGACTTATACAGAGAAAATTGAGTACTGTCCGTGATACTTTTTTTATTTGCACTAACATACAATTTTTCAGGACATTTATCCCTGACAGGTTTACACCCTCGATGCCCTCCACCCACCCACATAGGTTCTCTGTAAGTAATTTACTATGGTCCAAAGCTACCACTGTTACTTTAAGATCTTATTACAAAAAACCTTTTTTTTTTTTTTTTTTTTTTTTGCCTATCCTGTGGTCAACCCTTGAACATCTCCCTATTTATATATATCTTTTATAGATAGCTACTTTGCATCTGCTCCTGAAGATTGGAAAGATCCATGAAACGCGTCGAGCTTTTAGATGCTATTCACATTTACAACCTCCCTATACCTCCACCTTATTATGCCGTTTGGATTTCACCAATTATCATTATGATACTGTGAAGACACACAACTATTAGCTTGAAGCCAATTTTCACCTCACCATTGCGATCCACATCATACTGCTTTGTTGCTGGGTTACTTTGTTATTCTGGATCAGCTTTATGGAACGTGTACTTATATGTCTTACTATATGATTATGTGTATATGCAGGCTATTTTGTCACCAATATGGTCCACTCATCAGACATCACTGATATTATGATGCAGCCACATGCAAATAGTAGTCTGATGACTTTGTATTATGGTACCACTATGACTTTAATAGGCTGCCATACCATCATGCTGTTATATGACTTTTTAATACTATGTATTTGACTATCCAATAAAGCTTCCTTGATTTATTTTACTTGACTGTTTACTAACTTGTTACTATGCAGCACGATGTGGTCGCATACACGGTGCATTCATTGGATATCCTTTTTAGTACTATGTTGTGTTCCCTTCCCAGCTGCATGTCTCATTTAAAGTCCCAAAAAACCCCCCCTTTTTTTCTTTTATTGTATACATTTTGGGGATGGAGGTACATGTTCTCAAATGTCCTCATTTAAAGTCCCATTTAGCTAGTTTTCTCGTTTTCAAATTACCAGGGATGGATACATGCATGCTACCTTATGTATAATATATACAACGGTGATATCCAGTGTAAGTGCTATTTAGGCTTGCTATTTTTTTATTAAGGTTTTAATCATATTGTGGATAGGATCTTATGTTCTTTCAATATTTTTATCATTTTGGCATCTTCCATTATTAGTACCTATATGATTTAAATGATTTTTGTTATTGTTCTATTTTTGGGGTCTCTCCAGGGACAGGCACATATCTATGACCATTATTATTATTTCTAAACCCGATTCGTTTTCACACCCCTGCTGACAATAACCTGTGGAGGGGGTGTGGTCGGCCTCTGAGTGTTGTTGCCTGCCGGGGTTCGCAATCCCGGGAGCTGCGATGCGTGCTGGGAACCCTCCCCTTCCCCCCTGTGACGCGAGGGTTGGGGCGGTTATCCCACCACGCATCGACGCCACGCCCCCAGTGCCTTGCGTGTGACGCCGTTCTTGGACGCCATCACGCTGACACTGTTGCGATCCACATCCCAGCGTCTATAAGAAGCGGCAGCTGCGGGGCGGTTTTGTTTTCCGCTCTGACGGCTGGCTCCCTTCTCTGTTTAGTCGCCCACGTGGCGTTGGCGGGTACCTATTGGTGGCTTTCTGGGATACTTACTCTCCCTAGCTGGACACACATTCCCTGCAAAACACTTCCTACCGGTGGCCATTCAGATGTCATTTGGTGTTTGGGGCTTCACAGGTATTTTTATGGCTACTTTTTACCTTTACTATTGCGGCTACCCAAACCCTCCCCCCCCCCTTTTCCGGTATAGGTTTACGTATTGAATCTTTACCTCTTTTTACTACTCTTTCCTGGTATTGGTTATTACATTATTATCTACCTGTACATATCCACTCATTCCTTTTCTTTTCTCCCTACATTTCAAAACTTCGTAACTTCTATACTCGTTGGTTCACATTGGTATCCACTTATATTCACTCAATGATAATTATTTAATTTCACCCTTGCCCTATTATATAGTCACATTCAGCATTTTTATTCATTTTTTAGGTTATGAACATGCGGTCACAACTTTTTAAGCTCCTCACAAACACCAGTTGCCCTCTAGGTGCCGCCTCAGTTCCCGGGATTGTGTACATTTATCCCTGACAGGTTTACACCCTCGATGCCCTCCACCCACCCACATAGGTTCTCTGTAAGTAATTTACTATGGTCCAAAGCTACCACTGTTACTTTAAGATCTTATTACAAAAAACCTTTTTTTTTTTTTTTTTTTTTTTTTTTTTTGCCTATCCTGTGGTCAACCCTTGAACATCTCCCTATTTATATATATCTTTTATAGATAGCTACTTTGCATCTGCTCCTGAAGATTGGAAAGATCCATGAAACGCGTCGAGCTTTTAGATGCTATTCACATTTACAACCTCCCTATACCTCCACCTTATTATGCCGTTTGGATTTCACCAATTATCATTATGATACTGTGAAGACACACAACTATTAGCTTGAATCCAATTTTCACCTCACCATTGCGATCCACATCATACTGCTTTGTTGCTGGGTTACTTTGTTATTCTGGATCAGCTTTATGGAACGTGTACTTATATGGCTTACTATATGATTATGTGTATATGCAGGCTATTTTGTCACCAATATGGTCCACTCATCAGACATCACTGATATTATGATGCAGCCACATGCAAATAGTAGTCTGATGACTTTGTATTATGGTACCACTATGACTTTAATAGGCTGCCATACCATCATGCTGTTATATGACTTTTTAATACTATGTATTTGACTATCCAATAAAGCTTCCTTGATTTATTTTACTTGACTGTTTACTAACTTGTTACTATGCAGCACGATGTGGTCGCATACACGGTGCATTCATTGGATATCCTTTTTAGTACTATGTTGTGTTCCCTTCCCAGCTGCATGTCTCATTTAAAGTCCCAAAAACCCCCCCCTTTTTTTCTTTTATTGTATACATTTTGGGGATGGAGGTACATGTTCTCAAATGTCCTCATTTAAAGCCCCATTTAGCTAGTTTTCTCGTTTTCAAATTACCAGGGATGGATACATGCATGCTACCTTATGTATAATATATACAACGGTGATATCCAGTGTAAGTGCTATTTAGGCTTGCTATTTTTTTATTAAGGTTTTAATCATATTGTGGATAGGATCTTATGTTCTTTCAATATTTTTATCATTTTGGCATCTTCCATTATTAGTACCTATATGATTTAAATGATTTTTGTTATTGTTCTATTTTTGGGGTCTCTCCAGGGACAGGCACATATCTATGACCATTATTATTATTTCTAAACCCGATTCGTTTTCACACCCCTGCTGACAATAACCTGTGGAGGGGGTGTGGTCGGCCTCTGAGTGTTGTTGCCTGCCGGGGTTCGCAATCCCGGGAGCTGCGATGCGTGCTGGGAACCCTCCCCTTCCCCCCTGTGACGCGAGGGTTGGGGCGGTTATCCCACCACGCGTCGACGCCACGCCCCCAGTGCCTTGCGTGTGACGCCGTTCTTGGACGCCATCACGCTGACACTGTTGCGATCCACATCCCAGCGTCTATAAGAAGCGGCAGCTGCGGGGCGGTTTTGTTTTCCGCTCTGACGGCTGGCTCCCTTCTCTGTTTAGTCGCCCACGTGGCGTTGGCGGGTACCTATTGGTGGCTTTCTGGGATACTTACTCTCCCTAGCTGGACACACATTCCCTGCAAAACACTTCCTACCGGTGGCCATTCAGATGTCATTTGGTGTTTGGGGCTTCACAGGTATTTTTATGGCTACTTTTTACCTTTACTATTGCGGCTACCCAAACCCTCCCCCCCCCCCTTTTCCGGTATAGGTTTACGTATTGAATCTTTACCTCTTTTTACTACTCTTTCCTGGTATTGGTTATTACATTATTATCTACCTGTACATATCCACTCATTCCTTTTCTTTTCTCCCTACATTTCAAAACTTCGTAACTTCTATACTCGTTGGTTCACATTGGTATCCACTTATATTCACTCAATGATAATTATTTAATTTCACCCTTGCCCTATTATATAGTCACATTCAGCATTTTTATTCATTTTTTAGGTTATGAACATGCGGTCACAACTTTTTAAGCTCCTCACAAACACCAGTTGCCCTCTAGGTGCCGCCTCAATTCCCGGGATTGTGTACATTTATCCCTGACAGGTTTACACCCTCGATGCCCTCCACCCACCCACATAGGTTCTCTGTAAGTAATTTACTATGGTCCAAAGCTACCACTGTTACTTTAAGATCTTATTACAAAAAAACTTTTTTTTTTTTTTTTTTTTTTGCCTATCCTGTGGTCAACCCTTGAACATCTCCCTATTTATATATATCTTTTATAGATAGCTACTTTGCATCTGCTCCTGAAGATTGGAAAGATCCATGAAACGCGTCGAGCTTTTAGATGCTATTCACATTTACAACCTCCCTATACCTCCACCTTATTATGCCGTTTGGATTTCACCAATTATCATTATGATACTGTGAAGACACACAACTATTAGTTGGAATCCAATTTTCACCTCATCCATTGCGATCCACATCATACTGCTTTGTTGCTGGGTTACTTTGTTATTCTGGATGAGCTTTATGGAACGTGTACTTATATGTCTTACTATATGATTATGTGTATATGCAGGCTATTTTGTCACCAATATGGTCCACTCATCAGACATCACTGATATTATGATGCAGCCACATGCAAATAGTAGTCTGATGACTTTGTATTATGGTACCACTATGACTTTAATAGGCTGCCATACCATCATGCTGTTATATGACTTTTTAATACTATGTATTTGACTATCCAATAAAGCTTCCTTGATTTATTTTACTTGACTGTTTACTAACTTGTTACTATGCAGCACGATGTGGTCGCATACACGGTGCATTCATTGGATATCCTTTTTAGTACTATGTTGTGTTCCCTTCCCAGCTGCATGTCTCATTTAAAGTCCCCAAAAAAAAACCCTTTTTTTCTTTTATTGTATAATTTTTCAGGACAAGCTTTCGGGGTATGTCCCCTTCAAGGTCCAAGCAGTACTGATTCACAAATATTTAAGTAGAATGTTAAAGAAAAAAAAAAAAAGCGAGAAAAACAAACACATACAAATCAATGGTAATAAAGATAGCAGCAGAGTTAGTTAGATAGGACAGAGGGAGAGCTATAGAATGCAGGGGGGATACTAGTCACAGAGGGGTCGTAAAACTTTAGCATAATGTGTAAGGAAACTAATATCTAAATTCAGGCCATTATTTTTCGTGTCAAAAAGAAGTATCATTCTTAGTTCAAACGTTTTCCTTTCCTGGATAGTTCTGAAATTCCCTTTAAGAACTAAAACATTGAGGTCTTCTATAGTGTGGTCCGGTTGTGAGAAATGATATCCCACAGGTGTGCCTAAACTGTGTACTTTCCTATTTTACCGACATAAGATCCTTTGCTGCACCTTTTGCATTGGATGAGGTACACAACACGGCTGAGGATGTGACACAGCTCATCGAATTCATTCTTACACACAATTACTTCACTTTCAATAATGACATCTATTTCCAGTGTGTGGGTACTGCTATGGGAAGCAAAATGGCACCCTAATATGCAAACTTATTTATGGCTGACCTGGAGGACAAATTCCTGAACAGCATACAACAAAAGCCATACAGATATTATCGCTATATTGATGATATCTTCATGATATGGACTGAAGGTGAAGAAAATCTAAACCAATTCTTCTCATTGATCAACACTTTTCACCCATCAATCAAACTAAAAATGGACTATTCGAACACACATGTCAACTTTCTGGACACTACAGTATACATCAGGGATGACAAGCTTCACACATCGATATACAGAAAACCGACTGACCGATGCAGCTATCTTCATAGTTCCAGTTTTCACCCCCAACACACTAAACGGGCCATTATACACAGCCAGGCCATCAGATACCACAGAATTTGTTCAGACCCAGAAGACAGAGATAAATATCTCAGTACACTGGTAGACTCCTTCCATAAGAAAGGTTACAAAGACAAAACCATCAACAACAGCCTAAACACAGCCTTCAAAACCCGAAGAGATAATCTCCTCCAATACACAGAGAAAAAAAACAAATAACCGAGTACCTCTAGTCACCACATACAACCCAGCACTTGAAGGGATCAAAAAGATAATCAAAGATTTACAACCCATTATAACAGAGGATGAAACTCTGAAAGGAATATTCCAACAACCCCCATTATTGGCTTTCAGACAACCACCCAACCTCAGACACAAACTAATCAGCAGGAAACTTCACTCTGATTATGAAGTCACAAATAATGGAAGCAAACCCTACAATAAAAAACGCTGCAAACTATGCAACCAGATCAATCTATCCAAAAGGGTTACACACACAAATGGGACCTTCAATATCATGGGATCTTACAACTGTACCTCCAGTAATGTTGTGTACCTCATCCAATGCAAAAGGTGCAGCAAAGGATCTTATGTTGGTGAAACAGGACAGAAGTTGCAAGCGAGGATGAATTTGCACAGACATACCATCAAAGAACATAAAGAAGACAGTTTATGCACACCTGTGGGACATCATTTCTCACAACCAGACCACACTATAGAAGACCTCAATGTTTTAGTTCTTAAAGGGAATTTCAGAACTATCCAGGAAAGGAAAACGTTTGAACTAAGAATGATACTTTTTTTTGACACGAAAAATATTGGCCTGAATTTAGATATTGGTTTCCTTACACATTATGCTAAAGTTTTACGACCCCTCTGTGACTAGTATCCCCCCCTGCATTCTATAGCTCTCCCTCTGTCTTATCTAACTAACTCTGCTGCTATCTTTATTACCATTGATTTGTATGTGTTTGTTTTTCTCTTTTTTTTTTTCCTTTAACTTTCTACTTAAATATTTGTGAATCAGTACTGCTTGGACCTTGAAGAAGGGGACATACCCCGAAAGCTTGTCCTGAAAAATTGTATGTTAGTGCAAATAAAAAAAGTATCAATGACAGTACTCAATTTTCTCTGTCACAATTGCACTAATACATTCCAATTCAAACATTGGCATGGAGTTAAATAAACTGATTTATTAAAACTAGTATGAAAGTTTTGTCTATTTAATATATGAGCATTTTAAGACTCTTTTGACCTTGCTTCAGAGCAAAAACGCAAACTGCAATTGTTTTCAAATTAAGGTATTTTTAGTACTACGAATACATATTAATGAATTACAGCGCCGTTTGTTACCAGAACCACCTGTGAAAATCATTTTTACCCGTGTCTCCAGTGTGTTGATTAATCATAGTAACTTTCCTGTGTTTCACATTTGATATTCTATCCTTTTTTTTCCCTCTGCAAGATATTAAGTAGTCAGCATCTTTATTTGCCTCTCCTTCCTGCTGGCTTCCTCTCACATTCAGCTCCGCATGCCATAATCTGAATTATTCACATGCACACACCGATGCAGCATGAAGCCGATACAGTTATTTAGCAAACTTGCTATTCTCCCCTCCGTTTTCGTCTACTCCCCCTTTCCCACTACAGCCCCCCTCCACTTCCTCATCGATGGTTCTATTCCTCTGCCTACCATGATAAATGGCTCCCTGAGGCTTCCCATAAACCTCTTTATCTAAGAACACTAAGATCACGGGGGAATGGCTCTCCCTGCTGTGCCCTGGAAGAGTTGCATTCATTAAAGGCTCTATAAATTAATTACCCCGCCAGCTCTCCCTGCTCCGGCTAATTCATTAGCAGACATCTTTTCTCTCCTCCATAACAAAGTGCTGCCTGTGGCATCTTCCGAATGACACCGACCTGGGCACCCTAATCAGCCTGCTACTCACCTGCATGAGAAAACATGCCAGATGGGCACTGGAGCCTAAAATTTGTCTTGCCACCAAAAAGTTGGCATGGCTAATTTTACAGATCTCCCAAGCGTTCTATTAAGTGATGAAAAGCCACTGTCTCCACAATTTAAATCCTATGATCTCATACATACATAAAAGGCAACCTACCACACCATGAATATCCAGATAACACTCGCATAAAACTCCCCCTTCTCTGCTATAAAAACTCACATCTAGGATGGATGTGTCGATTTTTCTGTTCTAGAGTTATACCTACGTGGCTCACAAATCCCAAACTATTTTTTCTTCCTTCAGACATTACATGATTCACTACAATAGCACTGTTAATCCAATATGAAAATCATTTTAGAACGTTTACAAACAAGGCTTAAAAAAGAACATTACAGATTGGATCGTATATTGCGCATTTCTTCATGAGTGTTCACAAACACGGCAAAATGCGCTAAAATGTGCAATGTGCTAGCGTGCCATTAATTCTTAATGGCGGCCCAAATGTGGGTAGCAGTAATGCGACAAAACATTTAAAATCATGCGTCACCAAGCAAGCTTGAGCTTCTTTGGTTCAACCCATTGTACTTGACCTGGCCATTTTATAGATAGGCAACTCCTATCCACATATTGATTAGTGGTTCCAAATTAATAACTACTGCAGTAGGGAACAGACACAAAAGATACACTCCGCATCTTTCCAAATAACTGTTCTGCTTTATTATGACGCAATTGAAGGTTTTTATACACATGATTACGTAGGTATCACATTAATATTACAATTGTACTTGTATGGTAACAAGGGGCATAACATAGGCAGACTAATTCTAATCAGGACTCGAAAGAATGTAAACATGTAATGAAAACATTATCAGTGCCGTGTGCACAGTGAGGGCAGTGTGCAATACATTCAAAATAGAATACAATTATATACAGAACTTACAAATTTCCTTTACAAACTCAATGTGCTGTTGCACCAAAAACACACGACATGCCGATATGCTCAATTTCAGCTGTCATGCCCCACTTAAAGATCTTCCAGCACTACCTGTTACACAGCTGAAAAAATTCCACAATGGCCAAAAATGTGCTGTGAATGGCATTTTGCAACTGAACATCTGTGGGTCTTGTAACTGCCACCTGTGGTTTTCTGCAGCCAAACTGTAGTGGGCGGACCTGCTGGCTGCCACCCACTGCTCTGATCTATGCACAACCTGTGTACAGCCTAGTGATGACATCACTCCTGCATTTGCAAGATAATATTTGTGTTTTAAAAGGCATTTGGTGCACACAATTGTGAATTTACTGTACATCTTCTGTAGCTATTGAGGAATATATGCAAGTAAAATGCAAGTCAAATACTACCTAAACCAACTCCCACCCCCATTCTAATCCTATTCTAACTACCCTGTAAAGCAGGGATAGGCAACCTCGGTCCTCCAGCTGTTTTGAAACTACAAGTCCCATGAGACATTGCAAGAAACTGACGATCACAGGCATGACTCCTAGAAGCAGAGGTATGATGGGATACGTAGTTTCACCACATCTGGAGTGCCAAGGATGCCTACCCCTGCTGTAAAGGAAAGAAGTCTATACTTGCCTATTCTGAAGGTGGACCGGTCTGGTCAC
The DNA here is from genome assembly GCF_042186555.1 of Aquarana catesbeiana. Lineage (NCBI taxonomy): Eukaryota > Metazoa > Chordata > Amphibia > Anura > Ranidae > Aquarana > Aquarana catesbeiana. The sequence continues at coordinate 40,969,453 of NC_133335.1, read as the reverse complement.
ATGATCTCTCCAACAACCAGCTTCAGTGAAGAGGAGAAATCACTGACAACGATTGCAGAGCCTGGGCGATGAGGTCATCCATTAACCACTTCTGGACCGCCCACCGTCGTTATAAGTTGGCTGTTTGAAGAGGGATATCGTTGTTATTGCAGCAGATAGCTGCCATAACTCCAGTATCCTCTTCTTCAGTGAGTGGTCCGGTTTAAGATAAAAGTGGTCTCTGCGGCGGATTCGCCGCAAGATCACTTTTATTGTTGGCGGGAGAGGGCGAGGGCCCCCCCCCGCCGTGCTCCGGTGCCCTCCGCCGCTTACCGGAGCCGTCGGCAGCAGCGGATGCGATCGGATCTTCACTCTTGCTGGGCATGGAGATGAGTGAGGGGAAGATGGCCCCCACCTGTCTCTATAACAATGCAGGGTGGAAGCGACGTCAAAACGTCACTTCCGCCCACCCATAGCTCTTAAAGGACCATTTTAAAAAAAATTTTTATTAAATGACAATTTTATTTTTTTTTTTTTGCATTTTAGTGTAAATATGAGATCTGAGGTCTTTTTGACCCCAGATCTCATATTTAAGAGGTCCTGTCAAGCTTTTTTTTCTATTACAAGGGATGTTTACATTCCTTGTAATAGGAATAAAAGTGACACAATTTTTTTTTTAAAACAATCTAAAAATAAAAAGGTTAAATGAATAAGAAAAAAAAATTCAAACGCACCCCGTCCCGATAAGCTTGCTCGCAGAAGCGAACGCATACGCGAGTAGCGCCCGCATATGAAAACTGTGTTCAAACCACACATGTGAGGTTTCACCGCGATCAGTAGAGCGAGAGCAATAATCCTAGCCCTAGACCTCCTCTAACTCAAAACGTGCAACCTGTAGAATTTTTTCTTGTCAAATTTGTTTATTGAAGTTTTATAAGTCAGGGAACTTGTTCAAAAGCAATACAGGAATATACAATAGTAAGGTACAGTATAACATAATATGACAAAATATACAGTTGTCTCTTACTTTAAACAAAAAATTGTCAACTCAGAGAGACATTTCCTATAGTGTTAAGAAAGCAAAAATGTCTAAACATAGACTATGATAGAATAATGGAATCTCAATAAAATTATAATTTGAGAATATCTAAAGTTTTAAATAAAAGAAGCGTTAAGGAATTGTCGCTTTCATATTTTAAGTAAGAGGAAGTTCCAATGGTTAATAACGTCATAGAAACATGAAATATAATTAAAAGTGACGCTATATGAACCTGATGAAGAGCAAGGAGTATACCTGTAGACTTTTTTAAACGTGGAGAATTTTAAGGGTAAAAGTTTGTCGCCATTCTACGAGCGGCGCAATTTTGAAGTGCGACATGTTAGATATCAATTTACTCGGCGTAACATTATCTTTCACAATATAAAAAAATTGGGCTAACTTTACTGTTGTCTTATTTTTTAATTCAAAAAAGTGTATTTTGTCCAAAAAAAGTGTGCTTGTAAGACCGCTGTGCAAATACGGTGTGACAGAAAGTATTGCAATGACCGCCATTTTATTCTCTAGGGTGTTAGAAAAAAAATGTATAATGTTTGGGGGTTTCTAAGTAATTTTCTAGCAAAAAAATGTTTTGTTTTTTTTTAATATTATTTCTTTATTCATTTTTTCTGTATCAAAACATAGTACAAATAGCGAGATTTCCTCTCGTTTCCACATTACATGATACCAGCAATAAAAACCATTCATAGTGCATTCCCCAATAACCCCCCCCATTCCCCTCCTTCCTGCCCCCCCCCCTCTCCTCAAACCCCTACAGGTCTCCAATCTCATTCCTGATCCCTCTTACGCTTCCCCTATCTACGCTCGCCATCTGTCTAACTACATAATTCCTGTTTTATTTTTAACTTTATACTTATTACCTTATACATTATACTCCCATTACTTCAGCAAATCTCAATTAGTACTTGATTAGTACTTGGTCAGAGTATTCTGACCATTTCTTCCATTTCTCTTCAAATTCTGCTAAACCCTCCTCATCACTGAACCTAAGATACTCTAAGTTTTGCATATCATTTATTTTATTGCACCATTCCTTCAGTGTTGGCTTTTCCAAATCTTGCCAATGTCTAGGTATTAGGCATTTAGGAGCTGTGGGAGCAATGTTCTCTTATATTGCTTAGATGGCATTCTAATGCCGTGGAATAAGCACCCCCACGGGTCATCCGGAACCTCTTCGTTAGTAATCTCAGTTATTAATTGCCTGATCTCTTCCCAATATATTTTAATTTTAGGGCATAGCCACCATATGTGGGCCATAGTCCCAATTTCTTTAAACCCCCGCCAACAGAGCTGTGATGTTTCCCTTTGGCAATTATGTGCCTTGTCGGGGGTGATATACCATCTGGCCAGGCACTTGTAGTTTAACTCTATCATGTTGTGGTTTACTGACGTAGAGTGAACCCACTTCAACAGTTCTCGGATCTCTACCCCTTTCACTTGTGTTCCCAGTTCTTTTTCCCATTTCTCGATGTATGGCGGTATCTCCAGCCCTTTCAAATCATTCAGTATTTTATAGATCCTAGAGATCACCCTCTTCTTGTTTTTATCTACGCACACCTTCTCCAGCGGGCGTAGGTTCTCTACTGATCTTATAGGTTGAGGTAGAGTCTCCTATAAGAACTTATAAGATCAAAAATGTTTTTTTTAATGGTTAATGTAGAGGGTATGTTGAGCTGGACTTGTTCTGAAGACGTTTTGTAGCTTATCCAAACCACTACTTCAGTTTTTATGCCTGGAGTTTAGCTTTAAAAACAGGTCATTTAAGTAACTGAATATGCAGAACCATCCTAGAGGGCAAAAATGTTTATTTAAACGCCCTCAGTTTTGAGGAGTAAGCATAAATGTTATGTGTGAAAATGTGGATGAATGTTGGGAGCTGAACACATCGCAGTGTATACTGCTCATAAATACACCATCACAGCAAAATAAATTTATTCCGCAGGCTGACATGCTGTAAATGAGATCCAAGGGATGGATATGTTACTTTTGCAGAAATATGCTCTGGTATATAGAGAAACACATACATACGTATAATGAGGCTGAGCAAAGAATAATAATGATGTGCATACTACAGTAACCCATATTTACTAAATTTGTCATGTTGTCGGTTTAGAATAATCAGGATAGATCTGTGAAGGTTTACATTCATCCAGGTCATGGTATATGTAGTTAGTCACATTCAGCTAAACTTGATCTGTAATGTTGAAGATGTTTTGCAGCTTATCAGAAAACCCTGGAGAAGTGGCTTGGATAAACTATGAAACATCTTCAAGATTACAGAACGACTCCAGTTGAATGTGACTAAGCACTACTAGCAATAGTCAGGATAATGAACAATTGCTATGGTGTACTACATTTTACAAACAACTTTTTAAAGGATAAGTTCACCTTTACAAAAACAAAAATAATAAATGCACATGTTTTTGCAGGTAAGGCCCCTTTCACACGATCGGACCGTTCAGGTCCGCCTGTCAGTTTTGACGGCGGACCTGAACGGGTGCTCCATGTTAGCCTATGGAGCGACGGATGTCAGCGGAGACATGTCCACTGACATCCGACCCCGTCCGATCCGCTAAAAGCAGACGGATGGCCCTACGTCTGGATCCGTCGCTGGCGGATCGGATCGGGTGAGATCTGATGAAAACGGACATGCTGTCCATTTTCATCTGATCCCTCCATAGGCAGCAGCGGCGCCTGACAAGCCCCTCCCCGCTCAGTGAGCAGAGAGGGACCTGTCATCCGTCGGGTCAGCGGAGATCAACGGAGAGATCTCCCGCTGAGCCGGCGGACCGAGGTGGGCTCCGTGGAAGCGGAGTCCGCCTCGTGTGAATGAGGCCTAATAGAATATGCATATTTTTTATTTTTTGTAATGGACCTGTAAAGCACTGCACCCACGATCAGCAGATCTTGGGTGTAATGCCACAGTCCTGCAGACTGTCTGACCATACCTCTGATACACCCAGGCAGTTACACTGTGACAGGAAGACTTATGCCGCGTACACACGATCGGGATTTTGGTCGGGAAAAGTTACGATGGTTTTTCCGACGGGATTCCGCTCAAGCTTGCCTTGCATACACACAGTCACACAAAAGTTCTCTGAACTTTCGACAGTCAAGAACGCGGTGACGTACAACACTATGACGAATTGTTTCTGAGCATGCGTAGGAATTTTGTGCGTCGGAATTTCTACAGACGATCGCATTTTCGTATAGGAACTTTTTCCGACCAAAAATTGAGAACATGCTCTCAATCTTTTGCTGGCTGGAATTTGGCCAGCAAAAGTCAGATGGAGCATGCATACGCATCTGCATTTTCCGACCAAAAGCTCTCATCGGTCTTTTGCTGGCCGAATTTCCGATCGTGTGTACGCGGCATTAGGGCTAGTTTACACTTGCTTCAAAACATGGCTTTGGACACTCTTTGTATAAAGCTCTCTGAACGCCAGTCAAGGCTCCTGTCACTAAATAAAATGGTTAGCTTACAGTCCTGTTCACACCTTGCTTTTGCTTGGTGTTTCGATGAGGCTTCAATGAGGCTTCAATGGGGCTTCAATGAGGCTTCAATGGGGCTTTGATGGGGCTTCGGTGAAGCTTCAAGCAAGCTTTGCCATAGACTTCTATGGAGGCTTTGAAGCACCACTAAAGCTACATGGGATAAAATTTTTGCAGCAAAGCCGAAAGCAAAGCAAAATCAAGGTGTAAGCAGTACTGTAAGCTAACCATTTTATTTAGTGACAGGAGCTTTGACTGGCGTTCAGAGAGCTTTAACAAAGCGTGTCCGAAGCCTTGTTTTGAAGCAAGTGTAAATTAGCCGTTAATGTGTGTTGAAGCCTAAGCAAGTGTAAATGAGCCCTTACTGAACTACCGCAGCGTTCAACAGCACCGTGGTAGTTCATTGAGAACTACTAGCTGCAAAGGCTGTCGGACATTGTCATCGGGTGCAGTGATCGCTGTCATGTCCTAGGTAGCCCACCCTCCCACAGTTAGAATCACTCCCTAGGACACACTTAAACCCTTGATCGCCCCCTAGTGTTTAACCCCTTCACTGCCAACGTCATTTACACAGTAATCAGTGCATTTTATAGCACCAATCGCTGTATAAATGACAATGGTCCCAAAATAGTGTCAAACATGTCCGATGTGTCCGCCATAATGTCGCAGTCACAATAAAAATCGCAGATCGCCGCCATTACTAACAAAAAAAAATTAATAATAAAAATGCCATAAAACGATCCCCTTTTTTGTAGATGCTATAACTTTTGTGCAAACCAATCAATCTATGCTTATTGCGAATTTTTTTTTAACCAAAAATATGTAGAAGAATACATATTGGCCTAAACTGAGGAAAAGAATTGTTTTTTTATATATTTTTGGGGGATATTTATTAAAGCAAAAAGTAAAAAATATAGCTTTTTTCAAAATTGTCGCTCTTTTTTTGTTTATAGCGCAAAAAATAAAAACCACAGAGGTGATCAAATACCACCAAAAGAAAGCTCTATTTGTGGGAAAAAAGGACATCAAATTTGTTTGGGTACAGCCTTGCAAGACCGCACAATTGTCAGCTAAAACGACGCAGTGCTGAATCGCAAAAAATGCTCTGGTCAGGAAGGGGGTAAAATCTTCTGGGGCTGAAGTGGTTAATAAACCCCCAGTTGAAGTCTGCGCCAATATCAATTTTAACTTAAAAAGTAATTTGTGCTGATCAAAACAAAGACAGCTGCCTAAAAAAATATCCACAGATAGTAACAATATTTTTAAACATACAAAAATATGGTCACATAGCTCAACAAAACCACAATCACATTGTCATATTGCTTGTCCCTTTAAATGTGCATAGCGTGACACGCACATAAACATATAATACTTCCTAAAACCAACTGTGGATTAACAACTCAAAGCAAAGTCCCAAATCACTCTTATGTTTGAAAAATGAAGTGTCAACACACCAAGTGAGACAATCCTTCACCGCCACCAACAAAAATCTCGGCTCCTTACCAGATGATTAGACTTTTAATCATATGGATCATATGGAGGTATAGTGTGTTTTTATTTCCATGTATATGGATATCCAGGTAACCGGCTGCAGTTGGATGGTCCAAAAGGTGTTCTTCAGACACGATTCAATGTCCCACAAATCAAAGACAAAGCAAACCACACATAATGTGATACTGTATGGAAACCTTGGTTTATTATCTCAATATGTGCAAGTATATTGCGATTATGCGAGTATAACTGCTGCTAAATAAACCAAGATTTACAAGATTTACATAAGTAAAAAAAAAAAAAAAACACACACGGGATTATCGTTTAGCACATTGAGTAGTTCTAAATCCGTAATATCGTCCAGCTGCGTAAATTGACGGCGATATACAAGTACCTGTAATAAATAAAACAGCAGTCCCAAACATATTCCATCCTGGTACTGGTAGTGGGGGTAAATGCTTTTAAGGAAATGAAATGACCTCTGTGGTAGGTGAGCAAAAACAAAAAAGGAACAGTATCTGGATAAGAGCAGCAGAAAGGGTAATGCCCTGTACACACGGTCGGATTTTCCGATGGAAAATGTCCGATCGGAGCGTGTTGTCGGAAATTCCGACCGTGTGTGGGCTCCATCACACATTTTCCATCGGATTTTCCGACACACAAAGTTGGACAGCAGGAGATAAAATTTTCCGACAACAAAATCCGTTGTCGGAAATTCCGATCGTGTGTACACAAATCCGACGGACAAAGTGCCACGCATGCTCAGAATAAATAAAGAGATGAAAGCTATTGGCCACTGCCCCGTTTATAGTCCCGACGTACGTGTTTTACGTCACCGCGTTTAAAACGATCGGATTTTCCGACAACTTTGTGTGACCGTGTGTATGCAAGACAAGTTTGAGCCAACATCCGTCGGAAAAAATCCTAGGATTTTGTTGTCGGAATGTCCGAACAAAGTCCGACCGTGTGTACGGGGCATTAGAAGAGGGCCACGCAAGAAAGTAGGAAGAGGAGAGAGGGGAAAGGGAAGGCAAGGGACACTTGGGTTTTTTAATGATTTCTAAAATAGAAGGCGCAGCAAAAGTTTGAAAAAAACTCCACCTAAAAAATAAAAATAAAAAAAACAAAGACAAAAACAAACAAACAGTAATATTGTTCTATTTAGGAAGTGTTTTTTTTTTTAATGTTGCATTGGAGTAAGTATACGTATTTTATATGATAACAATGCTCAGCAAAGTTCTATTTTATTGATTTATAACCAGGGCTTTTTTTCAGGGGGAACTTGGTGGAACTCAGTTCCACCACCTCTAGCTCAGACCCTTTGGTGCCTGCTCACCATAATCACTTGTAAACACAGAAGTCTGGTTTCTGTGTTTACAAGTGACAGCTCAGCACTCTGTATGTAATGCAATCCTGGTATTTAATGCCCCTTTAAGACCCCCTACTGTTTTCGTGAAATTTGACTGACCACACCCACTATTTGATGTGATTTGGAGGGTGTGTGTAGGGGGAGGGTTTTTGTGGGGCCGCGGTTAAGTTCCAGCACCTATTGTTTGAGAAAAAAAAGCCCTGTTTATAACAAGGACACATGTAATAGAGACAATCTGTGTTGCTATACTCACATTTATATAAATCCTACTTAATTGTGTTAGACTCTGCAAGGATGTCAGAAACCATGAATCAGACCGAGACAGAAGTACAGTTAATCACACTAGTTTAATAATAATAAAAAGGTAAACAGAGTAAGCGTAGTCAATACATAGCCAGAGTTCAGTAACCAGATCGGGTGGTCAGCCAATGCCAATGTCAGAGAGCCAGAGATCAACATAGTAGTACAGCAAGCAGGATCAGGAGCCAGAAGGGACGTCAGCCTAGCAACTCTTCAACAGGAATGCAGGAGAAAGTCTCTGAGATGTGACCAAAGGCGAAGGCAGAGATGAAGTGAGCTGGACGGCTTTAAGTAGGCAGGACTGACGAGCAGATCATCAACAGCTGAGTCACTGTGGAGAGAAAGGAGCTGGCAAGTAGCCGACAGCTGAGCGGCCAGCTCAGAGAAGGGCTGAGCCCAGCCCTGACAAAGGATAACTGAAATGGTTGGTGATACTGAACACAAAGATGGGCCAAAATTGTCAGTAACTGGAATTTTACATTGATGCTCTTAATACCTATGAAAATATATTTTTGATTGTAAAAACAAAAGCATTCTTGAGTTTAAAGCACTGGGAAGTAATTACAAATGGTGATTACTGGGTGGAAAAAGGCAGTTGTGTAAATGTTTATTCATCTATGAGAAAAGATGTATGACGGAGGGCGATAGCCAGTCCAAAAGACACAGGTGGTGTCAGAGAACTCACACAGCAAGCACCCGTCTCCATGTAGCTGCCAATCCTCGTTCTGCTAATGCCAAGGTGCATGCACGGAACCATAGCCAGAGACAAATGAGATCCAGGATGGGCATGCACAATGGCACCTCTATGCGAACGCGCACGCGCGCTAACGCATGCCCGCGAGTGCCAAAGCGCTAATGTGCATGTGCCAATGTGCCAAGGTGCTAACGCGCATGTGCAAATGTGCTAAGTTGCTAATGCGCATGCGCGTACGCACGTACGCTGGCGCGAATCCTGGCACACAGCACCCTATATAAACAGAGAGTCTGCCTAGCATCAGTGCTGGATTGTCTTCAGCTTGTTCCTGTGTTCCTGTTGTTACTCTGCCTGATTGACCTTGTTCCTGAAAACCCGGCTATCTTCTGACCATTCTCTTGGATCTCCCCTGCCTGCTGAACCTGCCTCTACCTGCAATACTGACCTTGGCTTGAACTTATGATTACGGCTCTGCCTCCTGATTCTGTACCCTGCTGCCCATCTGTTGCCAACCCCTGCCTGTTCCTGACCACGGTTTTGTCTTCTGACTTGGTACCCCGCTGTCAGCCTGTTGCCGACTCCTGCCTGTTCCTGATTCTGCAGTTGATCCTGATCTGGCTCCCGCTGAACAAGTTTGGTGATCAGTTTCCACATCTCCTCATCAGAGGTTCCTAAATCTCCAAGTTCCAGCCTCCTGCCTGCAGGCACCTGCACCCTTTCGTTGCCCTCGCACTCCCTGTACCCACCACCAGGGGTGCTTGGACCGGAACTGTGCAAGAGGCCACCCTCATCATTTCGGGCTCCGCTGTAAGGTACGTGACAGGTGGCGATATAAATATGGAATTTGTTGAAGTGCACATCACACCAGAGATCCTCAAACCGTGCGTCACACTCCCCCTAGGGGTTCACACTCACCAGAGAGTTAAAAACATCAAGCGTTGGAATGTTTTTAAATGACCACCCTCCTCCTTCCTGGACAGTGTCAGTGTCTCCACCGTGTATGGTGGGATGTCTGTGTTCTGGACCCTCTGATTGGACCAGAACACAGACATCCAACCATACATGGTAGAGATGATTTGCAGCGCCGACACTGTCCAGGAAGGAGGATGACGGTCATTTAAAAACATTCCAACGCTTGATACTTTTAACACTCTGGTGAGTGTAAACCCCTAGGGGGAGTGTGACGCATGGTTTGAGGATCTCTGGTGTGAGGTGCACTTCAACAAATTCCACATGTGTATCACCACCTGTCTTTTGGACTGGCTATCACCCTCTGTCATACATCTTTTCTCATATGTGAATACCATATAAAAGCTGGTCATAATAATTAATGACGTTAATTAATGATATGTTTTAAAGTTTAAGGTTCCATAAGCGCTGAGGTAGTGGATTCAGGGCCTGTTTTCACTTTTTTATATAGTGTAAATGTTTATAGCTACTGGTAAGGAAAATAGAGAATTTGATTTATACTGGTGTTTTACAGCATTTTTAATTCAACCTATTCAAAAATAACCTTGCAAAAATACAATATGGCTTGCTCACACTGGTAGTGTTTAAAAACATTGCCTTCAATATATTTATAATAGAGACAATACACAACCCCACTGCAGCTACCAGCTACTACTGAGTATAAGCTACCGATTGCCAGGCTTGAAAACAGTCACAAGCTTAAAGCAGTATTAAAGTGGTTGTAAACTCAAAAAACAAAACAAAAAAAAAACCTGTAAGATAAAGGTATAACGAGCTAGTATGCATCGCATACTAGCTCATTATGAAATACTTACCTTAGAATGAAGCCTTCCAGCGGTGAAGGCCGACATCTTTCCTGGAGTTACTTCTGGGTTCGGGGGCTCCGGCGCTGTGAGTGGCCGGAGCCGCAATGACGTCACTCCTGTGCATGCACGCGGGAGCCGCTGTTCACGGCACAGGGCTCCAAAAGGAATGGCACCCGTGGTCATTCCTTCAGAGCGCATGCACCAGTAATGTCACTGGCTGCATGTAATGTAAATATCTCCTAAACTGTACACGTTAAGGAGATATTTACACTACCTATAGGTAAGCCTTATCATAGGCTTACCTATAGGTAAACGTCAGCAGAGGAAGTTTACTTCCTCTTTAAACCCAAAAACAAAAATAGAATGTGTTGCAACTTACCAATCATTACCTCATTATCAATCTTGCCTCTTTTTGGCTTGTTCCTTGTCAGCACGTTTATTCAGGACAACCGGTTGGTGCCAATAACTGCCCCTCTATCAACCGACCCGAGTACTGTTGTACAGTAGAATATAAGAGGCTGATAACAACTGAATTATAGATACTTACACTATCTAGATTTTAAATAAATGTATTGTTTTCATCTAATTTTGCCAACTTACTTCCCTTTTTTATGGCAGCAGAACAAGTTCTAGCCAAAGTGTGGTGGTCCTCCACTCCTACAGTGGCACAAGCAAAGAATAGAACGACATGGTATCTCTTGAACGAAAAGATGTCTGCGATCCTTGAAGTGATACTAAACACACACAGTTTTATTGACATTGTCCCTTCTATTTCTGTATGTAGATGATGGCACTATAATTATTTTAATAAAACAAAAAAAAATCTCAGTACCTATTACCTAATCGATATAAAACTGTCACATGACCCAGCTCTCTCCCACCCTGTTTGTGGTGAAACATACGCAGGATGAGCTTCTAGTCCTCTGCTGCTGGTCACATGTTCAAATAAAAAAATAAAAATAAACAGCCTTTGGAAAACAGTAAGAGTAAAAATAAATAATATCAATAAACGTTTTTAAATCGTCATACAAATATTTATTTGAAATGTAATCTTTATTAGTTTGTGGCAATAACATGGTGTGGGTGGATTGCTTCCAGTCACAGGCTGTATCACACCCCTCCAGCCTGTGTCTTAGAACACCGGGGAGGTGAAGCCTCCATCAATCAAGATAGTGAGCATGGAGGAGGAGAGAGGGAGCAGGCTGTCATTTACTACTGTGTATATGCCCACACGTGTGACTTTATAGTCACATGGGCTGCTCAGATGTGATAGGGACAAAATGCACAGCATAGAAATTCACTGTAAACTGAGCATGTGCAAAGTTGTCACCACAGCCGCAAAATCCCTAGCTGAATTGGGAACATAAACAGAAAGTGGAGACAGATAACAGCAGGATCAACTAGTTTTTGGATCTCATAGTGACTGAGTGAGTATGAACACATTTATTGATAGGTTCTTATGTTGTGGGTTTAGTGACACTTTAAGGACAAACTGCATGAGTTTGCTCAAGTCTGGACTCCCTGGATTAAACATTTCTTATCTAGGGATTTTGACCACACGCTCCTGATAATCTGACTATTTCACCCCTGGAAGACCCCCCCACTCCAACATTTACCTACCCTGCCTCCCCTGACTATTCTCTTCCTTCCTTCTTGCCTTTCTTTAATCTTTACCCCCCAGTTGGTCACTATATAATATAGCACAATTAAGATGCCTCATGGGTTTTTCTATTGTAGGGCACCGAGAATGTAGGTTACAGCCCTCAGACCTAGACTATTATTATATTGTACATTGATTTTGTGTATGTACCCCCAGTGGCAGCCCATCCATTAGGGGCGCAGCCACCTCTCTCCACACCACCCCCCTATAGGTAATGGATAGATTCATGCATAGCATGAATCTATCCATGGCCGCTGCAGCCACCCCCTATTCATGTGTCCGGTCCCTTTCAAGGCACCTGGCGCATGAAGTACAGCGGCCAGAGTTTTTTATTGGATCACCCGATTAGAACCAGAAGCTCTAATAGGGTTTAAAATAGGGTGGGCTCGGGTCGCAAAGAATGCGCTCCGATCCCACCCAGGTGTGTTACAACAGCGAATGAATATTCGCTGTTGAAACACTGATCCTCAATCCGGCCAATCAGAAGCAGGTGTGAGACCCGTTTTCTGATTGGCCGCCAAGGAGGAGGGAGGAAATGGAAGCCGCCTCCGCCGTGATGACCTGTGGAGAGCAAGAGAACGGGAGGCCGACGCTGAACAGGGGAAGCCACTGGTGATGGGGTAAGTGCTACCGACCGGGGAGGTGGCATTCTGTTTGCCGCCCCCCCCCCCCCAAAAAAAAATTCCACCGGCCACTGTGTACCCTCCTTGATTGGTATTACGGAGACAGGGAGCTTGGAACGCAGCTGGACTGCACGCTGCGAGACAGCTCTTCCTGGTTAGCAATCACCCATAGCTCTAGTGTTTTTTTAGCTTTTATAAGACGCTTTGGTTCTTCTTATGTTTTTTAATAAAAGCATTTTTTACTATAATACTACACTATGGGAGTCTTATCTCTTCCAATGAAGACTTATTCCTGTAGAAAAACCGCCCCCTCTTCTTTGGATATGGTGGTAGAGGCTGTTGTGTGGCTGACCGATCCGGACGTCCCGCTTTAGTGGAAACACGGACCATTGGCAGAGGGACCACAGGAGACTATCTACGAAGACCACCTCTGATGTTCCTTAATGCCTGTCACCCCTGTAGGGGTATGAGGAGCTGGTGAGTGGGGAACCATAGGGGGAGCACAGACGTCACCGGTCAACCTGAGCACAAGAGTCACCAGCTGTTTGAACTGTCTTAGAGCAGACCTTTTTTGCAACACCTTCAGTGTTTATCATTTTTTGGATTTTTTTGGTGTTTAATTTATATTATATATATTTATGCTTACTACACTGGACTTGATATGATGCACATCTGGTACAGATTGATACACTATCGTTCATATGTCTAACACTATAATTAAGTGGTATCACTGAGTTCTATAGGATATGTTTTAGTATTATAATTTTTATTTGTAAAGGGGTATCACTTAAAGTGTACATTACTACAGTGGATTTTTTGCACTTTTTGTTACATATTTAGTTTCATTTTAAATAGGGAGTGACATTTACCCCATCTTTCACTTTCTTCACATTGATTGGAATTGTGCTTGCTGTTGTCATGTGTGTTTATAAATCCTTACTGAAAAAAAAATATATAGCTGCATTCATTGTTTTGATATCTGCCTGGAGTTCAGCTTTTATGTCCCAGACCTACCTACGCTTGACATTTACATCCATTCGTGGCAAACTGTAAGCAGACCTACAGTATATATTCTTCATCTGCAGTACAGTGTATAATGTGCATCTCCAAGCAATTAACAAATCTTCCACGTCAGGCCTGTTCTGGAAAGCAACTAATTAAACTGTAAGTCTAGAATGAGTATTGACTCCCATGATGGCATAACTTTCATTAGATGGCACAAAGCAGAACAAGAAGCTGACGGTAAGGATTCCTGTATAATGATCGATCCAGATAACACAGGGCAGATACGTGAATTAGGCATCATAGCATTAATGGGTGCACACAGCTATTAGGAGAGGATGTAAACAGCATGTTTTTTGTTAATTTAAGATTTTGTACATGGCAAAACGACTTTAAAGCAAAAATCAATTTTTACTGCAGTAGAATGGCAAGGAAAGCAGACGGGGAAGAGCGGCAACTTATAACATAATCTTGGCCTGTCCAGCTCCTTCACAGCATTCAGTTCATTTATTGTGCATGATTATCCGAGGTTTACGAATACCCTCTTACGGGACTGAATTTTAAATAAGCAAAAGTACAGCGTGAAAAACTTGTCAGGTTTGGAACACCAGAATTATTTATAAGGCATGTGAAGCTGTGGGCTGTGGGCTCAGTTTGTTCTGTGTGATGTTACACAGCCAGATACATTAGGCATGACTTTAGTATATAAAGCAAACAAATTCTCCAGCACTCTGTGTATCAGGCAGCAAAAGGATCCCAATTTAAATGATACAAATGAAATGACATGTCTTGGTCATACAGAGATGCTCCAGATAAACAGGAGAAGAGGAGGACAAAAAAAGGAGGGAAGCCTTTGCTGACCTTGCCTCTGGATTCTTTTGGGGCCTGATCCTCTACACCAGGGATCTCCAAACTATGGCCCTCCCGCTGTCGTGGAACTACACGTCCCATGAGGCATTGTAAAACTTGGACAGTCACAGACATAACTAGGCTTGATGGGAATTGTAGTTCCTGAACAACTGGAGGGCCATAGTTTGACGATGCTCCAGACAAACAGGAGAAGGAGGAGGACAAAAAAAGAGGGAGCCTTTGCGGACCTCGCCTCTGGATCCTTTTTGGGGCCTGATCTTCTACACCTGGGTTCTCCAAGCTACAGCCCTCCAGCTGTCGCGGAACCACATGTCCCATGAGGCATTGTAGAACTCGGACAGTCAAAGACATGATGACTAGGCATGATGGCAGTGTTGCCAACCGTCAGTATTTTTACTGGCAGCCAGTAAAAAACGGGCACTTTTCTCCTGCCAGTAAATGCCAGTGACAGCAAAAGGTTGCCAGTAAAAAATATGTCTGTGACGCTCAGCTCTGCAGTTCCGGCCTGGAGCCGACCAAACCATCCGAGTGCCTGCTACAGTGTGTTAGGCGGGCAGGGGGTGGTTCTGCTGGTGCCTGAACACCTCATGTGATGTCATAGTGCAAGGGAGCTGAGCTGAGCATCCGGAGCCTCTTGTATGGGACGGGAGCAAGGCAAGCCGGGAGCGGGACTGTCAGTGCTGTTTGGACTAGAGGGGACTGAACTGAAGGGACCACCTGGCATGGAGAGAGACTGTCCTGTCCCTGAGCAACTTATTTATTATATTGAAAATAACATAAGAAATATGTTTTTTGCCCTAATTTCTACCCTAAATCACATTGCCAATTGCATATTGTACTTGTATGTAGCTAAAATACAGAAATTTGCACTTAAAACTGTAATTTTGTAACTTTTGGAAATGCCAGTAATAACTTGGCTATGCCAGTAAATTTTAGGTGTCATGTCAGTAAATTTCAATCTGGTAGGTTGGCAACACAGCATGATGGGAATTATAGTTCCTGAACAATTGGAGGGCCATAGATTGAGGACCCCTGCTCTACACTATGTCTTTCTCTTATGAATCATTCATACTTGTACATTTATGTGAAAACTGAAAGCTACTATCAAGTGTTCATTATTGGGAGATGGGGCGGCCGTTACTCTTTTTGGTTGGGTACTGGGGGCATGTGCACTGCTGTCATTTAATGAGGCATTTAGATCCTACAATTCCCAAAAAGGCTGGTGAATAGGGGGAAGGCCATGACACTAAGGCTCCATGCACACTGGTTTAAAAATTGCTGTTTCTACAGGAGTTTTGTGTTCTGCCTGAAGAAGCAGCTCAATGTTATCCTATGTGTCTATGCAAATTAGGACGATTACAGGCATATTTTGAGCTCAGAGTTTAGAGGCAGGAAAAAAAGCCCTACTGGTTTGCGTATGCGATTGGAGCATACTGGCAGAAAAAAACGCTAAACTCTCCTAAACTTTGTACAAAAAACGCTCAATATGAGTATTTTATTCTGCCAAGGGAAAAGGAGTTTAAGCTCAGTGTCCATGGAGCCTAAAAAGCCAAAAAAGCCAAAATGTCATTCAGCATTTGAGGTATGTATACCTATGGAGTGTTGGATGAGGACAGCAATGGTGTGTGCCACTATGGTGAATTTTATTTCCCACAGTATGGGTCTTTTTCATTAAGACCACTTTCACACTGAGGAGTTTTTCAAGTGCTTTTGTGTTAAAAAAAAAAAAAGCGCCTGAAAAGCTCAGGAAAACTGCTTCTCATTAAAATCAATGGTTCCTTTCACACTGGGATGGTGCGCTGGCAGGGAGGTGAAAAAAGACCGCAAGCAGCATCTTTGGAACACCAAGTGCTGTGTTTAACACTAAGCCTGTTTATTCAGTCCCTAACCTTGGTATAATCTAGGGACTTTCCCTGCAAAAAGAATGTCTGTTGTTAAGCTACGTAAACAGGGTGGAACTCTCTATTTATTATTATGTATTTATTATTAGCTCTGTGTTTCCATAGGATCTGTACCCTCCATAATCACTACCTAAATTTGATAAGAAGTGGCAACCTTGGATACAGTGTTTGTCATTGGATGACTGAGGTCTGGGATGGCGTTCCCCTTACTGTTCTCGACTTCCCTTCCCCCAACTTTCTTCCCTTCCTACTTTTTTCCTACCTGCTCTTTTTATTGTGTTGACCAAATTTGGAGAATCCTGGATATATTGTCCTTGATCAAAATTGAGAATGTTAATCAGCAGTGTTCAAACTCTAATCAATAAGTGGAAAATGAGAGGTTCTGTTGAAACCAAACCACGGTCAGGTAGACCAACTAAAATTTCAGCCACAACTGCCAGGAAAATTGTTTGGGATGCAAAGAAAAACCCAAATAACTTCAGGTGAAATACAGGACTCTCTGAAAAACACAAGGCCAAGTCAACCGGTCATTGGCTACAGCAAAATAAAGTGAAGGTTCTGGAGTGGCCATCTCAGTCTCCTGACCTCAATATCATTGAGCCACTCTGGGGAGATCTCAAAAGCACAGTTCATGCAAGACAGCCCAAGAATTTACAGGAACTGGAGGCTTTTTGCCAAGAGGACTGGGCAGCTTTATCATCTGAGAAAATAAAGAGCCTCATCCACAAAAGACTTCAAGCTGTCATTGATGTTAAAGGGGCAATACGCAGTATTCAGAACTGGGGTATGTAAACCTTTGATCATCGTCATTTGGGTAGTTTCTGTTGCCATTTCGATTTAAAGAGTAAACACAGTTGATTGATAATAAATGGCTTCAGCCAAACACTAACCAGGAGTGAAAGAAAAGTTTTTGTGTTATTCATATTCTCTGAAAAATGGCCAAGAAATCATAAATTCTGCCAGGGTATGTAAACTTATGAGCACAACTGTATACAGTATGTCCTTTGGATGCTACTGACGCTCGTGTTATAGAGGGATATCCCCTACCAAAGATTATATTGACACAAATTATGTTTCTCTTATGCTTTTTCCTTTAATTGCCTTATGGTAGGATATTTGACCACATACTGGTTATTACTTTCGTACATTACACAGAAACCAATAAAAACAAGATTGAGTAGTAAAAATCTGAGAGAGGTTCTAATGCTGCATCAAAAAAAAAAAAAAAAAAAAAAGGCTGAAGTCACATTTTGAGATGTTCTGGTGGATACATTAAAAAAAAAAAAATCACAGAATACACAGCCAGTTATTTAATTACAAATGAATTATAACCAGTTTGACGGATGTAAAGAATGACAGATTTAGTAATGAATGTTCGGTAGAGGCTACGAATACATACTACAAAACCCACAGCTTATTGTGGAAATAGGAATATTTGCTGCCAGCCTTATTTTAGTGATCTGCGCCTAACACAGAGAGTTATGATATCCAGTATGCATAAAGTTTATGACAGTGTCCAGATAATACTGTATGTCTAGTGTGATTTTTTTTTTTTAAACGGTCAGCCTTTCAAATACAGATACCGTTATTAGAGATGGATGCTGTTGGATTAAATCAGTGATTCTCACAATGTGGAGTGACACTACAGGGGGGTGCACCACTGCAGATAGTCTTCCACTGCCAGGTGTTGTGAGTCATGGGCCAATCATTGTGCCCATGAAACTACTGGATATTACTGCCGATTGGTTACTGCAGCTCTGGGCAACCAATCAGCTGTGACATTTATTTACCCATGACTTATATATTGTCAGTTCAGAGAACAGCCCTTTCCCCAGCATAGAGAACATGCTTCTTTCAGTTTACCAGGTGGAAAAGAGAATACTTCGCACACGCAAATATTGAGCTGTGTTTAGCCATACAGTGATTCCTTTCAAATTGAAACGAATTGGTTGTGAACCGAGGCAAAATTTCCCATAGGGTTCAATGTAAATCAGGTTAATCCGTTCTGAACTTTTTTTTTGTTTATATATAATTATGTAATGTATGTACAGTACAAAAAAAGGATTTTAAAACATATTATATACTGTCTTTTACATTAAGCTAACCTCTCATGTGTACATCTAAAAAGAAAAAAAAAATCTATAGCTCCTCTTTAATCCTTGTTTGAAATAATGCCAAAACTCAATTTAAATGACTAATCTAGGGGCCAGAAAACAGCACTGTGCATCCAGGAAAAGATCATCTGAGGGCATGATAAAGTTGTAGAATTCATATGAAAAGTTTTTCCATGATTCCCAATCAAGTGAGCCCACCCTCATGGTAGTCAGGAGGCAGAAACCCCTATCTGAGTGGACTGGTTCTCCTAAGACTCATCTGGCACTGCTCTTCTCAATATGAACTTGTCAGAGCAGGGAAGATGGTCGCGGCTCGTGTTCGTGAACCAAAGCGGAGTTTGCGTACCGAAGCAAATTGTTCGTGAACAGAAGCGTTCGTGAACCGAGGTATCACTGTACTTGCATTACGGTAACATGTCCACAATGGGGGGTCCTAGTTGCTGTGGAAGAAAGCACACAGACTATTCTAGACACTACTCTCCTTTCCCACACTCAAACCAGTTACATAATAGTGGAAGTGATTTTTAGCTGCTCTTCACTTTATGGATAGGTACAGTGAAGTCAATGTGTACAAAATAGCTGCACACTCCTCTTGGCAAAAAGCCTCCAGTTCCTGTAAATTCTTGGGCTGTCTTGCATGAACTGCACGGTTGAGATCTCCCCAGAGTGGCTCAATGATATTGAGGTCAGGAGACTGAGATGGCCACTCCAGAACCTTCACTTTATTCTGCAGCCAATGACAGGTCAACTTGGCCTTGTGTTTTGGATCATTGTCCTGTTGGAATCTCCAAGTACGTCCCATGCGCAGCTTCCAGGCTGATGAATGCAAATGTTCCTCCAGTATTTTTTGACAACATACTGCATTCATCTTGCCATCAATTTTGACCAAATTTCCAGTGCCTTTGTAGCCCACACATCCCCAAAACATCAGCGATCCACCTCCGTGTTTCACACTAGGAATGGTGTACCTTTCATCATAGGCCTTGTTGGCTCCTCTCCAAATATAGTGTTTATGGTTGTGGCCAAAAAGCTAAATTTTGGTCTCATCACTCCAAATGACTTTGGGCCAGAAGGTTTGAGGCTTGTCTCTGTGCTGTTTGGCATATTGTATGCGGGATACTGTGTGGCATTTTCGTAGTAATGTCTTTCTTCTGGCGACTCGACCATGCATTTTTGTGCATGTTATCCGGCCAAAATCACCAGGGTATGTAAACTTTTGATAAGGGTAATTTGGTTGGTTTCTGTTGCCATTATGATTTAAAAAGAGTAAACACAGTTGATTGATAATAAATAGCTTCAGCCAAACACTAACCATGAGTGAAAGAAAAGTTTTTGTGTTATCATTCATATTCTCTGAAAAGTGGCCAAGAAATCATAAATTTTGCCAGGGTATGTAAACTTATGAGCACAACTATATATATATATTTCTCTTATGGAGATGCCAATTTAATTTTCCAGCAGGACTTGGCACCAATTGATTGGCCACCAAACTCGCCTGACCTAAACCTCAGAGAATCTGTGGGGTATTGTCAAGAGAAAGATGAGAAACCAGACCCAACAATGCAGACCAGCTGAAAGCCGCTATCAAAGCAACTTGGGCTTCCATAACACCTCATCAGTGCCACAGGCTGATCGCCTTCCATACCACGCCGCATTGATGCAGTAATTCATGCAAAAGGAGCCCCGACCAAGTATTGGTATAGTGCATACTATACCATACATAGACATACTTTTCAGTAAGCCAACATTTCTGTATTAAAAATCCTTTTTTTTTTAATTGGTCCAATGTAATATTCTAATTTTCTGAGATAATTAATATTGGGTTTTCACTAGCTGTAAGCCATAATTATCAAAATAAAATAAAAAATGTTTGAAATATATTACTCTGTGTCAGAAACCATGAAATCAGGCTGAGGCAGAAGTACAATTAAATCACACTTGTTTAATAATAAAAGTAAAAAGAACAAACATAGTCAAAACATAGCCAAAGTTCAGTAACCGGAACAGATAGTCACCCAAGCCAGAATCAGGGATCAATGTAGTGGAACAGCAAGCAGGATCTGGAGCCAGAAGGGATGTCAGCAAAGCAAGTCTTGAACAGGATCGCAGGAGAACGTTTCTGTGATGTTGACCAAGGTAAAGGCAGAGCTCCTCTGGACTGGATGTCTTAAGTAGGCAGGACTGACGAGCAGGATCATCAACAGCTGAGTAATTGTGGAGAGAGATGGGAGCTGGCAATTAGCCGACAGCTGAGCGGCCAGCTCAGAGAAGGAAGGGCTGAACCCAGCCCTGACACTCTGTGTGTAACGCATCTACATAAAATATAGGAGTTTCACTTTTTGAATTAAATTACTGAAATAAATTAACTTTTTGATGATATTCTATTTTTTGGAGATGCACCTGTATATGTTTTGTTGCAGTATTTGCTCCCAATGCAGAGATTTGAAGAAGATGAGGGGGAATATCTTGACACAAAAAAATCCTCCCGGATGTTTTATCCTTTTCCGTTTTTTCTAACACTAACATTTCTGCTGGAGATACAGATTGAAAATAATAACCTTACAGATTATCTATACTTTCCCCAATTTGTCCAAAGCAAAAAAAAAAAATGTTGTTGGATTTGGGTTTTAACTACAAGAAGTTTTCAACTACAAGTCTCTAACAGCAAGAGGATCTAAGGCAGTCCCTGACTTCTTATTTGTCTGGCAAACTCGAAAAGCCGGATCTGCCTACAGAGATTTCCAGACTGTTCCTGTCCACCTGAAGGTTCTGTGCGTTCCCCCACCTTTGCAAGTTTATATTTTCCTTACTATAAAATAAAAAGCGCAGAATACTGGAAACCCAAGTTCAGAGATCTCACCAATAATGTCTGGGACAAATAGAAAAGTGAAATACTAGTATAACGAGCATTCAACGCAAAGTAAAAAAAAATCTGAGCTATAAAATGTTTGCACGGTCACAACAAACAGAAATGAGACTGAAGTGAGGTATAGAAACAATAAAAAAATAATCTAGATAGCTAGGATAACAGAGAACTGAGATTCTCAGGTGCTGCTATGTAAGAAGAGCTGGGGAAAAAAAGCACACACTGCACCGTGAGAATGGAGGGCGATACAGTCCTGATAGAACACAGAATGCAATCTAATACAAGGCTACAAGAAAAGTGCCTGGGGTATAAGAGTTGCTTGGTTCACCAAACCAGAACCTACAAGCGCAATGTTTATATTTGCAGCAGAACTGACTTTCAGGCATGAGGAGTTGGGTACTGTCATTTCCGCAGAACCCGGCTGATCTGCAAACGCCTATAAAAAAAACATGAGCAGGTAAAATTTTAATGCTGATGTTTTAAATGAAGATAAACCATTTCAGATTTTTCTTCAGGCACTGCAGAAACAAGTACAGATTTTATAGTTCCCACGGGGACAGAAGGAAGAAAGAATCGGTCATTTCCTAAACCGCCTGACAAGTGTAGTCAACTCATTGTGTATATACAAAGTGCTGATCGAGATCCGGGTCAGCATTGGACATGTTTTTACCAAAATTTGTTAAAGATGCCATCAGTGTTGGCTATAGCAGCCAGGCAGACATTTAGCCTATTAATATTAATTCAATTTAAATTTAATTTTAATTAGTAAATAAAATGAAAATGACATGGACAATGTAGGCAGTTCTTCTTTCAGACATTTTAAAGCTAGGATATAGTTTTTTTTTCTGCAAGAGGTGGGACCTCATTCAATCAGACAATGCTTTGCCTTTAATTGAAAAAAATGCAGGCACTTGGCACAGGACCAATTAGACAACCATGATTACTGTAGTAACATGACTACTACAGTGATTCTTCGCTTTCAAGCGATCCCACGGGTATGGCATATGCATTCTTACATTGGTCCAAGGTAGACCAATGTAACTATGCAAAAAAATCAAAATTTGAATTCAGCTGCAACCATTTCAACTCTTTAGGATAAACCCGTGCATTCTTAGGTTGAAGTGGCTGAACCGGGATGACGGCTACCGGTACCAAAATTTTCAGCTGCTGATGGGCTTTCTTGTAGAAGTGATTGTAGCAACTGTACATCCACCTGATCACTTCTACAAGGCGCAGAAGGCCACCCCCCCCCCCCCACCTGCCTACTTTACCGCGCTCTCCTGTGAGCTGAGGGAGCCCAGTACTGCCCTCCCTTGGTATAGTGGTGCATTGAGAGGGGAAGAAGTTAAATCTCACCTATCCCCTCTGTGATGTATGAAACAAGGATCAACAAGGATTGTCACTTTCAGTTTGATGTTTACAATTCGCTACCGGCTTGTAAAGCATTTAAGCCAGTGGTTCTCAACTCCGGTCCTCAGGACCCACTAACAGGCCAGAATTTAAGTATTACCTTGGGAGATGCAGACTAGAATACTGCAATCACTGAGCAGCAAATGATATCACCTGTGATGTATTTCAGTTATCTTGCAAACCTGGCCTGTTAGTGGGTCCCGAGGACAGGAGTTGAGAACCACTGGTCTAAGCAAACCGATCTCAGTCTGATAAGATGCTTTGGAAAGCCCCCAGATCTCTCCATAAAGAGGACTTGTTATGGCCCATGCTAACACAAGGAATGTTGTTCATCCCTTGTCATAGCAATAAAGGTGAAAAAAAATTAAAGGACAGTGCAAATAAAAGCTTTAAATAAAATTAATATTAAAATAAAAAAAAAATAAAGTGTTCCCGCCCTCTGTGCTCATGCACAAATGCAAACGCATACATAAGTCCACACGCATATCTCAAAATGGTGATTGCACCACACATGAGGGATTGCCATGAACATCAGAGTGAGAACAATAGTTCTAGCCCCAGACCTCCTGTATAACTCTAAACTGGTAACCTGTAAAGGCTTTTAAACTGTTGCCTATGGAGATTTTTAGGTACCATAATTTGTTGCCAGTCCATGGGCATGCACGCTTTAAAGTGTGACATGTTAGGCATCTATTTACTCAATGTAACATCATCTTTTGTATTTTTACAAAAAAAATATATTGTGTTTGTCTGCACTAAAATTCATTAAAGTTTATTTTTTCCTCAAACTTTGCATTTTAAAAATTGCTACGCAAATATTGTGTGACATAAAAAAAATTGCAACAATTACTTTAGCTCTCCAGGGTCTCTTCTTTCAAAAATATATAATGCTTGAGGGTTTTAAGCAACTTTCTAGCAAAAAAAAAAATTGTGATTTTTACACGTATGTGAGAAGTGTCAGAATTGGCCCCGGGGGGGTCAAGTGGTTAAATTAGGCCCCGTATTAAGTACTTTTTATATTAAGCCCTGTATGTAAGGCTGCCATAATCCCCTTTCAGGAATAAAAACAAAATCATATTCAATGAAATACAAGCCTTTAAACCTCTCTGGAAAATGCATTACCTGATTTCTGCTAATGACTGGATATGTAGGGATTAACAAGTGGATTTAAGCATCAAAATTACTAGCCATGAGATATTTTTTCAACATGATGAGAAAAAAATTAAATAGGTAAACTTTTTTTTTTTTTTTTTTTGGATTGTGCAATGGAAGTACAATACTGCCCAATTTAAAATATTCTGTTTGATATAAAAGAGTGGAGAAATGTTGACAATGATGGTTAGAACTCTTATATCCTGCTGCAGTCAGTGGGAGATCTACCTATTTATGACCATCATTTTTATCCTCATACAAGGGCCTGTTATAACCAAATGATATTTCTAGACCTAATATATACAGACACACGGTCATATTCTACAAATAAGAGGACACATACAGATAAGGTCTATGACAATAAAACGCCCCATGGGATGTCAAACACAGAGGGTGAATTTTCCAGCTGCCCAGTTGCATAGTCGGTTAATGTAGGCAGTCAACCTGCAAATCCTCCTTGATCATGCACACCGTCGAGAAATATGCTGACGGTGCCAAAGGGTCCGTAGAATCTGGTCATATGCACGTGATCCAGGTTGGCTGGCCCACCTGCTTTATGAGCAGACAGATCAATTTAATGACATTCCTATCAGGACTGGCACTTTTAACTCACGGATACAACTTGAAGAACCATAGAACATCCACTAGCTGAAAGAAGAAAAAAAAAAAGAAGCAAGCCAGTAACATAAGTGACTGTAAACCACAAAGACAGTGCACAGGCTATGAACAGTACAATCGTGTACAAGCACCCTGCCTCTCCACAAAGCCATAACACACAGCCCTATCCCATGTGCACCAACATCCTTCCCTCCAATCCTTGCAGCAGTAATGCCCCCCCCTCCTCCTCCTCGCAGTTTCTGCTCTGATGGATTCTCTCAGTTCTTGACTCTTGTCAGGCGTATGTGAAGTGACAGCCGGGGGACGCCCGCAGATGTAGGGGCCGCGCTTGGAGAGAAAGGGTGGTGGAGAGTACAGGGAGATGCCGTCCCCTCACATCAACATCACATGGGCAAAGAACAGAAAATACTAGTTTAGGCATTTAAACAACGAGGGGAGCATTACCATCTCCATTACCCTCCTGCTAACAACTTGCAGTCTAATGTCCAATAGATGGGGGACAGTGTTTTATCATTTAGCAATTCCTTGAAGACGGTTACCCTGTGGATATGCGGTTCATATGCTACCCTCTCTGTGATCCAGGAAGATCATATTATGGTGTGGGTGTTTTAATCTTTACATCTACAGACAGCCAGTTACTAATAGAGTTGCAATTAAATTTAATGTAATATAGAGCAGAATGATGTCCGGTCAGCTGTCTGGGGGTATGTTCTTGACCAGGCTGTGCTGCTGTGGTAAAGATCGAAGATTAGGCAGTACTGCATAGCAGAGGAGTCTGTATAACAAGACTGGAAAAATAGGAGTGCAATTGCTGTGAAATGTGTCACTCACACACCTGTCATAGGAACTACAGTCCTATTTAGCCAATCTTGATATATAAAAAGTAGATGATTGCTGCGCTTATTTCCACATCTATGATAATGTATAACTAAAAAGAAAGCAGCTAGCACAGCATTGGTGAACAACAATAAAACAATTATAAAGATATGGTGCAGCTCTTATAAAATTAAAGAGTCCATAAAAAGTCAATCCAAAGACGGTGTTCAATACACTTCACCTCAAAAGGTGGTTAGCAGAAGGTGAAAGAGGAGGAAACCATCACCGGCACCCGATTACACTTCTGCTTACCCTTCTAAGTGAACCCTCAACACAAAGGTCACACAAGCGTTTGATTACAACGAACGCCGCCCTTTAATTTTCATACATCTCAGTCAGGGCCAGCAAACAGGAACACAGGTATGAACTACCCCGATCTCAGCTTTCCTGCTCCCGATACTCCAGCAATGACCATCATGGAGACCTTTGTGAAATTCTTAAGTCCAGGACAATCTTTTAGTAAGTCAGCCTACCTTGTAGTAGAACTGTGTAATGGTCACATCTGATGGGGAGGTCACAATAGGAGATGTTAGTGTCCTACTTCCTTATAGAGTATGTAGGTGTAGTTTCTTACTGTCCTCATCCACGTTTCCAAACGTTTCTATTGCTGAAACTTATCTTTATCTGTACTTATGGTTTTAACAGCCAATAGAAAACTGAAAATGCCACATTATAGATCACAGCAGCAACATAACCAGCAGACTTGTTTGTGATTTTGTGAGAAGCAGTTTATATTGTAGACTTTAAACAATTCTGAAGATTTTTCATTATTGAATGCTCATGATGTAGAGCAGTGGCGGCCCATGCATAGGGGTGCACGGGCACCACCCCCCACCCAGCAGTTACAAAAAAACATTTTTTAAAAGGCCCCTTTAAAAAAAAAGAAAAAAATAGAAAAAAAATGTTCTTTAAGTGCACTGTGTTCGGGCACCGGACACAGTGCACTATAGGAAGCGACACGTCAATGGTAAGGTAAGTGAGGCTGCATTTGATGGTGCACAGTGAGGTTGCATTTGATGGGGCACAGTGAGGCTGCATATGACGGGGCACAGTGAGGCTGCATATGACAGGGCACAGTGAGGCTGCATATGACGGGGCACAGTGAGGCTGCATATGACGGGGCACAGTGAGGCTGCATATGACGGGGCACAGTGAGGCTGCAAATGATGGGGCACAGTGAGGCTGCAAATGATGGGGCACAGTGAGGCTGCAAATGATGGGGCACAGTGAGGCTGCAAATGACGGGGCACTGTGAGGCTGCATATGACGGGGCACCGTGAGGCTGCATATGATGGGGTACCGTGAGGCTGCATATGATGGGGCACAGTGAGGCTGCATATGACGGGGCACAGTGAGGCTGCATAAGATGGGGCACAGTGAGGCTGCATATGACAGGGCACAGTGAGGCTGCATATGATGGGGCACAGTGAGGCTGCATTTGATGGGGCACAGTGGTTGCATAAAATGGGCACTGTGGCTGCATAAGATGGGCACAGTGGCTGCATAAGATGGGGCACAGTGGCAGAATTTGATGGCACAGTGGGAGCATTTGATGGCACAGTGGCTGCATTTGATGGGCACAGTGGCTGTGTTTGAAGGTATAGGGGTGGCAATTGATGGGCACAGTGGCTGCATTTGACGACACAGTGGCTGCATTTGATGGTACAGTGAGGCTGCAATTGATGGGTTTTTTTTTCAGAATTTTTCAGTTTGTTTGCAGCCCCCCCCCCAAATTTTTTAGCACCAGCCGCCACTGATGTAGAGGCCTTCTTGTTCCTAAAAGGTCAGCACAAAGTTGTGTTTTGAGCTAGTCATAAATGCTAGCAAACTGAACCATGCAATGGTGTTTCATATTCCTTTTTGATCCTGGAAATGTGATCTCCCCAACACTGGACCCTTCGTTCAGAGTCTCACTTGTTTTGTCTCACTTTGCTTTGTTGTCCACTAGATAAAGTAAATCAATAAAACCAGCAAAATGACAACGGCATCCCCACTGAAACATCATTAATTATGTATTATTGCTCCCACCCTATACATACATCAATATTTCTGCTATGTGACTTATATACATAGAAGGGGTGATGTTGTGATGCACACTATACAGTGCCTTGCAACCCCCCCCCCTTGGCTTTTTTCCTGTTTTGTTACATTACAGCCTTTAGTGCAATGTTTTTTTAATCTGAATTATATGTGATGGATCAACACAATAGTCTAAGTTGGTGAAGTAAAATTAGAAAAATATATACTTAAAGCGGTTGTATACCCGCAATTTTTTTTTTTTAACCCTGTAAAGCAAAAGGCATAATGAGCTAGTATACACCGCATACTAGCTCATTATCAAATACTTACCTTAGAACGAGGCGTCAGTATCTTACCTGGTCCACGCCGAGGGAGCTGTCATGTTGCCTCGGCGTGTCTTCCAGGTATCGCGGTTCCAGTGCTGTGAGTGGCTGGAGCCGCGATGTCATCACTCCCGCGCATGCGCGCGGGAGATTTCTTACTCGGCAAGGTCCGGCAGCTGCCGGGCTTCAGCCGAGAATCCCCTGTGCGCATGCGCCGCTGCAGTCAGCGGCGCATAGCAAGGGGAATATCTCTTAAACCGTAAAGGTTTAGGAGATATTTTTTTTACCTACAGGTAAGCCTTATTATAGGCTTACCTGTAGGTAAAAGTAAAAAAAAAGACTATACAACCGCTTTAAAACTATTTTTCAGAAATAAAAAACTGATAATTGGCATGTGCGTATGTATTCGCCCCCTTTGCTATGAAGCCCATAAAAAAAGCTCTGGTGCAACCAATTACCTTCAGAAGTCACATAATTAGTGAAATGATGTCCACCTGTGTGCAATCTAAGTGTCACATGATCTGTCATTACATATACACACCTTTCTGAAAGGCCCCAGAGGCTGCAACATCTAATTAAAAGGGGTACCACTAACCAAACACTGCCATGAAGACCAAGGAACTCTCCAAACAAGTAAGGGACAATGTTGTTGAGAAGTACAAGTCAGGGTTAGGTTATAGAAAATATCCAAATCTTTGATGATCCCTAGGAGCACCATCAAATCTATCATAACCAAATGGAAAGAACATGGCACAACAGCAAACCTGCCAAGAGACGGCCACACACCAAAACTCACGGACTGGGCAAGGAGGGCATTAATAAGAGAGGCAGCACAGAGACCTAAGGTAACCCTGGAGGAGCTGCAGAGTTCCACAGCAGAGACTGGAGTATCTTTACATAGGACGACAATAAGCCGTACACTCCATAGAGTTGGGCTTTATGGCAGAGTGGCCAGAAGAAAGCCATTACTTTCAGCAAAAAACAAAATGGCACGTTTTGAGTTTGGGAAAAGGCATGGCCTTGTCAAAGCCCAGACGTCAATCCAATAGAAAATCTGTGGTCAGATTTAAAGATTGCTGTTCACAAGCGCAAACCATCCAACTTGAAGGAGCTGGAGCAGTTTTGCAAGGAGGAATGGGCAAAAATCCCAGTGGTAAGATGTGGCAAGCTTATAGAGACTTATCCAAAGTGACTTGGAGCTGTGATTGCCGCAAAAGGTGGCTCTGCAAAGTAGTGACTTTGGGGGGTGAATAGTTAAGCACATTTACTTTTTATGTTATTTTGACCTATTTGTTGTTTGCTTCACAATAATAAAAAAAAAAAAATCTTCAAAGTTGTGGACATGTTTTGTAAATTAAATGCTGCAAATCCTGAAACAATCCATGTTAATTCCAGGTTGTGAGGCAACAAAACACGAAAAATGCCAAGGAGGGTGAATACTTTTGCAAGGCACTGTACATCTTCAAGGCTCCATTAGTATCTGTGCACTGCAGGAACACACCTGATATCAAGCATGCTTCCACAGAGCATGAAAATGAACAATTTTTTTCTTGTAGGTGCACTGTGGCGCCATTCATTCTTATGCCGCGTACACACGGTCGGAATTTCTGACAACAAATGTTCGATGTGAGCTTGTTGTCGGAAATTCTGACCATGTGTAGGCTCCATCGGACATTTGTTGTCGGAATTTCTGACAAAAATTTGAGAGCTGGATCTCAAATTTTCCGACAACAAAATCCATTGGTCGCGATCGTGTGTACACAATTCCAACGCACAAAATTCCACGCATGCTCAGAATCAAGCAGAAGAGCCGCACTGGTATTGAACTTCATTTTTCTTGGCTCGCCGTATGTGTTGTACGTCACCGCGTCCTTGGCGATCGGAATTTCCGACAACATTTGTGCGACCGAGTGTATGCAAGACAAGTTTGAGCCAACATCCGTCGGAAATAAATCCAGGATTTTGTTGTCGGAATGTCCGCTCATGTGTACGCGGCATTAGGCTGGTTTGTCTGCAGCACAGGTGCAGTGCCATAGAATTTCTATAAGGTCACACATTTTCTGAAAGTGCACCAGAGATGCAGCATGCAGGACTTTTAGTGCGCTTTTAGAAAATGCGTCAAAAACACACAATCTAATAGAAAATCTATGGTCCTACAGGTAAACCATGCGAAAACCAGAGATACGGCCAAACCACAGCATAGCAGTGTAAAACCAGCCTCTCTAGCACCCCAAAACTCAACAAACATTACCACCCGTAAAAACTCACATTGACGCACAGTGCATAGATGTGAACCTAGCAAGGAAAAAAAAATCAGCAATTCCCTTCTAAACTCTGTATCAGTAGTCATAAAATAATTGTATATTTCAGATAAAGGCTGGATTATTATACATTACCGTATTGTTATAAAAAGTTTGAGTACGTTTGTACTAACGGAACACAATACGCTGGTAAAGCTAACACTCCCATTGATTATTTCATCCAAACACTAAAGCGGCCTTGATCCTCTCCTACTAAAAATAGGCAGCTTTTGCTTTTCAGTATTAAAGCCCCTAATTTCACAGACTTGCTCCTGGCTATTTGGCTGTACTCCGGTTTTCCTCTTTTAGTTGATGCATGCTGGGAGATAAGACTAGAACATCGAAGAGAAAGGTTTTCCTATACATCTGATCAGAAAAAATGCAAGATGTAACCCAGAGAAAAGGAAGTCATTTTAACAGTTCTTGCGGCAAGTTTTTCAGGAATCTAAAGACGAAACAACCGACGGTAACCGATGTATACAGATCAGCCCTGATACTGTGTGATTAGGGCCAAACAGCTGCATAAGTATAAAACATGCAGAAGCCACTAAGGTGACCAAACTGGACTGGCAAAGTTACTAGAACATGGCAGGTAAAGGAGGTAAAAGGGTTAAAGAACAGATCAGACTAAAAAAAAAAAAAAAAAAAAAAAAAAACACCTTCTCAAGTAAATGAGTTGAGGGAGTATAATGTGTGCTTGATTTCCATGATCATTATCTTTCTCAATAGAACTCATTTTACCGCTTTCCTTGAAAAAAAAGAATCCCACACCGCCTTTTACTGCCTTTTCCTATTCTGTTTCAGTGCTGCATCCTCACGCCCACTCCTTGTCATTCTCCGCCACTGGCTCGATCCACCTTAGCCAGAATATGACCGATCCCGTTATGTCTCACAGACTAGTAATCATTAGTGCAGGATGACTCTAGACCACAGGCTCCAAGAGAATCCAGGGAAGGGGCTGGATAGAGCAGTGCTGTGCCTTGAAGTGCCAAACAGTGACATTTTCCCAGCCAGAGCAGTGCAATGACTAATATAAAATCCCTGTTGCAATTCAAGTTAAATACCAAGCAATGTAAAGTTAACCATATACATAGTAGTGATATAGGTTCTACACATACTTTAAAAGGGGATCTTTCTCCCTTTTGCTAAAAATCACATCTTATGCCACGTACACACGAGCGGACTTTACGGCAGACTTTGCCCGGCGGACTGGATTTCGTCAGACAATTCGATCGTGTGTGGGCTCCAGCGGACTTTATTTTCTCAAAAGTTGGACGGACTTAGATTTGAAACATGTTTTAAATCAATCTGTCGAAATCGAGTCCGGTCGAAAAGTCCGCTCGTCTGTATGCTAGTTCGACGGACAAAAAGCCACGCTAGGGCAGCTATTGGCTACTGGCTATGAACTTCCTTGTTTTAGTCCGGTCATACGTCATCACGTACGAATTCGACGGACTTTGGTGGATTGTGTGTAGGCAAGTCCGTTCATTCACAAAGTCCATCGTAAAGTCAGTCGAAAAGTCCGCCGGGCAAAGTCTGCCGTAAAGTCCGACCGTGTGTACGCGGCATTACATTAGACTTTTTTTTTGCTTTTATTTATAATTACTGTTTTTCCACTTCCTGGTTGATTGAGGCACTGGTGATACAACCCTGTCCTCAAAGCCATATTCTGGAAAGGCTACATCATTGGTGCCTTCCTCCTCAAGAGGATGTGCAATGTCACATGTTCCAGGGGGCAGTACCAGGCAGAGTTCCAGGAAGTAAAGGGAGATGGATTCATTTGTCCTTAGTGAAAATGACCACAATGGAAAAAATGGTGAGGAAAAGAAAAATGAGGTTTGCAAAGAATAAAAAGCCTGCGATTATCAGTTAGTATTGGTTTGTAGATTGCTATTACTAAACATTTCTGTTTCAATATATTTATTGGTTTTACCATTCAGTGCAAGCATATAAATCGCCCACGCAGGGGCTAAAAAATGGTCAGGTGTTACAGAAGATTTAAAAAAAAATGACAAACATAGCAACCATCAAAAAACAATTCTTTACTATGAAGATAGTATCAAAGAATAATGAAAGCTAAAGAAAAATAAGCCATTGTTCACGGCCTATCCACAGTTGCCAGTGGGGTGGCACAACTTCTGCCACTAACCCCAGAGGACAGCGTTTGTATAAACAATAAGGAGGAGGAGCCAGAAAGAAAGTGGAAGACAGAAGAGGAGGAGAAAAAAGATCCATAGAAAGGGTAAAAAAAAGAAAGGAAGAAAACTCAGACTCTGAAGTTTCACCAATGACATTCAGATAAGGCCCAAACAAGGCAGTTGAAGAGACGGAAGTTCCATGGTTCCCAGATCTTGAGAAATTTGGAATGGGAATCGTTCACATTACTGGACATCTGTTCGTGGAGCATTAGAGCGGTCATACGTGACTTTATCCCTTTAGAAGGCAACACGGTCTTCCAGGCTTGTGCTATGTCCGTTTGGCAGGAATAAAAAGGTAAGTGGCCAGCTTCTGCTGGGGCACATATAAGCCAGGTATTGGGCATAACTAAACATTTCTAAAAGTGCCTTTTGCTGTGATTTTGCTCACATCATGGCACTGATTCTGGGCACCATCCATTGCAGTTATCGCATGCCAAACCATGCACAATCACCTTCAACAGATTTTATTTGTACTACAGATAGAGAGTATAAAGAACAGATAAGCAGAACATACAAATATTCAGGGCTTTTTTTTCTCAAACAATAGGAGCTGGAACTCAACCACAACCCCTCAAAACCCTTCCACCCACACACACCCTCCAAATCACATCAAATAGTGGGTGTGGTCAGTCAAATTTCACGAACAGTAGGAGGGTCCTAAAGGGGCATTAAATACCAAGATTGCATACATACAGGGGTTACATACAGAGTGCAGAGCTGTCACTTGTAAACACAGAAACCGGACTTCTGTGTTTACAAGTGATTGTGGTCAGCAGCCCCCCCCCCCCCCCCACAAGGGTCTGAGCCAGAGGTGGTAAAACTGAGTTCCACCAAGTTCCCCCTGAAAAAAAGACCTGCAAATATTCCTTATAATGCATGGTTCCAGCTTTTTTTTCCCCATTTTTTGCACAAATGTTCCTCCAATAAGTCTAGTTGATCAACAGGTCTTCATACATTAATGATTTATTGAAAAAAAAAACAAAAAAAACAATGATTTATTAAAATGCCTTGCATGCAATAAACATGCCTACCATTGAACATTGGATATATAATCTGGCTTTGATCTAATATGCATCAATACCCTGAAAATGGCTAGCTAGGCCAATACTTCTAATTTCCCTACAGGTGGAATAAAACCTAACTTTTCTAAGGGCCTATATCAAATTGTTTTTGTTCAGGTCACAACTACTTCTAACCCCATACAAATAAAAAAAAAAATATGCAGAAGCAACTTGAAGCACATTATTGTAGCTTAGGAGGGCAGATGCACCAGTCAAGGAACCTGTCAAAGTCATCTGTGCACTGGAGTTTGTAAGAGACCCTACATGTTCATTCATTAGCACAAGCTGCCTGCACACAGCTCTAAACGCATAAACAAACACCTATGGCTGCATTCACACCTGAATTCATACGTTTTCAGGCAATTTCAGGCAAATTTTATTTGAGTTTTTGCATGCATAAATGAGCACATCAGAAGCATATTTTAAGCATTTACTGTATCTTCAAGCTTCGGGTGCTTTGGTTTTAGCCAATAGATAGAAGTAGGAGATCAGTTCTAAAAAAAAAAAAAGGTTTAAAAAAAACCCCACAGAAATACTCCTGAAAAAAAGTGCACAAAAAAGCTTGATTTGTACGCTTACAAGCATTCCCATTCAAACCTATAGGAACAAAAATGCCCAATTCTGCCCCAAATGTAGCTCATATAGCTTTTGGAGCATCAGGAGTTAAGCTACACTTACCTGAGTGCTCATATGTGAACGCCCACCATTTAAATACATGGGATTTTGTTCTTTGATCTTCAAGCTACAAAACATTCAGGTGTGAATGGGGGCTGAATGATCGCACACTGACATTAAATGCAAGCCCGGTGCAACTGAAATATGGGCCCTAAGAAGCCATTTGGGCAAATGCAAGCATTTATATAGGGTTGATAGGTAGGTAGATCATATTACTAATGCCATGTGTATCAATTTTCTTTTTGGCCTTTAAATGTCAGCTTGCCAAAGTGTTTTCACCTGTTTAGTCACCTCCCTCGAAGTGATTGCAGCCCCAACCCCATACACTGAAATGCTTGCCATAGGCTTCAGAGTGTGTTTTGGTCTCCAGAGTGCTCCATAAATTCAGTTCTGTTGAGCATGTGTTTTCATGTCAATGAGCTGAAGGGACTAGTAACAAGGGCATTGTAATTTTTATTCAAAGGGTACCAATAGCAATTGGTGGGGCAACTATAAACTCTATACATAGGTATATATGTATACCTTCATTGAGAAGATGCACAGTACAGAATTATATAGTAAGAAGTTGCTGTCTTGCCGGTGAGCCGTGTAAGGAGTCTTCTCCGGGGGAGGACGGCATTGCGGCACCTACCCGATCTAGGGCTGGCGTGCTGTGGTGTCCTCTACTCCTCTCCCAGGATGGGACGCGGGAAGGGGCTTGGATGTCTGCTACTCCCGCAGCCATGTGTCTTCTTCCTGTTCCTCCAAAGCTAGGCATCCAATGGGATCGCCTAATGCTTTGGCCAATCAGGAGACAGGTCTCACTGACCTGCCTCCTGACTGGCGGAGAGGAATGTTAGTGTGAAAATAGCGAAAATTCATTTGCTACCCTCACATAACAGGGTGGGATCGGAACGCAGTGCTCTGCGCCCAGAGCCCACCCTAGGATGGTGGTGCCGGGACCCGAGAGCCGAGGGACGGGTTGGCCTCGGGCGGCCGACATCGCAAGCACCCAGGACAGGTAAGTCTACTTATTTAAAGTCAGCAGCTACAGTGTTTTTTTTTTTAGCTGGCATGAATCCCGCTTTAACACTAGGTTCACATTTGTGCATTGCAAAAACGTGCACGTGTGATTACTTTTTTGTAGGTTTTAACCCTTAAAGGCACCCCTACGCACGTTGTCAGCATGCACATTCTTGCCTATCAAGCACATGGTAACAAAGTATAATGCTTTTTGGTGTGGAGTGTTTTAAAAAAATAAAAAAGTAATGCACTTCTTTTGTGCGCAGCTCATTAAAGTGAATGGGCTGCCCTAAATGCAATGTGAAAAGCACTTATGCACCATTGCATCTGCACAGGGGTGAACAGAGCTTGACAACCGTTTCATACGGGACAAAACAGTTTTTCTCAGCTGGGTATTTGACCGCTAATCCCCTGCTGAGCTCAGCAGAGTGAGCAGGTGACATGTCCGTGTCCACTCCACTTATGTGGAGTGGACACGGACACAGCTTGCTCTGCTCTATGGGTAGTCGGATGTAAACGGACCGGCTGTCTGTTTACACCTAACTGCCCTCCGATCCAGCCAGCCAGAGGGGGAACGGATCCCATTCCGTTTGTTTTTGCTGGATCAGATTGGAGGCAGGCGGGTGTAAAGGTCTGTCTAAATTTGTCGCTCCAAAGAGGAGAATGAAGGGTCTGATCAGGTCTGCCTGAAAAACAGATAGGTGGACCCAATAGGGCTGCTCATGTGAAAGTCTACAGCCTTTCCCATCATTACATTTTCCAGTGTTGGGTAAAACGTCAAGCACTCCAAAAAGTATCAGCAGATGGAGAAGAGACTTGCTACACAAGTAAAAAATGAGAGACTAAACAAAATAGGTTGCTCACTTTGCAAGGGATACTCCTCCTCTTAGCTTAGTGAATGTGGTAAAAATTTAGTTTGCAATTAATACCCAACTATATGCAAGGAAAATAAATCAAATTAAATCAGTATTTTTGCTTGCACATGATTGGATGATGAAGTCAGCAGAGCTTCACCTCATTCACTTAGCTAAGAGAACGTTCCCTTACAAAGTGAACTGCCTATTTGCCATTAGTAAAGCAACACCCAAGCATTCATGGCAAAAGTTCTCAATTGACTAAGGGCTATTGAAAAAAGTAAGGATACTCTGTGCAAAAAAAAAAAAAAATAGTATCAGTAGGCAAAGACTAGTATAACTGATGGAAAAGAGCTATTTTCTCTTGACTAGTGTGTTTCTTTAATATGATAATACATTGAATGATATCCGATCTACATATAAATGCATTTGTGTCAAGCCATAAAACGGACATAAATCTTTGAAGATGACTAAATTACAGTATTACATTAAGAGATAAAGACTCCAAAAGAAAATGTCTTGGTAGGAGAAATCTCAGTCAAGAGATAATGGAAAGACCTATGCAGAGAAGAAGGCTGAAATTAAGTGATGTGTAATATATGGCCTAATCATATTTCATGCTGAATCTCTAGATAATACATATTGATGGATTGAAAATTATCCGAATGATAAAGTGTATATGAAAAAGCCAAATGTTTTCACTTTAAAAAAAACAGCATATAATTATACCAAGCTTCTCACCTACCCAAAAAACATCCAATTCAATTCACAATTGACACCACAGCCAGGAAAGAAATTCCAGAAGACCAAGGGCTCCATAAATCTAAACCATTGCATTTAGAACTGCTGCCTTGTATATTATAATGGATGAAAGAGCAATAACAAGAAATGCTAAGGGAATACTTAAAATATCAGTAAAATGTCTTTGTTTACAGTGCTTAGAACTGAAAGCTCAGGTGGGAATCGGGAACACTTAGGAAATAAAGTTTTAACTTGTCCACCTTAAATAAACAGCAGAAACTGCAATAACCGCCAGAATATCAGCAGAAAACAGCGCAACTCCTCCTCCTGAAGTATAGTAGTCATCAGTAGACTGTCTACAGGTAAAAAATAATCAGTGTTCAACTGCCTGAAAACCACGACCTACTGTATAAGCTGGTTAAAGGAAATCTATGCATTAACTTTCATTTTATAACATTAGCATTATCAGTAGCTATATTTGACAATCCAAAATAATGCTGCTTAAAAAAAAATTCCTTTAACGTTACGTGTGCTGCCTGTCTGTTGGCCATCTCTTTCCACACCTTCCTGGATTGCCTGCATGCTTTTCAGCTTCTAATCTGTCTACTTTTCATTTCTAAGGACTACATATCCCATGGTACCTTTCCATCTACAAGCTGTGATTCCTGTACTGACTCCGCCTCCTGAAACTCCTCCTTCTTGTACCTTTTTCATTCAGAAGGCATGTTCTGTGAAATGTGTAACACTACAGTGCCTACTCACAGGGCATAGTAAATGTGTCTCAGAATTCAAGGAAGCAAATTTGTAGGAGTTTTCACAAAGTAAGTGTAGCCCTCTTTTGGGGGCTAAGAGAAATGGTCTTCCCCAAACAGGATATTGCACTATACCTGTAGGCAAATAAGAGAATCAGTACCTTCGCTAAGTGGAAGAATGAGTTTGATAATAAAGTTGGCAGTGCCTCCACCCAGTACAAGGGCTCTGATCAGAAGGGATTCCCTTCCTGGGAAATTATCCAGTAATCTAATCAAAGTAATTGGAAGCAGAGGAACTGCTGCATCCAGTGTATAACATTAACTATAAATATATCGAGGCAAACCAGAATGGAAGCAGTATGAGCTTTATATAAGAAAAGATTAATAATAGTACATATATTATATCCAATGTACAAAACAGGTATTATCAGCAAGAGGCCCAACAACAGTCCTGATGGAATTGTGCACATATACCCAGGTATATATACATGGGTTGGACAAAAATATGGAAGCACTGCATAATTTGAAGGTGTGAGTGACGATATGTTTTTGCGTTGAAAGCAGAATTGATGTAACATGGGACGGTAGGCGGCATAAACTCCAAACATACAAAGAACACACCATACGGGAATAACGGCCGTGGCCTTCTTTATTGGTTTTTACAAATATAAAACAATTAACAATTCTCCATAAGGCTAGGTTCACACATGTACAGTGTGAATTTTAGATCAGTTTTCACTGTAAATTTCCAAAGCAGCTGTTCAGCTGTGATTTCACATATGGTTCAGATGTACATTTTCAGAGCGGGCGGCCACCGCCGTCTTTAACAATAGCTGGATGTTAAGGAGAGGGCTTGGAAGCCGGCCACCACGTCATTAACAACCGATGACTCGTTTGACAGCTGAATGTAAACCACAGAATTGCTGGCAATAAAATTTGAGAAAAAAAAGCGTCACCCCCCCCCCCCCCCGCCCCCCCCAATTATACCAGGCCCTTTGGGTCTGGTATGGATTTTAAGGAGAATTCCATACCAAAAAAAAAAAAAAAAAGGGTTGCCATCCCCCCCCAATCTATCCCAGACCTAGATTTTGAGGAAAACCCCATGGCGAAAAAAATAAAATAAAAATCCCCTCTTCCCATTGGCCGGTGGTTGTGGGGTCTGCAAGCGGGGGGCTTATTGGAATATGGGACCAAGGAGGCCCTCAGATCTCGCCCTCCCGATGTGTATGAGTATGGGGTAGATCTAGTGTCAATCATGATGAATGTCGCCGCCGCTGGCTTCCGCCAACTGACGGCTCTGCTGTTCTAGCTCCGCTAGTTCTTAAATAACCAAGGGATGGGGCTACCCAGTGATGTGACCGTGTGCCCCCAATCTTGTTGTGCCATCAACGACTGGTGCATGATGGGTGGGGTCCCCCCCCACCCTAGTTGTTTAAGAATTGTCAGACGCCAGAGTCAGTCGGCGGGAGCCAGCGATGGGTACAGATCTTTTTTTTTCGGGCTGCAGCATTCATCGTGATTGATGCTGGATCTTCACTGGGGGACATTGTTTTTGTTTTTTAATAAAGGAATTGTCAAAAACTGTGACTTTGTTTTATTAATGCTTATTAATACTCAGAAGATGAGAGAGTGATGCAACACCCATAAATCATGGACTATCGATCTAAGCTTCACACTTTTCCCAACCACCAACCATGTTTACGTGTGGTGAACATTGTTCCAAGCTTATGACCAGGACTGTGTTGTGCCAACGTAAAAGTATGGTGGGGACACAATCATAGTTTGGGCAGCCATATCTTGGTATTCTGTAGGCCTCATCATCACCTTGAAAGGTAGAGTCACTACCAGCGACTATATACAAATTTTGGCCGACCGTGTGCGCAGCATGGTGCAGACATTGTTTCCCAAAGACCGCACCATTTACCAACATGATAATGCGCGGAT
Organism: Aquarana catesbeiana; assembly: GCF_042186555.1. NCBI lineage: Eukaryota > Metazoa > Chordata > Amphibia > Anura > Ranidae > Aquarana > Aquarana catesbeiana. The sequence goes on along the minus strand of NC_133335.1, from coordinate 40,930,335 downwards.
TCAGAAAGCTGGTGTTGTCAAATCATGGTTTAACAAGCATATGGACGAAGTCTCACACCTTCCTTGGGTGCCGCAGTCGCCGGACCTCAATATCATGGAGCCACTCTGGTTAATTTTGGAGAACAAGGTTCAAGCTCGTTTTCAGCCCCTGGCATCTCTGTGAGAGTTTGAATGATTTTTGCATGGAGAGTGGTATCAGATTCTATTATCCACCATCCAAGACTTCTATTTATCAATTCCCAGGTAAATTCAGGCCGTCTTGGATGCCAAAGGCGGTCCAACACCATATTAGGTAACAATTTTGTTCTTTTACCTGGTGTTTCCATATTTTTGACCAGAGATACCTTCAGGTGAATGTTGCAGCTAAGTCCAGTTGCAGGGGCCCCGGAGGATGATAGTGATGCAGCCCCCATCTTTTTGTGAAGACAAGATCAGTGGTGATGGTTAGATCCTCAAACCTTTGTCCTATCAGCCTGGAATGCAGCTTCTCACACGCAAAAACCGTGGGGCAGCACTGAAACTCAGAGTCAGCCTGCTATTTTCTTTACACTATAGCCCCCTCCCCCCCAGTAGTTTCTCATCTGACATGCAACCGGACCTCTAACACATGTGACCATCGAATGCCTAACCTGGGTCTAGCTTGTGCCGGTTGTTGAGTTCTAAGCTAAAACTAGATATAGAATCCCACACCAGAAGGGACAGGGTTAACTAAAAAAAACAAGAGTTGCATATAAACTCTGTTGCATAAACAGGTTCTATATAATGGGAAAATTTTGAGGCAATACAGACTTTGCCTCCCATTTTTCCCATTATATAGTAACTTGAAGGATGTAGGTACCGTTTATAAGTACACCACTTTTAGCACAAGTATCCCAGGTTCACCAACTAATATAATGGAAAGTAACCACTACACACATACAGTAAGTTATCCTGCCTTTGCATGTAAGATAATAACAGAATAGAAATACTCTGCCTCTCACAAAGATTAATATATATGTATATATGAATTTTTTCATATTACTGGGTTTAGTAACAATTTAAGTAAAAGGGGGGGGGGGGCTGGAGGTGAAGCTGCACCCAAAAGGCTTTTTTTTTTACCTTAATGCATAGAATGCATTAAAGTAAAAAAACCTTCTGCCTTTAGAAGCACTTTAAAAAAAAATTGAGTGTAAACACCACCATATACATCTCGATCTCTTCCCTCATCCACGCTAACAGCGTAGGAGGGGAAATCTCCACTGCCAGCCATGGTATTCAGGGAGACAGGCAAGCCAAGGCTGCCCGAATACCCGCACAGTGACTGCATCAGATGATTTTTAAATTGTCTTTTTTCATCTCAAATTGTGGCCGATCCAGCAGTAATAGGGATGTTTATGGAGCTCATTATGTATGGGGACCTTTAGTGGCCAGCAGCAGTGTAACAACTCCCCTTAAACTGAAAGCAGTGACCAGCAGACACTAACTTCACAACATCAACATGCACACCTCCCAACATTTTGAGATGGGAATGAGGGACACCTACTAGCAAAGGAATGTAGGCATAGGAGACGCCCCCTGTCACACCCCCTTAAAAAAGAATTAACCAAAAAATAAAAAGGTTAATTAACCACTTCAGCCCGGAAGATCTGGCTGCTCAATGACCAAAGCATTTTTTGCGATACGGCACTGCGTCGCTTTAACTGACAATTACAATGTCGTGCGATGAGGTACCCAAAAAAAATTGATGTCCCTTTTTTCCCACAAATAGAACGTTCTTTTGGTGGTATTTGATCATCTCTGCGGTTTTTATTTTTTGCGCTATAAACAAAAAAAAGAGCGAAATTCTGAAAAAAAACCACAGTATTTTGTACTTTTTGCTATAATAAATATCCCAATATTTTTGGTAAAAAAAATCGCAATAAGCATATATTGATTGGTTTGCGCAAAAGTTATAGCATCTACAAAATAGGGGATAGATTTATAGCATTTTTATTTACTTATTTATTTATTTTACTAGTAAAGGCGGCGATCTGCGATTTTTATCGTGACTGCGATATTGTGGCGGACACATCAGACACTTTTGACACATTTTTGGGGCCATTCACATTTATACAGCGATCCGTGCTATAAAAATGCACTGATTACTGTATAAATGTGACTGGCAGGGAAGGGGTTAACACTAGGGGGCGATCCAGGGGTTAACTGTGTTCCTAGGGAATGATTCTAACTGAAGGGGGAGGGGACTCACAAGGGGAGGAGACCGATCGGTGTTCCTCTGTACTGAGAACACACATCGGTCTCCTCTCACCTGACAGGACGTGGATCTGTGTGTTTACACCCATCAGATCCACGGTCCTGCCGTGTTACCGGGCAATCGCGGGTGCCCGGCGGACATCGCGGCCGCCGGGCACGCGCATCGGGTGCCCAGTGACACGGCAGTTCTTGGTGGGCAGGGAAGGTGAGGCGTCATATGACGCCCTCCCAGAACAAGAGCCGCGCCGCCTGGTCGTCATATGACAGCCGGCGGGCGGCAATCAGTTAAAGGGCTGTTTTTTTTAACCACTACTATTCCTTTATATTGGCTTTTAAAATTTACAAATGCAGCAATTTAGAAATTTAGTGAAAGGTTTAGCGCTGGAAAACACTTTTTGAAAGATAAAAAGTGAATTTTATATACAACAATATAGATCAGAGCAAAATGAGGGACAAATGATGGGGAAAGAGTGACAGAGGAACATTGCTCCAAATGAGGGATAGTCCGTCGAAATCAGGGACAGGTGGGAGGTATGGCATTGCACTATGTTTGATGCTCTGGAATGGCGGGTCAGGAAGCCCAGACCGCGATTTGTTCCAAATCAGGGACAGTTGGGAGCTATGTGCAAGTGTTATACAAATGCACTATGTTGTAGAAAATTTTATGAAGATGTATTTTAAAGTATTGTCATAGTGTCTCCCAGTGTTCGTTCTCTCGCAGCCCGCTCTAAAGAGCTGACTGGGGCAGATTGACGCTGGTTGAGATCTGTTTGGTAGTGAAAAACTCTTTGGGGATGTAGAGAAATGTTTGTGGAGTGGGGACATGTTCGCCAGATAAGAGCCCCTGTGCGATGCACAGAACGATCGTCTGGTGGGGGTGTGTTCGCTCTGAAAAGACATTATCGGTTTAATGAGTGTGCTCTCATGTTGCCCCTGTGTGCCTGATCAACATATTTGTGGCCCAATGAGTGTACGCCTGCCGGTAATCTCTCTTCCACAAAGACAGTAGAATAATCCAGGTATACATTGTTCTCTGGAACAATGTATAATTGTATAGTTGTATTGTATAGTTATAATTTGTATAGTTGTTCTCTGGAACAATGTATAATAGGGATTTCTATCAACGGAAATACGGGAGTCTTTTGGGTTGTTCTGGTTGGAGACAGAGTCAATGTTTGAAAGCCATATGGCTACTAAAAACATGCATGCACCCTGTCTCTGCTCAGACACACCCATAAGACTCCTGTAGTCATTGTTCATTGGTTGTTGCACTTTCCTATGTTGTTAAATCCTTATATGGTCATATCCTGTGATGTCACTTGCCATGTAAGTAGTGATTGGCTGTTGGAACCATCACTTCCTGTTTGTGAAACCCTTTGTGTTAATAAAAGAGCCTGCCAGCTAGGGAGAGTTCAGAGATGCTGACCGAGGCTGAGCTGGTAACGTGAGGAATGGTGGTGATGTCTGATTACTTGTATGCGTGAGATTTTAGGTAAGATGCATTTATATCATTAGACGAAAATGTTATTATTATTAGAAACAGGAGATTTGGCTGTGTGCTCTGCGTACATCCAAATTTCGCTGACAACTATGCACAATTGAGCAGTACAAACCAAAACATTGTAGTATTCATCATTCTCTTCTGTATTTCCCAAACCCCAGTGTTCATTACTGTGTTCTTGGGTCTGTCCATCTATTTGTTTACCACAAGTAGTGATGCCAAAGCTGTCATTTAGGTAAAAACAAGTCTTCATCTCCTACAGCATTTTTTTTTTTTGGCCTAATGAATATTGTACCACACCACCTGCCCAGGCTGGCAAGAGCAGTCTGAGAGGAGATACAAATGTAGGGGGTTATGCGACTTTTGTAACACCGGAGTGCAGAGCAGACGCTGTGCTGAGCTGACAAAGATTATGCAGCAGTAGTTCGGGGAATAACTAATGGTGAGGAAAGAACATAGCAGACCACTGAGTGCACAGCTCACTCCTGACCTCTCATTCTGCTTCCCTACCCACTGGCAACCATCCAGAGTATATGTTCTGGACTGCTGCGTGCGGTTTAACTCACTTCTCCAATAGCTTTATTATTTATCATCGGCTTTTATTCTATACAATGCCACCAGCAGTGGCATTGTATGCGCTGCTGGTGGCATTGTTGTGCAATGAAAAACATTTTTAAAAATACAGCTCTGACCCTGGAGTCAGGTACACCGTTTCTATGCTTCATTGTACTACTCAAAGGAGTGGCCTCAGAACTCTGCATAAGATTTCTAATACTCTCTAAACTTGAATCCTTATTCTTAAGAAAGTACCTTAACTACATTTGCTGGGGTTCATAGAATACATTCTTTTTAATGCAAAAAACGTTAAACATTTCCTGAATTTGATTCATAGTTAACCCCCTTCATGCCTAATGCCGCATACACGCGACCGTTTTTTCCGTCAGAATAAACTCTGATTGTTTTTCTGACTGAGTTCTGGTGGAGTTCGGCTGAAATGGACTTGCCTACACACGATCACACCAAAGTCTGATCATTTAGAACGCGATGATGTACGAATAGCCAGTAGCCAATAGCTGCCCTTGCGTCGTTTTTGGTCCGACGGACTAGCATACAGACGAACGGTTTTCCCGATAGGAATTGATTCCGTCGGAAAGATTTAAAGAATGTTCTATTTCTAGGTCCGTCAGAATTTTTGAAAGAAAAAGTCAGATGAAGCCCACACACGATCGGAATGTCCGACGGAATGATTCCGTCGGACCTTTTCTGCCGGAAAGTCCGGTCGTGTGTACGCGGCGTTAGCCTTTTTCTGGCACTTGTTGCTTACAAGTTAAAATCTGTATTTTTTGCTAGAAAATTATTTAGAACCCCCTAAACAGTATATTTTTTTAGCAGTGACCCTAGAGAAAAAAATGGCGATCGTTGCAATATTTTACATCGCGCTGTATTTGCGCAGAAATATTTGGGAAGAAATACACTTTTATGATTAAAAAAAAAAAAAAAAAAAAAAGAAAACAGTAAAGTTAGTCCAATTTATATGTATAATGTAAAAGATGATGTTACGCTGAGTAAATAGATACCTAACATGTCACGCTTTAAAATTGTACACACTCGTGGAATGGTGACAAACTACTGTACCTAAAAATCTCCATAGGCGATGTTTTAAAAATGTCTACAGGTTACCAGTTTAGAATTACAGAGAAGGTCTAACGATCGTGGCGATACCTCACATGTGTGGTTTGAACATGGTTTACATTTGTGGGCGCGTCTTACATATGCGTTCACTTCTGCGTGCGAGCTTGGAGCGACAGGGTGCTTTAATTTTTTTTTTTTTTTTCTTATTTTATTTTTTACACTGTCCCTTTAAATGCTTTATTTTTGATCACTTTTATTGCTCTCACAAGGAATGTAAACATCCCTTGTGACAGTAATAGGCAGTGATGGATATTCTTTATGGAGAGTATATAAGACCCCAAGGAGGCTTGCACTTAAAACGTAAGTTTGGCTATTTTGAATGCTGTAATTTTTTAAAAATCTGGTGCATTTAGGTCTTCAGTAAACCGGAAGTGATGTCATGACATCGCTTCCGGGTTACTAGATCCAAGACCCGATCGAAGCTGATTATGGCATTGTTCGGGTCTCCGGCCAGAAGAGTGGGAGTGCTCGGGCGAGCCGCTGGAGTGGGGGGGGGTTGAGACGTCACCTCCAGCTGCTTGGAGGTACAGGAGTTACGGGCAGACAGCTGTACTGCGAGTCTGCAGGAGCCTGACACTGCACCCTCCATCTTCTAATCACGGGTGCAAAGCTCTGCAGGATCCTAAGAAACAAAATAATAAATGCACATTTTTCTATCTGCAAAAAATGTGCATTTGTCTTTTTTTTTTTTTTTTACAAAAGTGAACTTATGCTTTAAAGGCTCACATGACTCATATGCTTAGTCAAGTATGTAGGTAGCTGCAGAATGTCGGCTTTCTATACTGCTAGTTAAGTGAAAGCATAAGTCCTTTGAAACTCAGGCATGCTTTGCACGTAAATCCTAAAATGATTACTCATAGTAAGCCCTAGTGTGCTTACAGGGGTCAGATAATCAGCCTTTGTATCTCAGTGATGTCAGACAAAGTAATACATCAACGGCCTGAAGCTTCGGTGAGATAACACTCGTTTCTCTGGGGTCTGCTCATGAGTGACCAAGTTAAATGACACACTCGTAGTCACCCAAAGCTCCTAGCGGACTCTGCAGAGCGAAGCCAACCCTTCCACCGCTGCCGTAATTCACTTTACAGGTAATATATACAGTATTTTAAGTCATCTTTTGAATTCCCAGCGTTTATTAAAGAAAAGCGGTGCTAAGCACTTTTCAAATCTAGAAAGGCCACATAACATAACCCTAATAGGACTACAAAAAAAAACCCAAAACTTTCCGTGAAGTCAGCTTGATTTCCATGGTGCCCCTATGCCTCTGTTAGGAAATGTGTGTCCCTGTATATTGGCTAGGCCTCGATATTAGTTATGTCATGGGAGAACTATTCTAAACCAGTGGGGAAAAAAAAAAACAGCATTTACAATACAATGTTCAACAATCAAGATGGAGGCACCAGACTCCAGTCACGGCAAAAATTGTTCTCTATGGAGAAAGCTACTCCTGTATCATGATGTAGTGATCAATCTTGTAGCTACTTGTGTAGTTTATTGCATATGGAGCCATTTATTCCATCTGTAGAGGGATTAAAAGGAGAAGTATGGCTAAAGCTCTTTTGGCCATACTTCTGCTGTGGGTCACAGGAGTTCACTTAGTTCTGCCATTGCGTGACCCAGATTCAGCCTACAGTGGACTAAAGTCTGCTGTCCGATGATGTCACTTAGCCGGTCTAGGCTCTGCAAGGATCCCAACAATTATGCAAACTGTCCCCAATTATGCCATGTCCCACACTTTGTCCCACAGCATCATCGGGTATAAACTAAATCATAGCCACAGGTTTGTTTCTTTGATGGCAAATTATGTTGTAATCAGAAGGGGCAGACTGTTCGAGTGTGCAGGTGGTGTTAAAAGAGCTCTGCTCTTTCTACTAAAGATTGGTGACTGGGGCCAGATATCTTCCTTCCAGGAGAAGCAAGCTAAGGGAAGGACAAGCCTGTGTGCAGACATCCCAAGTCTCCCGTGCATTGTGGGAGTCTCCCGCATTTCTGCTGCCGCTCCCGCACACCCGCAAGCGCCTTGGGATCTCCCGGGAATGATTGGCGCAGTAGGAGGGACTACTGTGAACTCCGATCTCCCTGTATAGCTTTTTAGCTGACAGCCGCTTATCCTTCTCACCCTCCCGTAACTGTCAGCTAAAAAGCTATACAGGGAGATCGGTGTTCACAGCTGTCCCTCCCGCCGCACTGATCATTCCCAGTTCTGTGTGCTCCTCCCCCTGGCCCCTCCATGTCCATCTCCACCCCCCCCCCGTTCTCCGTCCCCCGTATTCTCCTCCGCCCCTCCTTATCCCCCGCAGCCGCCCCCTTCCTCTCCCACCGGCTACCGGGGGGAATCTGTCAGGAATTGGACACAGATCGCTCCTGTGATAACTGAGCAGAGTAAACTGTGTTTTAAGCTGCTCAGTTTATGAATGAAAAGGAGCCTCTGTCTCCTGTTCATTCATCTTCAGTGCTGAGAAAGGGACTGGGGAATCTGTGTCCTCAGTCCTTTTGCTGTCTCAAAGGGGAGATGCCAGGGGTCTGTTTAGACCCCTGACATCTCACCAAAGCCTCCCCCCCCCAAAATATTAAAAAAAATTGTAAAAAAGTTCTAAAAAATGAAAGTGTACCAACACTGTCCACTGCCCCAACCCCCTCCCCCCAAAAAGCATTGTAAAAAAAAATGAAAAACAAATTAAATTGTAAAAAAAATCAATACATAAAAATAAAAAACTACTGACACCATCTACTGCCACATACCCCCTTCCCCAGAAGCACTGTGAAAAAATACTGAAAAAGTGATTTATAAAATGTTTTGCCGTGAGGGGGGGGGGAGGGGTCGGAGCGCTTGCGCTTGCCACCTCCCTGATATGAGTTTTTGCAGGTTGGGATGTCTGTGTGTGTCTCCCATCCTTTCTCAGGGAGGTGACAATGCATGATGGAAGTTGTAGTTCCTACAGGCTGATCTACATGATTATTCATGTTAGGGAATGCAGTCTATATGGCTGCTGAGAATGACACGGAGAGCGGAGGGTGATGCGGTGTATAAATGTCTGCTGAGAATGGCACTCCGGCTTTCTGTGCGCAGGCAACCGATTTAGAAAAAGCCACAGTGCAATGCCTCCTAACTTTATTACAATCGATTTCTGCCACCTACAAAAATCTTTAAATCATCCACTGCCACAACAGATGTTGCAGAAAGGTCAATGTCAAATGATGTTTTCTAAATCTTTTCCGCCAAATGTGTTTGCAGTGTAAGGCCTCGTCCACACAGGACGTATCAATGCATAACATGTGTGAGAGCCAAGCTTACCTGTGTGAATGAGGCCTGATTGGTGTTTTTTATTCTCTGCAAGAACTGTTGGGTTGAAATGGACTGTGCAGCTTGTAGTTAAACATCCATAAATCATTCAGCAATAAACAATAACATCCTGGCTGTGTTCCTATTCTTATTATGTTAAATCTTCCGGTATATACAGATTTTTTAAATTAAATTGTATGATACTGTAGGTTAACAATATGCCTCTTGCAGAATCACAGCCATGTTAAATGAATGCCCCACCCCTTAGCAAGACCACTTACTGTTATCTCGCATATATATTATTCTTATTATAGCCAAATTTACCACCCTAACTCCTCCCACAGCTTTTACACTACATAGACAGTAATATACCGAAACTTGCAGATTGTTCCCGATTGGTGTGCTATTACTTTGTGGAAAGTTTCGCTGAATAGTTCACTAAATGTAGTTTTTGCTCCGAAATTGGTCCCATAGGAATGAATGGCGAAATGTTCAAAACTGTGGAGTGGGAGGTGACAAAAGCTGACAACCCCATGATTAGCCAAAACATTATGACCACCCCATGATCCACCAAAACATTATGACCCCCCCCCATGATCAGCCAAAACATTATGACCCCCCATGATCAGCCAAAACATTATGACCCCCCATAATCAGCCAAAACATTATGACCCCCCATAATCAGCCAAAACATTAAGACTCCCCCATGATCAGCCAAAACATTATAACCACCCCATGATCAGCCAAATAATTTATGACCACCCCATTATCAGCCAAAACATTAAGACTCCCCCATGATCAGCCAAAACATTATGACCCCCCATAATCAGCCAAAACATTAAGACTTCCCCATGATCAGCCAAAACATTATAACCACCCCATGATCAGCCAAATAATTTATGACCACAACATGATCAGCCAAAACATTATGACCACCCCATGAAAAAAAAATAAAACATTTTGAAAAAAAAAAATCATTTTTGAAAAAAAATGTTCCGCTCTTTCAGCTAATGATGGGACTTCTTCAACTTTTTTACTACTATTTATACTTTTTAAAATATTAAGCTTTTTAACACTTTTCACAGTTACTCCAGCCACTCCAACCACACAACAGTTACTCAAACCACTCCACCCAGTTACTCCGCCCACTCCAGTTGTAGACTACTGTAGGTGGAGGCAAGACCACTTCACCCAATTTCTCCAGAAATGGTAGCTTTTCTAGTTAAAGTACATTCTCTGCCTACAATGGCTTGTTGGACGACCAGCAAAAAGCAAAAGTGCCCTTGGAAACTTTTTTGAAATGTTGGCAACTATGCATGGATCACCAAGTATTTGTTAATGAAAGCTGAAGGTTTAAAGTGATTGTAAAGTCTCGTACACACGATCGGACTTTCCGACAACAAAACCGTGGAATTTCGTTCGAAGGTTGTTGGCTCCAACTTGTCTTGCATACATACGGTCACACAAATGTTGGCCAACAATTACGAACGTAGCGACGTACAAGACGTACATGATGTCTCCATTACGAGCGCTAGTTTTAAAAAGACCGAGCGCTTCTGGCTCGTCCTTGATGCCAAGCATGCGTGTTTGTACTTTGAACTTTTGTCCGACGGACTTGTGTACACACGCTCGGAAAGTCCGACAACAAACATTTGTTGGCGGAAAATTTGAGAACCTGATAGCCAACATTTGTTGGTGGAAAGTCCGACAACAATAAATGTCCGATGGAGCATACACACGGTCGGACTTACCGCCAACAAGCTCACGTCCAACATTTCCCTTCAGAAAATCCGATCGTGTGTACACGGCATAAGGGTTACCGAGGGGGTTACCTTGCGGGCGCGCTCCTGAGCCCAGCATTCAGCGTGCATAGCCACCAAATGTATGACTCGGCCCCGCCCCCCCGGTGCCCACCTTATTGGATTTGATTGACAGCAGTGGGAGCCAATGGCTGCGTTGCTATTAATCTATCCAATCAAGAGCCAAGAACCCCAGGCAGAGAGACAGCGCGTCCCCACCGGGTCAAGTTCCAGGGCTCGGGTAAGTAAAACGGGGGGGGGGGGCTGGGGGGCCGATCACTGCCAGGTGTTTTTTCACCTTAATGCATAGGATGCATTAAGGTGATAAAGCACGAAGGTTTACAATCCCTTTAAATTAACCTTAACGGTCGAAAACTGTTACTGCATTCCCCTGGTTATCCTCTAGTTTTCTGACTATGCTAAGCACAGAAGTCGATTTTTGCTGGCATGCACAGTTTGCATTTATTTTCTTCCAATCAGACCTACAAGACGCATAGCCTAGACGTGATTTGCCTGTGGCATTCAGCATGACTGATAAGCTGCCAGTCCGGCCCTGCAGGAGTCTTGCAGTCGCAGGATCAACTCTATAAAGCAGCCTATAGGTGTGTGGAACACGGCAGAGAGCGCATTGCAGAATGCAGCTCCTATAATGTAACCACACAAGAGCCCGAGAGGTCACTTGACCTCTGAATAAAGATCTAAATAACGTTATGCTACTTGGCAGCTTTTTTCCCAAAATGTCAATAGGTTAACCGCATACAATATGATGCTTGTGAAATGATGAGTTTTTTGCAAATGCTTTAAAGTGATTGTAAAGTCAGAAGGTTTTTATCTTAATGCATTCTATACATTAAGACTAAAAAACCTTCTGTGTGTAGCAGCCCCCCTAATACTTACCTGAGCCCCATCTCGTTCCAGCAATGCGCACGAGCGCCTCGGCTGTCCTGATAGGCTGAGACACAGCAGTGGCTGCCGCTGCTGTCAATCAAAGTCAGTTAGCCAATGAGGAGAGAGAGGGGGGGCGGGGCCGAATCACGGCTCTGTTTCTGAATGGACACACAGAACAGTGGCTCAGCTTGTCTGCACCCATAGCAAGCTGTGCTGCGGGGGCACTCGACAGGAGGGAGGGGCCAGGAGCTTCGGCGAGGGACCCGAGAAGAGGAGGATCGGGGCTGCTCTGTGCAAAACAGAGCAGGTAAGTATAATATGTTTATTATTTTTAAAGAAAATAAAAAGGAGACTTTAATATCACTTCAAAGCCTAAGTTTAGTTAAATATAAAACCACAAGCACAAGGGTCATGACTTACTACTGGCAGCAAAAAGGGACACTGCTTATGTAGGAAGGTCCCAGGCCTCCTTCAGTCTAATAAGAACTTTCAAGGCCAGAGACAGCTGACATCCTTCTATATTTGGTGGGTTGTGAGGCATGGTGGGTGCAAGGTAGATAAAGTTATTGGGCGCCAGACACTTCTTGAATGCAAAAGAGATTTTTATTTCTCTTAACAAACTTTTTGGTTGGAGAGAGGGTTAGAGCCAGGACACCCTTAGGTAGTTGCAAGATTAATTGGCATACTCCGAGACTTCAACAGCAGGACAGCCATACAGGGAAAGGCATCCAGAAAGACCCCACATCTGCATGTGCAGGAATGCTGTCTCCTATGGCAACAGTCTTTAACAGTTCCTAACACAAAGCGTAGCAGTTCTTTCACCTTCACTACAATCACACCTTGTAGTTCTTCATATCTCTGAGCTCCCAGTCTCTCCCTAGAATAGATAATTCACTGCCACTGAATCCCTCGAGCGACTCCAATCTTCACGGTGGTATCTTCCTCAAGCGTCACCTCCACTTCTCTGCTGGGTCCCTAGCTTGGCACTCAAGATACCTCTCAAGCGTCACCCCACTGGCCTGCTCGGTCCCTGGTTTGACACACAAGGCTGCTCTGCAAGCGTCACCTCCACAGGCTGGGTCCCTGGCTTGACACCCACTGAAGTTTCCCGATTCTTCACCGTCCCGTCTCGCCGATTGGTGAGAATGCTGCTCCGGTACATGCTTCAGTTACTCACTGTGGTCCCTGGTAATAAGGTGGATGGTCCCTTAGTGGCGACAGCTTCCCCTCTACCTCCGACTACGACAGTTTCTCCGGCCGGCAGAACCGTCAATTTTGGTTGGACTGCAAGCCACAATCCCAACCCTGCACTGCTCTCTTGCTTCTGGATAGGCCCTCAGACAGCCTAGCAGCCAGATGTGCCTGGGATAGGCCCAATCTCCGGCCTAGCAGCCAGGACAATACGACACACGTCCACCCAGACAGCCATCCAGGTGGCACAGAACAAAGATCAACTGACTCCACCCAAATATATAGGCTCTCCCAGCAGGCCTAGGGATCCAAGAAAACCCCTGCCCATTGGCTGAGACACCCCACATACCCATAATCTAACCTTGCCGTTCTCGTATCTAGTACCACCAGGTACCCGGCCACCTAGCGGTAGAAGAGAAAAAGTGCAACAAGGCCAAACTTAGGGAGAAATCAATAGATCTCTAACAATTAGCCAAGATGACTATTCCTGGCAAGAAAATTTTGGGGAGCAACCCTGCCTAAACTCCAGGGTGCTACACTTACCTTGTGCTTCTGTCTCCAGGTTTAGATGAAATCTACTTCCAGTTCCCCCTTACCCCTGTCACCATAATGTTCTGGTGTGGCAGGGGTTAATAGAACTGAAAGAGCTGTGAGCAGCACTCATCAAGAGTGCCCAACTATGTCTGCCCTTTCTACCTGGATTCTCTCATTCATAGAAACTGCACTACAGCGTCTAAGAATAAAACACGATCTACGAATGGAGGGGCAGACTTTTCCTTGTCAAAAGAAGTTTATTGAGTATACAATGTTATAAAGATACATAAAGTAAGTTTACAAGGATCTATAAAGTAAGCTCATTGTTTTACAGTAGGGTTTATATAGGTAAATATCATGAAATTTCAAATATTAAACATTGGGTTCACGTAAACCTAAATTAAAGATATATATCATTTCCTTAGTTACTTTTGTAGGTATTTAAATGATTTATACCTACTATACATATTGTATAGAGTGTATATAGGTCAAATAAATTCTGATAATGAGCTTTAATTGTAAGGTGGAGAAAAGGAAAGAGAAAGAAGAAAAAGGGTTGAAAGGTAGAGGTATGGTCCACAAGGTTGTCCCGCTCGTCAGTTTATTATTCTTTTTAGTTCTCTTTGAAGCCTTAGAATGGGTGTCTCTGTAAGTCATTTAATCTGTTACCATGGCAACAGGACAGAGTCATTGAAGTTTGACAGGAACTGTTGTTTTATCCAAGGATGCCAAAGTTTTTCAATTTTGGAATTTGATTTTGATCGATGGCTACCATCTTAGCATGGGACATTGTATTATTCATTCTGTGAATTGTTTCTGCTAGTACCAATGTAGGAGATTTCCATGCCTTGGCCACTGTTTGTTTTGCAGCCGTTATTAGTTGGATCATAAGTTTGAATTGAGAGAGTGTTAACCATTCCGGTTTTAGATTAAGTAAAGTTAAATATGGATCTGGTTGTATTATTTTTTTAAATATTTTAGATGCAATCACGAAGACTTCCTTCCAGAAGGTTTGGATTACTGGGCACGTCCACCATATGTGTAAATATGTGCCTATTTCTGGGCATCCTCGAAAACAAAGAGCTGAGGTATTAGGTGAATATTTTGCCACTCTAGCGGGTACAAGGTACCAGCGAGTTAGGACTTTATAATTTGTCTCCAGTGCTAAGATGTTGGGTGAAGATGACTTAGATGTGAGCCATATGTTAGACCAGTCCGTGTCTTCTAAAGTTCGTCCCAGGTCCTCCTCCCACCTCTGAACGTAAGAGGGTCTATTAAGATTTGCTACTCCATATAATTGATTATAAAGTGATGAAATTGTACCTTTAGCAAATGGATCTTTTGTACAGATTGATTCAAAAATGGATAATTGGGATAATGGTGTATCCCCCTTTAGGAATGGTGTATAGAAATTTTTGATTTGGAGATATCTAAATATCTCAGAGTTTGGTAGATCATATTTTTCTCTAAGCGATGGGAATGAAAGGAATGATTTAGATGCTATGAAGTCATTTAGTGTCTGAATGCCTGATGTTGTCCAAGCTTTAAAAGAATTTGGGTAGATCCATGCCGGATAAAAGGCCGGATTTCTGATAAAAGAAAGGAGAGGATTGTGTGGAGATTGTAACTGATATTTGGTTTTTAGTTTATCCCAGAGAGATAAGAAGTGTTTAGTTATGGGATTATGAATTTTAAAGCGGTCTTTAGGATCAAGCCATAATAAATTTGATATTAATAGAGGGTCATTTTCTGAAGCCTCTATAAATACCCATAATGGGATTTCCTGTTTTGCATGGTATTTGGACAGACTGGCCAAGTGTGCTGCTCTGTAGTAGTTAGTAAAATTAGGGTATCCCAGGCCTCCTTTATTTTTGGGAAGATGTAGTGTGTGTATAGGTATACGTGGTTTAGAAGAGCCCCATATAAACGAAGTTGCTCTTTTTTGTACTATTCTCAAAAAATAGGAAGGAATTGGAATAGGGAGGACTCTGAATAGATAAAGCAATTTGGGTAGAATAGTCATTTTGATTGCATTAATCTTCCCTATCCAGGATAAAGGAAGTTGCGACCATTGTTTTATTAGATTTGTGATCTGTCTTAATACAGGAGGATAATTGGTTGAGAATAAGTCAGAATGAGATGCTGTTAAATGAATTCCAAGATATGGATATCCCATGTGAGTGCAGCCCTAGCCGGGATCAATTCTATGTTTGTGAGTGAAATATTAAGCACTAGGCATTTCTTAGGATTAATCATAAGGCCGGATAGGGCTGCAAATCCATCAAGAGCTGGTATTAAGTTAGGACCAGAGACCTGTGGTGATGATAGAAAAAGTAATATATCGTCTGCAAATATACATAATTTGTGTGTAATACCTCCTACTTCAATGCCAGTTATAGTTTGGTTTGTTCTGATGTATTGGGCCATGGGTTCGAGTATAAGGGCAAATAATAAGGGAGATAATGGGCAACCCTGTCGGGTACCTCTTTCGATATTAAAGGCTTCAGATTTGTATCCAGCATATTTTATATAGGCTTTGGGTTTATTATATAATGCTTCGATCCATGTTAAAAAGTGGGGTCCAAAACCCCATTTTTGTAATGAATATTGCATATATTGCCAGGATACTGTGTCAAATGCCCTCTTAATATCGAGAGATAGAAAACATAAAGGGATTTTCCGTTTTTTAGCAATATGTGCCAATAACACTGCCCTGCGTATATTATCGCCTGCCTGTCTATTTGGCATGAAGCCTACTTGATCTCTATGTATTAATTTTCCTATAATGCTATTGAGGCGTTTTGCTATTATTTTTGCTAATAATTTAATATCGAGGTTTAACAGAGAGATAGGCCGATAATTCACACAGGAAGTATCATCAGAAAGGGGTTTTGGGATCATACAAACAATTGCCATTAGTGTTTCTTGCCGAAAAGAATGTCCATCTAGAAGTTTGTTAAAAGTTTCAGTGAGAATGGGAGAGAGTATTTCTGAGAATGTTTTATAGTATAAAGCCGAGTAGCCGTCTGGGCCTGGTCTTTTGTTAAGTTTTAGGTCTTTTATGGCGTTAGCAACTTCATCTATAGTTATAGGCTCATCCAAACTGTTTTTTTGATTCTGAGATAACTCAGGTAAGGTTATTTTTGAGAAGAAGGATTCAGCCTCTGTAGGATTAAATTCATTGTTTGTCTTGTATAAAGTTGCGAGATGTGAGTGAAATTTATGGACCATTTTAACTGGATTACAAGTGTAAACATTTTTTGATAATTTCAAACGTATTGGTTTGAAAGATTTGTTAGTTGAATTTAACGCCCGAGCCAAATATGTACCTGGTTTGTTTGTATTCATGTAGAAATTGTGTTTGGAGCGTTTGAGGGATTTATCAACTGACTCAGTGAGAAATAGATCGTATTCCAGTCTAGATTTTTCCAGATGAGATTTTGTACTCTGAGATGGATTATCTTGAAATGATATGTAGGCTGCATTAAAATTGAGTTCTAGTTTTTTTGCTAGATTTTTGCGTTCCCGTTTAAATAGTGCCATTTGTCTTTGTATTGTACCACGCAAGACAGGCTTATGAGCTTCCCACAGTGTTATTGGGGAGATGTCTGTTGTATTATTAATTGATATGTATTCCTTTAAAGCTTGTTCAATGGCCATCTGATGTAGTGGGTGTTTGAGCATTATGTCCGGTAAGTACCACGTTGGGTCATGCGCTTTTGGTATGGCTGAGGCTATAGTAGTGTATACTGCATTATGGTCAGACCACGGAATCGGAATTATATCTGATGCAATAATTTCTGGTATCATTCCTATTGTTAGAAAAATATGATCTATTCTGGTGAAGGTTTGATGAGGGTGCGAGAAATAAGTGAATTTCTTTTTCATTGGGTTACTTTCTCTCCACGAATCTACCAGATTGTATTTGGAAAGAAGTTGAGAAAAAGGTAATCTAGAGCTTATTTTGGATGGTGTAAAAGGTGATTTATCTAGAAATGGGAGGAGGACCTGGTTCGAATCCCCACACATTATCACTGTTCCTATTTTGTGTGTATTAATCACTTGTAATATATGTGAGAGGAATGGTGTAGGTTGTTTGTTAGGAGCGTAGTAGGAAATCACCGTGATTGCTGTATCCATTATATAACCCATGAGTATCAGGTATCTACCTTCTGGGTCTTTAATTTCTGTTGATAAGGTGAATGGTGTGGATCGGTGAAATGCAATTAGAGTTCCCCTTTGCTTGGTACAGGCAGAAGCCGTGTAAATTTGTTGATAAAAAGGAGAAATATATTTTGGAGTAGAATCTTTGGTGAAGTGTGTTTCTTGGAGGCATACTATGTGAGCCTTCTTGTTATGGAAAGTACGGAAGGCTTTGGTCCTTTTTTGAGGGACATTTATTCCCTGAACATTCAGGGAAAGTATATTCAGTGGTGCCATGGCAATAGATCAAATAATTTTGACTTACTTTTAGTTATGCAGAGCTGACTGCGCAGATCAACCTGTGTGGACTGAAGAGATGAATAGATAGAAAAGAAACCAGTGAATTCTGGAGTAAAGAGTAAACAAAAAACATATGAGATTAGATGATACATTGTATAAATTATTTTTTGCAAGTAATCACAATTTACCCGTGAAAGAGAATAAATATCTCTCTCAGGGGAATAAGTGCCTTCGTCACACTCCCACATAATATGGTTGGGAGAATGAGGAGGGCTAATGGGGGTACACGGATCTTCCGCTTACAGGAGAGAAGTGCTATGTCAAAAGACATCAAAATGATGTTTCATTAATTGGAGTGCAGAATATAGTTTTTGTTGAAATTATTTATTCCAGGGAGGTTGTATATGGTTAGTCTTGCCCTAGCCTAAATAATTTAGTTAGAAAGGTACTGTTAATAACTTTGGTATTGATGAAGATAGTTTGAATTATTTTGGGATTTTAACCCTTTTAGAGTAAACAATTACATATTTTATTCATATGTAACTGTTTAGATATGTTAACTCATAAAATTGAGGTTGTATTGCTTCAGATTAGAATAAACAAAAACATAATTCTAGGAACTAGTTAGGTAATAATATATTTGTTTTAAGAAAAGAAAGAAAAAGCTTCCATTACTTCTGGGTTATTGAACATATTTGTCCTAAAAAGTAATACATCTATTGTTATTACCTGATAATATATAACTGAACAAGAATTTCCTTATTTCACTTGTATATTCTAAGGCTATATGAATCAGAAGTAATAAGAAATATAACTGGAATGTAACATGATCCCACACAGTGTGTGACTATCAGAATGCAGTTACATTCAGTTATAAATATAGGTTTTTTATAGAGAACCATCTCTTAGTATAATAAATGAAGAGATATCAGGAATTAGGATGTCAGTCCATTGAATTTTCTTGGTCCATGGATGATGTGGCATAACGGCCTCTTTTGTGAGAATGATGATTCCCATTTTGTTCTGAAATTTTCTGGGTGCTGCCTGAAGGTGAAGATGACGCCATTCTTCTGCGTGTGGGAGTGTTGCTGCTTGTGGGTTCTGTCAGATTTAATTTTAAAAGGGTTTGTTGTAGTTCATCTGCTGATCTGCTTCTGTAAATTGTACCTTGGTAGTTAAATCTGACTGAAAAGGGGAAGCCCCATTGATACATAATGTTGTGGCGTTGCAGTTCCATTAGTTGGGGTTTCATGGATCGTCTTTTAGTAATAGTAAGTTGGGATAGGTCAGCAAAAATTTGATAATTGTGTCCTTGAAAATTAAGTTCCTTTTTTTCTCTTGCAGCAATTAGTATTTGTTCTTTCGTTCTGTAATAATGAAATTTTGTGATTATATCACGTGGGGGTCCATCTTTCTTTTTGGCTGTGAGGGCTCTGTGTACTCTGTCCAGTTCTAAACGTTCAATAGGGATATCTGGCTTTAGTTCTTGTAATAGAGCAGTAATAGTAGATTGCAGGTCTGTCACAGTTTCAGGTATTCCACTTATGCGCAAGTTTGAACGTCTGGCTCTATTTTCGTAATCTTCGAGCTTAGTTTGAAGTATTAAATTCTCTTTTTTTAATTGTTCCAATTCTGTTATATTTTCTTGGGTTGTAATTTCAATTTCATCCATTTTTATTTCTAAGGCTGCAGTGCGGTTTCCCAGCTCTCTTATTTCTTTGGTTAGGCTTTTTGTTATTTGGTCTGAGGTTTGTTTTAAAGCCTTATGAAGCATCTTTTCAAATTGTAATAATATTATTGGGGATGCTGAGGAGGCTTGTGGAGAAGTTTGTGAGAGGATTTGTTCTGTATCTGACTCAAATGGAGAGTCTTGCTGTGACATTTTCTGTCTGTGAGAGCGCCCTGATGCTGTATCTTGTGAGGTGACTGGAGCTGCTTCAGCTGCAGTGAGTGCCTGTGAGCTCTTTGTGAGGTGATTTTTATTTCTGCCACGGTTTCCTCCCAGTACCATATTTCCTGCCCAAACTTTCACAGTTTGTTCCCTGGGGCAAAAAGGTTCAAATGGATACCTTTTGAGCCTGCAGGCTCCGCTTTGTCCTTCTCTTCTCTCCTCAGCGGTGTGGAGCTCTAACAATGCATGTCTGCTCCGCTAGGCTCCGCCTCCTGCCCCCTCGGGGCAGACTTTTCAATCATCCTCTCCATTCATACATCATGCTTTCACCAATATGATTGGATTTATAAATACTTTACAGATACTAGTGAGCTCAAATTTGAGCATTGTGCAGCCATAATTAAAATTCCAACATTGTTATTTTTAGCCGCTTGCCGATCGCCGCACACAGATGTACGTCAGCAGAGTGGCACAGGCAGGCAAATGGGCGTACCTGTACGTCCCTTTAAATTTGCCCCCTAACGGGCGCATGCCCGCCGCGGGACCCTGCATGGGAGTCCCGGGAACTCGATGTTCGCCGGTGGCCAGCGATTGCGGTGTGGAGAGGTAGAATAGGGAGATGCGTATATAAACAAGGCATTTCCCTGTTCTGCCTAGCAACATGACGGAGTCGGGAGCAGTGATGTCATGTCAGTGGAAGCCCATCCCGCCCACAGTTAGAATCACTCCCTAGAACACATAACCCCTTCCTCACCCCTAGTGTTTAACCCCTTCCCTGCCATTGTCATTTATACAGTAATCAGTGCATATTTATAGCACTGATTGCTGTATAAATAACAATGGTCCCAAAATGGTGTAAAAAGTGTCCGATGCGTCCGCCATAATGCCGCAGTCACAATAAAAATAATAAAAATCGCAGATCGCCGCTATTACTAATTAAAAAAAAATAAATAATAAAAATGCTATAAATCTATCCCCTATTTTGTAGATGCTATAACTTTTGAGCAAACCAATCAATATACGCTTATTGTGATTTTTTTTACCAAAAATATGTAGAAGAATACATATCGGCCTAAACTGAGAAAAAACATTGTTTTTTTAATATATTTTTGGGGATATTTATTACAGCAAAAAGTAAAAAATATTGCTTTTTTTTTTTATCAAAATTGTCGCTCTTTTTTTGTTTATAGCACAAAAAATAAAAACTGCAGAGATGATCAAATACCACCAAAAGAAAGTTCTATTTGTGGGAAAAAAGGATGTCAATTTTGTTTGGGTGCAACGTCGCACAACTGCGCAATTGTCAGTTAAAGCGACGCAGTGCCGAATCGCAAAATGGCCTGGTCAGGAAGGGGGTAAATCCTTCAGAGGCTGAAGTGGTTAATGAAGCAGGTTTCAAGGCTACTTTACTGCCCACAGTGTCACTGACTGGAAACAAGCATGCAGCTAGTGAAAAATCTAGGACACAAGAGATGCACATGCCTGTTCCATGTCATTGGCTCTCCAAGGATTAAACAGGAGATGAGGATGACCTGCTCCAGATGTTATACCTTTAAAAACAACTCACAAATGCCTGGTAGATTGCTTTTAATCTGTCAGGGTGTCCGAAGCCAGGGCATGATTAATCCGTTATCTCTTCCAGTGAGGAAACCAAAAACAATTGATTCACGACTGTATTTACAGGATTTTAACAGTCAGTTCATTCCAGTCTATATAGAGATTGTCACTCAAACGATTGTTGCATTCAAAGCACTGTTTAAATCCTGGGGTTCTCAGCGCACTCCCTAAATGTTGTTTTTTTAGAATGCAGGGAGTAGATGTACTCCCAAAAAACACTGGCTGCAAAGGAAGCAAAATCTGAATTCAACTTTGCTTACTAATAGTATTAGATACATAAATATTAAAACCCTAATACTGTACAGAAGAACAATATGTACCTAGGACTAGAGGTCGACCGATATATCGGCCGGCCGATATATCGGCCGATATTTGGCTTTTTTTACTTAATCGGCATCGGCCGATTGTGCTGATAAAAAAAGCCGATTATAACTTCAGCGGGACTTGCAAATGACTTCTGTAATAGAAGTCAATTGCAAGCTGTTTGACGTTTGTTTTCTCTCCTCCTCTGGGCAGCCTGCCAAATCTGATAAGAAGATACATTTGTATCTCTTCGGGTTCTTTTTATCAATAGACTGAACTCCGTGGAGAAGTTTTCAGTTTAACCATTTAAAGACTAAATCTTTTTTGATATTTGTTGCTTACAAGTAAAAATCCTGTATTTTCTGCTAGAAAATCACTTAGAACCCCCAAACATTATATATATTTTTTTTAGCAGAGACCCTAGGGAATAAAATAGCGGTTGTTGTAATATTTTATGTCACACGGTATTTGCGCAGCGGTCTTTCAAACGCAATTTTTTTTTTAAAAATACACTAATTAAAAAAAAATAAAATAAAACAGTAAAGTTAGCCCATTTTTTTTTTTCGTCCAAAAGTTTTGATTACCTGTTTTTGTGTATTTAATATTTAAGATATAGTTTTTTTTTTTAATCTAAATTCTACATACAAGTGAACTGATTGGAGGTTTGTTTTGTTCAATAAATGTTTAAATGTAAAAAATTTTCTGTATCACTTATTACTTAAGGCTGCTTTCACACTGGAGCGGGCATGCGTTGACGGTAAAACGCTGTTAGTTTTAGCGGCGCTTTACCGTCATTTTAGCGGCGCTATTCGGCTGTTAGCGGGGCGCTTATAACCCAGCTAGCGGCCGAGGAAGGGGTTAAATGCGCCCCTGAAGTGCTGCTGCCAAAACGTTATGCAGGTGCTTCGGCAGCGGTGCGCATTCATTTTAATGGGCAGGAGTGGTGGAGCAGCGGTATACACTGCTCCAAAGATGCCGCTTGCAGGACTTTTTTTTTACATCCTGCCAGCGCATCGCCTCAGTGTGAAAGCACTCGGGATATCACACTGAGACTGGAGGGGAGCCGTTTTACTGGCACTTTACAGGCGCTATTTTTAGCCTAAAAAAATGCCCCAGTGTGAAAGGGGTCTAACTGTTAGATTTTATGAGATGAAGGGGGAAAAAGAAAAAAAAAAAAAAAATCGGCCTAATATATCGGCCCAAAAAAATCGGCATCATATATCGGCCATCGGCCACCGCGATTTCTAAATATCGGCATCGGCATCGGCCAGAGAAAAACCCATATCGGTCGACCTCTACCTAGGACAACCACAATATGCCCGGTACAACCTAGAGGCAATTCATGCATAAAGTGGTTTATTGCTGAGCAGCTTACAAAAGAAAAGTAATCATTGTACAGAAGAAAAAAAAAAAAATATGATCATATGAAAATATAATGAAAATATAATCATCATATAAAAAAATAGATTTCATTACTCTATAAATTTTCCTCAGTAATTTTGTTATCATAATTATATGCAACGTGGATTTCCAATGGGTAAAGTAAATTAAAGGGGGGGCACTGTACTTTTCAAGATAAAAAGCAGAAAATCACTTTATGTTGCTGGTGCCAGGATTTTTGACACCCTAGGCGAAACTTAATTTTGCCGCCCCCTTGGCTCCACCCCTTTTCCCTGCCTATGTAAACCCCACCTTTTTAATGAAGTGCCCATCAAATGCAGCCCACCAGCGCCCATCAAATGTAGCCTCACCAGTGCCCATCAAATGCAGCCTCACCAGCGCCCATCAAATGCAGCCTCACCAGCGCCCATCAATGCAGCCTCACCAGCGCCCATCAAATGCAGCCTCACCAGCGCCCATCAAATGCAGCCTCACCAGCGCCCATCAATGCAGCCTCACCAGCGCCCATCAATGCAGCCTCACCAGCGCCCATCAATGCAGCCTCACCAGCGCCCATCAATGCAGCCTCACCAGCACCCATCAATGCAGCCTCACCAGCGCCCATCAATGCAGCCTCACCAGCACCCATCAATGCAGCCTCACCAGCGCCCATCAATGCAGCCTCACCAGCGCCCATCAATGCAGCCTACCCTTGCCAATCAATGAACGTTTGCTTGCTTCCATTCATTCAGGAGTCGGGACACAGACACAGCCCTCCGCCGCCTCTGATACTATGTGCGAACGGAGCGGCAGCTGCCTGCTGATGCTGAAACTTAGTTGCTTGCTACAGAGAGAAGACAGTAGAAGCACCAGTGTCTGGGCGCCCTAGGCAGCGGGGCACCCTAGGCAGCAGGGCACCCTAGGCAGCGGGGCACCTTAGGCGGCTGACTAGTTTGCCTAGTGGTAGCACCGGCCCTATGTATTGCAGTTAACCACCAACAAGAGCTGTCAGTTCTTTAGAAACATGTAATGTAATACTGAACAATTAAAATTGTTTTTAAAGCTTAAACCTCTTTCAGCACAAAGATGCCCCTGTAGCGCTGCCCTTGAAGAGGCCACTGAATTGTCTTGTGATTTCCCTGCACACCTGAAGATGACACAACCCATTTACTCAGCACTTGCCGACACACCTTGATATACAGGATTTCAAAGAATTTACTAGGCCAAGCATAGCCTAAATGAGGGATTAGGAAGTATACCTATAAAAATAATCAGAAGGGCCTTAAAGTTACTCTCAGAGATGTGGTTAAACACCTGCAGGATTCTGACTATCAATAATTAAAAAAACTCAATTGCTTTTACCTAGCAACAGTATATAAAGACAGTCCTAACTTGCTGTAACAGTCCCCATTTTTTCCCTTTGGCCAGTGAATGATGAAAAAGAAAAAAATACTACCAAATTGTCTACGGTTTTGTTATTCTGTATTTTTAATTGCTTTCTGTTTGTATGGGTTCTCTTTCACTTTATTCAGTATATCACTATACTTGCTAGGTGGCACCAGTTGGCCTACAAACGCTTTGGGCTGAATTGTTTCCCCATGTGCTGTGCCTTTTTATGCAGATAGTTTCCCCTGTAGTACTTCTGGTTATCACTTGTATCCCTCTCATGATGTTCAGGGATTTAATTCCCCACAGAAATGGAAAAAACTATCAATAAATGGTGTATTATGTTGTTCACACTCAGTCACTATGAGATTTGTTTTCTGTATTCTGCAAAAAAACCTTGTTGATCCTGCTGCTTTCTATCTCCCCCTTCTGTCCAAGTCCCCAATTCAGTTAAGGATTTTGCAGCTGTGGTGGCAACTCTGCACATGCTCAGTTTCTAGTGAATTCTATGCTGAGCATTTCCTCCCCATCATATCTGAGCAGCCTGTGTGGCTACAGGGGGTCCCCTAGTTACAAACATCCGACTTACTACAAACGGAGGGAGACAACAGGAAGTGAGAGGAAATCTACCCCTAGGAAGGGAAATTCACTCCTGTAAGAGCTATTATGGAGAAAAGGTACCTCCACTGATGCTTTATCACCAAGGCTCATTTCCACAACAACCCAACATTTTTAAAATCCAATTGTCATTGGGACAGAAAGTGAGGTGAAATCTTCTGAACAGGGGCACACACAGCAAAACAAATGTTACAGGGGTGTTAACCCTTCCCTATGCTATCCAAAAAGCTTAAAAATATTTTTTTTGGCTGGAGCTACACTTAAAAAATGTACCTGTTCCGACTTACAAACAGATTCAACTTAAGAACAAACCTACAGTCCCTAACTTGTTTGTAACCCGGGGACCCCCTGTATAGAGTCACACATGTGGGCATATACACAGTGGTAAATGACAGCCCACTTCCTCCCTCCTCCTCCATGCCCACTAACCAACTAAACACAAGGAGGGTGGGATATTATGTGTAGATTAATAGAGGCTTCACCTCCCTCTTATTCCAAAACACAGGCTGGAGGGACGGGACACAGCCCGTGACTGGCGTAAATCTGCGCAAACCATGTTATTTATTTTATTTTTATTTTTTATAATAAAAATGTAATTTCAAATATACAGTTAGGTCCATATATATTTGGACACAGGCACAATTTTAGATTTTCAGGTATTTACCAAAACATATTCAAGCTATAGCTATATAATGGGCTGAAAGTGCACACTATCAGGTTTAACTTGAGGGTATGTACATCCAAATCGGAGGAAGGGTTTAGGAATTACAGCTCTTAAGAATAGCCACCCCCCTTTTTCAAGTGACCAAAAGTAATTGGACAATTGAATAAAAAGCGGTTTCATGGCCAGGTGTGGGCTACTCCTTCGTTATTTCTTCATCAATTAAGCAGGTAAAAGGTCTGGAGTTGATTCTAAGTGTGGTATTTGCATTTGGAATCTATTGCTGTGAACCTACATCATGCGTTCAAAGGAGCCGTCCATGCAAGTGAAACAGGCCATTGTAAGGCTTCAAAAATGAAACAAATCCATCAGAGAGCTAGCAGCAACATTAGCGTGGCCAAATCAACAGTTTAGTACATTCTGAGGAAAGATGAACATACTGGTAAGCTCAGCAACATAAAAAGGTCTGGACGTCCATGGAAGACAATAGTGGTGGATAATCACAGGATCCTCTCCATGGTAAAGAAAAACCCATTATAAAACATCCAGACAAGTGGAGGACACTCCAGGAGGTAGGCGTATCGTTGTCAAAATTTACAAGAGAAGACTTCACAAGAGCAAATACAGAGGGTTCACCACCAGGTGCAAACCATTCATAAGCCTGAAGAATAGAAAAGCCAGATTAGACCGCCAAAAAACATTTAGAAAAGCCAGATCAGTTCTGGAAAAGCATTCATTGGACGGATGAAACTAAGATTTATTTGTACCAGATTGACGGGAAGAAAAAAGTGTGGAAGAGGCTTGGAACAGCTCATGATGCAAAGCACACATCATCTGTATAACATGGTGGAGGCAGTGTGAAGGCATGGGCATGCATGGCTTCCAGTGGCCCTGGGTCATTGAGGTTTATTGAGGATATGACAGAAGACAGAAGCAGCCAGATGAATTCTGCAATGTTTAGAGATGCAGTATACGGTCAGCCCAGATTCAGCCAAACGCAGCAAAATTGATTGGAAGGCGCTTCACAGTACAGATGGACAATGATCCAAAACACACTGCAAAAGCAACCCAGGAGCTTTTGCAGGAAAAGAAATGGAATATTCTGCAATGGCCGGGTCAATCACCTGATCTCAACCCAATTGTACATGCATTTCACTTGCTGAAGGCAAAATTAAAGGCAGAAAGACCCACAAAGAACAACTGAAGACAACTGCAGTTAGAGCCTGGCAAAGCATCAGAAAGGAGGAAATCCATGGGTTCCAGACTTCAGGCAGTCATTGCCAGTAAAGGATTCTCAACAAAATATTAAAATGTTAAAAATGAACATTTTATTTATGATTATATTAATTTGTCACATTACATTTGAGCCCCTGAAAATGGGGTGACTGTGTATAAAAATGTTTGCAGTTCCTAAAATTTGTACTTGATATTTATGTTCAACCCCTTTAATTAAAGCTGAAAGTCTGCACTTCAAATTCATTTTGATTGTTTCGTTTTAATTTTATTCTGGTGGCATACAGAGCCAAAAGTATGAAAATTGTGCCTGTGTCCAAATATATATGGCCATATATATATATATATATATATATATATATATATATATATATATATATATATATGGACCTAACTGTATCTCTCCAATATTCAGTCAGAATAAAAAAAAAAAAAAAAACACTGTATATCCGGCATGACAAGCCATATAGATTTGCTAAGTCCAGGGCTTTTTTTCAGCAGGAACGTGGGGGAACGCAGTTCCGGCACCTCCAGCTCTGAATGTATGTAATGGCAAGGGGTGCTGGGGTGTACTGGAGGGTTTATTGATGTTGGCTGCTGGGGGATCTATTGTTGCTGGAGGGGATCTATTTTTTACAATAGGAGAGTCTGTTGTTGCTGGGGAGGTCAGTTGTCGCTGGTGTGGGATCTATTGTTGCTGGGGTACTCTTATGCTACTGGGAGACAATCGTTTCTGGGGGATACCTACTGTTGAAGGAGAGGTCTATTGTTGCTAGCTGTTCAGAGTCTATTGTTGCTGGAGGTACTCCATTGTTGCTGGCTACAGGGGATCTATTTTACTTCCTATCATTTTCAACAAATTACAAATTACTTAGCACCACAAATTGATATTTGATTCTGTATCCATTACTGAGAGGTGGGTAGGGGGTGGAACCAATAAATGGTGCTTGGAGGTGGGTATGGAGCAGAACCAAGGAATGGTGCCCGGAGGTGGGTAGGGGGTGGAACCAAGGAATGGTGCCTGGAGGTGGGTAGGGGGTGGAACCAAGGAATGGTGCCTGGAGGTGGGTAGGGGGTGGAACCAAGGAATGATGCTCGAAGGTGGGTAGGGGGTGGACACACAAGGTGACTCGGAAGGAGGGAGTTCCTCCACCTATTCTCTGAAAAAAGATGCCCTGGCTAAGTCTATTTTGTATTGTTTACATAAACCAGGAGGACTGGGTTTACCGCAGATATGGCTTTACTATCTCGCCTCTCGACTAGCACAGTTGGCTCAATGGAACATTGTGGACTCCAAAGTCCCCGTCTCAAACTAGAGATAAATTCCATCTCACTATATTTCCTTCCCGGCCTGCTTTTGTCTAATATAGCACCTACAAAAGGAATTATTGACACTCAATTTTATAGTTGCACAATCTCTTAAATTTTGGAATTTTTTATAAAAATACATTTAAACTAGTATCAAACATATCACCCTGGTGTTGGTACTTGGGAGACCCCAGATTTGTGATAGCTTTTATCAGACCCAGAGACTTTAATCAGTGTACATCCCATGCTATGGTTAATCTCCCGCAATTTTCGGGAAGGTTCTACAGTTGTCTCCTTTTCCCAGCACCAGGACTCGAGGTTGGTTCCCTAATCTGAATTTTTCATTATTTACAAATTAGGCTTTTTTAAGCTATGCATTACACACTTTCTCTTGCTTACACCTTGCTTTGTGCACTGCTCCAAATCATTTGGTGGTGGAGGAGGGGTGGGGGGGGGGTTAAGATGTGGGGTTGTTTTTCAGGGGTTGGGCTTGGCCTCTTAGTTCCAGTGAAGGGAATTCTTAAGGCATCAGCATACCAAGACATTTTGGACAATTTCATGGTCCCAACTTTGTGGGAACAGTTTGGGGATGGCCCCTTCCTGTTCCAACATGACTGCACACCAGTTCACAAAGCAAGGTCCATAAACACATGGATGAGCGAGTTTGCGGTGTAGGAACTTGACTGGCCGACACAGAGTCCTGACCTTAACCCAACAGAACACCTTTGGAATGAATTAGAGCAGAGACTGCGAGCCAGGCCTTCTTGTCCAACATCAGTGCCTGACCTCACAAATGGGCTTCTGGAAGAATGGTCAAACATTCCCATAGACACTTTTGAAAGAACCCACGGTGGGCCAGTGCTGCTCTAGAAAATCTGAAAGATGAAATATAACATAAATATAAAGCATAGTGAAATACAAGTTGCCAGCACTAAAAAGTCAAATACAAAAACTCCAAGTGAATATGCATAAAGGTGAGTGCAGCGCTATACAAACAACAAATAAAGTCATTTTTTCAATTTTGCAAATGAAAAAATGTAAAAAAAGGAAAACTAAGGCAGAGTCCCAGTGCAAAAAAATATTTTCCAAATTTGCAAGTGAAAAATAAAAACTAAAGCAAAGTCCCAGTGCAAAAATCAATTCATATAGAAAAAGGCAAACTTCCATCCATATGTGATAACGGTGGCAAATAAAGAAAATTCTGCAGAATCTTCAAATAAATGTGCATCCAGCTCCACACCCAAGTGAGTAAGTAGCCTGCTTACCAGCTATCTGTGACTGCTAGAAAGCATTCTCACCTAGCACCGGGAAATCGGTCTCCCCAAGACCATTAAAGACGTTTAGAACTGCTGCTGGAACAATGTCACTCAGAAATCAAAAGAAAGTGCTTCCATAGTGCAGTAAATTTAAAATTGTGGTTTTAATGTAAATAAGTGGGTTACACTCACAAGATATATATGTTTAAAAGCGGTACAACTAAATGTCTCATCAATGAGGTCCGCGGAGTCTTCTCAAGCTTCCATTCATTTCCTTTTACTATTGCCCATCAAAATCCTGAAAAGAATGTAATGACGTCACCGTTGTAGGCTCCACCCTACGTGTTTTGTCACGATAGGACGTCGTCTGGGGATTGGCCAGGTGCATGTGTCATCACGCATGTGGGTTATGTAGCCCGGCGGTGCCATCTGACACACCTAGATTTTATAGACAGCCTTCTCAGAAGAGTTGAAGCTGCGCTGACTCAATATTGAACCCTACGGATTAAGACTGGGATGCCATTAAAGTTCATAAAGGCAGGCGTCCCAATACTTTGGTAATATAGTGTACATAATCCATCCTGTGCATAGTATTACCTGTAAGAGCCAATGGCAGAAATCTACTGTAGCCTCCCCTCTTTTTTCTCAGGTACCTACTGATACTAGTTATTTTTTTATTTTATATTTTGCAAGGGGGGAGGGAGGCAGCATTCCTTCGACTGACCATCAAGAGACCTGAAAATTATTTCCCTTGGAGGTAAAACAGTTGAAAAAGGCTACTCTAAAGAATAACTTCAACTTACAATAGTGGCTTTTGAATAGAAATGTTTCTCCACTGCTGCTTTATGTTTAAAGTAGAGGAAGCTATAAAGAAAAAGCCGTGAATAGCAATATGAATATTTACATACCAAGGGGTTCTTGCCTAATGAGACCTGACCTGGACACATCCTGCTGTGCCTCCTGCACGTGTCTGGGTTGCTTATGACATTGATGTCTTGTGCTGCTGTACACTGTGTCTTTCCCATCAGGTATGGAAATTTTAAAATGGAAATTCTTGTCATGAAACATTCGAAAGAGAAAGGTCTTGGCAGGTGACATTGGCAGAAATCAAGCCAAAACCTTTTTTTGGGATAAAGCTGTAAAAAATTAGGACTGCTGTCATGCTTTTTTACTGCTCTCTGTGTTAGTACATTTCTCCTACCTGCCTGTCCTTAAGATTGTGGAGAGCAAGGCTGTTCTCATTGAGGGGAGATGTCTTCAATAGGGGACACAGCAATAAAAGCCAGACAGAGGCTCTAACCCTTCACAGCCTTATCCAAGGTTGTACATGATCTGACCTCACAAAGTTCTAAGGTAGCAACAATGCATGTTTAAAAATACCCTCTTTGTACCTATGCTGTCCGGTGTTAAAAAAATATGTACACTTACCGATTGTCAGCCCGCTCCGGTCCAGTCACATGATAGGCAGTGCCATCTTCCCTCTGTCAGTCAGCAGCTGCTGCAGGGGAAAGGAGGGAGCGCAGACAATGGCTGGGACATGAGAGGCTATGGGTGATGTCACTGCTCTTGGAATTCCCAGGTATTGTTGAACGCTCCTTCTCTGCAGCCACTGCTTACTGACACTGGCGATCATGTGTCCAGACTGGGATAGGTAAGTATACACATTAATTAGTTAGGCAGCATTGGTAGCAGGAGGGATTACCTGTATTATACAGTATATTATATTATAAACCACTGGCACGTGAATAAATGTAGTATAGCAATAAAAGTTTTTTAAAACAATAATACTACTTGTCACTATACACCCCCATAATTCCCCAAAAGTTGTAACTAATATGGCTGAATTTATTGATATAACTGTTTAGTGTTATTTTTATTTTTTTTGTATAATCTCTTTTCATTGAAAGTTACAGCGGTCTGATAACCTCAGATAGTTTACAATTGTACGGGGTTTTAAAGCTTTAAAAAAAATACAAAGATTCCAAAAAGGCACAGTTTCAGTGGTGCACTGAGCCATATACTGCACTGGGATCGAACCAGAGGAACCAAAAGGCCCATCCGCTCCAAAAGTGCAATAGAATAGTAGACCAGTGTTATGGCAGCCCAATAGAAGTGTACAGACCCACAAATAACAAAAACATAATAAACGAACAGAGGAAAATAAGGAGAAGAAAAAAAAATTGAAGGAAAGGACTGGACAACAACAATTATTCATAGTAAGCAGGTGGGCAAAATGTGCAACAACCTAAATCTCAGGAAAAGAGAGGGGTACTATAGGAAGTACTACCAAAAATCGGACTTTATAGGCCAGGAAACAATGGAGAAGAAAACAATATAAATAATCATATTTATTGAAAAAATACAAAATACAGACATAATCTTCAGAAGGAATAAAAACCATCATATATATGCATCTGTGCAATTTGTGCAGTGAGTCCTTGTGCGTCTACGCGTTTCGCCGTTAGGCTTCTTCAGGACACGACCAAGATGTGCAGTGTCCAGTTGTCTCCCAGGGGCATGTTTTCATACTTTATCCTCCATGCACAGCGTGCTAGCTCAGGCTCTATTAGCCATGAGCATTGCTGAATCCCAATAAGGGTCTGTTTCCTATATATGTTGGACGTTATTGTTGTTCTGCTGGCCTCATACATGTTTGGAGTGTAGGCTTTCACCTGCCCCTGTTCAGAAAATTTAAAATTCACCTACTATTCAAAACTTTGAAAATTCATCGCTCACCTAGATCATGGGCATATATAACAGTGTATTCCAATTTAAGATAGAGAGATTCGTTCTCTTATCTGTTACGTCTTTGAACTTTGGTCGTGTCCTGAAGAAGCCTAACGGCGAAACACGTAGACGCACAAGGGCTCACTGCACAAATTGCACAGATGCATATATATGATAGTTTTTATTCTTTCTGAAGATTATGTCTGTATTTTGTATTTTTTCAATAAATACGATTATTTATATTGTTTTCTTCTCCATTGTTTCCTGGCCTATAAAGTCCGATTTTTGGTACTACTTCCTCTATTACCCCTCTCTTTTCCTCAATATTTACGGACGTGGCAATTAAGTGCCCTCTTTTTTCAACCTAAATCTCAGTACCAAGCTCATAATAATCCTGAAGGCATCAACTTTGGTATATCCACATGCTAACTGGAAAGTGGAAACTGTTCCCCATGTGCAAAAACAAAAAGGACCCTCCCTGTCCCTAAGATCCTACTCATCCGGTAATTCATGGGAGTAATAAATCCACCCAGCCCAAACATCATGAAACTTCTCCAGTGTACTATGTGCTTCATGAACCCGGCATTCAGCCTCCATAATCTGATCCACTTGCCTCTTCCAGTCACCAAGGGTTGGCAGAACACCTATTTCCAAAAGCGTGGAATCAAACCTTTAGCAGCATTAAAGAGGAGGTCCAGCCTGGGTGAAAAAAATTTAAAGTCATCAGCTACAAACACTGTAGCGGCTAACTTTTAATATTAGGACACTTGCCTGTCCAGGGAGTCCGTGATGCCGGTGCCCAGCCGATCTTCGAATCGACTCCTGGTTGCTGCCACTGCCATTCCTGGTAAGGGAACCCGGCAGTGAAGACTTTTGGCTTCACTTCTGGTTCCCTACTGCATATACGTGAAGCGCACTGCGCTTTCTGATTGGCCCGGCGGCAGTGGAAGGAAGAGGGGGCCGAACTTCCAGGAGTTCGGGCCGTGGCCCATCTCCAGGAGTGGGGAAGGAGACCTGTCAAAAACAGGTCCCCCGTTCCCCCCCTCCCCCCTGAGAGGTGCCAAATGAGGCACCGGAGGGGAGGGAGCATATAAGTGATAGTCCCACTTTTGGGTGGAACTCTGCTTTAAGTAAATGCATAATCATACTTTGCTTATACGCTTTAAAGAAAGAGGGAGTATCATGGAAGAGACAGTGGAGGGGTGTAAGCCTAATCAGTCTGACTGTGGTCTTCTGGTTAAGAGGGAATTATAGAATCCCAAAACTTCTTAATCTTGGGGTATCACCACCAGATATACAGGAAAGTACCCCTTTAATTGCAGCCCTGCCAACAGCAGTTATTTTTTAATACAGTGGAACCTCGGTTTGCGAGTAACACGGTTAACAAGCGTTTCGCAAAGCGAGCACTGTATTTCTAAAATTCCTAACTCGGTTTGCGAGTGTTGTCTCGCAAAACGAGCAGGATTCAGGCCAAAAGCGGTGTGCAGTACCGCTTTTGGCCTGAGGTGGGGGGAGCCGAAAGTCGCCGATCAGTGCCGTTCGGAAATGCACGAAAAGGCCCGAGGACAGTTCGGCTGACCTCGGCAAACCTTGGAAAGGCTCGTGAACAGAGTCTTTCCGAGGTTTGCCGAGGTCCGCCGAAGTGTCCCTTGGGCCTTTTCGCCCGTTTCCGAGGCTCTCCGGCGCCCCCCGCCTCTGGCCGCTTGTGGTATTGCATCCCATTGAAGTCAATGCGGAACAAATTATTTTCGCTTCCATTGACTTAAATGGGAAAACTTGCTTTGATATGCGAGTACATTGGATTACGAGCATACTCCTGGAACGGAGTATGCTCGTAATCTGAGGTTCCACTGTGCATGTTTTTTTCAGCTCTTTACCAAGACTGGTACACATGGGGGTAAACTGCAAGCAGTGTGGCACTTTAAAATGAAATGTACACAATCAGATCATCTTTCTGACCATTTCAGGACACTCTTCTACTGTCATAGGAACATTTGTCTAATCTTTCTCTATTATCACTTAATTTAATAACCTGATGTGGCTGCCAGGTGACAGGCTCACACAGCAGATCACAAACTGCCAAATTCCTCAGCTACAACAAATTAATGCAATGACAGCCATCCCGGGGGAATATGAACGAACATTTTGCAATAAAAGGAGTTCAAGACTTAGTCATTTCCGCTTTGCATTCAGGATTCAAACAGCTATCATCATCTTCTACAGAACACCTTCTGAACAAGGTGTTGGAAAAAGGACTGAATCATAAAATTATTTTTTTTGCTTTGGATAGAGTGGGGAAGGTTTGGAACCACTGTCAGGTTATTTATGACATCAATGTCCTTATTGTGCAGGAGTCTCCAAACCTTTTAGTGCGAGGGCCACATCAAATATTTTAGAAATATTTGCGGGGCCGAATAAAAATCAGTTTTATAAATGAGTGAAAAAAAAATGTAATTGAATGAATACTTTTTCCTGGATGCGATTCACAATTGAGAAAAAGCTTCAGTAAAACAAAAACAGAAAAATTCCAGATAAACCTAAAGCTGGTCATACATCATAGCTCCCCAGCTGTCCCTGATTTTGAGGGACTGTCCCCGATTTGGAACAAAGTCCCTCTTTCCTCCTCATTTGACCCTCATTTTTGTCTGATCTAGTTTATATAAAATGCAGTATTTATCTTTCAAAATGTGTTCCCCAGTGCTAAACCTTTCATCCAAAGTCTAAATTGCTGCATTTGTCAAGAGCCAATATAAAGGAATAAAAGTGGTAAAAGCACTTGTGGGTTTAACTACTCATTTTTTTTTTTGTAGCATTCTCCTTTAAGGGGGCGTAGCAAGAGGTGTGTCCTATGCCCACACACTTTTGCTAATAGGTGTCCCTCGTTCCCATTTTAAAAAGTTGGGAGGCACGCATACATGTGTAACACTGTGCAATGTTGCTGTATTGCAGAACTGTTTTTCTGCCACAAGATGGCTGTGTCCCGCAACTTAATTCTTACTAGGGATGAGCTTCGTGTTCGAGTCGAACCCATGTTCGACTCGAACATCGGCTGTTCGATCGTTCGCCGAATTGCGAACGTTATGGGCCGTTCGCGCTAAATTCGTGTGGCGCGTCACGGCCCATAATTCACTGCGGCATCGCAGTGCATTGCTGGCTGATGATTGGCCAAGCATGCACTATGACCCGCATGCTTGGCCAATCACAGCGCTGTCAGTAGAGAGAGCTGTAATTGGCCAAAGCCAGGGTGGCTTTGGCCAATTATGGCTCAGGGGATTTAGTACACACCCCACACTATATAAGGCCGCCTGCACGGCGGCCCTGTGTAGTGTGTGTTCCGGTGTGCTGAGAGATAGAGAGAGAGAGAGACAGTGTCATTTGATTTGAGTTAGATAGATTAGGCAGAACAGTCAGTCAGTTAGCTGCACTTACAGTGTATTGTGTATATATATGCATCCCAGGTGTTGCATATATATATATACACTGTATTCAGTTTAGCTAGATCCGTTCCTGTTATCTTCTATCTAGACTATTTACATTTAATGCAGTGCGTCCTGCTCACAGTGTTCAGCTAGATCCGTTCCTGCTATTTACATTTAGTGCAGTGCGTCCTGCTCACAGTGTTCAGCTAGATCCGTTCCTGTTATCTTCTAGACTATTTACATTTAGTGCAGTGCGTCCTGCTCACAGTGTTCAGCTAGATCCGTTCCTGCAATTTACATTTAGTGCAGTGCGTCCTGCTCACAGTGTTCAGCTAGATCCGTTCCTGCTATTTACATTTAGTGCAGTGCGTCCTGCTCACAGTGTTCAGCTAGATCCGTTCCTGCTATTTACATTTAGTGCAGTGCGTCCTGCTCACAGTGTTCAGCTAGATCCGTTCCTGCTATTTACATTTAGTGCAGTGCGTCCTGCTCACAGTGTTCAGCTAGATCCGTTCCTGTTATCTTCTAGACTATTTACATTTAGTGCAGTGCGTCCTGCTCACAGTGTTCAGCTAGATCCGTTCCTGCAATTTACATTTAGTGCAGTGCGTCCTGCTCACAGTGTTCAGCTAGATCCGTTCCTGCTATTTACATTTAGTGCAGTGCGTCCTGCTCACAGTGTTCAGCTAGATCCGTTCCTGCTATTTACATTTAGTGCAGTGCGTCCTGCTCACAGTGTTCAGCTAGATCCGTTCCTGTTATCTTCTAGACTATTTACATTTAGTACAGTGCGTCCTGCTCACAGTGTTCAGCTAGATCCGTTCCTGTTATCTTCCTACTGACAGGCAGGCTTGTCTGGTTACAGTATATAAAGCTACCTGAAGAAAATTACAGGTGTTCTATTTGATCCTATTAGTACCACGGTCAGGCAGCTAGACTATTTACATTTAGTACAGTGCGTCCTGCTCACAGTGTACAGCTAGATCCGTTCCTGTTATCTTCCTACTGACAGGCAGGCTTGTCTGGTTACAGTATATAAAGCTACCTGAAGAAAATTACAGGTGTTCTATTTGATCCTATTAGTACCACGGTCAGGCAGCTAGACTATTTACATTTAGTACAGTGCGTCCTGCTCACAGTGTACAGCTAGATCCGTTCCTGTTATCTTCCTACTGACAGGCAGGCTTGTCTGGTTACAGTATATAAAGCTACCTGAAGAAAATTACAGGTGTTCTATTTGATCCTATTAGTACCACGGTCAGGCAGCTAGACTATTTACATTTAGTACAGTGTGTCCTGCTCACAGTGTACAGCTAGATCCGTTCCTGTTATCTTCCTACTGACAGGCAGGCTTGTCTGGTTACAGTATATAAAGCTACCTGAAGAAAATTACAGGTGTTCTATTTGATCCTATTAGTACCACGGTCAGGCAGCTAGACTATTTACATTTAGTACAGTGCGTCCTGCTCACAGTGTTCAGCTAGATCCGTTCCTGTTATCTTCCTACTGACAGGCAGGCTTGTCTGGTTACAGTATATAAAGCTACTTGAAGAAAATTACAGGTGTTCTATCCCAGCTTAGTGCAGCTACAGGCCATTAGTATGTCTGGAAGGCCAAGAAGGAGAGGCAGACAGTCACAAGCCAATAAGAGAGGGCAAGCAGGCTCTGTGTCTAGTGCTGGTCGTGGAGACGGTGCATCCTCATCAGCACGTGGCCATGGGACACGCTTGGCCTTTTTTTCGGCAGCTGGCCATGTTGAGCCGCAACATGCGGAAGACTTGGTCGAGTGGATGACCAAGCCGTCCTCATCCTCCTCATCCTCTCTCACCCATGCCCAGGGTGCTTTGTCTGGCAAAGCAGCGGCCTCTTCCCTCAGCTCAATGTCATCAGTGACTCCTTCCCTAGCTCCACCATGTCCTCATGAGGATTCCCTCGAACTGTTTGACCACAGTGTTGGGTACATGCTCCAGGAGGATGCCCAGCGTTTGGAAGGCTCTGATGACGATACTGAGCTCGATGAAGGCAGTAACATGAGCGCGGACAGAGGGGGTGCCCAAGAAGGACAGCAATCTGGCAGTCATGCTCCCCCTGCTGCAGCATACTGCCAGGTTTGCTCCAGTGATGAGGAGGGAGGGGATGATGAGGTCACTGACTCAACGTGGGTGCCTGATAGGAGAGAGGAGGAGGAGGAGGAGGAGGAGGAGGAGGAGGAGGCGGCAGCACATCACCAACGAGGCAGGATGCCCTCCAGGGGCCAGCCTAAGGGCAGCACATTGACTGCATCACACCCCAAAGCTCCACATGTGCAGGGCGCTGCAGTCTCTGCGCGTTATTCAAAAAGTTCTTTGGTGTGGGCCTTTTTTGAGACGAGTGCATCAGATCGCACCGCTGCTATTTGCAACATATGTCTCAAGCGTATCTCGCGTGGCCAAAATATCTCCCGCTTGGGTACCACATGCTTGACCAGACATATGTTGACCTGCCATGCAGTTCGTTGGCAAGCGTATCTAAAAGACCCACACCAAAGAACAAAGAGGATCTCTCCTTGCTCCTCATCAGCTGAGATTTCCAACCCCACTAGACCTTCAGTCCTCTCTGAGACCTGCAGTGAGAGGAATGAAGGTGTAGAATTAGGTGTGTCACAGCCAAGTACTTGTGGGCAATCTGCTTTTGGTACACCGACGTCAGATTGTACCAGGCAAATTTCCCTGCCCCAGCTGCTGCACCGCCGAAAGAAGTTTGCTCCCAGCCATCCACATGCCCAGCGGTTGAATGCTAGCTTGGCAAAATTGCTAGCACTTCAACTGCTGCCTTTTCAGTTGGTAGACTCTGCCCCCTTCCGTGAGTTTGTGGAATGTGCGGTTCCTCAGTGGCAGGTACCCAAACGCCACTTTTTCTCACGGAAGGCGATTCCGGCTCTCTACCGGCATGTGGAAGGCAATGTCCATGCCTCGCTGGACAGGGCGGTCAGCGGTAAGGTGCATATTACCGCTGACTCATGGTCCAGCAGGCATGGACAGGGACGTTACCTAAGTTTCACGGCGCATTGGGTGACTCTGCTGGCAGCTGGGAAGGATGCAGGACAAGGTGCAGTAGTGTTGGAGGTTGTTCCGCCACCACGCCTCCAAAATGCTGATTGTGACACACCTCTCTCCTCCACCCCCTCCTCTTCTTCTTCCTCCATGGCCTCTTCCTCGGAACCAGCGGTGCTCCGTAGGCGTTCAAGGGGCTACGCAAGTACGCAGGCCAAAAGATGCCATGCGGTGCTTGAGCTGGTGTGCTTGGGGGACAGGAGCCACACTGGGGCAGAGGTTCTGTCAGCTCTGCAGGGGCAGGTTCAGAGGTGGTTGACGCCACGCCAACTTAAGGCAGGAATGGTGGTTTGCGACAATGGCACCAACCTCCTCTCTGCCCTCCGACAGGGACAAATGACCCATGTGCCCTGTTTGGCTCACGTCCTTAACTTGGTGGTGCAGCGGTTCTTGGGCAGGTACCCGGGCTTACAGGATGTCCTGAGGCAGGCCAGGAAAGTCTGTGTGCATTTCCGCCGGTCATATAATGCCAGTGCTCGGCTGACGGACCTCCAAAAGGAGTTTAACCTGCCCAAGAACCGCCTAATCTGTGACATGCCCACCAGGTGGAACTCAACGTTGGCCATGCTGCAGCGGCTGCACACGCAGCAGAGGGCCATCAATGAGTACCTGTGCGACTATGGCACCAGGACAGGGTCAGGGGAGCTTGGTTTTTTTTCCCCACGCCAGTGGGCCATGATCAGGGATGCATGCACTGTCCTGTCACCATTCGAGGAGGCCACGAGGATGGTGAGCAGTGACAGTGCATGCATCAGTGACACTGTCCCCCTTGTCCACCTGTTGGAGCACACGCTGCGTGGAATAATGGACAGGGCACTTGAGGCAGAACAGAGGCAGGAAGAGGAGGACTTCCTTAGCTCTCAAGGCCCCCTTTATCCAGACAGTGTTCCTGCGTGCCCGCCGATCACACAGGAAGAGGACGAGGAGGAAGAGGAGGAGGAGGAAGATTGTGTCAGTATGGAGGTGGAGCCTGGCACTCAGCATCAGCAGCAGTCTTTAAGGGATCAGTCCCAAGAAACACATGGACTTGTACGTGGCTGGGAGGAGGTGGCTGCGGACCATGTCGTTCTTAGTGACCCAGAGGACTCCGGACCGAATGCCTCAGCAAACCTACGCTGCATGGCCTCCCTGATCCTGCAAAGCCTGCGTAAGGATCCTCGTATTCGTGGTATCAAGGAGAAGGACCAATACTGGCTGGCAACCCTCCTTGATCCACGTTACAAGGGTAAGGTTGCGGACCTTATCTTGCCATCGCAGAGGGAGCAGAGGATGAAACATCTTCGGGAGGCCTTGCAGAAAGGTCTGTGCAACGCGTTCCCAGAGACTGGGAGGTTACAAACTCCTGTTTCTGGACAACGTGTTGCTGAGGCTTCGGTCAGTCAAAGAAGGAGCGGTGGAGAAGGTGGCCGTCTGACCGATGCGTTCAGACAATTTTTTGGTCCGCAGCCCCAAGGTATGATCGGTTCCAGCAACCATCGCCAGCGTCTGTTTTACATGGTGCAGGAATACCTAGGGGCAAGATCAGACTTGGACACCTTTCCCACCGAAAATCCTCTGGGTTACTGGGTCTTGAGGATGGATCACTGGCCAGAGCTTGCACAGTATGCAATTGAGCTACTGGCCTGTCCTGCATCCAGCGTTCTTTCGGAACGCACATTCAGTGCTGCTGGAGGCGTGGTAACCGATCACAGGGTGCGTCTGTCCACCGACTCGGTCGATCGGCTGACCTTCATAAAAATGAATGAGTCTTGGATCACCACCAGCTACCAAGCACCTGATGCTGATGTAACCGAATAATTTTTTTTGAAATCTCAGATCCCTTCAAAGACTGCCTATGCTGATGCTGAGTGACTATCCCTGAGTAATTATCCTCTTCCTCCTCAATCATCACGCTGATAGCTTGTAAGAACATTTTTGGTTCTGGGCGCCACCACCAGTGCCTAAGGCACAATTTTTCAGCCCCTGTTTAACAGGGGCGTGTAATTACAATTTTTGATGTAATACTTTGCAGCAGGGCTCGTTCCTGCATTCCAACTAGAGTGTCTGTGAGGGGTTGCAGTGTTGTGGCACCAGCACCAGTGCCTAGGGCCCAATTTTTCTGCCCCTGTCTAACAGGGGCGTGTAATTACAATTTTTGATGCAATACTTTGCAGCAGGGCTCGTTCCTGCGTTCCAACTAGAGTGTCTGTGAGGGGTTGCAGTGTTGTGGCACCAGCACCAGTGCCTAAGGCCCAATTTTTCTGCCCCTGTCTAACAGGGGCGTGTAATTACAATTTTTGAAGCAATAATTTGCAGCAGGGCTCGTTCCTGCGTTCCAACTAGAGTGTCTGTGAGGGGTTGCAGTGTTGTGGCACCAGCACCAGTGCCTAAGGCCTAATTTTTCAGCTCCTGTTCAACAGGGGCATGTAATTACAATTCTTGATCTAATATTTCACAGCAGGGCCCTGTGAGGGCTTACAGTGTTGTGGCCACAGCAACACCTAAGGCCCAAATTTCTGCTGAGTATATAGGGCAGGACCCTACTTTCAAACATCTAACTTACAAACGACTCCTACTTGTAAACGGAAGGAGACAACAGGAAGTAAGATGAAATCTACCCCTAGGAAGGGAAATTCTCTCCTGTAAGAGTTAATATGGGAAAACAAGTTCTCCTTTCCACTGATGCTTTCCAATCCTTGTTCCACAAAAAAACCCAAATTTTCAAAAAACATTTTTCATTGGGACAAAAAAGTGAGGTGAAATCTTCTGAAGAGGAGGAAAGACAGCAAAACAAATGTCACAGGGGTGATAACCCTCCCCTATGTTTTCCAAAAAGCTTAGAAAAGATTTTTTGGCTGGAGCTAAACACGTTAAAAATGTTCAAAATTACAAACAGATTCTACTTAACAACAAACCTACAGTCCCTGTCTTGTTTGCACCGCCTGTATACTGCTGTTCAGAGTATATAGGGCCTGGTGGCCCCACACCTTTCCTTATTTTAATTTGGGTGCGGGGTTCCCCTTAATATCCATACAAGACCCAAAGGGACTGGTAATGGACTGGGGGGTACCCATGCCGTTTGTCTCACTGATTTTCATCCATATT
Source organism: Aquarana catesbeiana (assembly GCF_042186555.1). Lineage (NCBI taxonomy): Eukaryota > Metazoa > Chordata > Amphibia > Anura > Ranidae > Aquarana > Aquarana catesbeiana. The sequence goes on along the minus strand of NC_133335.1, from coordinate 40,888,797 downwards.
GCCATGACCCGACATGACATTAAACCCGCAAGCAGTTTTAAATGAGATTTTTTCCTTTAAAAATGACATTTGGTGCAGGGACTGTTCTAAACATGGGAAACACGCGTCACTTTACAGGCATACTATAGACACCCCCCAGGTACGATATTTAAAGGAATATTTCACTTTTTTTTTTTTACTTTAAGCATCATTAAAATCACTGCTCCCGAAAAAACGGCCGTTTTTAAAAGTTTTTTTTGCATTGATACATGTCCCCTGGGGTAGGACCCGGGTCCCCAAACCCTTTTTAGGACAATACCATGCAAATTAGCCTTTAAAATGAGCACTTTTGATTTCGAACGTTCGAGTCCCATAGACGTCAATGGGGTTCTAACGTTCGTGCGAACTTTCGGTCCGTTCGCGGGTTCTGGTGCGAACCGAACCGGGGGGTGTTCGGCTCATCCCTAATTCTTACACAACTCATAAAGAAATGCTGAGAACTCTGGGACTTGTATGGTGTAAGCAGGATTCTTTCATTCAGATCAGCTGGAGATGAACTACACCACCCATGAGGACTGGCAAAGGAGCTGGAGTATTTAAAAAGGGAAAAGCCTTGGAACACAGGGAATGATGGGAGAGACTGTGTTGGAGGCTGGACGGGAGAGAGCAGAGTGGATCCATGCGGGCTCAGGGTGGATTGGGCCGAGTCGGGAAGGTGCAAGGACCACCAGAGAAGCTGATCATCCTGAGGAGGCAGGTAGCGGAACCTGCAGGCAGACAGACTGGGTCATCGCCACCTTCACAGCCATCCCAGAGGAGGACAAGGGAGCCCCCTCCACATGGAAGGTCATTGCTTCGCCCTGCACAGTTACAGTCAGGGCTTTTTTTCTCAAACAATAGGTGCTGGAACTTAACCACGACCCTTCTACTGTTCGTCAGTCAAATTTTCACGAACAGTAGAAGGGTCTTAAAGGGGCATTACATACCAGGATTGCAATGCATACAGAGTGCAGAGCTGTCACTTGTAAACATAGAAACCAGACTTCTGTTTTTACAAGTGATTGTGGTGAGCAGGCCCCAAAGGGGCTGAGCCAGAGGTGGTGGAACTGAGTTTCACCAAATTCCCCCTTCAAAAAAAGCCCTGGTTACAGTACAGGCCTATACCAGATACCAGAATTCACTCCTTGTGTCCCTGTTAGGAAGGAATTCTACACACCCCCACTTCAGACTTGGAAAAAATTAGCTGGTTTCCATATAAAAGGGACATACTCTGTGATACTTAAAATCGGACATCTTTAAAGTGATACGTCACTGTATTCTGAACAGAAAATATGCTTAGCGCTCTGATTTGGGGAAAGGACCCTGAAAAAGTAATGTACTCAGCCCTAGCAGTGTATATGATACTACGATTTAATAACACAATATATAAAAAATGTGTAGAGGTAAAGGGAAGGGGATATTATAGAGACATTCAGCATGAGGAATAATGTACATAAGCGAATATAGTCCTTAGGTAATGGTCTTTAAGCAGATGAGTAGGTCCAAAGGTCATCACTATAGGTAGCCAGTGTAGGAGAGCTAGAAGCAAACTCTGTGGCAGACAAGAAAGAAAACACAGCGCCTCTAAGTGCAATATGCACGGACCATTTAATCAATAGTGAATGGGCTACTCACAAGAAGATAAAAATAAGCGCATTGTAATCCTTATTAGTTTGCTCTTTGGAACCAGAGGAGGTAGCCCCACGTCCACGTCCCTGGGGTCTGGCTGGCGGCTTGCACAGGTGGCTTACAGCACTCGCCGCAGGATGTGGGTAGTAAGGACGCTGGAGTAACGTAATAAAAGATAGAAATATGTGGCGCTAGTCTAAATTAGCCAATCATCATACCTCTCCGTAGAAATCTCAATGTTTCCTTGATGCACAACAACCAATAATATCTTCTCTCATTAGGGGGCAGCTAAATCAGCCAAAATAATAAATACCATAATCCTCACATTAAATCATCCTAATAAATAATGGGTTCCTCAATCAAACTAAGTATAAAAAAAAAAAAAAAAAAAAAAAAAAAATGTGGCCAAAATTATTAAGTGATACTAGTGGGAATTCAACAAAGGTTCCTCAAGCTGTGTCATAAATAGTGCTAGATTTCCCTCACCTTGATCCAAAAAAATAAAATTACAAAATACATAAATGATTAATGCTGATAAATAAATAACATGCAATAATAAATATAAAGTGCAACTCAATATCACATATGTGATGCAATAATAAATATAAAGTGCAACTTAATATCACATGTGTGAACAAAAGTGATCAGATGCAAAAAAGTGATGGTAGTGCAAAGCTGTGCATATATAAAAAATCAGATTCCGAACTGCACTCCAATAATCTATATATAGAACACCTCTTCCGCCTGAAAATTAATTCTTAAAATCTGAAAAACTGTGACATAATCTGTGATCAAGTCCAAAAGTAGTAATGCTTCATGCAGTGTATTTTTAAAATGTCCAACCCAATGGTTAATAATCAAGTGCCAGTATCGTGACTTTGTGCTGGATTCATTCACTTGACAAAAGCTGGTGCAGCACACAGGTGTTTCCCCCAGCCTCTCACCTTAAGCAGCGGCCCCCATTGGGCCAAGTCAGGCAGATAGTAAATGTTTAGCCGTGAGGGATGATGATCCAGCAGCCGTCCCCTTCCTCCAACGGATGTGCGTGGGTCAGATTTTCACTAACTAATCACCAACACTCTCACCGACCCCTGCTGACCACCTTCCTGAAGCTTTTCTCCTCTCTCTGTTTACTCCGCAGGTTACAGCGGAGGACACGCCCCCCGGGTCACCTGACTTCACCGTCAAGACGAAGGGAAATTCCCAGGCAGACCATGTGATGTTGGCAGCTTCTCTAATCTGTGTACCCTTGATCTTTTGAGAACGTGGTTGTGCGCATTAGTTTTCCATTATAAGGACGCTGGAGTGTTGGGGATGACGTCACTTCCGGGTGTGGTGCGAGGGAGGCAGCTTCGCATTCGTGCCCCTTCCTCCCCACACCCGGTGTCACAATTTTTTTTAAAAATGCGACCGTGTGGAGCCATCTGCCCAGTCGTGTCATTCATTCACAGAGTTCTGTGAATGGGAGAACAACAAGTACTGCCAAGCCTTTGCAGTAGCTTGTAGGTCTCAATGAACTACCAGGGCGTTGAGGGCTCTAGGTCAGTGGTTCTCAACCTTGTCCTCACGTACCCTCAACAGGCCATGTTTGTAGGTTTTCCTTTATCTTGCACGGGTGCTTTAAATCAGAGTCAATGGCTTGGCATTTTGGACAGATATTTTATCTAACGGAAATTTGCAAAGCATGGCCTGTTGAGGGTACTTGAGGACAGGGTTGAGAACCACTGCTATAGGTAGTTCATTGATGCTTCCTGTCAGTGTGTACCTGCCTGCTCGTACGAGGTATGAATAAGACAGATACATTGACAGTCTGCAAGAGCCTGAAATTGCCCCTTTGATTTTACTAGTAATGGTGGTGATCTGCGATCTTTAGTGGAACTGCGACGTTGCGGCGGACAGATCGGACACTTTTGACACATTTTTGGGACCATTGACATCTAATACAGCGCTCAGTGCTATAAAAATGCACTGATTACTGTGTAAATGTCACTGGTGGGGAAAGGGTTAACACTAGGGGGCGATCAAGGGGTTAAATGTGTTCCCTAGTTAGTGTTTCTTACTCTATGGGGATGTCACTGACTGGGGGAGGAGACATATCACTGTTCCTACTTACTAGGAACAAACGATATGTCTCCTCTCCCCTGGCTCTCGTGCCGAGGATGATGCGTGCCCCCGGCGGCTCTTAAAGAAGACAACGTACCCATACATTGTTTTGTGCACCCATACCATTTTGCCAACGTATATCAGCGTGAGCCGGTCGGGCAAGTGGTTAATGTTGCATATCTGCAGAGAGAAACTCCTAAACTTGTTCACATTTTTGCATAGTATTTTTGGCTGTGTAATTAAAGTGAAAGACATATATTTCTCAATAACCACAAAGGATAGAAACCCACGTGTGTGCACTAAATGCCTTTGTAAACCCAGATATTGCTTTGTATACATAGTAGTGAAATTATTACTGTGCTGCACAAAGCCTGTACAGAGCGCCAGGCTGTGGGAGAGGCCCAGCAGATCCTCCCACTACAGGCTGCCTGCAGAAAACGACAGGAGGGGGCGGAGACCAGACCAGTCATCCTGCATAAACAGAGAAGAGCAGCGCCAATGTTTTTTAACCGCTTGCCGACCAGCCGCCGTCATTATACTTCGGCAGGTAGACATGATCCCGCGAGCCGTCGTAGCTATAAGCAGGATAGCAGGCGCGCGCACGTGCCCACTGCACTGAGGGGGTGCCGATGCTCATGACCGCCGGCCACGAGCGATCGTGGGCATGAGAGGAAGAACAGGGACATGTGTGTGTAAACACACAAATCCCTGCTCTGTGAGGAGAGACAGATCGTGAATTCCTAATAGCTAGGAATCATGATCTGTCACTTCCTCTAGTCAGTCCCCTACCCCTTCAGTTAGAAACACACACAGGGAACACAGTTAACCCCTTGATCGCCCCCCTAGTGTTAACCCCTTCCCTGCCAGTGACATTTTTACAGTAATCAGTGCATTTTTATTGCACTGATCACTGTATAAATGCCAATGATCTCAAAAATGTGTCCGATGTGTCCGCCATAATGTTGCAGTCCCGATAAAAATCGCCGCCATTACTAGTAAAACAAACAAAAAAAAAATAATAAAAATGCCATAAATCTATTTTGTAGACGCTATAACTTTTGTGCAAACCAATCAATATACGCTTATTGCAATTTTTTTTTACCAAAAATATGTAGAAGAATACATATCGGCCTAAACTGAGAAAAAAATTAGCTTTTTTTGAAAAAAAAAAAAAAATGGGGATATTTATTATAGCAAAAAGTATATTGTGTTTTTTCAAAATTGTCGCTCTTTTTTTGTTTATGGCGGAAAAAATAAAGAAACCGCAGAGGTGATCAAACGCCACCAAAAGAAAGCTGTATTTTTGGGGAAAAAGGATGTCATTTTTGTTTGGGTACAATGTCGCACGACCGCGTAATTGTCAGTTAAAACGACAGTGTCGAATCACAAAAAAATGACCCTGTTTCAGCAGGCTGAAGTTGTTAAAGTGAAAATCAGTTGACGTGTTTCAGCCTATGAGGCCTTAGTCATAACTACATTTAGACACAAAACTTTGAAATTTTTGTCTTAATTCCGGGGCTGAAGTGGTTAATGTTGGATTATTGCACAAATAGAGGATAAATGCAAAGAACTCCAAAATTCAACTGCACATACCTCCCCGTTTTTTGTCTGGAATTCAATTTGCTATTTATTTCTTTTTTTTTAAGCAAGAGAGAAACTCACTCTTAAAAAAACGGCACTGTTAGTAATTATAGTTCACTCTCCAGTCATGTCAATATTGTCAAACCGTACAGAAATATACATAAAAATTTCTCAGCAAAATTATCCTTTCACTGTTAAATGATTAGCTAATCACACCCCATTTAATATAGCCTGTTCCATATTCCAAAACACTCTTCCATGATAAAATCAGGAGCGCCACTTTTCTTGTTATTTTTCTGCTGTAATCGTGTCAGCACCTCAAATCATCAAAATTCATACGAAAGCAAATCATAATAATATTATGGTCAGTGATCACAGCTATGATTATTTAAATAAAGTGCTTGATTATGCACAGAAGCCCTAACATTGATTACAGTTCTTGAAATGATTGCTTTCACATGTCCAGGTTTATGTATTCTTGGTCTCCACTCACTGCAAGGGGTCCGAATGTTATGCTGAAAACTTTGGTTAGAGATTTAATCGGTTGAAATAAACCACGTCCACATTATAGCTGAAATGAGTATGTGCCTCCATTGCACACTCTTGCTATGCACTGTACACTATACAGATGTTATATCAGAAAATAGAACCTTACTTGAGGATCTGCTCACATATTGCATTGTGTTTTTCAAAGTGGAAGTTCACCCAAAAGAAGAATCTCCACTCTATTTCCTTATCGCACCCTTCTCTGCTACATTTGGATGGTATTTTATTTTGTATTTTTTCTTTTTTTTGGGGTGCGGGGGTACTTAGTTTTGACCAGCACCTGCTCTCACTTCCGCTCAGATCACCTAGGAAATCCGAGCAGAATTTCTACCCCCTCCCTGCCCGCAGTTTTCTGGGACACATCACAGAACGTTTGCGGGTCCATTCACAGAGCGCTGTGCAGTGAGCAGCCAGCTGTGATGCTGCAAGGAATTATTATTATACAGGATTTATATAGCGCCAACAGTTTGCGCAGCACTTTACAACATGAAGGCAGACATTACACTTACAATACAAATCAATACAGGAGGGATTAGAGGGCTCTGCTCGTTAGAGCTTACAATCTAGAAGGGAGGGTCAAGTGGAACAAAAGGTAATAACTGTGGGGGGTGAGCTGATGCAGAAAATGAAAATACAGTTGTTAGGCATACCTCCCAACATTTTGAGATGGGAATGAGGGACACCTACTAGCAAATGTATATAGGCATAGGACACGCCCCCTGCCACACCCCCTTAAAGGAGAATTAATGGAAAAAAAGGTTCATTAAATCCACAAGGAACTTTTTTACCATTACTATTCCTTTATATTGGCTTAAAAAAATTTACAAATGCAGCAATTTATAATTTGGATGAAAGGTTTAGCACTGGGAAACACTTTTTTGAAAGATTAAAAGTGCATTTTATATACAACAATATAGATCAGACCAAAATGAGGGACACATGAGGGGGAAAGAGGGACAGAGGGACATTGCTCAAAAGGGACAGTACCTCGAAATCAGGGACAGTTGGGAGCTATGGTTAGGTGTGGGTAGGGTAGGATTCTCTGAAGAGAAGGGTTTTCAGGGATCGTCTAAAAGCTAATAGAGTAGGAGATAAGCAGACAGATTGGGGTAGGGAGTGCCATAGGATTGGAGAGGCTTTGGAAAAGTCCTGGAGGTGAGCAAAGGAGGAGGTGACAAGGGAGTTAGAGAGCAGGAGGTCTTGAGAGGAACGAAGAGAACGGGTAGGTTGGTATCACGGGCAACTTCCCACAGTTAACTTGCCAGTGCCGGGAGAATGGTGAAGTAACCACATTGCGGGAGGACGGCGCTGGATCACTGGACAGGTAAGCGGCTGTTTATTAAAAGTCAGCAACTACAGTTATTGTAGCTGCTGACTTTTAATTTTCACACACCTGAATGGAGCTCCTCTTTATGCTTCTATAACACCAAACTGCAGGCAATCAGCTAAAAAACACAGTTGAAATATTTATAATGAGAACAGTTTTGTCTATCATGAGATTTAGGATTCTGTGCAGGCAGCCAGATGTTTAACCTCCAGTGAAGTAGTACAGCTTAGAAGACACCCACAGGCAGCTTACTGGACAATAAAGCAGCAGTACACCAGTGAGGCCATCCCTTTCTTCTCACCTCCTGTCAGCACATGTGCATGAAGCAGAACCTGATTAGTGCTGTCTCTGCAAAGAGGTACACAAGAGGCTGATATCAAGATGGATTCAGTTAAACTGGTTGCATTATAATACCATTTAAAAGAAGAATTCCAGGTATAGATATTTAATACATGGTTACAATGTGTTAACTTGGACTAAAGTAACTATATATAGTGTGTGTGTGTGTGTGTGTATATATATATATATATATATATATATATATATATACACATATACACACACACTATATATATGTAGCGCTGGTAGATTTCTAATCTACCGCTCATATGTAAATTTAGTGGGTCATTTGTTCTGTACATAGTTCAAATTTACTCTATGGCTTTAATCTCTGTTCCAGCATTGGCTGTGTTGTGTGCAGTTCCACACTGTCACCTGTAGGTGTCGTTGTCACCATAGGTCAGTGTTGGAAAAGCAACAAGCTGAAGTATACTGAGTGCTCTTCTTTCTCGGAGGCAACTCGGCAGAGGTGGTCCGCTACCGTGCATTCTGGGAGAGGGTACTTAAGGGGTAGACGCCATTTTTCTTTCTCTTTCACCTGCTGGCCCTCCTGGCCTAAAAGGTATGTGACGGAGAGTTCTACTTCGTGGCCCTCCAGGCCGGAGGGCTGCGTTGCTGCAGCCGTGCAGGTAGGCCCAGAAGCCTGTCTGGGGCCTACTGCTGCGGGGATGGTCCTGTGCTGTCTGTCCTGCGGGAAGAAGCCGGACAATTGAGAAGATCCAGGGGAGGACCCGTCTTTGGAGAGGACCGTGCGGAATGCTGGTACCTCGAGAGGGGCCTGGTGACTCAATTGGAGGACGCATCTTAATCTAATCTACCACACAAGTACTGCCGGGTCAGCTTAAAGGTTCTGGTACTGTGTCACTGTTCATCTAACACTACATCCTGTGGCAGAGGATCGTACAACAAATTTGTTCATTTAAAGTCTGCGGCAGAGACTTTTGTTCGTGCGCCATTCCGGCTGCTGGGTTAGTGAGAGAGACCTATCCGGGTGGGCAAAAGATCTTTGGACTAAAGGTTTAATCGTCTCTAAGATCTCCAATCCCTCAATGATCTAAAGAAAAGGTATTTGAACTTTCCTGCAACTCTTCTACCTCTTTCCTGCTACTTCTTCCAGTTATTTCCTATTAAAGCACTGAAAAATACTAAAGTGACTGGTGCCTACACTGATCGGATACAAAGCTCATCAAGTTCTGATATTGGTGAAACTACAGGTAAAGGGGTGACGGCAACAGCCCGATCAAAATCAGCAGCTCCTTTGGGGGTTAGTGCTACATACATACATATACATGTATTTACACACACATACATACATACCTACACACATATACACACAGAGTTTATACCGCATGTGAGATCAGGTAATGGAAATTCCTTGATCTACCACAACTTGCCATCCAATTTATTTTTTTTTAGGCATCAGCTACCACAGGACACAGGTAGACCAAGGAGATGTTAGGGGTTGTCACATATTCATAGCTTTATAAAAGTAACTGGCAGCTGAATCACTTTTATATCAAAACTGGGGCACTGCTGAGAAAATGTAAACAAACCCATAGCTTCGATTATGGCCATTTATTTATTTACACACCATTGCTGCCATGACTGTAATAGTTGTGGCAGCAGTAAAACGGGCAAGTGTAATGGGTAGCCTCATTGACTAATGAAGAATTGCCAAACGAATGGTTGAGTCACATTGCTTAAAAACTTTGAAATGCATACAGGAAGTCTACATTTCCCACACCAGAATTTCCCAACAGAATCAGCCTTTAACCACTTGCCGACAAGCCGCTGCAGTTTTACTGTGCCAGAATAGCACGGCTGGGCGAAACAACGTTCTGTTACGTCACTTCACCCTGTGGCCACTAGGTCGCGCCCTATGCGAGTGCCCGACAGGCGCGATGACCGCCGTAGCTCCCACACACCGAGAACCAGGATCTGTGTGTGTAAACACACAGATCCCGGTTCTCTGAGGGGAGAAGAGACTGATTGTGTGTTCATACAAAGTATGAACAGCGATCTGTCATCTCCCCTAGACAGTTCCATCCCCCCTTCAGTTAGAACACAAAGAGGGAACACAGTTAACCCCTTGATCACCCCCTAGTGTTAACCCCTTCCCTGCCAGTGCCATTTTTACAGTAATCAGTGCATTTTTATAGCACTGATCGCTATATAAATGCCAATGGTCCCAAAAATGTGTCAAACGTGTCCCGTGTGTCCACCATAATGTCGCAGTCCTGATAAAAATCGCAGAGCGCCGCCATTACTAGTAAAAAAAATAATAAGAATAAAAATGCTATAAATCTATCCCCTATTTTGTGGACGCCATAACTTTTGCGCAAACCAATATACGCTTATTGCGATTTTTATTACCAGAAATATGTAGAAGAATACATATCGGCCTAAACTGAGAAGAAAATAGCTTTTAAAAAAAAAATATGGGAATATTTATTATAGCAAAAAGTAAAAAATATTGAATTTTTTTCAAAATTGTTGCTCTTTTTTTGCTTATAGCGCAAAAAAATAAAAAGCGCAGAGGTGATCAAATACCACCAAAAGAAAACTCTATTTGCAGGAAAAAAAGGACGTCAATCTTGTTTGGGTGCAACGTCGCATGACCGCGTAATTGTCAGTTAAAGCGACGCAGTGCCGAATTGCAAAAAAATGGCCTGGTCATTCAGCAGCCAAATCTTCCGAGGCTGAAGCGGTTAAACAGGAATGTGGTGTTATTCATGATCGCTTGTTAAATAGATCGTACAGCATTCCCAATATACATCAAGGACTAGAAAGAGCGCTGATGAAAAATAAAAAGGAATGGCTAGTATACATGTCCAGGAACAGAAAAGGCAATAGGAGGTGAACCGAATACTTTCAGAAACAACGCAACAGGCCAACCCATTACCTTTGTAACTACATTTTCTCAAGAATACTGTATCATCAAATAGTCAGAATAATAAAAAGGAATCTGCCTATATTATACACGGACAAAGGTTTAAATGGGATTTTTCAAGCAGGCTGTCGTTTCTCCAGTCGACAAGCACCTACATTAGGAAATGCGTTATCACCTAATGTTTTCTTATCCAAACAATGCAAACCTACCTGGCTGGCATACCCTGTTACTACCCTTGTAATACTAATGCCCTGTACACACGGTCGGACTTTCCGACGGAATATGTACGATCGGAGCTTGTTGTCAGAAATTCCGACCGTGTGTAGGCTCCATCGGACTTTTTCCATCGGAATTTCCGACACACAAAGTTTGAGAGCTTGCTATAAAATTTTCCGACAACAAAATCCGCATAAATTCCGACTGTGTGTGGACAATTCCGACGCACAAAGTGCCGCGCATGCTCAGAATAAATTAAGAGACGAAAGCTATTGGCTACTGCCCCGTTTATAGTCATGTTTTACGTCACCACGATCAGAACGATCGGATTTTCCGACAACTTTGTGCGACCGTGTGTATGCAAGACAAGTTTGAGCCAACATCTGTCGGAAAAAATCCATGGATTTTGTTGTCGGAATGTCCAATCAATGTCCGACCGTGTGTACGGGGCATAAGACTTGTAGATACAGTCATTTCAGTGTGCCGGGCAAAACTTTTGTTGCCATAGGTGAGGAGTTTACCATACAATAATATGTTAACTGTGGCACGAGTTTTGTAGTCTATCCGATTACCTGTATATCATGCAGTCTACAGTATGTGGGCCGACCCACACGTCCCTTGAGAACCCGAATAGGGGAGGACTATTGTGACAAATAACCCAAAATGTCAAAAATATTTCCAATACAACATGTCACTTTAGGGAATGCCATCAGGGTGACCATTCCTCATTTCAGAGGAGTAGAGCAGGTGTCTCACTCACCGAGAGGAGGTGATAGGGAGAGACGGTCACCGGGAAGAGAGGCATGGTGGATTTTTAGACTGAACTTTAGATCACCTCAGGGGTTAAACCCGAGAGGGGATCTAGATTCGCACCTACAATAAATTGTGTCTCCAGTATCTCTTTTCTTTCCTGGTCTCTCTATTATTCTTTTAATCACTTTCACTATTGTTTTATCTATTTTTGTTATCTATTTCGATTTTTCTTCACGTGTATCATTATGATGTAAAGCACAAAGATGGTGCTCACAACAGGGAACACACCTCATAGATCAACGGTGGAGTCCTTCACTGGGTCCTCTGACTCAAATGGCCTCCAGCTCCAAGAAAAACATGTAGTTGGCAACTCCAGAATCCCACAAAATCTTTATTTTATTGGAGTATCATTATTATGTAGTTTGTGAACATTAGTGGCACACACACGGGACTCCCTAGTATATACTATAATTGATCTTACCTGTTTACAATTGCCTATAATTAAGACAATTAACGGGTGGAGCCTGTGATATGTAGAGCGATTATATTTCAAAGTTTTTTGTCTAAATGTAGTTATGACTAAGGCCTCATAGGCTGAAACACGTCAACTGATTTTCACTTTAACCACTTCAGCCCTGGAAGATTTAGCTGCTGAATGACCAGGCCATTTTTTGAGATTCGGCACTGCATCGTTTTAACTGACAATTGCGCGGTTGTGCGACATTGTACCCAAACAAAAAAAGTCCTTTTTTCCCACAAATAGAGCTTTCTTGTGGTGGTATTTGATTGCCTCTGCGGTTTTTATTTTTTGCGCTATAAACAAAAAACGAGCGCCAATTTTGGAAAAAAACGCAATATGTTTTACTTTTTGCTATAATAAATATCCCCCAAAAATATATATATATTTTTCCTCAGTTTAGGGCGATATATATTCTTCTACATATTTTTGGTAAAAAAAAAATAATCGCAATAAGCGTATATTGATTGGTTTGCACAAAAGTTATAGCGTCTACAAAATAGGGGATTATTTTATGGCATTTTTATTATTAATTTTTGTTTTTTTTACTAGTAATGGCGATTTTTATCTGGGCTGTGACATTAGGGCGGACACATATTTCAATTTTGACACATTTTTGGGACCACTGGCATTTATACATCGATCAGTGCTATAAAAATACAAAAAATGATTACTGTAAAAATGTCACTGGCAGGGAAGGGGTTAACACCGAGGGGCGATCAAGGGGTTAATTGTGCTCCCTGGGAGGTGATTCTAACTGAAGGGGGAGGGGACTGACTAGAAGTGACGGATCGTGATTCCTAGCTAATAGGAACACACGATCTGTCACTCCTCTCAGAACAGAACACGGATTTGTGTGTTTACACACACACACTTCCGTGTTCTGTCCCTCGTGCTCGCGATCGCTCGTGGCCATCGGTCGTCGCGACCGTCGGCCATGAGCATCAGCACCCCCCGCTGTGCAGCATGCGTGCGCCTGCTATCCTGATCCCGCAAGCCGATGTATAGCTACCACGGTTCGCGGGATCGTGCTGATCCGCCGCTGTATAATGACGGCGGCTGGTCGGCAAGCGGTTAATATATTTTTATTGAAAAGAATGTCATTTTACAACACAAAAAGGAGGGAAATAACCATGCTCAGTGACTGTGACCTAAAATATCCTTAGGCTAATATAATTTTCCACATTCCCCAAATAGAACTAAAGAATTGCACTGATATAACATGCCAATATATACGCTAGTAATGCCAATGTTTATACACATATATTCACACACACAAAAAAAAACCTACACAACCAAAAAAATAAATAAAAAACAAAAACAAAAAAAATTTAAAAATAAAAAAGCAGAAAGGAAAAAATAGCATCCAGCAGACAAGATCCCAACAGTCACAAGTAGGGTAACAGCTGAGGAGACTCCAGAAACTCCATCCACGGGGCCAACTGATTTTATCTGTGGCTGTGGTACTGTGGTTTCTGAATAAAGATAAAGATTTTTTTTAAGAGCAACTCTTGGAGTGCAGATCACCTTTCTATACAGGAAGTCTACCTGCTCAGTACATATTTTCATCCATTGTTGTGGTGAACAGTGGCGTCACTAGGAGGTGGCTTTTGGGGCCATAGCCCAGAATCTGGGGTCCATAGCCCCGAGTCTCTGCAGGGGTCCCCAAGGGGAGGGGGGCTCTCTGGGGACCCTGATGTAAGTGTGGGGGCTCTCTGGGGATATATATATATATATATATATATATATACACACATACACACACACACACACACATACGTATATTATGTACATGTGTATGCCCGCCCAAGCGTATGACTTTCTTTACTACGCTGCTATGGGCTCTAGCCCCAGATCTTTTGTAGACCTAGCAACGCCCCTAGTGGTGAAGCATTGTGATCTAGCCATGAAAGAGAGGTGTTCCCATGCACATCTTCTGCAGGCTCCTTGCCGTCTCTAACATACAAAACAACCAATGTGAGTACTAAAAGAAGTCCGATTCAGATCAGATTCTGCCCGCTATGACAGTTTAGTTTGCGATTTGTGATAGAAGAAGCAGAAAGAACAAGAAAGAGGTTACACAGCGCAGGCTTCAAAAAAAAAAAAAAAAAAAAAAAAACACACTCCCAGTGACCCTGTGAGAAGCTCTCTGGATACATGTTCTAGTAGATTACAGTGAAATATCCCAAGAAATGAAACTAAACGGAGCGAATCTTCTTAAGAACAGATGCAGCGCTTTGCTGGATAACATTAGTAGCTCACCACTTGCTTTCATGTGTTGCCCAGAATGGCACTTTAAGCATCAAACGTCAGTATGTGTCCTAGATAGCATAAGCAGATCCACGAATTTTACTTGTTGCTTGGAGCTGCATAACTAAATGTCTTCTATTTGTAAAATATAGATAGTCAGTTTTAAATATAATAATCCGAGAAAAAAAAAAAAGAACAGGAACAATTGATGAGGCAATTCTGCGAATGAGCCACACTACAACTCCAATCAGTCCTCTGTTCAGATCTAGGTATTTCTTAGGACAAGATCATAGGGAAAGGACAAGCTTTTTATTTATTGAATTGTCCATTTACAGATCTTTTTTTCTGATCCTGACAACAGCACATTTTTTCTACTGTAAATGTAGAACATCTGATCCCACGGGCTTCAGATCCTGTGGAGCAGATGTCAAAACATTACATCTCTTTCCCCAATGACCGTGGGGAATTTTTTTTTTTTTTCTATGTTTTACACAGTATTAACCATTTTGCAATGCACAAAGGCAGCTTATGTTGTCTTTTTTTCAAGCAGTTCCAAGAGTGATGGGCCTGTAACAGCCTTTCACCACAATTACAGTCATTTACTGCATAAAGCTACAATTTATAGAGAAGATTTCTTGGAACCTTAAAGTAAACCTGTGGGCTCCATGGCACCTTATAAAGCAAACTTTACTAACAAAGCAACCTGTCACTTAAAAATAAACAAAGTGTGTATGGAGCATTATAATCCCATAGCCACCATAGAAGGTATCGTGGAGCCCAGACGTGTGCTATAAAATGGGCCATGCATGAAAATCAAACAATTTAAAAGTGTAATGAGACTTGTCATCTTTATTTAACATTTGAATAGTTAAATTGCAATATCTGTTGTATGTATATGGAGTTAGTGTCATTCCCCAGAAATCACGCGCTGGCGTTTCAGCCCTTGGCACTAGACAACCGTGTAGTTTTTAATTCACTGAACTGCGGTGGGTAATCACAGTAGCCTTAGAGGATATTCTAATATGGGACCTGCAGAATTGAATTTACACAGGCAACAAAAGGAATATCCACTATAGTAAAATGACATCCTCTACCATAAGAACATTCATAGCGGCAGTTCCACCGCTTGATCGTTCTTATAGGCGACGTCCCCCCCCCGCCGCCATCCGGTGCTTCTCCGGGCTCTCCCATGCCATCGGGAGCCCGGAGAACGAATCAGCCAGCACCGGATGTTGACGATAGAGATGACTGGTGACCAGATGGTCACCAGTCATCTCTATGACCGTCGGAGGCCCGGGCGCGACGGAAATAAACAAAGCCGCGATCACGGCTGTCAGAATGAGATCGGTGAATTTTTTTTTTCCCAATCTCATGCTTTCCAGCCTAGAGGAGAGATGTGAGGTCTTATTGACCCCACATCGCTCCAAAAAGAGGACCTGTCACATAGATTCCTATTACAAGGGATGTTTACATTCCTTGTAATAGGAAAAAAAGTAATCAAAAAAAAAAAAATATTAAAAAAAAGTGCAAAAATAAAATAATTAAGTAAAAAAATAAATTAAATAATAATAAAAAAAAATTAAAACGCCCCTGTAGCTCGCGCTCAGAAGCGAACGCACAGGTAAGAGCCGCCCACATATGTAAACGCTGCTCAAACCACACATGTGAGGTATCGCCGCGTGCGTTAGGGTGTGTGCAACAATTCTAGCACTAGACCTCCTCTGTAACTCTAAACTGGTAACCTGTAAAAAATTTTAAAGCATCGCCTATGGAGATTTTTAAGTAATGAAGTTTGGCGCCATTCCATGATTGTGCGCAATTTTAAAGCGTGACATGTTAGGTATCTATTTACTCGGCGTAACATCATCTTTCACATTATACAAAAAAATTAGGCTAACTTTACTGTTTTGTTATTTTTTTAATTCATGAAACCGTTTTGTCTCCAAAAAAAAGGCGTTTGAAAAATTATTGCGCAAATACCGTGTGAGATAAAAAGTTGCAATGACCGCCATTTTATTCCCTAGGGTGTCTGCTAAAAAAAACATATATAATGTTGATGATTTTTACATGTAGGAGAGAAGTGCCAGAATAGGCCCGGTATTGAAGCGGATATAGAACAGTTAGAAACTCTAATAAATTTTGTTAGGGGCTATACGGTTAAAAAGGATTTTATTTACTAATTGCATGCTTAACCACATGGGGCAACTCTGTGAATGTCCTTGAGTGGCCCAGCCAGAGCCCAGACTTGAACCCAATTGAAAATCTCTAGAGAGATTTGAAAATGGCTGTGCGCCGACGCTCCCCATCCAACCTGGTGGAGCTTGAGAAGTCCTGCAAAGAAGAATGGGAGAAACTGCTCAAAAATAGGTGTACCAAGCTTATAACATCATACTCAAAAAGACTTGAGGCTATAATTGGTGCCAAAGGTGCTTCAACAAAGTATTGAGCAAAGGCTGTGAATACTTATGTACAGTACATGTAGCACCCTGGTGTTTAGGCAGGGTTACTAACCAATTTAATCTGGCAGGTAGTAATTGTCCTGGTCAATTGTTTCCACCTAATTCTGAAATTGCTGCACTTTTCTCTTCTGTCACTAGGTGGCATTGTAGCTGGTGACATTAGATAGACAAGGGCATTGCAAGAACAGTTTATTAATGAATGGGGTGTCTCAGCCAATGGGCAAGGGTCTCTTTAAGCCCCTTGGCCCGCTGGGAGATCCTATTTATTTGGGTGGAGTCATGTGATCAGGGTTATGTGCCACCTAGACGGCTATCTGGGTGGATGTGTGTTATGTCGCCCCGGGCTGCTAGGCCGGAAAGCCTGAGGCCTATCCTGGGGACACCTGGCAGCTAGGCTGCCTGAGGCCTATCCAGGAGCAGGAGAAGCAGCGTAGGGTTGGGACTGGAGTCAACCGAGTTGAGAAGGTTCAGCCAGACAGGGAACCAGTTGTGGTCAGAGGTAGAGAGGAAGCTGACGCTACTAAGGGACCATCCACCTTGTTACCGGAGACTACTGTGAGTAAGCTGAAGCAAATACCAGAGCAGTCTTCTCACCAGCCAAGGACGGTGAAGAAGTGGGAACGCATCAGCAGGTGCCAAGCCAGAGACCCAGCAGGATAGCCGGGATGACGCTTGAGAAGTATACAGCGGGATAGCTGTGGAAGAGCTCAGGGGATCCAGTGAGGACCGGGATCTGGAAGTCTAGTGAGAGACTGGGAGCTCAGTGAGTGAAGATCTACAGTGGGATACTGTGAGATAAGTAAAGGACTGTTCCGTGTTATCAAGTTATGGATAACTACTGTTAGTGACTGTTACAAGATTAGTTGCCATAGGAGATATTGGTTCTACCTATACAGAAGTGTTATCCGGCTGGAGGCCTTCCGCTGTATAGCGGTCTACCTATAGAAGTCTCGGAGTCTGCCAATTACCATTGCATCTACTCCAGGGTGTCCTAGCCCCAACCCTCTCTCCCCCAGTTCTGTTCAGACAATAAATCTCTTATTTGCATTCAAAGAGTGACTGGCGCCCATCATTCTTCTTGCATCACATCCACCATGCCTGATAACCCACTCTACAAGGAAGGATGTCAGCTCTCCCTAAACCCCTGAGGTCAATGGCCTCTTGGGACCCGGGACTTTGCTACATGCATGTGATTTTTTTTTTTCGTTTTTTATTTTCAATACATTTGCAAAGATTTCAAACAAACTTATTTCACATCATTATTATGGGGTATTATTTGTAGAATTTTGAGGAAAATAATGAATTTAATCCATTTTGGAATAAGGCTGCAACATAACAAAATGTGGATTGTCAACACAGGGCTTTGGATTGTGATTGGACACAGCCAATCAGCAGGTCCTGGCCATGAATCATTGGCCGGGACCTGCTGACAAACTATAATCTTGGGATTTTTTAAAAAACACAGATTTTTACATACTGTCCCTGATTTTATTGAGGCTGGCAACCCTGATGGGGCCCCTTAGTGGCATGGGGCCCTCGGGCAGTGCCCGAGCGCCCCAATGGTCAGTCCGCCCCTGCTGTCACTCACAGCAAGGGGGAGGATTTGACAAAGTTTTTCTCTGTCAAGTTTTATCTCACTGAACAATAAAAGAGGATTGCTCAGAGCTGGATTAACTCTTTGTGGCAAGACTGGGCTCAAATGATAGGAAATCTTATACTCTATATTATGATATCAAAAAAAAAATTGGGTTTACATCCACTTTAATGCATTTTAGTGATGCACCAAAATAAAAATTCTGATGCCAAAACTGAAAATTCAGGATGCACTTGGCCAAAACCAAAACTATATAGATTTATAAACAATTGTATTATATTCAACTTTTTGATTAATATCATAAATTTACTGTTCATCTGAATATCATGAATTTAAATGAATATGAATTTATTGTCGGCAATTATTGGCACCTTTTGAAACGGTGTTAAAAATCCTGCTTGCTGCATTTTTGATGCATATTTGGCCAGTTAAAAATCCTCACCAAGAATGCACCTACCTATTGAAATGCAATGAAAATACAGCAAGAACTCATCAAAAATGCACCCTTGGTTATGTTTTTGAAGCATTTTTTGAGTCACGTGACCTATGAAAAACACACCATAAGCATGGTAAAATAGCGGCAAAAATCACTGGCGTTTTCGGAAGCCATTATCGGCACCTTTGTTTCCTTTCAGCACAATGCTGAAAACCCTATTTTTGGCCAATAATTTCGGTGGCCGAAATTTCGATGCATCACTAATTAATGTAGTTAAAAGCAGCGGCTTGGTTCTCAGAGTTCTGCGAGCAGAGAATTGGTGACTGACATTCAGCATCTCTCTGCTCTGACCCCCCCCCCCCCCCATACACTCTCTGGACTGTGAAGAGGACAGAAGCGGCTCGCTGAGAGGCTGAGCCGGGTGCTGATCCAGGCATGTGGGTGGATCCCGACTTTATTGTAGCGATCCTGCCCCAGCCTGGAAACTAGCTTTGGCTGTACTTCTTTAACTCTAAACTGATGACCTATAGGGGCTTTTAAAATGTAATCTTTGGAAAATATAATGTACCAAAGTTCAGCATCGCTTTGCGGGCATGCTCAATTTTAAAAGATTGACGTGTTGGGTATCTATTTACTCAACGCAACTTAATATTTTACCAACAAAATGGGTAACACATTGCATTTGTGTGCTCAAAAATTAACTTTATTTTTTTGAAAGGTGTTTATTTTGGTTTTACAACAAAACAACAACAGAGATGGACTTACATTACAGGCGTGTAAGGTGCATATGACTATATCAAGTCATGTACTAATTAGTATACACCGAGCTGGCGGTCCATGAAGGAGCAGAAAGACCCAAAACAACATTCAAAGATACACACATTCAAACCCACAACACATACGACCCCATATCAACAGTAGATTTTCAAGATCCCCGATGTAGCGGAAGTTCCATACAAAGCAATCCCTGGTTATTGTGTTGGCCACCTTCAGATCACTGTTCCCGAGTTACATCGGTGGAGGACTCACTGGAGTGAGTTGTGAAGAAAAGACATCCCCCCAGAATTCCTCTGAGACATCCAGCCATGGTTGCCATATTTTGGTGAATTTCTTAGGGTATGCCCTACTTTTATATATCAAATAAAATTTGGGGAGGACCCCATGAACATTACGAAAGAAGGCGTGAGCTTCCAATGCATTAAGATGGTTTTACGTGCATAAAATAACAGTATACGTAACAAAGTCCTGGGGTGTGTACGAGGAACATAATCATTAAGAATTCCTAAGAGTCCAACCTCTGGGGTATGGGGTATCGGTAGGTGAAGCTTGTGGTCAAAAAAAGCAAATAGATCCCTCCAGAAGGTCGAGAGTCCAGGACAGGTCCAAAACATGTGAAAAAAATCAGCAGCAATCATTTCACATCTAGCACATGCAGCCCAAAAATGAACTTTAGTGTATTTTTACTGAAATCTTGTTCTTGATAAACCGTTACGCAAATATAAAAAAAAAAAAAAATGGAACTACCACCATTCTATTATCCAGGGTGTCCTGCTTTAAGAAAACATATGGTTGGGGGTTTTAATTATTCTTCAAGCCTAAAATGATTTTTTTAAACGTGTGTAAAAAACACAATAATGACTCTTGTAGTGATAGGGTTAATGCAAAGCCTCTTTAGCCCTGGTTCGCACTGGTCCGGCTTTGAAATCGTGCTACAGCGCAATTTCAAAGCTGCATATCAGCGCAATTTGCACCTAGGATTTCATTGCGGCTTGCGACTTCATCAGAAATCTATGCAAGCTGCAATGAAATTCGGCAAAAAGTAGTGCAGGAACCTTTTTCAAAGTCACTGCGACACGAGTCGTGGCAATTTGAACGGTTCCATTGCCAAAACTGGGGTGCGACTTGTCATGTGATTTGAACGGGGGCTTATACTCATTCAGAAACAGGAAATGCAAACATTAGATAAAGTCCTATAGTTTGATACTAATAAAAGAGGACAAAAACCGGGAAACACAACGAAAGGAAGAGGAAAGGGCTGATCCTTTATTTTTATTTTTTATGTAAGCTTTTCAAACATGCTTCTTTGTAACTAAAGTATGTGCTAATGGAAATAGATCCAGCTCCTATTATATATATGTTATGTGAAATATTTTTGTCTACTGCCATTAATAACTGTTAATACCTGGCCTTTGTATTTAAAGGGCTCTGCAATTTGCATTCTCAGAATACCAGGATTCTAACAACAAGGCAGTTCTAAACATTGGGGTTGTAGGGTGCAGTATAGCTATGCCTTGATGAGAAACAAAACCCTGGGCAGGTAGGATTTGCCTCATATATCAATTTCAAGGCCTGACATTCAACTCTGATTAGAGTGTACCTTTATCCTTAGAAAAGCAAAAAAACAAAAAAAAGTCATAGAACGTGCTATAGCATTCTTATTAGGTCTTATGTTAGTGGACACAAAAAAAAAAAAAAAAAAAAACGGTGAACCAATATTGATTTTCTTTCTTTGGAAGAATTTAGGCTGGGATTGCGATTTGGGTACATGGTCTGCTGTAAGCAGAAACTAACTTTATGTAGACAGTACTCTGAATAGTGGTAACACAAACACTGCCAACATGGCTCCCATTTTTAATCACTTTCCGCCCGCAATATAGCAGAATGACAGCCGGAAAGTGGTTCAGTTACCCTGACAGGGCGTCATAGGACGTCCAGCAGGATAACAAGCTTGCGGGAGCGCGCAGCGTGGCGATCAGGAATGGCGCGTGTCCCCCGGACACAGGACATCCCCGTTCAGGGTTAACAGCCAGTGAATTTGGCCTGTCCGGGTCTTCTCTGCTGATGTCTTCTATCCCTCTCCGGTTCTTCTCCCTCTGTCCCCTGTCTTCTCGCTATTTTGCCGGGTCTTCTCCTCTGTCTTCTCTCTCTGTTCTTCCGATGTTGACTCGACGCTCTCTCCCGCTCTAATGCTGGGTGCGCGGTTTGCCACTACTTATATTGGCATGGGGCGGGGTCACCGGATAACGTCACCCGGAAGCCCCACCCATTATGATGTCACCGCCCCATGCCAATATAAGTAGTGGCACACAGCGCACCCAACATTAGAGCGAGAGAGAGCGCCAAGTCAACATCGGAAGAAGAACAGAGGGAGAAGACAGCGGAGAAGACCCAGCAAAAGAGCGAGAAGAAAGGAGACAGAGGGAGAAGAACCGGCAGAGGCAGAAGACATCAGCGGAGGAGGCAGAAGAGCTGGAGAGGGGAGAAGAAATCAGAAGAGACACCAGACCTGCCATAATAAATTACTTTAAAAACCTTTGTACTGCGTTTTATTTTTGACACTTTTTTTTTTTTTTTTAGGTTAATAGGGTAGGGGTACAATGTACCCGATACTCATTCACATAGGGTGGAGAGGCCGGGATCTGGGGGCCCCCTTGTTAAAGGAGGCTTCCAGATTCTGATAAGCGCCCCTGCCCGCAAACCCCGACAACCAACGGCCAGGGTTGTCGGGAAGAGGCCCTTGTCCCCATCAACATGGGGGCAAGGTGCTTTGGGGTGGGGGGGTGCAGGGCCCCCCTGCCCCAAAGCACCCACCCCTCCCCATATTGAGGGCATGCGGCCTGGTACAGTTCAGGAGGGGAGGGGGCGCTCGCTTGTCCCCCTCCTTCCTGACCTGCCGGGCTGCGTGCGCGGATAAGGGTCTGGTATGGTCTTAGAGGGGGAACTCATGCCATTTTTTTTTTAATTTGGTGTAGAGTTTCCCCTAAAGATTCATACCAGACACAAAGTGCCTGGTATTGTCGGGATCAAAGTCAGATCCCCATTCATTGAAGTCGGAAGGACTTCAAGTCGCAAGGCAAAGTCGGATCCACAGTCGTACGACTGTCGTGGCATACCAGTGTGAACCCGGCCTTAGTGTCTCAAGAAAAAAAAAAAAAGCCCAGCATAACATGACTGAGTAATTGTCATTCAAAGTGTAAGAGCACTGAAAGCTGAAAATTGGTCTGGGCGGTAAGTGGTATAAGTGCCTGGTATTGAAGTAGTTAAAGTCGTTTAAATGCCAATTATGACCTGTCTATCGCTGTAGGTGAAAAGTGTTTTCTTCCTACAATCTGTGAAATACATTCTAGTGTGAAAACACTGCATATGGCTCTCTGCCACACCCCAAATGCACATCTTACACACCAGGAACGGGAACAGCTTGCAAACTAATTATTTAACACAGAAAAAGGATGAAGCCAGTCCCTCAAGGTCATGCAGTGAGAGAGAGAGACGTCAAGTAAAAAGACATTTGTCAACTTTGGGAAACAGTGCTCGTCGGGAACAATCACCCTACAGGGAAAGAGAAGGGATAGGGATGAAAGAACAGATAGATGCAAGAAGAGCAAAGATGAGAAATATAATTAGAAACGGTAATGATAGATCATACGCAAAAGACATGGTATCTCAACAGCAGTTTTCTACACTTCTATAATGAAAATTATAAAGAGAAATATAAGGCTTATAATGCATCAGGATTACCTTGAACCCTTTTGCTGCCAGAAACATTTTTGCTTTTTTTTTGTTCTCTTTTTTTTTTTTTTTTTCCTGCATACACGGTAAGCTAACTAAAGGTCTGAAGATTAGTTAAACCCTCCAAACAGTATATTTTTTCTGAAAGCATAGACTCTGAAGAATAAAATGTGGGAGGTTCCAATTTATGTTTAAAAGGGGGTTAGGGTCACAGTTTTTTGGTGGGCATGGGGTTTAGTGCTTGGGAGTGAAAGGAAATAGTAGGTATTCTGGACGACCACCCGTCTATTAGGTACACCAACAGTGCCCTCAGATATCTGGAGACACCGAATGAAACGAAAGGCAGGTTGTGCATTCGTAAAATGTCTGCCTTTATTTAGGTGCGTTACAGCTTATATATGGCTCAGCATACCAATAGAAAGAGGGGAGGGGGGAGTGGTTAGTAAATGATGTATTTGTATAGAAATATATAGTTAACACGGGTCAACAGGCCATCTGGTTATGAGTCATAAGTCATGCATCCTGTCCCATGCCTACAGAACAGAGAACAGGAAAAGAGAAAAACAACCCACAATGATTATATATATATATATATATATATATATATATATATATATATATATATATATATATATATTACAGTGCTTGTGCAAGCATCTTTCTACAAACATTCTTTTATAGTTCCAGATTTAAGCCATCTTGTATACTGAAATGGCAGAGCATATCAAAGCATATCAGTCACATTGCTTTGGGCATATTATTACAGGGGGTACCTCAAGTTTTTACTCTCTTTTTCACTTAAATCTACTGCTATTACATAGGGGACCAATAGTCTGGAATGAGACTTGACCTGATGTTCCCCCTGCACTCAACTAAAGATTCTTCCCTGGCCACAACAGCCAGGGCAATTGACAGCAGAAACCAGAAGTGCCACAATCCTGGTCACTTCCGAGCTCTTACTAGCTAGAGGGGGATCAGCAAATAGATGTTTGCCAGTCTCCCTCCCCTCTACCTGGCGACACCTGGCATATGGGCCTCGGGCATGTAAGTGGGATAGCGGAGTGGGGCTGTGGGATGGTGGCCCAGGTTTTGAGGGTCCATGGAAGCCACTATACTGCTGCTGATGTATGGTATACAAGGTAACATAAATAATCTGTTATAGTTACCTTATATATCGGCGTATAAAACGCACTTTTTTTCCCCTTAAAATCAGGGGAAAGTCGCGGGTGCGTGTTATACGCCGATCCCCTGCGATCCTGAGCTGTCAGATCTAAAAAATCACCGACCACGATTTGAAAATGGCGCAGCCGGCGCCGAAATACACAGTGCCAGTCCTTGGCTCTTCTCGGCCACTTTCGGCTTCACTCGAGCGCCGCCCGAACCTAGTCGAGTGTACTCGGCTAGGTTCGGATAGCTCCGCTCACAGTCACGCCCATCCCGAGTGGAGCTGAAAGTGAACGAGAGCCGCCGAGAAGAGCCGAGAACCGGCTCTGTGTATTTCGGCGCCGGCAGCGCCATTTTCAAATCGTGGTCGGCGATTTTGAAGCTCAGCGAGCTGCAAGGCTGCACTGGGGCAAGGCTGCACTGGGGCAAGGCTGCAATGGACACTGGGGAAGGCTGCACTGACAAGGCTGCACTGACAAGGCTGCACTGACATGGCTGCACTGACAAGGCTGCACTGACATGGCTGCACTGACATGGCTGCACTGGGGCAAGGCTGCACTGAGAAGGCTGCAATGATGGGCATTTAAATGTAAGTTTTTTTTCCCTTCAACTTCCCTCCTAAAAGTTTTTTTTTCCTTAAAATTCCCTCCTAAATTGGGGTGCGTGTTATACGTTGATAAATACGGTATTCAGCAAGTTTTACACCTGTTGTGATTTGGGTGTGCATATTGCTCCTCCTACAGTTGCCAGTAATATAAAATTGTTCCAAAAGGTTCTAATTACTGCAGCAGTTGTCAGGAGCAAAGATCCTTCTACAGGCATCTCTGATATATAAGAAACTGTAAGGCCCCTTGAACACTGCAGCTTAAAAGCGCAGTACAGCTTTTTTTTTTTTTACTGAGCTAAAATATAGCCCATAAATTGTAATGATCCTATTCACGCGGGCACATAAACAAGACCCGTGCATTCTTCAGTAAAAAAAATCTGCATTTTTGATCAGTAATTTACGCCTCATGCGCGCAAATACGCGTGATTGCACGCAAAATGTGTGCAAATACCCATTTACATATTGTGCAGAACAAAAAACGCGAGAATACATTTTTGCGCACGTGCGCGAATTTGCACAAAAAGTGGGCGAGCGCATATGCGTGAAAATGCCCGCAAGTACATACAAAAAAAGAGTCTGAAAAAGTAGATGCTCAAACAGGAGTTTCGAGTGCAAGAGGCCTTAAGATTGTATAAAATGTTTAGCATCTACCAAAAACAGGGATGTCGGTTTGTGGAGGAACTTCTTATTTGTTCGAAATCTAAAACAATCAAAATGCTGGAAGATGTTGTGATGAAGTGGAATGTTGAAGATGAAGTGGAATTTTACCCATAACAACTTGATAAACATAAGGTCCTTTAGCAAGGAACATACTTTCCATTTTAATAATTATGCTACCAAAATTAGTGTGTGCTGTAAACTGCCTCTAGCATGGTTACTGTTTCTTCTTGCTGGAGGCTGACATTTTGCTGAAAACCCAAAGCTCCTGATCAGCAGTAAATCTTTAGGCTGTCAGCAGATCGGCCTCTAAAAATAGAGCGCAACTGAGCATGTGCAGAGCTGGGTGAGAGTGTATTACTGGATTATCATTTGAAGCCCCGAGCCTATTTTTCAAAGTTGTTATTTGCGTTTAAGTTAAAATCATTTTCTTTTGCTAGAAAATTACTTAGACCCCCCCCCAAACATTATATATATTTTTTTCTAACACCCTAGAGAATAAAATGGCGGTCGCGCAATACTTTGTCACACCGCATTTGCGCAGCTGTCTTACAAGCGCACTTTTTTTTTTTTAAAAATACACTTTTTTTAATTAAAAAATAAGACAACAGTAAAGTTAGCCCAATTTTTTTTATATTGTGAAAGATATTACGCCGAGTAAATTGATACCCAACATATCGGATTACATCATATCTGGAGCGGAGGCACCCGGGGACAGCTAGACTGGATGTTAAGACGCCATTCCACTGCCTGGTACTACATGCCTACTACCCCTGCAGGGGTTTAAGGAGCTGGTGAGTGGGGATCCTTGAGGGGGAACACCGCAAAGTCACTGGATATCAGCTATTTTCTTCACGAAAGTCACTACTTAAAGGAACTTTGTTTATGCTGGAACTTTATTTTCACAGTTCATCAATATTAATTTTGCATTACATGTTTATTTGCTTTCAAGATTCATATCCCATATTCTTTCACTTTGCATAATGGATGGGACTGTGGTTTAGCATGGACTTTGGATCTATCAGATATATTTGATTCATCTGGTGGACGCTGTATAGCATTTATTTATATATATTTTTATATTTTTTGTTTATTGGTATTTGAAGGCTGTCTACCACATTATCCCTATACTATTTGCTGGGGGGGCTTCTATTGGCAAGATCCCTCCCCATGCAACAGGTGGGGGATTTCTTTTTACACTTGTATGGTTCATTTACACTTTTAAGGTATATATGAGTGGTCTTTACTGCTCTGAACACATCAGCACGGTTTATTAATTACAAACAGGTACCCCGGCATAGGTAGCGCCACTTACCCCTACCCATCTTCTCTTTATTAATATCTCTCACCTCTCTGGGGGTGCGATTAAGGGGAGGCTGCAGACCGGTTAGTCCGTGAGCGCGGAAACCTTTTTCCATTTATTATGAACATACTTGTAACCTAACAGACCCCATTTTATTCTTAATAAATTTATTATTAATTTATTTTTTACAGATCCAATAAAATGTGAAGTTGGGATCAGAATGGATATTTCAGCCCTGCTACTGCTCTTCATGTATCTATCTATCCAGCTAGACCATTACTTTGGCTTTAAAAAGATTGTACATATTGTATATACCGTATTGCCTTTCTTTACTATAGTGAGCTTTAAAAAACTACACCTAAAACCCTTTAGTCTTATAAATATGAAATACTATACAATATTTTGCATTCTCATTTTTGACCAGCAGTTGGAGCTGTATCTCCTGCTGTCCTGTTTTTCCCTTTTAAACTGTTAAAATTTAAACACATGAACGGATCAAAGTTGTGACTACTTTTATCCCTCTGTATGAAGGTTTCTGAATTTTCAAGCTGAGACAGAGTGTCTGAATAGAGACAACTTCTGCTGCGCTCTCACGGCAAAGAATTCATAGAGCACTGGGAATCCACTGCTACAGGTGCACCCTGTATTAAATGTCACCTCTTTGATGTGTGGGCTATGACTTAATCCTAGCTCATACATCAAAGATACCTCTGCCCTTCCTGTGATAGTCTAATGTCATGGTCCTCTGCATATGCCACTCGCGAGGAGGAGTAGTTTAAAACAGAGACAAGAGCTTAAAGCAATAACATAGCACACCAAGCAATGGCTCTGCGTATTTGAATTAAATCAAAGATACTACCATTTTCTGTGCATGGTTGTCATTGGTCAGTCAGATTGCAGAAACCTGAAGCCACAAGAGCTTACTGCTGCATAATCTATGCCAGGGGGTAGGCAACCCTGAAGAGGTGGAGATAGAGTTGCCACCTCATCCCTTTAAACCCGAACACCTTTGAATTACACAGGTTCTGAGGCTAATTAAATGCAGATAAGCGAGTTTAATTACCAACTTAATCAGCCACAGAACCTGTGTAATTAATATGTGTTCGGGTTTAAAGTGATGAGGTGGCAACCCTAGGTGGAGATCTACCTCAACAACATGGGAGAAGTCAAAGATCACTGGGCGCAGGTTCTCCTCCTCACCCCTGATTTAAACCTCTAGTTGCCGTACTACCGTGTGGCAATCACATGCATTGCAAGGCGAACATGGGTTTAAATCAGCATTCATACTGATCTGAAGATCTCTTCTTTCCTTCTGTTGGCACCACTCTGGAGACCACTAGCCGGGATAAGAGATGGGAGTGCAGTTGGCATCACTCTGCATGGGACAGGAGTCAGCACTACAGAGGAGACAACGGCTTATGCGGCTCTTGCTCCCTACTACAGATCCAACTTTACAAATAGTCCCTCTGCATTTCCTACCTCCCAACATTATGAGATGGGAATGAGGGACACCTACTAACAAACGTATATAGGCACAGGACATGTCCCCCTGTCACACCCCCTTAAAGGAGAATTAACCAAAAAAATTGTTAATTAAATCCAGAAGGGCTTTTTTTACCACTGCCATTCCTTTATATTGGGTTTTAAAATGTACAAATGCAGCAATTTAGGAATTGGATGAAAGGTTTAGTACTGGGAAACGATTCTTGAAAGATAAAAAATGCATTTTATATACAACTATATGGATCAGACCAAAATGAGGGACAAATGAGGGGGGAAGAGGGACAGAGGGACATTGCTCCAAATGAGGGACAGTCCCTTGAAATCAGGGACAGTTGGGAGGTATGCCATTGCACTATGTTTGATGCTCTGGAATGGCGGGTCAGGAAGCCCAGACCGCGATCCACCAGTCACCTGGATTGAGATCTACTGGTTGCTGAGCCCCGATCTATGCAGTATGGCAGTGGTCTAGCCACTGCCTCGCAAAACCTAATCTAAATGAAAAGTTGAACTGTGCCATCACACTGAACATCTTCAATAAAACATTCATTTCCACATTGCTTGTGAGAAGGAGAAGAAGCTTAAATATTTCACATGCTACGATGGCTCCAGGAATAATTTAAAGACTTAGGAGCCATTAGCTACTCAGGAGTTACTAATCGCCCTACCTAGGGACAAGAAACTTGGCAAGCAGCAAAAGAAGTGTCAGTATTTATGTTGAAAAACGGCATGTGCACGCAGGTAAGGATGTGTCCAGTGTGTGCCCTGAAGGACTGAACTGGACATTAAAACGTCTGACTTGTTGGTTTAGCATTTTCCCTGGCAGCCAAAAACAAAAAAGGAAGGTGCATCATACCACAATGACAAAACGTGGAGACCTACTTCCGAACAGTCAATATCTGCACAGCATAGAAATGCTCTGGCGTGTGTGTAAAGGTTATATTAATCTTCATATTAATTTAATTATCCACTGCAGGCATTTTGTTAATGCAATAAACAAAGGCAGAGAGGAACGCACATTCAAAATAAATCTTAACAAAATGCACAAGGACATGAAGATGACAACATCAAGAACCATTTCTCTGCCAAGGGTCCGTGCCAAACTCACATCTCGGGAAGCCAACCAAAACTGGATTATATCGAGTAGCCAGTATGAATTACATTTTTAACAGTAGCAGAGGTTACAAAATGTGTACACAGTTAAAACACTTTAACAATCCAAATACAATGCAGAATGTATATTAAATAGGGCTTTTGAAATTAAACAAAAAAAAGTTAACACTTTCACTTCCTTTTTTTTTTTCATTTAAATGTGATTATATCAATATGCAGATCAGGGCTTAACAATCCCACACCTACTATATGGACAATAGTATGTGGACATCTTTCCCTCCAAATTATTAAATTCAGGTGTTTCTAGTTAAGGGTACTTTTATTTGTAGCACCCGCTACCATAGGTAGGTGCTAGCATAGGATTTTTTGCTAGGGAAGCTGTCAGTACAATTAAATTTAGGCAAGCCCATGCTTCAGGCTGTTTGATCTGGGGGCAGGGAGTGGTTAGTATAGTAGTGGGTGCGACCACCTGTACTTTGGTTCTGAGGCGCCTCCCCTGCTTCCAGGGAGAATGTTCTGGAAGAGGGGCAGGGCCTAGAACTGGAATGGCAGGCAGCTCATGTGGGAGCCCTGACCAATCCCCAACTGCAATTGGCAGGGGGTGGGCCTCCTATATAAGCTGAGGTAACATGCCACTGGGAGGAGTTGTCGGCCGTGTGAAGTGGAGAATGGAGTACTAGACAGCAGCAGGAGGGCATCCCCATCTGAGGGGTGCACAAAGCGCAGGAGGAGACCTGGGATAACTGCGAGGGACCTTCACCTTTACACGGTCATTGGTGAAGTCTTCGTCATTACACGATCATTGATGAAGAATTCCTGGAGCAGAGGGGCAGGTGAAGCTGTTGGAACGTATGGTCGGGTTAAGTTCTCCATCAAGGACTCGGGGCAGAGAAAGATCTGTGAGTGTACCACAGTGGAGGACTGAATGTGGAGACATGCCAGGAAGTCTGTGAGTGAGCTTCACCTTTACACGGTCATCGGTGAAGTCCTCATCATTACACGGTCATTGGTGAAGTCCTCATCATTACACGGTCATTGGTGAAGTCCTCATCATTACACGGTCATTGATGAGGGGTCCTGGAGTAGAGGAGAGACTGTGGGGAATAGTGTCAAATCGATGCGCCCCGAGGGCGCAGGATTAACAAGCTGGACTAGCTGAGAACAGTAGTCTACTAGGCCTCCGGGGAGAGGTACTGCAGGCCTCTGGTCTAGTAGGAGCAACCAATCAGAGCCAGCATTAGAGACTATTCAAAGTGGGTTCTTTTGCATACAGAAGAAGAAGTGACAAGAAATGAATGTGCTACAGCATAAGTTTGTGCAGGAGGAGAGGATTTCTGGGAACTTCACCCTTACACAGTCATGGGTGAAGTCCTCATCATTACACGGTCATTGATGAGGAATTTCTGGGAGCAATAGTCTGCAGGAGTTACGCATGAGGAGGAGCAATAGTCTGCAGGGTGGTGCAGGGAAGAGACTGTAGCTGTTATACATGCGCACCATTCCTTCAGGCTCAAACTAAGTTCTAATCTATAAATGTGATGGCAAAGTATTTTTGATCTATGGGCATCCCATATACCCTTTACCCAACCAAGGTATACCCCCCAATAAACAAAAACAAAACAAAGCAAATGACTGTTCATTGTCTCAGAAGTGAAATATGGAAGTCTGGCATTAGGGTGATATGGTGGATGTTTGTTACTAGTGGCAACCTCACCGCTACATAATGCTACAACATACACACACATTTAAGACAACAATATGTAACAACATTGGGGGAAGAGTTTGGGGAAGCTCTTTTTCTGCTCCAGGATGACGTTGCCCATGTTCACAAAGCTAACTCAAGGGGGTTGATTTACTAAAGACAAAAGACTGTGCACTCTGCAAGGGAATTTGCTCCAAAGCATAGTAAATGAGGGCAAGCTCTGCTAGCCTACAGCATCCAATCATGAACAAGCAAAACATTTTTATTTTTTTTCCCCGGCATGTGATTGGGTATTCTTTTCCAAGTGGACCTTCATTTTATTTACTAAACTCTGGAGCAAATTCCCTTCAAGAGTGCAACTGCACGTGAAAAGTACAGTCTATTTGCCTTTGGTGAAAAGTTTTAGTACAACTTGGGTTGTCTGTTTAGAGACCTGACCTTAACATGTTTGTATGAATTGGAATGCCAACTGCGAGGCAGGTCTTTTTGTGCAACATCAGTACCTGCCCTC
Organism: Aquarana catesbeiana; assembly: GCF_042186555.1. NCBI lineage: Eukaryota > Metazoa > Chordata > Amphibia > Anura > Ranidae > Aquarana > Aquarana catesbeiana. The sequence goes on along the minus strand of NC_133335.1, from coordinate 40,857,073 downwards.
ACAGAAAAGCTCTTTTGGTTGCACAAGCAAAAATTCACATAGGGGTTGATTTAATAAAACTGGAGAGTGAAAAATCTGGTGCAGCTGTGCATAGTAGCCATTAAGCTTCTAACTTCAGCTCATTTAATTAAAATGATGATAAAAAAAAGAACTAAGTCAACCCCTATGTCTCACTCCAAAACCTTATAGAAAATCTGCCCAGAAAAGCGGGGTTTTTATAGCTAGAAGGGTGGAGGCAACACCATATTAATGCCCATAGTTTTGAACTGGGGCGGGGTCCAAAAAGCTCATATAGGTACAATAATTAGCTGTATTTTGGGCACTATTAAAGTGGTTGTTAGCTCCCGACCGGCTCATGCAGATATACTGCGGCAGAATGGCTCCCCTGGGCTAAATCCCGTACGGTATGTCCTTCCCTTTTTGGGCCACCAGAGGGGACCTGATGCGTGTGCCCCATAGGCAGGATCACCGCCGGCCACCAGCGATCGCGTGCACGAGTGCCAGCACGGGGATTTGGGTGTGTAAACAGGTTTACACAATCAGGGAAGAGGAAACATATCATTTGTTCCTACTAAGTAGGAAAAACGATATGTCTCCTCCCCTAGTCACTCCCATCCCCACACAGTTAGAACACACTGAGGGAACACACAGTTAACCCCTTTATCACCCCCTAGTGTTAACCCCTTCCCTCCCAGTGACATTTATACAGTAATCAGTGCATTTTTATAGCACTGATCGCTGAATAATTGTCAATGTTTTTTTTTATCATCATTTTTTTTATCATCATTTTTTTAATCATCATTTTAATTAAATGAGCTGAAGTTAGAAGCTGATTGGCTACTATGCACAGCTGCACCAGATTTTTCACTCTCCAGGTTTAGTAAATCAACCCCTATGTGAATTTTTGCTTATTCAACCAAAAGAGCTTTTCTGTGAGGGCAGGTACTGATGTTGCACAAAAAGACCTGCCTCGCAGTTGGCATTACAGTTCATACAAACCTGTTAATGTCAGGTCTCTAAGCAGACAACCCAAGTTTTACTAAAACTTTTTACCAAAGGCAAATAGACTGTACTTTTGCAAGTGCAGTTGCACTCTTGAAGGGAATTTGCTCCAGAGTTTAGTAAATAAAATGAAGGTTCACTTGGAAAAGAATACCCAATCACATGCCGGGGAAAAAAAATAAAATGTTTTGCTTGTTCATGATTGGATGCTGTAGGCTAGCACCATTGACAATTATTCAGAATTCTGAATAATTGTCAATGGTTCCAAAAAAGTGTCAAAAGTGTCCGATCTGTCCGTCGCAATGTCGCAGTAGGATGTACTGGAAATGGAGCGAGTACAAAGAAGGGCAACAAAGCTAATAAAGGGTCTGGAGGATATTAGGTATGAGGAAAGGTTGTGAGCACTGAACTTATTCTCTCTGGAGAAGAGACGCTTGAGAGCGGATATGATTTCAATTTATAAATACCGTACTGGTAACCCCACTTTTTCGCAGAAGGGAGTTTAACAAGACTCGTGGCCACTCGTTACAATTAGAAGAAAAGAGGTTTAACCTTCAACTAAATAGAGGGTTCTTTACTGTAAGAGCGGCAAGGATGTGGAATTCCCTTCTACAGGTGGTGGTCTCAGCGGGCAGCATCAATAGTTTCAAGAAACTATTAGATAAGCACCTGAACGACCGTAACATACAGGGATATACAATGTAATACTGACACATAATCACACATAGGTTGGACTTGATAGACTTGCGTCTTTTTTCAACCTCACCTACTATGTAACTATGCGACTATGCAGTACCGCTAAAAATTGCAGATCACCGCCATTACTAGTAAAAAAAAAAAAAAAATAATAATAATAATAAAAATGCCATAAATCTTTAGCATAGTTTGTAAACGCTATAACTTTTGGGCAAACCAATACGCGCTTAATGCGAGTCTTTTTACCAAAAATATGTAGAAGAATATATATTGGTCTAAACTGATGAAGAAGAGGAAATTTTGGCAGCTCTAAGGGATTCTCCGAAGGGGAAAAGTCCAGGCCCGGACGGCTTCACCTCTCTCTACTTAGAAAAAATGAAACATATCCTGGTCCTGAGGCTATGCCGATTTTGGAATGGTCTCGGTACAGGATGCGAAATGTCAATGGAAGCTTTAACCGCCACAATTACCCTAATTCAGAAGGAAGGGAAAGACGCGAGGCTGTGTTCTAGTTATAGACCAATCTCCCTTCTGAATGCAGACGTTAAGCTATACGCAAAAGTTTTAGCGAACAGGCTTAAAGAGAAAATGACAAACTTAGTGCACCCGGATCAGGCAGGTTTTGTTAATGGGAGACAGTGTAGGGACAATGGGGTTCGGGCGGTGTTATTATCAGAAGTATGTAAACAAGGTGGGCCCCCAGCTCTATTCCTGTCAATTGATGCTGAAAAAGCTTTTGACAGGGTAGACTGGGGATTCATGATGAACACTTTGGAGGCCCTGGGGTTCGGTCAGAGGTTTGTCTCCTGGGTCAAGGTCCTATATAGTAGCCCGGCAGGGATGGTGAGAGTCAATGGGGCAATATCAAAGCCCTTCAGGATGTTCAACGGAACAAGGCAGGGTTGCCCCCTCTCCCCTCTTCTGTTTGTTCTGACCCTTGAGCCACTGCTGTCTGCCATTCGTAACAACTCGGACTGCAGCGGTATAAAGGTCGGAACAGAGGAGCATAAACTAGCGGCTTTCGCCGACGATATTGTGTTCTTTATTACAAACCCCAGAATAACCCTCCCCAATTTACTTCAGATTATTAGAAAATATGGAGAAGTTTCGAATTTTAAAGTAAACTCCAGCAAATCTGAATGCTTGAATATCAACATAAGTAAGCAAGAAAAAAATCACTTGGCTGCTGTCTTCCCTTTCCCTTGGAAAGAGGAGATGGAATATCTGGGGATTAAATTAGCCAATACCTTTAATAGATTATTTGTAAAAAACTTTATTCCTATGTTAGATGACATCAGGCGAGAAGTGAGAAGACTTCAGGCCAGACCCCTTTCGTGGTTTGGGCGAGTCAATGCTATAAAAATGAGTCTAACGCCCAGGATCCTGTTCAAATTCCAGACGCTGCCCATCCCTTTACCTGGATACTATTTAAAAGCCCTTAGGAGGCTAATAAGCGAGGCTGTTTGGGGGGGCAAAAAAACACGCATTGCCTTTACAGTATTAAGTAGGGGGAAGAAAAAAGGTGGAATCGCTTTACCAGACTTCAATAGATATTACAGCGCAGTAGTGCTGTCAAGGATCACGGAATGGAATAAAAAAGACACGGACAAACGTTGGGTTCACATTGAGCACTTTTTGAGTAACACGAATCTAGGACAGGCACTCTGGAACCCCCCAAAATTTAGAGCACTGAGCACTCATACATCTTTATTAACGCTTAACACATTTAAACATTGGGATATGATACACTATAAGAACAAATGGTCTTACAATTCACCACTGATACACATGAAAAATAATGTTTTTTTTGAACCAGGGAGGAGGGAGGTGGGAGGGAACTGGCTGAAGGGTGACTCGGTACAATTGAAACACTTTTTAAACAAGGGGCAAATTCGCACTTTCTCAGATTTAAGTATAGAACCTAATCTATGGGTAATGAATAGATGGAGGTACCTCCAGCTCTCCCACTTTATTGAGAGACTCCCGAAACCTCTCAGGAGCATGGAGGAGCTCAGACCGTTCGAGCAGCTCTGCGTAAAGGAACAGGCAGGAAGGGTAATAACGCAAATATACAAGATCCTGGGAACCGAGGAGGAACTGGAGGTACCCCCCTACATTAAAAAGTGGGAACAGGAACTGGGGTCTCAATGTAGTGAAACTGTGATAGATAAGATCCTGAGGATGGTCCACTACGTAGCAGCGGACACCAAAAGATCAGAAAGCCACTTTAAATGCCTTGCGAGATGGTATGCCACCCCAGACAGGGTTAGCAAAACGGATAGGACTAAATCAAACACTTGTTGGAGGGGTTGTCCAACCTCAGGAACAATGGCCCACATTTGGTGGGAGTGTCCTATCATAAAAATCTTTTGGAAAAAAATATTAAGCTTGATAAAAGTCATCACAGGGAGAGTAATAGTAGAGGACCCATGGGTTTGCCTTTTCCATGGGACCTCAGACTCGGTTAAGAACTACAAAACCTCCCTGATCCCTATTATGCTTGATGTAGCTAAGAGACAGATATCGTCGAACTGGCTGAACGTCTCGAGCCCCTGTACTCGAGAATGGTTGTTCAGCCTCAACGAAGTATATAACGTCGAGCGTTTAGACAAGGGAGGAGCATAACCTGAAGAAGAGGAGCACTCAGGGAAATGGGCTGCCTGGATTAAGTTTAAAGGGACCTGGGATTATCTGAAGGAGATTGTCGGCCCAGCATAATTGCATAATTGTGTAAGCACGCTCTCCTCGACGAGCACGGTCCTGAGGGGTGGGGGAAGGGGAGGGTGGGTTGGGGTGTAGTAGGGGACAACCTGTCACTTGTTATAGATTTTAAAGTGGTTATGTTTGAAGAATTATCCCGCAGGGAAATGCATTGATATTAATATAAAATGATAAATAAAGAATTAAAAAAAAAAAACTGATGAAAAAATGAGCTTTTTAAAAACATTTTGGGGGGATATTTATTATAGCATAAAGTAAAAAATTATTTATTTATTATTTTTTTTAAAGTGTCGCTTTTTTTGTTTATAGCGCAAAAAAAAAAAAAAACTGCAGAGGTGATCAAATACCACCAAAAGAAAGCTCTATTTGTGGGAAAAAAGGACGCAAATTTTGTTTGAGTACAGCATTGCACGACCGCGCAATTGGCACTGCTTTGCTTTAACTGGCAAATTGTAAAAATCGCTCTGGTCATGAAGGCGGGAAAATCTTCCGGGGCTGAAGTGGTTAAGCCACTCTAACCTGTATACACCATCAGAACTGCCTCCTATTGTAGTGTCCCCGTCTGTGTGTGATTTATAAAAATAAATGCTGCAAATACCTAATTTTACAGCCAAGATTGCGATCAAATGAGTGGGCAGCTTTCTCCTTTTCTCCTCTGAGAGATGCAGCGGGAGGGGCTGAGATTTCCTTGCTGATGTCAGTCTGGAGGGGAGGAGGAGGAGGAGGAGGAGGAGGAGGAGAGAGTTGGCTGGTCATGTGATCGCTATCTTGGCTCTTAAATGAGGTATTTACAGCATTTATATGTGAGAAATTGGGTGTAGGGGGCGCTATAATTGATGGTAATTAATGACTAATTCTAATTCCTATACCAAACAGAAATAACATATAGAAGTGTTGACTCAAATTGTCCACCTGGACAAAAATTGTGAATGAATACAGTACCAACAAAGTGACAAGTGTAAACACAAAAAGAGATCAGTGAAAAAAATTCTTAATAAAAGTCCACAAAAAAAAATATTATATATATGAAAAAGCTTAAAGTGGATGTTAACCCGAAATGTTTTCATTTTTTTTTTTTGTTGTCATAATGTAGAGTATGAGATAATTTGAGCCCAGTCTTGACACACAGAGTTAATCCAGCTCTGAGAAATCCTCTTTTATTGTTCAGTGAGATAAAACTTAACAAACAGAGAAAAACTTTGTCAAATCCTCCCCCTTGCTGTGAGTGACAGGTTAATTTACATATCTCTTGCACTAGCCTAAGACATGCATTATTTTTTTAATTCCCTCCCCCACTCCTTTCTTCAGCAGCTCTGCAAGGATTGGCTGTTCCACACCTCAGTAGGATTTGGCATGCTGAAGTCATGTGGTTACTTTCCTGTCTTTTCACTGGATGTTAGAGATCATAGCAGAAGTTCAGTGTAAGAAATACACAGGAGAAAATGCATATTGACAAGGGGAGTGTAGAGGTGGGCGGGGAGTCTACTGACATCACGACTCCACCCACCGAGCTCCAGACAACAGACCCGCCCACAGAATCTGCAGTTTTTCAGGTCTCATAACAGACAGAGGGGAGACATTTGACAGGTAAAGATACATGCAGGAGGCATGTATATCCTTATAGATAACCCCTATGGCACTAGTTTAGAAAGGATGACATTGGGTTTACATCCACTTTAAATCTTCCAGATATAACAGTGTCTTCCAGCAAGAATTGGTGATCCTTCACCAAGCTTTAGGGAAACATGGACACCCAATAGTGAATAGATAAGTGATCTGCTTACCAGGCCAATTTGACTTCTTTCCTAAGAAAGATAGTCAAACTGTGCTTTTGCAGGATAGTGCCTGCTCACATGTGATGGGATGGAGATGGTAGGAACCTTCCTCCTCAATGGCAAAGGCAGGATATACAAAAAGAGCAAGAAACATCCATAGCATAATACCGTTTTTAATAATAAAATCGAATGATAAAAGAGTGGCCAAATGGCTCCTTACATTTAAAAGTGCCTGTCCTGGCACTGGGGCTGCTGGCTTGTCAAAGGAATGATGTATGGAGTCACCTCCGTCCCACCTCCGTGGGTGGCGTGCTTTCCACCGGCTCACACCGACAACCAGCCGGCCTGGAAATTGCGTAGGTAAAAAAAGTGACCCGTCACTTTCCGCAATTTCCGGTCCGGCTGGTTGTCGGTGTGAGCCGGTGGAACACACGCCATCCACGGAGGTGGAACAGAACAATTTGTGGCACAGAGTTTTTCACTTAATTCACATTTACAGCACTTATATTTATAAATCATTCATTGAGGGGGACACTGCAATAGGAGGCAGTGCTGATTGTGTATACAGGTTATTGTTATGAGAGCAGCAGGAGGGGGGAGGAGGACACAGGAGCAGAGAGGAGAGCAGATAGCAGGCTGCTGATGACAGAGGCACGTAAACTGACCACGGTGTCTTGTCTCAGCAGCCACGATACACTGTGGTCAGTTTACAGAGGGGTGGGGAGAAACTGGTATCAGCCAGGTTTTTTTTAGGTGTTACAGGGGGCCAAATGACACAGGAACGCGCATGTGTGAAAGGGGCCAAACACAACTGACCGGTGTGAGGAGTTCCATAGGATTTAACGGGATGCATTTTTCTTCCTGATCAGTGTGAAAGGACCATTACCAGTCTGCTTCTGCAATGCCCAATTATTAGGCTGTTGGCGGGGTGGTGTCAGCAGTGTGTTACCTAAATGAATTCAGAACTCCCCCCAAACTGCCCCGCTAAAAAAAGTTACATTTTCTTACTGGAGTTTAACTTTAACAGAAAAAAAACAATGGTGTAATTCTCCTGGCCGCACTGTCTGATACAGATGTGTAAATCTCAAAACTGTCCTGATAGAAATGCGAATTCTTCCAACCAATGTTGTGTTTTTTATTCACTTATTATAGGTATTTATATAGGGCCGACGATTCACACAACACTTCCCATATACAGTATCTCACAAAAGTGAGTACACCCCTCACATTTTTGTAAATATGTTATTATACCTTTTCATGTGATAACACTGAAGAAATGACACTTTGCTACAATGTAAAGTAGTGAGTGTACAGCTTGTATAACAGTGTAAATTTGCTGTCCCCTCAAAATAACTCAACACACAACCATTAGGCCTCATTCACATGAGGCGGACTCCGTTTCTACGGAGCCCGCCTCGGTCCGCCGGCTCAGCAGGAGATCTGTCCGTTGATCTCCGCTGAGCCGGCGGATGACAGGTCCCTCTCTGCTCACTGATTGGGGAGGGGCTTGTCAGGCGCCGCTTCTGCCTATGGAGAGATCGGATGAAAACGGACAGCATGTCCATTTTCTTCAGATCTCACCCGATCCGCCAGTGACGGATCTGGACGTCTGGATCTGTCTGCTTTTTGCGGATCGGATGTCAGCGGACATGTCTCCGCTGACATCCGTCGCTCCATAGGCTAACATGGAGCGCCCGTTCAGGTCCGCCGTCAAAACTGACAGGCGGACCTGAACGGTCTGATCGTGTGAAAGGGGCCTTAATGTCTAAACCGCTGGCAACAAAAGTGAGTACACCCCTAAGTGAAAAATGTCCAAATTGGGCTCAAAGCGTCAATATTTTGTGTGGCCACCATTATTTTCCAGCACTGCCTTAACCCTCTTGGGCATGGAGTTCACCAGAGCTTCACAGGTTGCCACTGGAGTCCTCTTCCACTCCTCCATGATGACATCACAGAGCTGATGGATGTTAGAGACCTAAACTTCACACTTTCTTATGTACATCTTATTCAGAAAAAGCAAACTGTAAATGGTTATAAGATAGGTGACATATTATGGATTTGTTTGTTACTGGGTTATTGTATTCAATTACTCCTCTTGGAAAGTCACTTACTGGAGTAGTCATAATGAGTTATTACTAGTATGTGAGATAATATCATGATCAGGGTTGGTGCTACCACTAGGAAAACTAGGAGGCCGCCTAGGGCACACTGCTGCCTAGGGCTCCCGGCCACTGGTGTTGCTACTCTCTTCTTTCTGCAGCAAGCAACTAAGTCTCAGCATCAGCAGGCAGCCGCTGCTCAGTTCGCACATAGTGTAAGAGGTGCAGCAGCGGCGGAGGATTGTGTCTGGGTCCCGACTGAATGGAAGCAAGCAAACATTAATTGATGGGCACTGGTAGGCTGCATTGATGGGATTTTTTAAAGAAACAGTGAAGGCTGTGAAATGCGTCACCTGATTGGTCGCCACGTCATTTCCGGCTCAAGGAGCTTGCGTTCAACGCTGAAACGCACTTCCGGTTCCTGTCTTCAGGTTTCTGGACGCCGGATTCTCCAGAGAACAACGGCTTGCAGGCCAGCTAGACCCTGGACCCCCATAGAGGCTGCACTGCTGCTCCATCATATAGCGGCTTATCTTCATCTCCATCATTGGGACACAGCTCCTTACATCAAAGACTGCACAGTGACTCCGGACCCTGTATTACCTATATGCCTGATATCACCATCCCTTTGTGAGTAGCCATTTGGCTGTCTTGTCTTAATAAACTGAATTCCTAAATACTACACTGAGTCTGGCGCACCTTGTTTCTGTTCTTTTATGGGCGCTGGTGAGACTGTATTTGATGGGTGCTGGTGAGGCCGCATTTGATGAGCGCTGGTGAGGCCGCATTTGATGGGCGCTGGTGAGGCCGCATTTGATGGCCGCTGGTGAGGCCGCATTTGATGGCCGCTGGTGAGGCCGCATCGATGGGCGCTGGTGAGGCTGCATCGATAGGATCTGGTGAGGCTGCATTTGATAGGAGCTGGTGAGGCTGCATTTGATGGGAACGTTATTAACCACTTGCCACCCAGGCCAATTCTGACATTTCTCTCCTACATGTAAGAATCATCATTTTTTTGCTAGAAAATTACATAGAACCCCCAAGCATTATATATGTTTTTTTAGCAAAGACCCTAGAGAATACAATGGCGGTTGTTGCAACTTTTTATCTCGCACAGTATTTGTGCAGCAATTTTTTCGAACGCTTTTTTTTGGGGAAAAAAACTGTTTTGTGCTTTAAAAAAACAAAAACAAAACAGTAAAGTTAGCCCAATGTTTTTGCATATTGTGAAAGATGAAGTTACGCTGAGTAAACAGATACCTAACATGTCACGCTTCAAAATTGTGGAATGGCGCCAAAGTTCGGTAAATTAAAAATCCCCATAGGCGACACTTGAATTTTTTTACTGGTTACATGTTTTGAGTTACAGAGGAGGTCTAGGGCCAAAATTATTGCTCTCGCTCCAATGTTCGCGTCAATACCTCACATGTATGGTTTTCATATGTGGGCGGGACTTACGCATGCATTCGCTTCTGCGTGCGAGCACATGGGGACAGGGGCGCTTTTTCTTTTAATTGTTGATTATACTTTCTTTTTTTTAGTTTGAAACTTTAAAAAAAAAAAATAAAAAATCTTGATCACTTTTATTCCTATAACAAGGAATGTAAACATCCCTTGTAATAGGAATATGGCATGATCGGTCCTCTTTACAGTGAGATGTGGGGTCAATAAACCCCACATCTCACCACTAGGCAGGGAAGCCTGAAATCAAAGAAAAAAAAACAAAAAACGATCACGGCTTCCCAGCCAGAGCGGCGCCGTTTTTTTTTAATGCAGAGGCCGGGTGTGACGTCATAACTTTGCGCCCAGCCTCCGACGATCATAGAGACTCCAGCGACCATTTGGTCCACCGGTAAGCTCTATGATCAACATCCGGGGCCAGCGGATCCGTTCTTCGACTCACCGATCGTAGAGGTGAGTCGGTAGAAGCACCGGAGGGCGGCGGGGGGGGGGACGTCCCCTCTCGCCTCCTGTAAGAACGATCAAGCAGCAGGACATCCACTATGAGCATTCTTATGGTGTAGGGAATCGCCGTATGAAAAACAGCAATATCTGAATGATGTCTCTAGCTACAGGCATCATTCAGATATCCCTGCTCAAAGTCCATCACGTCATATGACGGTGGGCGGGCGGCAACAGGTTAAAAAGGTGGGGTATACATGGGCAAGGTAAAGGGGGTGGAGTTAGGGGCGGGGCCAGGGAGCGGCGAAATGAGGTTTAGCCTAGGGTGTCAAAAATCCGTGCACCAGCCCTGATCATGATGGTGTGATCTATCTGTGGCTGAAGTTGTGGAATGAAGAAGAAGAAATAATGGGTTGCCTGCCCACCCACACGTAGGAAAAATGTAAAACACTGAAACAAACTCAGTAACTGGGAATATACAGCATGAAAAGCGGCACCTCGCAGAACGTGGAAACTTTATCTTCTAATTATCAAGATATTCAAGAAGGGATTGAATAAACACAGATAAAGTGGAAAAAAACAAACCAAAAAAAATTAAAAAAACGATTTACCAACTGGAAGAAATGTTATACAAATCTTTTGTTATGGATGATGTAGTGCTGTATTAGATAAACACAGACTCTTTGTGTTCTGCATAATAGTACAGAAAATGTTGTGTATGCAGTGTGAACCTGTTAGCAGTAGTGGTCAAGACTTGTATTAAAACTTTGTCGCTTCCTTTGTCTCCCATCTGATTTGCATCAGCTCCAACTGGAGAGAAGAAGACAGAACAGGATGTTCAGAGAAATCATTGATCTCTGTCCAAAAAAAAAAAAAAAATGACACCCCCATCTCCATGGCTTGCAAAGATTGATATCAGAGAGGAAGACGGATCAATGCTAAACATGCACTTCACTGATCTTTCTTTGATTAGCAGGAAAGATGTGGGCTCCACTTATGAAAAAAAAGGTAGAGATCCCCTGACACGTCTCTCGGTGCACTTTATCAATGTGAATGCAATGTCCATATTAAGTAATCAAAGAAGCAAATTCCAGTGTCGGATTTTCAACAACAGGTCTCAAACTTTGATGAGCTGTCATGGACCATACCAGCACTTATATACCACCTTCACCATTCACTAGACTTTCTTTCCTTTGACAATTTGATTGCACAAGTATTAACATTATGTCCAGTATCTAATGGCAGGTGTTTAAATGGTTGTTAAAACTGAACTCCAGGCAGATAAAAAATATACTAATGTAGCACCCTGATGTTTAGGCAGGGTTGCTCTTAAATTTACTTGCCAGGTGTAGTTACCTTGGCTCATTGTTGGGGATCAATTGAGTTTACCCTAAGTCTGGAATTGCTACACTTCTCTATTCTGCCGCTAGGTGGCCGGGTACCTGGTGGCATTAGATAAGGGCAAAGCAAGAACAGATTATGAGTATATGGGGTATCTAAGCCAATGGGCAGGGGTTTTCTTGAATCCCTTAGCCTGCTGGGAGTGCCTATATATTTAGGTGGAGTCAGGTGATCTATGTTGTGTGCCACCTGGATGGCTGTCTGGGTGGACGTGTGTTGTATTTCCCTGGGCTGCTAGCCTAGGCCGGAATTTGGGCCTATCCCAGGTTTGAGCCTATCCCATCCACCTTATTACCAGGGACCACAGTGAGTAGCTGAAGCAAGTCCTGGAGCAGAATTCTCACCAACCGGGGACGGTGAAGAATCAGGGAAACTTCAGCAGCTATCAAGCCAGGGACCCAGCCAGCGGAGGTGACGCTTGCAGAGCAGCCTTGTGTGTGTCAAGCCAGGGACCAAGCAGGCCAGTGGGGTTAAACTTGATAAGCACCGTATTTATCGGCGTATAACACGCACCCCAAGTTTAGGAGGGAAGTTTAAGGAAAAAAACAAACTTACATTTAAATGCCCATCAATGCAGCCTTATCAGTGTCATTGCAGCCTTGTCAGTGCAGCCTTGCCCCCAGTGTCCAGTGCAGCCTTGCCCCCAGTGTCCAGTGCAGCCTTGCCCCCAGTGTCCAGTGTAGCCTTGCCCCCAGTGTCCAGTGCAGCCTTGCCCCCAGTGTCCAGTGCAGCCTTGCCCCCAGTGTCCAGTGCAGCCTTGCCCCCAGTGTCCAGTGCAGCCTTGCCCCCAGTGTCCAGTGCAGTCTTGCTCCCAGTGTCCAGTGCAGCCTTGCCCCCAGTGTCCAGTGCAGTCTTGCTCCCAGTGTCCAGTGCAGCCTTGCCCCCAGTGTCCAGTGCAGCCTTGCCCCCAGTGTCCAGTGCAGCCTTGCCCCCAGTGTCCATTGCAGCCTTGCCCCCAGTGTCCAGTGTAGCCTTGCCCCCAGTGTAGCCTTGCCCCCAGTGTCCAGTGTAGCCTTGCCCCCAGTGTCCAGTGCAGCCTTGCCCCCAGTGTCCAGTGTAGCCTTGCCCCCAGTGTCCAGTGTAGCCTTGCCCCCAGTGTCCAGTGCAGCCTTGCCCCCAGTGTAGCCTTGCCCCCAGTGTCCAGTGCAGCCTTGCCCCCAGTGTAGCCTTGCCCCCAGTGTCCAGTGCAGCCTTGCCCCCAGTGTAGCCTTGCCCCCAGTGTCCAGTGCAGCCTTGCCCCCAGTGTCCCCAGTGTCCAGTGCAGCCTTGGATGGACTTAAAATTGCCGCCGAGATCGCAGGGACTGGGCGGAGCTGAGATACACATAGCTGAGTGTACTCGGCTCTTCTCAGCTCAGCTCACAGTGACGCCCAGTTCCGGCCCTGTGATGGACATAACACAGGTCCAATGGCGGGACTGGGCGTGACTGTGAGCGGAGCCGAGAAGAGCCGAGTATACTCGGCTATGTGCAATCAGCGGAGATCAGCGGGGATCGGCGTATAACACGCACCCATGATTTTCCCCTGATTTTAAGGGGGAAAAGGTGCGTGTTATACGCCGATAAATACGGTATATGGAGTGCCAAGCTAGGGACCCAGCAGAGAAGTGGGGGTGACACTTGAGGAAGATACTACAGTGAAGATTGGAGGAGCTCAAAGGATTCAGTGGCAGTAAATCGTCTAGGACTAGTGAGAGAGAGACCGGGAGCTCAGTGGGATGAAGAACTACAAGAAGTGATTGTAGTGGAAGTGACGCAACTGTTACACCTTGTGTTAGAAACTGTTAAAGACTGTTGCCATAGGAGACAGCATTCCTACACATGCAGATATGGCGTTTTGCTGGATGCCATATATACTATGATTCTGTAGTTGCCATTTATGCTGCAAAACTCTACCTCCACTGAGTCTGGCTGGAACCATTTTAACTGTGGGCAGCTGAAGCTGCTGCCTGTTCACTTCCTGGATTTACAGAGGCACACCTCCAGCTCTACAGCTCTCATTGGCCCTCTTATGACTCATCCCCCCTCCCTTCCTGGCAAACTCTCACAAGAGTGATAGAGAAAGAGAGCTGTGCGTGACATTCATAAGCCTAGGCTTTTTGCCAGACAAGAAACAGGAAGAGGCTGTAGAAGGTATTGACTGGCAGAAAAAATAAGGTTTTACTATCCAAAGTTAAAACAACAAAGGCAGAAGATTTAATAGATGGAAAGTTAAAAAAAATGACCGAAGGTCAGCTTTAAAAGGTAAAAAACGTTTTTAGGTTCAGTAACAATTTAAACATATATTTTAAATGCAAGCAGTACAAATCCCTGAATCTGACCTGTTATGAGCCTCTTGCAATCCTCTGTATAGCAGTACTCAGGCTTGGGGAGGAGGGAGCAGCACACAGAGCCAATCAGGAGTGTTGCAGTGCAAAGAGTATGTTGATGGGAGGAAAAAGAGATGTCAGAGTGTCATAGAGGGGAGTTCATTGTTTGCTACTTCTTAGTTTACCATCTAATCACAGGCTAGGGGAGGGACAAGACCTGTAAGTGTTAATTAACTGCAGCAGAGAAAATCTTGTCTCCAGCCATGCCAGACAAAGCTGGGTTGTGTGGCAGAGCTCTGTAAATCTCTGGACTGGGTGGACAGAAAAACAAATCCTTTGACAGGTAAAACCGCTCTATCATATGCTTTTTTTATGCGATTAGCTGTTTGTGTGGATTTAGCTAAAGGGAAAAAACGAAACAACTCCTAGAGAAGGGTTAACGTTTCTGTTTTCGTTATTTTATCCAGTTTATCACAGTTAAAATGCTTCTAAAGCCTTAAGGTTTTTTTTTTGTTTTGTTTCCCTTAATGCATTCTGTGCATTAAAGTGGTTGTAAGCCCCATTCATGAAATCTGACCTGGGCACATATATCTGTGGTGTCTACTTACCATATATACTCGAGTATAGGTCGAGGCCCCTAATTTACCACAAAAAACTGGGAAAAACTTATTGACCCGAGTATAAGATGAGGGTGAGAAATGCAGCAGCTACTGTAAGTGAAAAAGAGAGTCAACAATGCCCATCTGCAGCTGCATGCCTCCCTGTGTCCTGCGCATATGTCCTGTGTATGTGTGCATGTGTCCCTGTGTATGTGTGCATGTGTCCTGTGCATGTGTCCCTGTGTATGTGTGCATGTGTCCCTGTGTATGTGTGCATGTGTCCCTGTGTATGTGTGCATGTGTCCCTATGTCCTGTGCATGTGTCCCTGTGTATGTGTGCATGTGTCCTGTGCATGTGACCTGTGCATGTGTCCCTGTGTATGTGTGCATGTGTCCTGTGCATGTGTCCCTGTGTATGTGTGCATGTGTCCCTGTGTATGTGTGCCCTACCTGTGTCCTGTGCATGTGTCCCTGTGTCCTGTGCATGTGTCCCTGTGTCCTGTGCATGTGTTACCTACCTGTGTCCTGTGCATGTGTCCCTGTGTATGTGTGCATGTGTCCTGTGCATGTGTCACCTACCTGTGTCCTGTGCATGTGTTCCTGTGTATGTGTGCATGTGTCCTGTGCATGTGTCCCTGCGTATGTGTGCATGTGTCACCTACCTGTGTCCTGTGCATGTGTCCCTGTGTCCTGTGCATGTGTCCCTGTGTATGTGTGCATGTGTCCTGTGCATGTGTCACCTACCTGTGTCCTGTGCATGTGTCCCTGTGTATGTGTGCATGTGTCCCTGTGTATGTGTGCATGTGTCCCTGTGTATGTGTGCATGTGCCCCTGTGTATATGTGCATGTGTCACCTACCTGTGTCCTGTGCATGTGTCCCTGTGTATGTGTGCATGTGTCCTGTGCATGTGTCACCTACCTGTGTCCTGTGCATGTGTCCCTGTGTATGTGTGCATGAGTCCTGTGCATGTGTCCCTGTGTATGTGTGCATGTGTCCTGTGCATGTGTCACCTACCTGTGTCCTGTGCATGTGTCCCTGTGTATGTGTGCATGTGTCCCTGTGTATGTGTGCATGTGTCCCGTGCATGTGTCACCTACCTGTGTCCTGTGCATGTGTCCCTGTGTATGTGTCCATCCTACCTGTGTCCTGTGCATGCCTCCGTGTGGCGATCTCCATCCTCCGTGTGCCGCTCTGCACCGATCAGCGTGTCATAATACAATTCTGCCATTCTACTGTTCAAAAGCCGCGCCTCCTCCTCGTCTGTGATAGGCAGAACACTCCATTTTCCAGCAGTCAGCCTATCACGGACATTCTCTCATCCTCATACCACGGACGAGGATGAGAGAATGTCCATGATAGGCTGTACACTGACTGCTGGGAAATTGAGTTTTCTGCCTATCATAGACGAGGAGGTGGCGCGGCTTTTGAACAGTGAATGGCCGCCGAATGGTAATACCACACGCTGGCCGCCATCTGTCTACATGACACACTGATCATGTAGGCAGACGGCAGTGACTCAAGTATAAGTTGAGGGGGGCACTTTCAGCCCAAAAAAAGGGCTGCAAATCTCGATTTATACTCGAGTATATACAGTATCTCTCTCCAAAGCACAGAGTCCCGTGCCTTTCTGCCGCTTTGTTCCTCTGTTATCAGCATGAAAACTTCTGACAAGTTCTCTGGCACAGGAGATGAAAGCAGCTGGAAATTTGTGTCGGGGAGTAGGGGTGCTGAAATTAATCGCTGCATTGATGCATCGCGATTCGGGTGTCCCCGATGCGGCATCGATGCATGCGACCGTAGGAGTCAATTGCCGGTGACGTCATTGCCCCGCCCCTCCTGGGAGAGCGCTCCAATCGTATCCCGTCGTGTACAATGCCCGCCTCTCTCCTCTCACTTCCAGCTCTTCTCACGTCAGCGGAGAATTCTCAGCCCCGCCCGCTGACTGTCACTATCAAATCAGAAGAGAGGCGGGCAGGGCTGAGAATTCCCTGCTGACGTCAGGAGAGACGTGAGACTTGAGAGCAGAGTGGCAGGCCGGGCACAAGCAGTAACATCAGAGGTGTCTATGTTCAGGGCCGCTGATAAGGGGGTACAGGCAGCGTCCTCCTAGCCCACCCACACACTTCACTAGGCTAGCAGGCCGGACTCCGGAGCGATGTCAGGACTCAGTAGGGAGGGACTAATGAGGGAACCTGAGATACCCATTGGCTGAGGAGGCAGCAGGAGCTCCTGCTGCCTCCTCAGGCAATGGGTGCACGGGGAGGCCTGTCCATCACATTCTTTGTCCCGCGGTCTTCCTGACTTGGTACAGGCACTGGATGGAGTGGCTTTCAATGGAGCTTCTGAGCAAAGTTAATTTGCTGACTGAGGTGAGGAAGAGTTTTGTCCAAGTAGTCATAAAGGCAAACTGAGGAGCTGCTAGAAGTGACAGCATGTTTGGATGGATGCTGGGGAAGCCCATCCAATGATAGGTCAGCCAAGTAATCAAAAACTGGCAGCAAAGGAAAACTTACACCACTGGCTTCCTCTGCTGGGCTCTGCAATAAATTATATAATCAGTAAAAGCCTGGCAGAGAAGTGAGCAGAAAAAAAGGTTTATAATCACTTTAACACTGGTTGACCATTCTTCCACTGTTCTGTTAAGCCTCGTACACACGATCTGATTTTCCGCAAACGAAACCTTGGAATTTTGTCCGAAGACGTGTGCCTGGATTTTGCCTTGCATACAAACGGCAAGGAATTGTCGGCCAACAAGTACGAACGTAGTGACGTACTACATGGTTTTTCAGCTCCTTAGCGCCACCCTTCGGGCTCCTTCTGCTAATTTTGTGTTAGTAGAAGTTTGGTGAGTGTCGATTCACGCTTTTCAGCTTGCGCTTTTCAGTTAGTTTCTGAACGGCTGTTCGTCAACCAGACATGTTGCGGAATCGGAGGAGATAACGTGTTATTTATTATTGGCCTTGGAGTTATTGCTTTGACCTAAGTCCAGTCCAGGAACAGGAGGAGGAGGATTTCTTGGACCAAAAATTGGTTGCTTTATTAATCGTGACTAATTATGTCATATCAAATAATATACAAGAACCGCGCTAAAAAATTGAGACAATATACTATAGGGAGTATGTCGGACAACATCCAGCTTTGAATTTCCCAAAAATAAAAATAAATGTAAATTAACTAAAATCATAAAGAATCAAATAAAGTGATATAAAAAAATAAATTTAAATAATTGTACAAAAAGTGTCCCAAAGCCAATTCGGTATCCAATAGTGATCAAACTGAATTTATCAAATGGCACCCAGTGAAGAATCCACCACCTGTAGAAAAACACGCTTACCAGAGGCAAGCTACAAGACAGCTTGTGTTTGCATATGGATATCCTATCAACAGACACAACCCATTCGACCTCCTTGGAAGAGGGACACAGGCAGGAAGGCTCCGTCCAGCGGGTATAGATAATCAACAGGGGGGACCCTTTTTGGCTGCCATTGGAGATGAAGGTAGGTCACCGCTTATCTCCCAACATGTAAATCTGCTTTTGTTGCTGTGTTGGGTAATGTCAGTGTGCAATTATGTCATATGCCTTTGCTGCGGGAGCTCCAGGAGAATAATCCAGATGATTTTTGGAATTATCCAAGGATGACGGACCCCTGCTTTCACCAACTCTTGGCATGGTTGACCTCCTATATTAAGAAGCAGGACTTTTACTTCAAATAACAGTTTGGGAGAAGGCCGTTACATTTTAAAAAATAATGTAATGTAAAATTAACAAGGGACACCAACATAGTCGTATCTTTGATCTTAAAAACTACGGGATAATGGTGTTGTAGTAACTTGCCCAAAAAAAAACAAACAAAAAAAAACATAATAATATAATTCTTGATATCACTAAAAAAAAAGTCTTTGAAAATTCGTTTAAAATAACTCCATCAGTATCACCAGCAAAGCAGCTTCATTATTATCCCATTAAAGAAGAAGAGAATTGTGTGCTGCATTTCGAGATTTAATAATTTGCCACGTCAGTAATGTTAATTCTCCATTACGAACGCTAGTTTACAAGACCGTCCTTGCTTCCGAGCCTGTGTGTTTGTACTTTGGACTTTTGTTTGACGGACTTGTGTACACACGCTCGGAAAATCCGTCAACAAACATTTGTCCGCGGAAAATTTTAAAACCTGCCATCCAACATTTGTCTGCGAAAACTCCGACAACAATTGTCCGATGGAGCGTACAAACAGTCGGATTTTCCGCCAACAGCCTGTCATCATACATTTCCCATCGGAAAATTCAATCGTGTGTACGCGGCTTTATTCTTGCTCCGACAATGATGATCTAGGTTCACAAGGTAAGAAGGGGGGACTTTTAGATATGTAGAAAGGAAATAGAAAAACACTGGGTGGCCGTCCCAGTTTGTAGGATGTCGGAAAGGTTTCAGCTTCGCCCCCCCAAGTCACCACCCTTTAACACGTTTCACCGAAAGGCCCTATACAAGTAAGTCCATGAACAGGTGAACCACATTTCAGCAGCGCCCGCATACGAAAACGGTGTTCAAACCACACATGTGAGGTATCGCCGCGATCGGTAGAGCGACAGCAATAATTCCCTAAATGCCCTAGACCATAGTTGCCAACAGTCCCGATTTTCCCGGGACAATCCCGATTTTGGGACCCTTGTCCCGATTTAATTTTGTCCCGGGTGTTTTCCCGAATTTTTGGGGTTTGTCCCGAGAAAATCGTGAGTGTTTTTGTAAAAAACGGCAACGGCTCCACAAAAATGGCCGCCGTTGCCTCCACGAGTCAGTCACAATGTTCCCCTTGTGTTCAGTGCAGGGGAGAGGGGCAGCCAATCCGCTTCTCTCTTCAGTGTACAAATAGAAAATTCTATTGTACACTGAAGCCTATTGGTTGGAGGGATTGGCAACCCCTCCCCGCTCTACACTGCACACAAGGAAGACGTGATCAGCCTCCACTGCCATCACCCTTCCCCCCCCCTGTGTCCAACGGAGCTCAGGGAATAGTGGGAGTGACGGGAGGGAAGAAGGGAGGCTTTCATCTGGCTGTTCAGGAGTTGTCTGACACTGTGAGTAGTGGCCTGTCAGTGTAGTGGGGGAGAAGAGAGATAGGGGGAGGGGGTGTACTCAGTGTATGGGAGGCTTGGAGCTTTCCCTGCAGTACACTTCTCAAAGGCTGAGGTCCAGCATGGATGGACTGGGGCTCCGCTGGCTGGGGACATTGATGGTCCTGGCTCCCCTCTTGCACACCATGTCACCACCATACCTGCACCCCTCTCCCCCCCGTGTCACCACCATACCTGATTCCCCCTCCCCCCTGTGTCACCACCATACCTGATTCCCCCCTCCCCCCTGTGTCACCACCATACCTGCACCCCTCTCCCCCCGTGTCACCACCATACCTGATTCCCCCTCCCCCCTGTGTCACCAACATACCTGCACCCCCCTCTCCCCCCCGTGTCACCACCATACCTGATTCCCCCTCCCCCCTGTGTCACCAACATACCTGCACCCCCCTCTCCCCCCTGTGTCACCACCATACCTGATTCCCCCCCTCCCCCCTGTGTCACCAACATACCTGCACCCCCCTCTCCCCCCTGTGTCACCACCATACCTGATTCCCCCCTCCCCCCTGTGTCACCAACATACCTGCACCCCCCTCTCCCCCCTGTGTCACCACCATACCTGATTCCCCCCTCTCCCCCCTGTGTCACCAACATACCTGCACCCCCCTCTCCCCCCTGTGTCACCACCATACCTGATTCCCCCCTCTCCCCCCTGTGTCACCACCATACCTGATTCCCCCCCTCCCCCCTGTGTCACCAACATACCTGCACCCCCCTCTCCCCCCTGTGTCACCACCATACCTGATTCCCCCCTCCCCCCTGTGTCACCAACATACCTGCACCCCCCTCTCCCCCCCTGTGTCACCACCATACCTGCACCCCCCTCTCCCCCCTGTGTCACCACCATACCTGATTCCCCCCCTCCCCCCTGTGTCACCAACATACCTGCACCCCCCTCTCCCCCCTGTGTCACCACCATACCTGATTCCCCCCTCCCCCCTGTGTCATCAACATACCTGCACCCCCCTCTCCCCCCTGTGTCACCACCATACCTGATTCCCCCCTCCCCCCTGTGTCACCAACATACCTGCACCCCCCTCTCCCCCCCTGTGTCACCACCATACCTGATTCCCCCCCTCCCCCCTGTGTCACCAACATACCTGCACCCCCCTCTCCCCCCTGTGTCACCACCATACCTGATTCCCCCCCTCCCCCCTGTGTCACCAACATACCTGCACCCCCCTCTCCCCCCCGTGTCACCACCATACCTGATTCCCCCCTCCCCCCTGTGTCACCAACATACCTGCACCCCCCTCTCCCCCCTGTGTCACCACCATACCTGATTCCCCCCTCCCCCCTGTGTCATCAACATACCTGCACCCCCCTCTCCCCCCTGTGTCACCACCATACCTGATTCCCCCCTCCCCCCTGTGTCACCAACATACCTGCACCCCCCTCTCCCCCCCTGTGTCACCACCATACCTGATTCCCCCCTCCCCCCTGTGTCACCAACATACCTGCACCCCCCTCTCCCCCCCTGTGTCACCACCATACCTGATTCCCCCCTCCCCCCTGTGTCACCAACATACCTGCACCCCCCTCTCCCCCCCTGTGTCACCACCATACCTGATTCCCCCCTCCCCCCTGTGTCACCAACATACCTGCACCCCCCTCTCCCCCCCTGTGTCACCACCATACCTGATTCCCCCCTCCCCCCTGTGTCACCAACATACCTGCACCCCCTTCCCCCCCCTCTGCTGGGCCCTTTTAGCCGAAAACCGGTCAAAAATGACCAAAATTGCACCCCCGGCCCTTTTAGCACAAAACGTGTCAAAAATGACCAAAATCGCACCAATGGAACTTTTAGCCGAAAATGGGTCAAAAATGACCAAAATCGCACCCCCGGCCCTTTTAGCCAAAAACCGGTCAAAAATGACCAAAATCGCACCAATGGAACTTTTAGCCGAAAATGGGTCAAAAATGACCAAAATCGCACCCCCGGCCCTTTTAGCCAAAAACCGGTCAAAAATGACCAAAATCGCACCCCCCCGGCCCGTTTAGCACAAAATGGGTCAAAAATGACCAAAATCGCACCCACGGCTCTTTTAGCTGAAAATGGGTCAAAAATGACCAAAATCACACCCCCGGCCCTTTTAGCCCAAAACCCAAAACGGGTCAAAAATGACCAAAATCGCACCCCCGGCCCTTTTAGCCAAAAACTGGTCAAAAATGACCAAAATTGCACCCCCGGCCCTTTTAGCACAAAACGTGTCAAAAATGACCAAAATCGCACCAATGGAACTTTTAGCCGAAAATGGGTCAAAAATGACCAAAATCGCACCCCCGGCCCTTTTAGCCGAAAACCGGTCAAAAATGACCAAAATCGCACCCCCCGGCCCGTTTAGCACAAAATGGGTCAAAAATGACCAAAATCGCACCCCCGGCTCTTTTAGCTGAAAATGGGTCAAAAATGACCAAAATCACACCCCTGGCCCTTTTAGCCCAAAACGGGTCAAAAATGACCAAAATCGCACCCCCGGACCTTTTAGCCGAAAACAGGTCAAAAATGACCAAAATCGCACCCCCGGCCATTTTAGCACAAAATGGGTCAAAAATAACCAAAATTGCACCCCCGGCCCTTTTAGCACAAAATGGGTCAAAAATGACCAAAATCGCACCCCGGCTCTTTTAGCTGAAAATGGGTCAAAAATGACCAAAATCGCACCCCCGGCCCTTTTAGCCCAAAACGGGTCAAAAATAACAAAAATCGCACCAACGGAACTTTTAGCTGAAAATGGGTCAAAAATGACCAAAATCGCACCCCCGGCCCTTTTAGCCGAAAACCGGTCAAAAATGACCAAAATCGAACCCCCCGGCCCGTTTAGCACAAAATGGGTCAAAAATAACCAAAATCGCACCCCCGGCTCTTTTAGCTGAAAATGGGTCAAAAATGACCAAAATCACACCCCCGGCCCTTTTAGCCCAAAACGGGTCAAAAATGACCAAAATCGCACCCCCGGCCCTTTTAGCACAAAACGTTCAAAAATGACCAAAATCGCACCCCCGGAACTTTTAGCCGAAAATGGGTCAAAAATGACCAAAATCGCACCCCCGGCCCTTTTAGCCGAAAACCGGTCAAAAATGACCAAAATCGCACCCCCGGCCCTTTTAGCACAAAATGGGTCAAAAATGACCAAAATCTCACCCCGGCTCTTTTAGCTGAAAATGGGTCAAAAATGACCAAAATCGCACCCCCGGCCCTTTTAGCCCAAAACGGGTCAAAAATGACAAAAATCGTACCCCCGGCCCTTTTAGCCGAAAACCGGTCAAAAATGACCAAAATTGCACCCCCGGCCCTTTTAGCACAAAACGTGTCAAAAATGACCAAAATCGCACCAATGGAACTTTTAGCCGAAAATGGGTCAAAAATGACCAAAATCGCACCCCCGGCCCTTTTAGCCAAAAACCGGTCAAAAATGACCAAAATCGAACCCCCCGGCCCGTTTAGCACAAAATGGGTCAAAAATAACCAAAACATACCTGCACCCCCCTCTCCCCCCTGTGTCACCACCATACCTGATTCCCCCCTCCCCCCTGTGTCACCAACATACCTGCACCCCCCTCTCCCCCCCTGTGTCACCAACATACCTGCACCCCCCTCTCCCCCCTGTGTCACCACCATACCTGATTCCCCCCCTCCCCCCTGTGTCACCAACATACCTGCACCCCCCTCTCCCCCCCGTGTCACCACCATACCTGATTCCCCCCTCCCCCCTGTGTCACCAACATACCTGCACCCCCCTCTCCCCCCTGTGTCACCACCATACCTGATTCCCCCCTCCCCCCTGTGTCATCAACATACCTGCACCCCCCTCTCCCCCCTGTGTCACCACCATACCTGATTCCCCCCTCCCCCCTGTGTCACCAACATACCTGCACCCCCCTCTCCCCCCCTGTGTCACCACCATACCTGATTCCCCCCTCCCCCCTGTGTCACCAACATACCTGCACCCCCCTCTCCCCCCCTGTGTCACCACCATACCTGATTCCCCCCTCCCCCCTGTGTCACCAACATACCTGCACCCCCCTCTCCCCCCCTGTGTCACCACCATACCTGATTCCCCCCTCCCCCCTGTGTCACCAACATACCTGCACCCCCCTCTCCCCCCCTGTGTCACCACCATACCTGATTCCCCCCTCCCCCCTGTGTCACCAACATACCTGCACCCCCTTCTCCCCCCTCTGCTGGGGGCACCTTATGTAAGGACAGACTCTGCTGGGGGAACCTGATGGCAACTGGTGGCAGGCGACGTGGCAGGTGACACGCTCAGGGGTCCCACTGATTCTGCATTATGGTGAGTTGAATGAATTCATTATTTATATTACAATGTAATAATAGTAATAATGCGCTTCAATCATCCTGACACCATAACAACCATGGTGCCGGGATGATTGAAGCGCTAACACCAGGTGTTTGGAGTATCTTTATCTGCTGATTGTTAAACTCTGGAATACACATTGCTATTATGGTGTAGGGTCTGGGTCTGCTTTCCCTCCATCCCTCTACCCCCCTTTCCCTCTGCATCCCTCATTCACCTCAGACTCTAACCACACCCCATTTAGCCACGCCCATGTAAGCCACGCCCACTATTTCACGTAAACCACGCCCAACACGCCGCATTTTTCCTTTTTTATATGCCACGCCTACTAACGCATGCCCCGCCCCCTAATTATAGGCTGACTCCGCCTACAGCCAAAAAAAGTGTCCCTAATTTTTTTTTCCCAATGTTGGCAACTATGCCCTAGACCTCCTCTGTAACTCAAAACATGCAACCTGTAGAATTTTTTAAACGTCACCTATGGAGATTTTTAAGGGTAAAAGTTTGTCGCCATTCCACGAGCGGGCGCAATTGTGAAGCGTGACATGTTGGGTATCAACTTACTCGACGTCACATTATCTTTCACAATATAAAAAAAAATTGCACTAACTTTACTGTTGTCTTATTTTCTAATTCAAAAAAAGTGTATTTTTTCCAAGAAAATTGTGCTTGTAAGACTGCTGCGCAAACACAATGTGACAGAAAGTATCACAACGACCGCCATTTTATTCTCTAGGATGTTAGAAAAAAATATATAATGTTTGGGGGGTTCTAAGTAATTTTCTAGCAAAAAAAAAATGTTTTTAACTTCTAAACAACAAATCTCAAAAAGAGGCTCGGTCCTTAAGTGGTTAAAGCTTACATTTAAAAACTATACTATAAAACTTCAAGACCCCTTTCACACTGGGCCGCGCCGTGTTAGCAGTAAAAGGCTTTTCGTTTTAGCGGCGCTTTACCGTCATTTTAGCTGTGCTTTTCGGCAGCTAGCGGGGCGCTTTTAACCCCCGCTAGCGGCCGAACAAAGGGTTAAAAGCACCCGTGTTGCGGTGCTGCCGAAGCATGGCACAGCAACGCTGCCCATGCCTTTCAAAGGGCAGGGCAAACCGCCCCAAAGATGCCGCTTGCAGGACTTTTTTCCATGTCCCCCAAGCGCACCGCCCCAGTGTGAAAGCACTCGGGCTTTTACACTGGGGAGGCTTGAGAGGCGCTTTTCAGGCGCTTTACATGCGCTATTTTTAGCGCTAAAATGCCTGAAAAGCGCCTTCAGTGTGAAAGGGGTCTAAAGGTTAATAAGAACAACATTCTAAAAGCTCATACTAAACTATTCACTTTTTGGTATTATACTAGCTTTAAAATATAGACAATCCAGGCAATAATGATCCAATCAAAAAGCAAAATACATCTGAGGGTTTTCTCTGAACCAAGTCATGATCCAGGGAAAAGTACCATATTTCAAACTGACAGCGCTCTCCTGTCTGTGGTTAGGCTATCTTATAAAAATTCCCACTTCTGTACACACTGCTTCACATACCAGTTTTTACAAAAAATTAGTTGAGTTGTAAAATATCTTCTTTTGAAACAACTAACTTAAAGAGTGACTCCACTTTTGTTGAGAAAAATAAAAACATTTCCCTCTGGGGTGATCTATATACATTGCAGGGATTTTAACAAACCTTGTAACAGATTACCTTTTGTTGCTGTGAAGAAATAGCTGTTTGTTCTAGCAGACTGCATACAGATTATGAATGGGAGGGTCTGGTTCATTATAATCATTATAAACTGGTTCATTTTCTGTGTTCTAATCAGGAAAGCTGCAGTGTCTGCATCCCTTTAGAGGTAGAGGTATTTTTTTTTTTTTACCAAAAACATTTGAACCCCCTCCCCCCTCCCTGCCCTACACTGACCCAAACTTGTGCGGGCATAATCCCTAAACTGGTTGTTATCTGGGAAACATTCTAACTTCCTTATAAACAGTGGAGTGTAGAACAGTTGGTTCAGTCTCCGGACACTAAATAAAATAGAAAATATCAACCACATCAATTGTAGAACATGTAGTATGGTCTCTCGATCTTCTTGTTGTTTCCATTTAGCTGCAACTGGTAAGTCCCGGATAGAGTTCCAATGTATATGGTGCTGCTTCCCAGAACTGTGTGGGGTAAAGTCTCGCTGCACGATGCATGTTGACTGTAGGACCTCTTCTCACTCCAGAGCCCCGGAGGGTAATTTGACTCTTGTAATCAGGATTTGTACTGTAAACTTGCACTGGTTAGAGACGTTTCCTGGTCTCAGACACGTTATCGATGGGACTTGATCAATCAGCTTGTTGAGGGTTAACTCGTCGTTCCAACCAAAAGATTACTTCCTCTGAGTCCTCAAAGAAAATCGCGCGTCCTTCATGCTCCACCCTGAGCCGAGCTGGAAAGAGCATGGAGTACTTGTATTGCAGACCTCTTAGCTTACGTTTGGCCTCCATAAAACTCTGACGACGGCGCTGTACCTCTGCCGAGAAGTCTGGGAAAATAGCTACTTTAACGTTCCCAACTGGGATATTGCCCTTCTCTCTTGCCATTCTCAAAGCAGTGTCCCGATCCTTATAGTTAAGGAGTTTTGCTATGAACGTGCGGGGAGGAGCTCCTTGTGGAGGGGGTCTTGCTGGCATGCGATGTGCCCGTTCTACCGCAAACATGGGGGAAAAAACTTCTCTTCCATAAGTATTGATCAGTAGTTGTTCCAAAAAAGTGGAAGTGTCCTTCCCTTCAGACCTTTCCGGCAGGCCTATCAGAGGTATATTACATCTTCTCAGCCTGTTCTCCATATCATCTTGCTTTAAAAGGAGTTGCTGTATTTGCCTTTGCACTCGGTCTGAGGATGTTTGTAAGGGTGAGATAGCATCCTCCACCTCGCCCAGCCTGGTCTCAGTTTCTTTCACTCTTTCCCTGAGTTTTTGAAAGTCCTGCCTGATAAGAGAAATATCCACCTTGACCTCCTCAATTTGTGCTGTGAGAGAGGTTCTGCAAAAGGTGATTGCTTCCAGGAGTTTGTCAGTGTCACTCGCAGTTCGTTCTCCTGCTCCAGTTTTCTCAGTTGTTCCCTCCTCCTCCATATCTTCTTTTTCTGTTCGGCGGTACTGATCCAGTTTTGCTGCCGCTGCCTTTTGTGCCTTGAATGGTGACATTTTATGGAGGTTCCAGGTGAAACCCAGAGAACTTCCAAATTTAGTATAACAACCTGACTTGCTGGTTAATTAAAGATAAATGCAGCCTCGTGCCCTGTAACCTTCTGCCTTAGAGGATATACGTTGTTGTACAATGCAGGTGCATGCAATCTCTCCTCACCACTTTAGCTGATGGTATTCTGTGTTTGTGACCCTCAGGGTATAAGGGATCCCAGTGGGAGCTGTCAGGAGGGAGACACCAGGGCTGTAATTTATGCAGAATATACAGGCAGGGAAAGCAGGTGTGCCAAGATGGCCACCGTACACCTCATGGAAGCCTAGGCCGCAGTCCGGACCGGGTGTATTTGTCTGCTATCTCGGGGTCCCCACTTGCCAAATAAGCACTATATTTCTTGTCCCTCTCCCTGTGAGAATTGTCTAGTGACAGGGTACCTTGGATTGGCTTGTATCTCGACTCAGGGCCGGAGGATCGGAGGACCAAGATGGCCGCGGCCTCCAGGAATAGGGCGAAGCCGCGGTCTTGCTTAGAATCGGCCGCCGTGCGGGAGATCGGCGCTCCGTTCGGGCCGCCATGTGACCTATCGGTTCAGGAAGGAGCCCAGGGTGTTGCCAGAGCCTCAGGGATGTGATCCAGCTGGTTTGGTTGCACAGAGAGTCCAGGATGGAGAGGATTAAGGAGTAATAGACGGAGCTCTCAGGAAAAGCGTCCTACTGCATGCTGTGCCAGGCCACGCCCCAGAGGAGAGGTAGAGGTATTTAACCCTTTGAGTATCTCACCAAAACAAAATTCTTATTGCAAGCAGGGGTGCATAAAATGTGACAAAAAAGGAAGAAAGGACACAGGAGCTCACCGCCGTCACCTGCTGCATGTCCCACAGTTCGCCGCCGTCACTCACGACCAGGATGGGGTAAGTGTGTGCCGGGCAGACGGTGAGCGGGGGGGTTACAGAGGCTGCATATGATGAGCACAAAGGCTACATATGATGGGGCACAGTGGCTGCATTTGATGGGGCACAGAGGCTGCATTTGATGGGGCACAGTGGCTGCATTTGATGGGGCACAGTGGCTGCATTTGATGGGGCACAGTGGCTGCATTTGATGGGGCACAGTGGCTGCATTTGATGGGGCACAGAGGCTGCATTTGATGGGGCACAGTGGCTGCATTTGATGGGGCACTGTGGCTGCATTTGATGGGGCACAGAGGCTGCATTTGATGGGGCACAGAGGCTGCATTTGATGGGGCACAGAGGCTGCATTTGATGGGGCACAGTGGCTGCATTTGATGGGACACTGTGGCTGCATTTGATGGGGCACTGTGGCTGCATTTGATGGGGCACAGAGGCTGAATATGATGGGCACAGAGGCTGCAATTGATGGGCACAGTGAGGCTGCAATTGATGTTTTTTTTTCAGTATTTTTCAGAATTTTTCAGTTTGTTTGCGCCCCCCAAAAAACTTTGAGCACCAGCCGCCACTGACGGACAGTGTACAGAAAGCCTCCAGCTTGTCGTACTGCTTTGAATTTTACATAAAATGACAGCAATTGCAGATTAAAAAGTAGAAGTAATGTGCAATAACATGCAATTACAGCACAGCTTGTAAATAAACTGTATATGCTTTTTTTATTTGCTATATTTTTTTCTGCAAAATTGGAGTTATCGTTTAAAATACTCAGTTCAAATGATTACATTTGTAATTAAAAAAAAGTGTACCCAAAGTAACTTTTATTTACTATTTATGAAAAATAACTGTTATAGATACATATGAGCGTATTTATAAAAGATCCGCAGAGCCATTCCTCTTGCAAAACTGCCTGTACATTTGTTCTGTGCAAATGCCGGCTAGATTGAAAATTACTAGGTTATTTTTATGTTTTTCATTCATAGAATAGCATCAGGAGAATACCACATTATGGCCCACCAGATGAAGTTGACATTCATAGTAAATAAATATTTGGTATGATCATTGGCTCCATCTAGTGGCGGTAATGCAGTATTTTCCTAAATCATGCTAATCTTATAAATGAAGAACATGTGACCTGAAGAAAAAATAACTAGTAACATTCGATTTTGCTGGCATTCGCACAGAATGAATATACATGCAGTTTCACAGGACTAGTAGCTCTGCAAATCATTTTATTAATACATCCCCACCTAAATAAATACAATTCAATAAAATTCTCAAATGCAGGACCACCTACTGCCACAAATTAACATATTCAAATTCAACATCCAGTTCTAAAAAGGCAGCAGTCGCCTACTCAGAAGACCTGACTTGAAAAGAGATGTCACTGGCTGACAAATACAGGATTTCTTGTTAAACTTCAAAAGATTCAACCAATTACCAAATCATTTATACAAATGCACATGAACTATCTGAAGGCAGATTATCCGTGTTCTTCATACAGCATATAGCATTAATAATACATTAGACATCACAGACTTCTGTGCAGGGCTATTTAGGAAAACTGACGATGATGTTTTATTAGTGGATCTACAAATACTTCACCTTTCAAACTCTCAATATGCCCTGAAACTAAGGAACATGTAAAAAGAAGAGCAGGCCAACTCCCGTGTGGTTAATTGGCTAGATACTGCAACCTTTCTTATATCCCCGATCAGCTTGAAGCCCACCCTAGAGTCAAAATCTAGGAACAAAATACGCACAAAAAATTGAACGCTAGGATGATAATGTTATTTTTATTACATGTAAATCATAACATGGCTTGTATGGTGATTTTTAAGTACGGTATGTCACATCAGGATTTTTTTTTTTTTTTTTTTTTTTTACAAAATGGGATTTACACTTCAAATATGTAAATGCTTTAACAGTAACATACATAGTAAGATCCTTACAGCGGGGTTCGGTAACGCAGCCTGGCATGCAAATCTCTGGTTTGCCATGTCACCCAGCTCCTACCACCAGGACCGCACAAAATCACTGGCACTTAAAGAGGAGTTCCCATTTAAAAAAAAAAAATTAAAAGTCAGCAGCTACAAATACTGCAGCTACTGACTTTTAATAATCGGACACTTACCTGTCCCACGGTCCTGCGATGCGGGGGATAGAAGCCCCGCTCATCTCCCGCACCGTTCGGCAGCGCCGGTATTGCAACTGTGGGCGCCAGGCTGTGGCTTCACAGCCGGGCACCCACTGCGCATGCGCGAGTGGCGCAGCGCACCGTGATTGTGATCAGTCATCTGGGACCTGTAATGTGTCCCAGATGATTGACAAGTGGGAGGGAGCAGAGCTATGCCCTTCCTGCACCGAGGGGAAGTGATGTCACCAGCCCAGGACTGAAAGAGGCAGACTACGAGGGACACCCTAGCAACAGGCATTTAGTGGCGAGTTAAAAAAAAAAAACATTTTTTCAAATTTTTTTTTATTTTTTTTTTTAGGAACATTCATGCATTTGTATTTTTTTTTTGAGTGGAACACCTCTTTAAGGTAAAGCTGATCTTAGTGGTGCAGACAGAAAGGATAGTGGTTAAATTGATGTGCACATGGCAGAACATGTGTGTGCAGGGAGTACAGGGGTGGAACAGATGTGCACTGTGGTATAGCAGCAGAACAGGTGTGCAGTGGGGATAGATTAGGTGTAGGGCAGCGACGTGCAGTCAGGGGAGGCAGGTGAGGCAGAGCCTCACCTGCCATGAACATAAAAAAAAAAAAGAAAAAAAAAAAAGAAGGAATATTGAGCTTCAAGGGTTGTAGCACGGCGACATGGGGTCACAGACCCCCACAATTTGGGGGGTAGGTAGATGAAGTCCTATCCCGCAACTGGGGCTCCTATCATCTCTGGAGATGTGGGGCTTCTTGTACAGCCTGTAAGAAGCTACATACAGAGCAGCCAGTTAAAATACAAGCTGGCACACTCTGTTTGCAGCAGACTGAGAGGATGAGCTCACAGTGCCTCTCCTCACTTCTTGTCAGAGGCACTGAGCTCAATGGACAGCTTGGAGCCTTGGACCAATGGTAAAGTACCATTGGCCCAAGCTGTCCAATAAAAAATGCTGCAGTAGGGGCTCTCCTCTCACTGCAGTGTCATAGAAGAAGGCATGTGTCTAAAAGACAAATACTCCCTTCCAGCCCAGCCCTCTTAACTCATACCTCCCAACATTTTGAGATGGGAATCAGGGACACCTACTAGCAAACGTATGTAGGCATAGGACATACCCCCTGCCACACCCCCTTAACCACTTCAATACCAGGTACTTATACACCTTCCTGCCCAAGCCAATTTTCAGCTTTCAGCGCTGTTGCAATTTAAATGACAATTGTGCAATCATACAACACTGTACCCAAACTAATTTTTTATCATTTTGTTCCCACAAATAGAACTTTCTTTTGGTGGAATTTAATCACCTCTGCGATATTTATTTTTTGCGCAACATATAAAAAAATACTGAAAGTTTCTGTTAAAAAATTTTTGTAAATAATTACGTTTTCTTCTTCAATAACAGGCACTGATATGGCTGCACTGATGGGCACTGATAAGGCAGCACTGATGGGCACCGATGAGGTGGCACCAATGAGGTGGCACTGACGGGCATCATGATGGGCACTGATAGGTGGCACTGATGGGCACTCATAGGCGGCACTGATGGGTACTTATGGGTGGCACTGATAGGTGGCACGGATGGGCACTGATGGGCATGGATGGGCCACATGTTGCCCCCTTTCCTGGTGGTCCTGGCGGCTTCCCTGGTGGCCTAATGTGGGCTGTGCTGATAAACCCCCCCGTCAGGAGAGCCGCCGATCGGACGTGAGTGAGGAAAAGCCGATCGACGGCTTTTCCTGTTTACATTGTGATCAGCCGTGATTGGACACGGCTGATCACGTGGTAAAGAGCCTCAGACGGAGGCGCTTTACCAAGATCGGTGTAGCTCACTGAGACTGCCATCAGTCAAAGCAGCTGGCGGATCCAGACTTTGGAAATCAGGATGACACTCTGTCTCAACTAATAGCAGTGAGGTCTGAAGTCCGCTCTCCGCTGAAAACGGGTCACAGGAGTGCAAAACGAATTGCACTCCTGTGACCCTTAGGAGAAGCCCAGCCTAAAAAGCTCAGGCTGGACTTCTCCTTTAGGTTTGCAGGTGCATGAATTGGGCCTTGTTTGAGGTTTGAAGTTACAGGAATTGGGACTGTTGCAGAACTAATCAGGGGGTCTAAAATATAAACGTGTATAAACCTGTTTATATAACATGTGTGCACCAATTAATATAAAAATATGACAACAAACTACAAGACTTCAGCAGACTATTGTAATCTGGAAGGCTGGTTGTTTAATGCTTTTAAAAACGGCACTTGATGCGGAAAAGGCTGCTGACCTGCTTTACAGTGTCAGGGATTCTGTAGGAATTGTTTCTTTATCGCGCAGCACCAAATATGTTGATGTTTTCTATATAAAGTCTAATAAATGGTTCAATAATAACATAGGTTAATGCTGGTGGATTTGCTGTGGAACCCTATAATTTGCTAGGCAAGTCATAGTTTACCCCGTCGCCCTGCGGGAGAAGCAGAAAGATATCATTATTTTCACCCAAGCCCTAATGGGAAAGCCGCCCCGCTCATAACTTAGCAGTTGTTCCCAGAATTATTAATACCCCCCCCCCCCGATATTTCACTTCTGCTTTCATGACTCTAAGCAGAGCATGGAGGGATATTGGAAAAGACCATGAAAAGCTGGAGTGTAAAGCACCCAAAGGAGAAAGAAAACGTTATGTTTTGCTGAAATTAACAAAGCTACTAATTAACAAGGGGTTGATTTATGAGCTGCCAGCCTGAACACTGCTTCCCATGTAATCTTCTCACTTCATTAAAGTATATAAAAAATCCTTGAGAACACAGAGATTTATTATAGCCAGGTACAGTAGTAGCAATCTTGATATGGCACATGCTCCTGAGAGGCTGAAGGGACCATCTGCCCTACTGTCTCCTCTGTTCACACAGACCACCAGTCCAAGTCTACACTTGCCAGTGGGATGCGGACAACAGCTGCATCTGGGCTCTGGGGTAAGCGGAGACAGTTCCCACTCTACATCAGCTGGTCTACTGCCCTGTAGTGTACTTGCACCAATGTAAAGTGTGCCCAGCACATGTGCTACATAGTTGCCAACATTGTAAAAAAAATGTACAGGGACACTTTTTAAATTATAATTAGGGGGTGGGGCATTCATTTGTAGGCGTGGCATCACTGGGAAAGAAAAATGCAGCGCAGAATGGGCATCGTTTAAGTGAAACAGTGGGCATGGCTCAAATGAGGGTGTGGTGGGAGTCTGAGATGAGGGATAGAGGGACAAAGAGGGAGGGAGAGAGAGAAAGAAAGAGATAGGGAAGGAAGGAGACAGAAAGAAGGAAAGAGGGATGGGGGGACAGCAGGCCCAGATCCTACACCACAATAGAAATATGTGTATTCCAGAGTTTAACAATCAGCAGATAAAGATACTCCAAACATCTGGTGTTAGCGCTTCAATCATCATGGCACCATGGTTGTTATGGTGTCAGAATGATTGAAGCACATTATTTCTATTATTACATTGTAATATAAAATGAAATCATTCAACTCACCAGGCAGAATCAGTGGGACCCCTGAGCGTGTCACTCGCCACGTAGCCTGCCACCAGATGCCATCAGGTGTCCCCAGCAGAGCCCGGTCTTTACATCAGTGTCCCCAGCAGAGCTCAGTCCATACATCAGTGTCCCCAGCAGAGCCCGCTTCTCAGTGTCCCCAGCAGAGCCCGGTCCATACCTCAGTGTCCCCAGCAGAGTCCGCCCCTCAGTGTCCCCAGCAGAGCCTGGTCCATACCTCAGTGTCCCCAGCAGAGCCCGGTCCATACCTCAGTGTCCCCAGCAGAGCCCGGTCCATACCTCAGTGTCCCCAGCAGAGCCCGGTCCATACCTCAGTGTCCCCAGCAGAGCCTGCTCCTCAGTGTCCCCAGCAGAGCCTGGTCCATACCTCAGTGTCCCCAGCAGAGCCCGGTCCATACCTCAGTGTCCCCAGCAGAGCCCGGTCCATACCTCAGTGTCCCCAGCAGAGCCCGGTCCATACCTCAGTGTCCCCAGCAGAGCCTGGTCCTCAGTGTCCCCAGCAGAGCCCAGTCCTCAGTGTCCCTGCTCGTCAGACACACGGGGGAGGAGGGTTGGCTGCAGCTGATCTCTTCCTTGTGTTCAGTGGAGAGGGAACGGGTCTCCAATCCATGCAGCCAATAGGCTTCTGTGTACAAGAGAATTGTCTACTTGTACACTGAAGAGAGAAGCCGATTGGCTGCCCCTCTCCACTGAACATACGGGGGAAACCGTACTCGCGGCAGCGGTCCCCCTTTGTGTAGCCCGCTGCCGTTTTTCACAAAAAACATTCCTGATTTTACCGCGACAAAAGTACAATCCCGTGATTTTAATCGGGACGAGCTCCGATTGGGACGAGGGTCTTAAAATTGGGATTGTCCCAGGAAAATCGGGACTGTTGGCAAGTATGGTGCTACATTCCCCAATGTAGAGCTGTGCAGCAAAGATATAGGGCTGGCTACCTGGTACTTCCCAATGCTTGGCCATTTCATATCAGATCACATGGCCCAGCTTGAAGAAGCATTTGTGCACCCCTGCAATGGGAGATCCAGTGTACAGGCAGTCCCCGGTTTACAAACATCCAACCTACAAATGACTCCTACTTACAAGTGTAGGGAGACAACAGGAAGTGAGAGGAAATCTACCCCTTGGAAGGGAAATTCCCTTCAGTAAGAGTTATCTTGGGAAAAAGGTGTCTCCCATTGAAGCTTTATCACTAATCGTTGTTTCCACAACAATCCAAAATTTTCAAAATCCAATTGTCATTAGGACAGTGAGGTGAAATCTTCAGAACAGGGGCACAGACAGAAAAACAAATGTTACAGGGCTGTTAACCCTTCCTTATGCCAACCAAAAAAAACGTAAAAATTATTGTTTTGGCTGTAGTTACACTTAAAAATCTACCTGTTCCGACTTACAAACAAATTCAACTTAAAGGGTAATTTCCCCTTTACAATGTCCAAAAGGTACCTCATCAGGAGGGATGTTTTGGAGCATTCTAATTGGTCAGCACCTTCACATGGGTGGGGTCGACCAATCAGCAGCCGCATAGCCCGTCCTGTCAGCTATGGAGAAGACGTCTGGATGCGGAGGGGTTCTCTAAGCCCCAGAATCCTGACGCAGATATACCGAGGCTTAGAACAGGAGAATGGTTGTCCTGTGTAAGTTCACCTTACAGATTTTTCTGTAAAAGGTGAACTTACACTTTACGAACAAACATACAGACATTGGGGTTTACTAAAGGCAAATCCACTGTGCACTACAAGTACTCTTGGAAGTGCAGTCGCTGTAGATCTGAGGGGGACATGCTAGAAAAATTTAAAAAACTGCATCTTTTGCTTGTCATCAGCAGAGCTTCCCCTCATTTCAGATCTTCCCCTCAGATCTACAGCGACTGCACTTGCAAGTGCTATTGCAGCGCACAGTGGATTTTCCTTTAGTAAATCAACCCCATTATCTTGTTTGGGGGGGTTATCAAGAAACAGGAGAGCCTAAAACAAATACTGCAACAGGGTCCTTACCTCTATAGCTATGCCACTGTACACAGCTTAGCCTGTATTTAAACTGACTTAGGGGGAAACTAATATTCATCCTGACTTTCCTGCTCTCTAAATAACTAGTAATTTGTATATTATTACAATTTTTCAGATTTTGTTTGAATGGCCTTAAAGTGAACCACGTCATCCCTGCTGCCAACCCTTCTAATGGTATCTGTGCATTGAGGTTGTTGCAAGCCCTTTATTGTTTCCCTTTCTCATGTCACCACCTTCCAGCAATCTCTAGATAGCAGCTGTAAATCCCAGACTGCAGAGCAGACTTTTGAAGATACAGTCTTTCTGGATGCAACGTGGTTGATTTACTAAATCTAGAGAGTGCAAAATCTGGTGCAGCTCTGCATAGAAAGCAATCAGAATTCAGGGTTGTTTTTGGTAAAAGCTTAATTGAACAACCTGAAGTTAGAAGCCGATTGGCTACCATGTACAGCTGCACCAGACTTTGCACTCTCCAGTTTTAGTAAATCAATCCTAATGGCCTTATACCTTCATTTCCAAATGGCTGGAGCATTTATTTTTTCTATTGACTGAAATTAGCTAAAAGAAAAGATAATAAAAAGATAATAATAATAATAATAATAATAATAATTCAAATCAATGAGGAAAAGGGGGGGGGGGGGTTTAAGAAAGCTAAATCAAATATAAAAGTGTAGCCCCAGTCCAAGGC
The DNA here is from genome assembly GCF_042186555.1 of Aquarana catesbeiana. NCBI lineage: Eukaryota > Metazoa > Chordata > Amphibia > Anura > Ranidae > Aquarana > Aquarana catesbeiana. The sequence continues at coordinate 40,820,656 of NC_133335.1, read as the reverse complement.
ACTCCCTGGACTACAGCTGCACGGACCAAGTTGTCCTTCTTTCCTCCTCATTTTGGTCTGATCTAAATAGTTGTATATAAAATGCACTATTTAGCTTTCAAAAAGTGCTAAACTTCTAAATTGCTGCATTTGTAAAGGTCAAAAGCCAATATAAAGGAATAGTAGTGAAAAAAAAAAAAAAAAAGCACTTGTGGGTTTAACCAACCAATTTTTTTTTTAATTTTGCATAATTCTCCTTTAACCACTTCAGCCCGGAAGGATTTATCCCCTTCCTGACCGGAGCACTTTTAGTGATACAGCACTGCGTCGGTTTAGCTGACAACTGCGCGGTCGTGCGACGTTGCACCCAAACAAAATTGACGTCCTTTTTTTCTCACAAAATTTCTTTTGGTGGTATTTGATCACCTCTGCAGTTTTTGTTTTTATAAACAAAAAAAAGAGCGACAATTTTGAAAAGAAAAGCAATAAGTTTTACTTTTTTTGCTATAATAAATATCCCCCCCAAAAAATATAAAAAAAAAAAACAAAACAAATTTCCTTTCTCAGTTTAGGCCGATATGTATTCTTTTACATATTTTTGGTAAAAAAAAAAACAAAAAAAACCGCAGTAAGTGTAGCAGGACCCGCGGGCACGGTCATGGAGTACGCGGCAGGTGCGCGTACGTGTCCACAATGCCGCAATTTAAAGGGGACGTACCTGTACGCCCATTTGCCCAGCCGTGCCATTGTGCCGACGTACATCGCCGTGCACTGGTCGGCTAGTGGTTAAGGGGGCATAGCAGGGGGCGTGTCCTATGCCTACATAATTTTGCTAATAGGTGTCCCTTGTTCCCATCTCAAAAAGTTGTGAGGTATACATGTCCTACAGTCGCTCACACACAGCCAGTGGTACAGCGGTTCTCCCTCTCAGCTGTGTGAGGAAAGTGAAAGAGAAGACACAGATGCTGCAGGGCTGATTGCAGCCCGAGGAAAGCCCAGCCCACCACACGGGTACACAGAGGAAGAGGTAAATGCTGCTGCTGTGCAGCCTAGGAAAGAAGAGAGCCTGCTGAGAGGAGCAATGACTGTTGGGAGCTGTAGTCCCCAGGGAGACGGAGCACATGCTGCAGATTGACTCTGGAACTACAGATCCCAGAGTTACCAGAGCTTTGCAGGAGTATTATTTTGTGGTGCTAAATCATTTGTATGAAACATGTTGATGATAAAAGAAACAGTAACAATAGAATCCCAGCAATAGATCCCCACACAACAATAGACTCCCCCAGCAACAATGGACTCCACCCCAACAAAGATAGATTCCCTGCAGCAACAGTGAACTACCCAAATAAAATATCACACCCAGTAACAAATTATCCACCCAAGCAACATTTGACCCCCCCCCAGCAGCAACAACAGATCTTCCAGCAGCCAGCATCAATAGATGCTCCAGCAGCCAGTAAAAATAGACCTCTCCCTCAACAGTAGATCCCTTCCAGCAACATAAGACCCCCCCCAGCAACAATAGATCCCCCATCAGCAACAATAGACCCTCACACAAAATCAGATCCCCACCAGTGACAATAGATCCCCCAGCAGCCAACATCAATAGACCCTCCAGCACAACCCACACCCCATGCTATTACATACAATCAGTGCTGGAGGTGCCGGAACTGTGTTCCCGCTGAAAAAAAGCCCTGGTCAGAGGGTTTGTAAGGTCATTGACATCTTGGACCAGAGGAACCAAACACCATTGTCACCTTCAGGGGTAAACAATACAAAAGTAAAAGTGTATTTTTATACAAAATTTTCACAGCTGCGGTCTAGGGATTGCTAGAAAGGCGAGACATGAAATAGTGTGACGAAAATCTTACACCAGCCTCTATGTGCATGTTTTATTAGATGGGATAGCAAGAGGAACAGCATGGGTTACTTTAAATCTGAACTTACAAAAAATACAAGAGTATTAAGAGGTCCTCCCAGTGTCTAGCACAACCCTCTACAGAGCACCAATTCACATGATAAGAAGCTGATGCATTACTAAGAACTACTCAAAAAAGACTGCAGAAAAAAAGGTTTTCCTAAATCCCTCCCCTGGGACTAAAGCCTTTATTACAACTTTAAGGAGTGTGGATAATAGGGCGCTCTGGATAGCAAGGAGACTTTAACAATGACTGGCTCTTGAAATGTGATTGATGCACCACAGCAGCACTTCATATGGGGGAAGAACACGTGTTAGAAAGTTTTTTTGATCTAATATCTAATACATCAATTAACAAATGAATGAATGGAGTAGATCTTTACAGAATAATTGAGTTTTATATATATATATATATATATATATATATATATATATATATATACACATACACACACACACACACACACACACACATACATACTATAACTTTTAGTCTATATACATACATATATATATATATATATATATATATAAATGAACATCAGGTGGGTTACCTTCTTATCTTGAAGTCCTTGTTCAATCAAAGCACCGTCAAGGTGGACTCCCAAAACTCCACCATAAATGATAGAAAAAACACATGGAACGATGCTTGATGCCAAAAAGTGTCCTTTTACTGAAAAGTTAATCCATTAATTGTTTCAAAATATAAGCAAGCCACTGTACAGTTCCGAGCACAACTCGCTCTTCGTCAGGCTTTTCAGGCTGTGTGTGAAAGGCTAAACCACACTGTGTTCCTTTATCCACACCCAGTCTGATACACACCTGTGTCACATAATTAATTATCCTATACAAAACACCTAAAACCATTCCAAATTTAACCCTATTGAATAAACCTACTACCCTAAAACCATCCTAAATACCCCAATAGGGGATAATCTACAAGATAGGTTCATCATATTACATCTCAAATATCCTCATCATATCACTTATGAACCAATTATATTATCTCATTTAGTTAGCTCGGTGTTTTGTAAATATTTCTCATGAATATACATATGTTGCTATTTCTATACATGTCTCAAGTTTCTTCATGGATTCCAGTTGATATTCTGCTATCTAGTATTTCCAACGGGAGCCTTTTGTGATCAATCTAAAGAAAATATAACATATTCAAAAATAGTCATACCTCTAATCAATCTTGTACTATAAATTTTTAAACAAACAGAAACAAATCATAGTCCCTGTTCATACCATCAGGGTACAGGGACTGTAATTTGTTGATCCACCAAACTTCACGTCTTTTTAGTTTCAAAATCCTATCACCCCCTCTTTTGTCATGGGGAATCTCTTCTAAAACCATAAAGCGTAGATCTGTGTCTTTGTGGCCCATTTCTGAGAAGTGACGCGATACAGGTAAACTTGATTGAGGATGTCTAATTGTATTACGGTGTTGTGCGATACGGTCTTTAATTTTTTGGGTGGTTTCCCCCACATAAAGGAGATTACAGGGGCATGTGAGAATGTAAATTACATATGATGACTGACAGGTGTAAAAACCGTTAATGATTATTTTCTTATTAGTCCTAGGATGAGAAAAATTATTCCCTTTGATAACTAAATTGCATTGAATGCAATTGAGACAGGGGTAACAGCCTTTTCTTTTACTGCCAAGAAAGGTCATCTTTTTCTCATCCTGCCTCTCTGGTTTAAATTCGGATCGCACTAAGAGGTCGCGCAAAGTTTTATTGCGCCGGTATGCCTTCATCGGAGTTAACTGAAACTCCTCTATATGAGGATAGGATCGTTTCAATATCGTCCAATGTTTTCTTAATACATTAAAGATCCTCTCACTATAGCTGTTAAACTGGAAGACAAATGGAATTCGAGGTTTGTCAACTGAGTATCTTTTCCTATTGGGAATTTCAATAGGATTCAAAATCTTATTTAATTCGTGTCGGATTATGTTTTCTGGGTAGCCCCGCTCCTTAAATTTGCAGCACATTTCATCTAATCTTTCATTTTTAACTGTAGTATCACTCACTATTCGCGTCACTCTGAGAAGCTGGCTTCTGATAATAGAACTAAAGACATGAGGGGGATGATAGCTGTCATATCTCAATAGCTGATTCCTATCTGTAGGTTTCGTGTATAAGTCAGTTTCAATCCGTCCCTGTTTTATATATGCCCGTATATCTAGAAAGGGGACCGAATCTCCACCAATATGAATCTTAAACTGGATCTCTGGTGAAATACTATTGATCATCTCATCAAACATTTTAAGTGATTCAATGTTGCCCCGCCATATGACAAAAATGTCATCTATATAACGCCACCAGGTGGCGCAATGTTCCCGAAATAGATCATTCACAAAAATATGTTTTTGCTCAAAATCATGCATAAATGAACAGGCATATGGCGGGGCAACATTAGAACCCATGGCTACCCCCGTCAATTGCACATAGTACCGATCCTTAAAGAGAAAATAGTTATTGTACAAAATCAATCTAAACAATTTCTCAAAAAAAATGATCTGAGCTTCTGAGTACTCCTGACATTTCCTAATTAGGCTTAGCGCTGCCTCAATGCCGGCCACATGAGGAATCGATGTATATAGACTTGTTACATCCCAAGTGACAAGGATATATTCATTCTGGATTTGTGGTAAGTCCCTGATTTTGGTCAGAAAGTCACCAGAGTCCTTGATGTAAGATGGGGTGGCTTTAACCAAGGGTGATAGTACTTTATCCAGTAACTTGGCCGTGGGTACAAAAATCGAATCCCTCCCCGATACAATCGGGCGTCCCGGTGGGGAATGTTTATCCTTATGGATCTTGGGGAGTATATACAAGACCGGAATGCGGGTATGTGTTGGTAACAAAAATTTGCATAAATCGTGTGAAATTAATCCTTCTTTAAATGCCGGTTTCACAATACTCTCCAAGATCTTTCTAATACTCCATGTGGGATCTGATTGTAGAGGTTTGTATATTGTGTCGTCATCCAATTGTCGCCTGATCTCATTCTCATAAGCCTGGGGGTCCATAATGACTACCGAACCCCCTTTATCTGCAGGTTTGCAAATAATATCATTCCGTTTGGTTAATTCCCGTAATATCACTCTTTCATGTGGGGACAGATTGTTAGGTACATGATCTTTAAAGTCCACTTGTTTTAACAAACGTTTCACATCTCGGGTAACCTCCTGTACAAACATCTCAACAGGGACATAAGTGGTAGGGGGGACGGATTTAGATTTCATTACCAGTCCTAGACTTTTACTACTTAGTCTCCCTTCAGGTATGTCATTATGAACAAATGGTTTGTGAAGAAAATGGACCTTCCATCTAATATTGCGAAATAGGCGATACAGATCTTGATCTAACTGAAATGGATCTAGGTGACTTTTAGGACAGTAAGATAAACCACGGTTAAAAAGTCCTACCTCATCCGGTGAAAGGACCCGCCTGGAGATATTATGAACTAGGTCTCCCTTGGTCGGCCGCGATTGCCTCGTGTATTGCGATATCTGTCGTGGCTTTATTCATATCCAGAATGAATATATCCTTGTCACTTGGGATGTAACAAGTCTATATACATCGATTCCTCATGTGGCCGGCATTGAGGCAGCGCTAAGCCTAATTAGGAAATGTCAGGAGTACTCAGAAGCTCAGATCATTTTTTTTGAGAAATTGTTTAGATTGATTTTGTACAATAACTATTTTCTCTTTAAGGATCGGTACTATGTGCAATTGACGGGGGTAGCCATGGGTTCTAATGTTGCCCCGCCATATGCCTGTTCATTTATGCATGATTTTGAGCAAAAACATATTTTTGTGAATGATCTATTTCGGGAACATTGCGCCACCTGGTGGCGTTATATAGATGACATTTTTGTCATATGGCGGGGCAACATTGAATCACTTAAAATGTTTGATGAGATGATCAATAGTATTTCACCAGAGATCCAGTTTAAGATTCATATTGGTGGAGATTCGGTCCCCTTTCTAGATATACGGGCATATATAAAACAGGGACGGATTGAAACTGACTTATACACGAAACCTACAGATAGGAATCAGCTATTGAGATATGACAGCTATCATCCCCCTCATGTCTTTAGTTCTATTATCAGAAGCCAGCTTCTCAGAGTGACGCGAATAGTGAGTGATACTACAGTTAAAAATGAAAGATTAGATGAAATGTGCTGCAAATTTAAGGAGCGGGGCTACCCAGAAAACATAATCCGACACGAATTAAATAAGATTTTGAATCCTATTGAAATTCCCAATAGGAAAAGATACTCAGTTGACAAACCTCGAATTCCATTTGTCTTCCAGTTTAACAGCTATAGTGAGAGGATCTTTAATGTATTAAGAAAACATTGGACGATATTGAAACGATCCTATCCTCATATAGAGGAGTTTCAGTTAACTCCGATGAAGGCATACCGGCGCAATAAAACTTTGCGCGACCTCTTAGTGCGATCCGAATTTAAACCAGAGAGGCAGGATGAGAAAAAGATGACCTTTCTTGGCAGTAAAAGAAAAGGCTGTTACCCCTGTCTCAATTGCATTCAATGCAATTTAGTTATCAAAGGGAATAATTTTTCTCATCCTAGGACTAATAAGAAAATAATCATTAACGGTTTTTACACCTGTCAGTCATCATATGTAATTTACATTCTCACATGCCCCTGTAATCTCCTTTATGTGGGGGAAACCACCCAAAAAATTAAAGACCGTATCGCACAACACCGTAGTACAATTAGACATCCTCAATCAAGTTTACCTGTATCGCGTCACTTCTCAGAAATGGGCCACAAAGACACAGATCTACGCTTTATGGTTTTAGAAGAGATTCCCCATGACAAAAGAGGGGGTGATAGGATTTTGAAACTAAAAAGACGTGAAGTTTGGTGGATCAACAAATTACAGTCCCTGTACCCTGATGGTATGAACAGGGACTATGATTTGTTTCTGTTTGTTTAAAAATTTATAGTACAAGATTGATTAGAGGTATGACTATTTTTGAATATGTTATATTTTCTTTAGATTGATCACAAAAGGCTCCCGTTGGAAATACTAGATAGCAGAATATCAACTGGAATCCATGAAGAAACTTGAGACATGTATAGAAATAGCAACATATGTATATTCATGAGAAATATTTACAAAACACCGAGCTAACTAAATGAGATAATATAATTGGTTCATAAGTGATATGATGAGGATATTTGAGATGTAATATGATGAACCTATCTTGTAGATTATCCCCTATTGGGGTATTTAGGATGGTTTTAGGGTAGTAGGTTTATTCAATAGGGTTAAATTTGGAATGGTTTTAGGTGTTTTGTATAGGATAATTAATTATGTGACACAGGTGTGTATCAGACTGGGTGTGGATAAAGGAACACAGTGTGGTTTAGCCTTTCACACACAGCCTGAAAAGCCTGACGAAGAGCGAGTTGTGCTCGGAACTGTACAGTGGCTTGCTTATATTTTGAAACAATTAATGGATTAACTTTTCAGTAAAAGGACACTTTTTGGCATCAAGCATCGTTCCATGTGTTTTTTCTATATATATATATATATATATATATATATATATATATACACATATACACTTAAAGATATTGTATATATATATATATATATATATATCTTTTAGTTATGGAAAAAGTGAAATGATATATATAGACTTTTATAAAGTAAACATTGTTTTAAACTTCATTAGCAGTTCTATGGAGAGTCAACATGTGTTAGTAATTAGGAGTTCTCACCTTCCCCTATCACATGAGGAGAAAGGTTTCACATTTCTTAAGATGCAAAAGATTGTGTATATAACGTAGCACACACATACATACACAAGTATATGTAGTATTTGATTAGAAGTTATATCCTATACTTAAAATAGTTTCACAAATTGGTCTAGCCCATCCCCATGGAATGTCGTGAATAGAGATGGTGTTGTACTCCAACATCTAACAAGAACATATTTGGGGGGCACACCCTACAATGCGTTTAAATTCAAGATGGTGCTGCTATAAGACCTACAAACAGTACAAAATATTTTACAGCGCACACATACAAGAATGACATTTCCTGCACGGCTAGTTAAAAACACCTGAACATATTCAAAAAATACAGGGGTTTGGTCACACTATATGGTCATTCTTGTATGTGTGCGCTGTAAAATATTTTGTACGGCAACATCTGGCGTTAGACTGAAAGTTAGAAAACATTGGCCATTAATTCTGTGGAACTAAGACAAAACCAGCCTTTTTAGGAAAAGTTGGGGGCTGAATTTAGGAGTAAAAGGAGTTGAACAGAGAGATTTTGCTGCAGACACACCACGAGACAGTGAAGAAAGCTGGGACAGCTTCTTATACACACACACACCTGATTCAATCTTCATCTTAAGAATATAATACATTATTGATATTTTTGCTATTTTATTATTAAATCAATATTTGAGTTTTTACACAAGAACTGAACGGACTTTCTTGGAACTTTTCTCATCAATATGAATTATTGAATATATTGATATTAATACCATATTAACGATATTTTAACAACACGTTAGAGGAAAAACAAAGCAGAAGAGAAGGCGCTTCTAAGTGCAGTAATAAAACACTTTAATGACAAGGAATGGTTAAAAACACTTACAAGATGGGAGTGAAAAAAAGGCATATAAATCAATCCATAACGTCCAGCAGGATGCCTCCTGGGAGTAAAGACAGCTGCAGGTGGAAGTTCCAGCTGACTAGCGGTGGTAAACACTGTGTCTCTGATCCAAGATGGAGGACCGTGCTGTCAGGACCAGCATGGAATCCGGAAGTGATGTCAGAGTGGGCGGTTACATGTTTTGGAGCATGCCCAGTCACTCCTTCGAACCATGATTGGTTGCCTGGATTCCATGCTGGTCCCGATAGCACAGCCCTCCATCTTGGATCAGAGACACAGTGTTTACCGCCGCTGGTCGGCTGGAACTTCCACCTGCAGCTGTCTTTACTCCTGGAAGGCATCCCGCTGGACGTTATGGATTGATTTACAGTAAATACTTTTTTTTCACTCCCATCTTGTAAGTGTTTTTAACCCTTCCTTATCATTAAAGCGTTTTATTATGGCACTTAGAAGCGCCTTCTCTTCTGCTTTGTTTATGACAAATTTGCAGCCAGAGAGCTTGGTGGAAGTCAATGCTTGAACAAAAAGTGAACCAGTAAAAAGGTAAAGAATTTACATGGGGATGACATTTGTAGTCAATATAAAATAAACAAACAATCTAGCTGAATTACTTGGCATTTTCTGGACGGTTACAGTTCAGCTTTAATAATAATCAAGTACCAGGCTGGCACACATGCAGACTGTATGTCAACAGCTGGAGCCTGCAGCATCATAAATGAGTGTGCATGAAATGTGTGGAACTTGGAGAAAAAAAGTTCCCTTTTGTCCCTGCCCAGGCAATAAAAATTATGATACAATCAAGTCACAGTTTTCACAACAAGAAATGAAAGAAACAATCTCGAGGGTATACAACAGATAATACTTTTGCATGGTGTTTTTTATTTTTTTATTTTTTAGTGGTCTTACCATGTAAAATACTATCTGTAAAATCTCCAGAACCAAAGCAAGTTGGACCGTGCAATAAATAGGGATCAGAACAAAAAACTGCCCTATATAGACCTGGATAATTGTCCATGGCAATGCAACTGCGAGAAGAAGGCGCTGAAAGCTCAGAGGAAAGGCAAAGCTCAATGTACAAATGCCATGTCAGGGGCCATGGGAGCTCTTCTAGGAAAGCAGAGATAGTCTAGTTCAGTTGAAGAGCCACCTTGCAAAAGTCCACTTTGAATAAAAAAAGATTGGCATTAAACACTTGTAAGGACTGAGCGGTCCTGTATCACACATGGCGGTTCTTGGTTACATGTCTTTCACATTTATACCTGACACCATTGGGATAGAATGAATTGTTACTTTGTTAGCTTTATGAATGTCAATGTGATGATTCGCTTTGTATATTCAAAAAAGTGCCTACTGAAAGGCTTACTTACGATTTTGAACTTGAGGGTAATTTTTTTTTTAATTCTTTGTTTTTGTTAAACTGGAAAATTTATAATAAAAACTATTTGACAAAAAACATTTAAGGTGTAAAGTATATCTGTTACCATCAATGTTTAAATATATCTCAGAATGCCAAAAATGGGATGTCAAACGCTTAAAACATTTTACACATTTCCTCTGCATTTTATGCAATGCCAAAAGGCAATCCGGCAAAGTATAAAATACTCCCGATATTGATGTTCCTATTCTCATGTGGCAAGGCACGTGGCTTTCGACGCTCACCTCAGCTAGTGAGTACTTCAGTCTTTGTTCAGCAGACAAAAACACGAGATTTACAATTTGCGCTGCAGGCGCTAGCCCATACTGTGTTGTACGAGAATGGCGGAACAAGGTGTATTGTCCAGGTCATTTTTCAAAAAGTAATTTTTTATGACTCTCTTTTGACACTTTACCTAAACAATACTTGTTGTTCTGTATAATGCCTAGGTGTTATATACAATGCCTAGGGAAAGTATATAGCATAAAATAACAGCCATTTCATGCTTTGCCTAAAAACGTGACTCATTCTATACAAATGCCTGCTTTTCACACATTGGCAGTAACATATCTAAAACCGATAAATATATAAAACATGCAGCACTTGATATAAATCTGTAAAATCAGAATAGAGCAAAGTCCTTGAAAAGGGAAGCCGGAGGAGAGAGTTTTCCAGCACCAGTGATCAAGCAATTCTCCTTACCGGAAGGAGTGGACCCTCATTATAGAGAGGTCGAACTCGCTAGATGAACATCGAAATAGAACCCTCAATCCACTGAGCACGTCCACTAACTAAGCCTTTGAAAATTAGTTTGCAATAACTTTATCAGTATCACCAGCAAAGCAGCTTCATTATTATCCCATTAAAGAAGAAGAGAATTGTGCGCTGCATTTCTAGATTTCATAATTTGCCACGTCACGAATGTTAATTCTCCATTCCAAACACTAGTTTACAAGACCGATCCCTTACGGCTCGTCCTTGCTTCCAAGCATGCGTGTTTGTACTTTGGACATTTGTCCGAAGGACTTGTGTACACACGATCGGAAAATCCGACAACAGACATTTGTCCGCAGAAAATTTATAAACCTTCCATCCAACATTTGTTCACGGAAAGTTGGCCAACAATTGTCTGATGGAGCGTACAAACGGTCGGATTTTCCGCCAACAGCCTGTCATTACACAATTCACGTCAGAAAATCCGATCGTGTGTACGAGGCTTTAAGTGAAGGAAACTCTCTCCCCGCACACACTAGCAGGAGATTTAACCATTTCTACTCTATCCAAAAAAAAACACGTTTTGGCTTAAGAGACTGTATAGTTTAAGACTACACACTGCACAAAATGACATAAAACCCTGTCAAATTATTAGAAACTTAGTAAAGTAGCTTTTGTTTACCTGTGAGCTTGTGTAATAAATACGAATCAACTGAGTTATTACCCAGGTGACATTGCATGCCAAGGAGCCAATCTTTCCCACTAATAAGTGACACTCCTTCCTAAGTAGTGTGTATTTACTGCCTATTAAACTAAAATCAAGGTCACAAATGTATTGAGGTTTTAGACAGCTTTAAGTCTCCAGAGCTGTTTATTTTCAAAGCAGCCTCCTGCACACAATGAAAATCAAGAGAGTGCTGCTTGCAAGGCCAGGATCAGACACATTAAACTGAGCTGTGCTATCGATCGAGAAATTGGCTTCTTTATAAAATTACTTTTGTTTGTTCTCTCCGAATTCAAAATCTGCAATTACATACCCTATGGTGTGATGGCTCAGCAGAAAATTATTTAACCCTGCTTATACAAAAGCTATAGAGGGGGCCCCTAAGCAAATCGGTGGGCGAGTTCACTAAAAACAATCCATCACAAGCCAATGCAATTAAATAAAGCCCTGCATACTACAGTTCAAATAGGAACTATGTAGGAACCTCCTGGCTGGAACATGTAGACGAAACCCTTCAGCTAGTGGCTTCCAGTAAAACACAAGACCCTGGGACTGAATCGTTGAACCAGTTTCCAGCCCAGGTAAGGGAAAAGGGTGGGACCGCTGAAGGCTGCATGTCCTGTGGAAAGTAACTATAAAGGGGAACCTTTACTACAACCAAAGTAGAATTCCTGACAAAGGAAAATTCAGAAATAAAAAAGTAAAGTAAAAGGTAAATCCATTTCCCTATTTTTTTTTTCTTTTTAGGAACCTTTAGATATTGTCCTGCTTTTGTGAGTGACAATAATAGCCATTAAAATACCCTTGCCACAAACTTGAGCAATTAAAACTGAGCATTTGTCAAAAAAGTAGGAGGTTACTATTAATGAAAATGCTAAAATTATTGGTATATGTACAGTGGGTATAGAAAAGAATCCCCCCCCCCCCTTTAAATATGATGAGACTAAAATGTAATTGTTCGGCCTCAACACCAAACAATATGTCTGACTGTAATCCAATACAGATCACCATCCAAATTACACCATTCCAATAGTAAAGCATGGAGGTGGTAATGGGGGGGTCTGCAGCAGGGACTGGAGCACTTATCAAGAGAGAAAAAAAATGGATGAGGCAAAATATCAAATTCTTATGATGAAAATCTGCTGTCCCTTTTCCACCAGAAAGTTGTCAAGGGCAAGAAGGTTTACCTTCCAACATGACAATGGCCAAAAGCACACAGCAAAAATGAGCACACAGGGGTTGAAGGATAAAAATGTGAATGTCCTTGCATGGCCTAGTCAGTGCCCTGACCTTAACCCCATTGAAAATCAGTGGAAGGACTTGAAGACTGCAGTCCACAAACGGTCACCATCAAATTGAACTGAACTTGAACAGTTCTGCAAAGAAGAGCGGGCAAATATTTCAAAGTCTAGATGTGCAAAGTTAGTAGAGACATATCCCAACAGACTAAAGGCTGAAATAAATAATAATAGTTATTAATCAAACCGCGCTCTCTACAAATAATATAATGCAAAATGCACAAAATTGTAATAAAAAACAATGAAAAAACGTGAAAAAAATCTCTATATAGAAAATGCGTATATGTGAGCTTTGTGGTTGTGTATATACCGTATTTATTGGCGTATAACACACACTTTTTTCCCCTTAAAGTCAGGGGAAAATCGTGGGTGCGTGTTATACGCCGATCTCAACTCTCTGTGTGCCAAACAACAGCGAGGGCCGCGAAAAAAACTGAGCACTGACGGAAAAAAACGAGCGCCGCCGAAAAAGACCGAGCCGAGTGCTCGGCTCCACTCGCAGTCACACCGTCCCGCCTCCCTGCTGAGGATGAGAAGCGAGCGCTTCCGAAAAAGACCAAACCGAGTATACTGTGTACTCGGATCGGCTCCGCTCGCAGTCCCGCCCAGCTCCTTTGATGGACATAACACTCCGTCCAATGGCAGAACTGGGCGGGACTGCGAGCGGAGCCGATCCGAGTACACAGTATACTCGGCTCGGTCTTTTTCGGAAGCGCTCGCTTCTCATCCTCAGCAGGGAGGCGGGGCGGCGTGACGAGCTGAGTACACAGGCTCTGTCGGCGGCAGATTTTAATTAGCGCAAGCGGCACGCGGCATTGGGCAAGGCTGCACTGGGCAAGGCTGCATATGACTAAGGGCAAGGCTGCATATGACAATGGGCAAGGCTGAAAATGGCACTTAGCAAGGCTGCAAACGGCACTGGGCAAGCTGCAAATGGACACTGATCATTCTGCAATGATGGACAAGGCTACAGATGAACACTGACAAGGCTGCATTGATGGGCATTTAAATGTAAGTTTTTTTTTTCTTAAATTTCCCTCCTAAAAGTTTTTTTCCTTAAAATGCCCTCCTAAACTTGGGGTGCGTGTTATACGCCGGCGCGTGTTATACGCCGATAAATACAGTATATAAAGTCCCAACAAATATAAATATGTGAATAAACCAAAAAATATTGGCCAAAACAGTAAATAGTAAAAATAAAGTTCATTCAGTGTTCAATAATCATAAGATGTGTTCCGGATCTTGGTTAAATTATTCCACCACCATCAACACCTGCCACACATCCTACTCACCGAAATTCCATGACACCCATTACAGGTAGTCATATAGGCGTAAACGACAATCCAAATCGATCTCACCAATGGTTATCTCAATCAGGATTTGATTGGTACCAATCATCTGATGTTTGCAAGGGTGAGCTCCAGATTAAGTATTTCCACGGCAGCAGAACAGAGTTTTAGTGGGGAATAAAGAAAAATGGAACTAAATAGACTAAAGGCTGTAATTAAAACAAAATGTGGTCCAACGAAATATTGACATATTGATTTTTTTTTTTTTCCTGACATGTCGGTGTTCTATCTTTCACTTGGATGTTATAAGTTGCACTAGTAAATACAGCTGGATAAAACAAAAACTATGTCTGTCTTCATTTCAGGCTGCAAAACAACAAAATGTGATTATTAAAAGGGGGGTGTTTCTGTTCTACACCCACTGCAGATGCATGGGTTATAGAAGTGATACTTAAATCTTAACATTTTCTATTGAGCTTAGCCTCACCTCCTGCCACCAATACCTGAAAGTTCTGATTGTTTTTATTTAATAGGATGGAGAATCTTGCTTGTTTTGGATAGAGCATCTTTCGTGTTTTTTGTGCTACTGGGGATGTAGGCAGGTGCAGTCTGCTGTCTCCACTGCAGGAGGCGCTCAACCACAGCGTCAATGCAGGAGGTAGAGGAGGTCATGGGTAACAAGGTTCCTCAATGGCAGGGGTCTTCAAACTATGGCCCTCCAGTTGTTCAGGAACTACAATTCCCATCATGCCTAGTCATGTCTGTGAATCTCAGAGTTTTACAATGCCTCATGGGATGTGTAGTTCCACAACAGCTGGAGGGTCGTAGTTTGAAGATCCCTGCTCTATGGTTTCCTGACTCACTGCCATGAGACTTTGGCGACCATCTTAGGTGTGGCAGAATCTATTTAAGACCCTGGCCCCAGGGTTTGGCGCTTTTTATGCAAGTGGGTAGAGTAGGGAAAGGTGCTCAGTCTGTGAGGGACAGTACTAGCGATAGGTAAAGGTTCCTGATGAGGAGGGAAAGCGTAGGGTCACATCTCTCTGGATACCTTCCTGATTGGGCACGATACGGTCAGGCCGCATTCTGTCCCAGATAGACATGTGCAATCCGTTTTGTAACAAATCGAAATTCGGCCGAATTTTGCATCTTTTGGACATTCGGATGCATCCGAATGTCCGAATAAAAGAATAACGAATTTCAACTAATACGAAAGAAATTATAGCGAATATAACGAATGAATTCGACATGATTCGGTAGTTCGTTAAAGGTCTAATGAAACAAAAGGTCGACTCAAAGTAAATCTTACAGTCCAATCAGCTGATTAATTTTGTGCTGGAGGTTGGATTACTGGCAAAGTGCATTCCTGAGAGTGAGAAGAGTGTTGTATTGTATTTGAGCAGAGGAGAAGAGATATTGTCATTGTGTGTGTTAATAGATTGAATAAACAAACGACTTTCCAAACTACGAATCATTATCACGAATATATATACATACATAAATATTGAATTTCAACTAACACGAAAGAAGTTATAGCGGATATAACGAATGAATTCGACATGATTCGAGATTCATTGTAACGAATATCCACACTCTACGAATAATAACGAATTATCCGAAAACAAATTAACGTAACATAACGAATATAACAGAACGAAATTATGTATTTTACGAATGACAACGAACCGAAACTAAACAAAATTTCCCGTTGTGCTCAAGTCTAGTCCCAGATGCTGTTGGTTTGGCTGGTACCTGCTTCTTTACATTATTGGGACTGTGAGTGTGCCGACTGGGTGGCTATCCCACTGGGTTTGCTGTAAACTGTTGCTGTATTACGTCAATACAAGTTTTCCATTGCACCTGAGTGTGTGAATTATTGCTGCGGCACCACACTGCACACTGCCTACCGGGTAGAATTCCCCTCACTTCCTATCAGGACAAAAAGTGATACGAAATTTATGCAACTTGGGGCATAGACAAAAGCAAAAAACACATATTTAGCAGAGTAAGTAAGGGTTAGAACTTACTGACAATGTGTTTGTTGCTGTGGTTTTTGTGTCCCATTGACTACGACACCCCCACCCCCCCTACACACACCATTTCCTACTGGGGAGGCACAGGGCAGGAGGTGATGGAAAATCTCTCCAGTAGGGTCACAAATAAATAAAAAAAACTGACTATATTTTTAAGTTTTTCCAACTCCATCCAAAACGTAGCTAAACTTGGGCAGCACTTGGGTTTCTGCTCATCGCTCTACTTTATCCAAACAAGCATTGACTGAAGTTGGGCTTTAAAAGTACTACTTGCTATACTGAAGAGGTAATACTATATCTCAGTATGTAGTTTATGTAGTTTTCTCCAATTGGAGTTCGGAAGTGATAAACAAAATTTGACAGTTCCAATATAAGATTCTAGTGCTAAAAATGAATTCCTGGTGCTGTGGTTTCAGTAATACCTTATTAGTATCTTAACTGCATCTCAGAGAAGGTCTGCATCTCCAGGCTAATCAATAATAAAGTTAAAGAACGCTACAATCCTAACCGAAAACTAATCCTTTTAATGTGAATAATTCCTATTCATCTTCACTGCAAGTTATTTGCTGCCTTTCACACAGAATTTTATGACAAGAAGCCAGCAGTCCATGTAGAAGCTGCAGAGAGGAAAACGTGAGATGATTATATAGAATTGAAGAGGGTTTCTCGCTTCTGTTTGGATTCATTCAGTTCACTTTCCGTTGTTGAAAGAACAGGTTCCACATACTACAGAGGAAAAGTTTAAGAGGTCTTGCACGCCATATATAAAGGCCCATACACACGATAGGACTTTTTGACAACAAACATGCAAATTAGCTGTTTTAAGGCAACATCCTACCGTGCGTACGCTCCATCGGACAAACTTTTTCGGTTTTCTTCGGACAAATGTTGGCTGTGCAAACAGACAAACTTTCCGGCAACAAAAGTCCTATGGTGCAAAATCCTATCGTGTGTACACAAGTCCCTAGGACTTTAGTCCAAACTACAAACACGCATGCTCAGAACCAATGCAAAAGATCAGACAACAAAAGTTGACCAAAGGGTGGCGGTAAAGAGCTGAAAAAACCACGTGATTTGGTGAAAGTTGGCTGAAAAAGTCCTGCCGTGTGTATGCTTAATTCGTTTACGGCCAACGCCCTTTGTACAAAAATCCACGGGAAAGTTTGTACAAAGTCTGATCGTGTGTATGAGGCTTTAGATGTATGGCCGTACAATCCGCTTTTTCTTGCGACTCCCAGGAGCCACAGCGTGTTTTTGGCCGCCAAAGACATACATTGCAAAAAAAAAATTTAAAAATGTATATGGCTATGCATATGTAAAATGTTACATTAAAAAAGATCTGGCCGCATAGCCACCTACAGCGTTTTTTGTAATGCTTGTCAAGGAGAAATAAAATATACCGCAGCTGTGGACATAACAACAAGCATATTTTACTCTGCATGCCTAATATGCTGTGTGCAAGAGTCCATGCTTTATTATCATTACTGCAACTAATGCGTTCTGTGGGGCTTATATTGGTCCTTCATGTAAGTGGGTGGGCAGATCAATCAGACTGGTGTCTTTTCTGCTTCCATTCCAAAAGATGATTAGTGCTAAAACTTCACTACTCATCCTCATACAAATGATTAACAATACCAATCATTTCTTTCTGTGTAATTCAAAGTGCATCTTGCAATAGCTTAATCCAACTAAATAAAGACTGTAAAAGTTGTATACCTAGCAAATATGGCTTAGGAAGAAAAACGATATCCCCGTGTGAAACGCGTCAACTGTGATTCCTGTACCTTTGTCTGGCATTTGACAATGAAGATTTTTCATCAAGCAAACTCTTGGTTCCGGTGTGCGACCACTTCGTTTTTCTTCCTATGCATTGTGGACAGTGGTGAACCGGGGTCTGCCTGAAGTGGTGCTTTCTTTCTTGTTGTGGCGTAGCAAATATGGCACCTGGGGGGGGGTTGGCAGTGGGGAGTTTAACTTTTTAACATACAGTGGAGAGAATACATTTTTGATCCCCTGCAGATTTTGTACGTTTACCCACTTACAAAGAAATGAAGGCTCTATAAAATGGTTATCATAGGTGTATTTTAAATAATAGAGACAGAATATCAACCAAAAATCTAGAAAAAACACAGGATACAAATGTTATAAATGGAGTTGCAGTTCACTGAGTAAAATAAGTATTTGACCCCCAAGCAAAACATGACTTAGTACTTGGCGGAGAAACCCTTGTTGGCAAGCACAGAGGTAAGACGTTTCTTGTAGTTAGTGACCAGGTTTGCACACATCTCAGAATTTTGGTCCACTCTTCTTTACAGATCTTCTCGAAATCCTTAAGGTTTCTTCTTTCTTCTTGTCTCATGGCATCTCAAAGTTTCAGCTCCCTCCATAAATTTTCTATAGGATTAAGGTCTGGAGATGGTCTAGGCAATTCCATGACCTTAATGTGCTTCTTGAGCCACTCCTTTTGTTGCCTTGGCGGTATGTTTTGGGTCATGGTCATGCTGGAAGACCCATCCACGACCCATCTTCCATGTTCTGGCTGAGGGAAGAAGGTTCTCATCCAAAATTTTACAATACATGACTCTGTCCACTGGCCCCTCAATGCGGCAAAGTGGGCCTATACCATTAGCAGAGAAACAGCCCCAAAACATCATGTTTCCACCCCCGTGCTTGACTGTAGGGATGGTGTTCTTAGGGTCATAGTTAGCATTTTTCTTCCCCCAAACACGGCAAGTCAATACCAAAGAGCGAAATTGTGGTCTCATCTGACCACAGCACTCCCAATCCTTCAATCAATCATTTAGATGGTCGTTAGCATGACTGTGTGCCTTCTTGAGGAGGGGGACTTGCCATTTTTGGAGGAAGAAAAATGCTGATTCTGACCCTAAGAACACCATTCATACAGTCAAGCATGGAGGTGGAAACATTATGCTTTGGGGCTGTTTCTCTGCTAAAGGTACAGACCGACTTTGCCGCATTGAGGGGCCAATAGATGAGGCCATGTATTGTAAAATCTTGGATGAGAACCTTCTTCACTCAGCCAGAACACTGACGATGAGCGATGGGTCTTTCACCATGATAATGACCCAAAACAAACCGCCAAGCCAACAAACAAGTCAAGAAGAAGCACATTAAGGTCATGGAGTGGCCTAACTAGTCTCCAGACCTTAAAGGGGTTGTAAAGGTAAAAATTTTTTCACCTTAATGCATTCTATGCATTAAGGTGAAAAAACTTCTGACAATACCGCCGCCCCCAGCCCCCCCGTTTTACTTACCTGACGCCTCGAAAGTCAGCTTCGCGTTCCCGACATCTATTCCTCCGCTCACCCTGGCCGCTGATTGGCTACAGTGGATGGATTGGAAGCAGCGCAGCCATTGGCTCGCGCTGCTGTCAATCACATCCAATGACGCGGCGCGCTGGGGGGCGGGGCCGAGTGATACAGTGAGCGGCTATAGCCGCCGGCTGTATCACGGGAGCGCGCCCACAAGCACTAACCACCATGCGAGGGAGCTCGCATTAAGGTGATTAATGCTTGCGGGGAGGAGCTGAAACAGCCGCCGAGGGACCCCAGAAGACCAGGTTCGGGGCCACTCTGTGCAGAACGAGCTGCACAGTGAAGGTAAGTATAACATGTTTGTTATTTTTTTTAAAAAAAATTTTTACCTTTACAACGCCTTTAATCCTACAGAAAATGTATGGAGGGAGCTAAAACTTTGAGTTGCCAAGTGACAGCCAAGAACCCTTCAGGATTCGGAGAAGATCTGTAAAGAAGAGTGGACCAAAATCCCTCCTGAGATGTGTGCAAACCTGGTCACCAACTACAAGAAACGGCTTACCTCTGTGCTTGCCAACAAGGGTTTCTCCACCAAGTACTAAGTCATGTTTTGCTAAGGGATCAAATACTTATTTTACTCACTGAACGGCAACTCAATTTATAACATTTGTAACGTGTGTTTTTTTCTGGATTTTTGGTTGATATTCTGTCTTTATTATTAAGTTAAAATACACCTATGATAAACATTATAGACCCTTCATTTCTTTGTAAGTGGTCAAACTTACAAAATCTGTGGATCAAATAATTATTTACCCCACTGCATAACCTACACCACCACAAAAAAGATCTGAAGTAACAAAGTGGTGCATGATACACGCCGAGTTGAATCGTGGGTATGGCCAAATTGTGCTCTAACAGTGGGAGGGGCTTAAAAGGGGCACAGTTAAAAAAAAAAACAGAGCAAAACTCCCCACACGTATATGCCACAGTACTTTTATTTACAAAATAGTCTTTAAAAGTACAGGTTTTAAAAAAAAAATTAAAAAAATTATACTCACCTAGGTGGATCTGTCTCCGTCACCTCTAAAGTGAGAGCTGAGCGATCAAACATCGCTGGTTGCTCAGTTCTCCTCTCTGCTCTGAGCAGAGAGCCATGACTGCTCTCCCATCCAGCGCAGGGCTGTGGAGGGGATGGGAGGGGCTGGCTCAGGCTCTTGGTGGTTCGCTGAGAGGCTGAGCCAGCTGCCGGTCCAAGCTTCTGGGCGGATTCTGCTGTCGGCTGAAAACGGATCACAAGAGTGCAGAACAAACTGCACTCCTGGTGGATCACAAAATAGCACAGACCTCTTCACAGTTACAATCAAAAATTCCCCTCCCACTTCCCAGTACAAATACCCCCACCAAGCCTATATCCTCTACAGTACAAATCTCCCCTAACATCCCTACCCTCTCAGGACAGACCCCCTCCCAGCACAAATCTCTGTTCAGACTCTCCCAGCACAGACCCCCCTCCCCAGTACAGACATCAACAACACCCTCATACCGACCCCTTGGTATAAACATGAACCTTTCTCAGTGTAGACCCCTCTCCCCAGTACAGACCCCGCTACACAGTACAGTCAGTCAGTCTTTTGGCTCTATCTTATGGCCACACCTGGGAAGCAGACTTTTTTTGCATTGAAAACAATGGCACACAAGTTTGCATTGAAGACAATGGGACGCGAGTTTACTTTGAAGTCAATGAGACACTGTCAGGGCTGGGCTCAGCCCTTCCTTCTCAAAGCCCGCTCAGCTGTCGGCTAATTGCCAGCTCCTATCTCTCCACAGTGACTCACCTGTTGATGATATCCTGCTCGTCAGTCCTGCCTACTTAAGCCGTCCAGTCCAGATGATCTCTGCCTTCGCCTTGGTCACATCTCTAGAGGCGCTCTCCTGTGTTCCTGTGAAAGACTTGCTTGCCCTACATTCCTTCTGGCTCCAGATCCTGCTTGCTGTTCTACTACGCTCATCTCTGGCTCCCTGATGTTTTGGCTTGTCTGACCATTCGTTCTGGTTCCTGAACTCTGACTATGTTTTGACTATGTTTACCTTTTTTTTATTATAAAACAAGTGTGATTTAACTGTACTTCTGTCTCAGTCTGATTTATGGTCTCTGACAGACGCAGCATACCATTATCGCATTATCGTCACCTTTTTTTATTTATATTGGCAAATTGCCAATAACCCTATGTTAGGCTGATAATTTTTGCTGCCCGATATATCGATATATTGGTGCATCCCTAATATACACACACACACGTTTTTTTTTTTTTTTAACAATATATGGGTCAGTTTTTTCCAGTTTCTTGAGCAATTTTTGTTTTAAACATTTCCTCTACTGTGTGTAAGATATGAGTATTTTCAGGCTTCAGTCATTCAAGATATTTGTTCCTCGTGGCCTCCAAAGTCTTTTGTTTATTTTCCACTGTGCCCAGTACCCCCACAGGTTGTGCCCCCTCCCCCTATATATAAATCCCTTTAACAGCAGGCAGACTTGACAAAGAGGGAAGAATGCCTTGAAATATGTAGCCACACCCCCAGGACGTTCCCTGACATCATCCATTGGGTTCCTCTAGAGTCTCCTTCCAACCAGGAAGTGCTCTGAGCTTTCTATGCCTACCCAGCCGGCAGCAGTGCTACACAAGCCCTCGACTGGATGCCTCCGAAACAAGGTTCCCTGAATGTCCTGATTTCTTATGCTGTTCATGACTTCACAAACCTACTTCATGTGAGTTGCCAATGTATTTTGATCATTATTATTATTATTATTATACAGTATTTATATAGCGCCAACAGTTTACGTAGCGCTTTACAACTTGAGGGTAGACAGTACAAATACAATACAATTTGATACAGTAGGAATCAGAGGGCCCTGCTCCTTAGAGCTTACAATCTAAGAGGGAAGGTCAAGAGATACAAGAGGTAATAACTGTGGGTGATGTGCTGATTGAGAAGATAAATGTACAGTTGTTAGGTGGGGGCCAGATAGGCTTCTCTGAAGAGATGAGTTTTCAGGGATCGTCTGAAAGTGGATAAAGTAGGAGAAAATCAGACGGATTGGGGCATTCCAGAGGATGGGGGAGGCTCTGGAGAAGTCCTGAAGGCGAGCATGGGATGAGGTGACAAGAGAGTTTGAGAGCAGGAGGTCTTGGGAGGAGCGAAGAGAACGATTAGGTTGGTATTTTGTGACTAGGTTAGAGATGTAGCTAGGGGCCAGGTTGTGGATGGCTTTGTAAGTTATAGTTAGTATCTTGAATTTAATTCGGTGACTGAGTGGCAGCCAATGGAGGGATTGGCAGAGGGGTGTAGCAGACGCTGAGCGGTTTGTGTGGTGGATGAGCCTGGCTGCAGCGTTCATGATGGACTGAAGTGGGGATAGCCTATTTAGAGGTAAACCAATGAGGAGGGAGTTGCAGTAGTCAAGGCGGGAGATGACCAGGGAGTGGATTAGAAGCTTTGTGGTGTCATTGGTTAGGAAGGGGCGTATCTTGGAGATGTTGCGAAGACAGAGGCGGCAAGCTTTGGATAGTGATAGAATGTGGGGTCGAAAGGTTAGTTCAGAGTCCAGGATTACACCTAGGACCTTGGCGTGGGGAGATGGGTTGATCGTTGAGCCGTTGATCTTGACAGGGAGATCAGGGGAAGTGGCACCTGAGGGAGGAAATATCATGAGCTCGGTTTTGGATAGGTTGAGTTTGAGAAAGTGATGTGATCATAAATAAATGTATTAATGCTGCACTTAAATGGCACCCACTGCTGTGTACGTTTTTATGTCTTCATTCAGAGATTTCTTCCATCGCTCTGGAGGTGCTGCATCTTGTGAAAGGAAGCTTACCAGAGTCAGCCCTAGACATATCCAATAAGGACTGGTTTATTGGACTCATGATTATGCATCCCAGTGTTTGCTATTAAGAGGTTATCCATACATCACTTGCACCATAAACATATTTCATCTCCTATAATATGTCTGCAGTCTCTGACATCTCTTTTAGCATGTCTGTAGTCAATAACCATCTTCTGCTGCAGGTCCACAGTCTCTTACAGCTATCCATTGCTTTACAATAACTGAATACACTGGACAACAAAGATTGCCTCCTGAACATTTTTGGTGTATCTTATAGATTTTTGGCTAATCACAAAAAATGACCTGTCATTTAAAGTGGTTCTAAAGCTAAAACATTTTTTACCTTAATGCATTCCCTGCATTATGGTAAACAACGTTTTACAATTTGCTGTCTTCTCCCTAAATACTTAAGTCCTCAATCGATTCAGTGCTGGACCTCTTCTCTCCTCTCCTCCTCTTCACTTAGGCAGCAGCATAAGCCATTGGCTCAGATTGCTATGGGAGGAGGTTTGGGGCCGCTCTGTACAATACCATTGCACAGAGCAGGTGAGTAGAACATGTTTATTATTTTAATTTAATAAAAAGCCTATGGTAACAACTTATCACATACTGTTTTATGAAAAGAAATAAAGTTGCACTCAATACGAATAGACCATTAAAGTCCAAATGTGTTCATAAAGTCCAATGCAGCAACACAGGCTGAATAGAAACAAAATAAATACAAATAAATAGACATGAACTGAAGTGCTTGTGTTGAACCAAATCCAAGAAAATCCTCCACCTTGTGACGTCACCAAAAGGTCAAGATGTGCTCCTACCCCAAGTAATGAACCCTCTATTATGGAAGGTCAAATAGGCATTTTTGGATATCCCGGTTGTATCCATAGGAGATGTAGTGCAGATGATGTGCATCTCATAAGCCGTTCCTCCAGCACTGTTCATAGACTGCTTGAATAGACCTCACCAGTAAGAAGAGGTCAATAACGCTTTGCAGTAATATAGTGGCACTGCCTCCACTGTCTAGATACTCAAAGCCCACAGCTCCTGGAAATAAAGACAAATGTAGGTATGTTTTCTGGCTGTGTTAATCTTAAACCTCAAGGATTTTACATATACTGCAGCTCTCTGCACACCACTCCCGTAACTATACTGTTTTATAGAAATCTTGTGTTTTTGCAATTTGCAATACCTGTTGGCTATGAGGCACACATGAAAGATGCATGTGAATACGTGAAACTGATGTTAAAGCACATCCAGTACAGCTGGAATATCTAGAGATCTAAAAAGTAGTGGATCTTCTGTTTGGAATGCAGCTCGGATATGCCAAGTACTGTTACAAATGCGAATTGGACAGGCGTGCAAGAGAGGAGCATCACATTAAAAATAATATGGCCCAGGCATGCAGAGGAGATGGAAAATGAATTATAAAGTACAACTTCAATGGTAGGTTGTTTCAAATTGACTAGCATACACCTCAGCTGACTCATCTGCATGTTGCTTTTGTGGTGGTTGCCCAAAACTCGGAACCTTCTTCCATATTTGGTCGTCCTACCCTAAAACTTATGGCAGCAAGTGTGCCAAATCCTCCATGCCCTGAAGGCTCTCCAAATCCCATTTCTCTTCACAATTCATATTCTCACAGGAGCCTGGCTTTCGCCACACATCCCTATCAAAGAGGTTAAAACCAGAATGCATGGGATATGGGATATTAGTTAATAAAAAGCTGACGGCTCGATTTGAACATGAACATGATGCCTAAATTCTGGCGAGTCTGGGAAACAGGGATCACGTTATTCCTCCTAAGATTTTGATCACAGGCTACTATAATGATGAAAGCACACTGCACACGTTCCCATTAATACTAACCAAAACTGCTCCTTTAATAGAATAGATAAAAAATACCGCGCCGATCAGAAAAATTGAATTGAACAGCAGCCAACACTCCAATAAGACCAAATTGTGCAAAATACAAAGAGGTAAACAGTGTAGCGCTAAAGTACAAACCTCTGTGTGAAGAATTTAAGAGAGAGAAAGCTATTCCACAATAAGGTAAAGAATAACTATATCTAGTCTCAAAACTACATAAATTAGAAAAATAAATTCCAAGTGTGTGATCTAATAGCATATAAAACGCTCATTCATCAGTAATAAGAGAGACATAAACAGTCTCAAAAATATAAAAATATAAGTAGTGAAAAAATATATATATAATAGTGACAAATACAGTGAAGATTTAATATGTCCACATCTCTAGGTGGAGATGAGACATAAATGACAAACTTAGTGATAAAAAAATGTCCGAAATTCAAGTAGGAGGTATGGCCAACAAATGAAGTCTGAAAATGATCTAGTCCCAATGGTAAATCATGCAGATAAGGTGAATTCAATACAATGCAGAAAATACATTAATAGCTCCTCCGTAATGATCCGAATCAGCATAAGGGATAAGGTACTCTTACCGACTTTGGTGGACTCACAGGCCCTTGGCGGTGAGTCAAAAGGGCTTGCACTGTCTTAAGATGGATGACCGTATAGGAGTGGACCATGTGCTAGTAAACCTCTTCCTTCAAATAGGGGACCAGGATCCTGCCCGGATGGTCTAGGCGGTCACCATCCTTGTCAGCATTGGTAAACCATATATAAAGAAAGAAACAAGGAGCCTCCACATGGTGTAAATCCAAAAATTCAATTGGCATTTATTTGATCAGTCATGATCCTCAAACAATCCATAAAAATATATAAAAAATGTAGTAGAATCGATTCCAATAATAAAAAAGGCAAGCGTGGTGTGGGTGGCTGGGTACAGCAAGGAGACCCGACGCATTTCGTCTGAAGAGACTTCGGCTGGGGTATATGCCGTCCTGCCACCACCACGCTTTTATACATGTACTGAATTAATAACCCATAAACAGCTGTTATGGCGTCGCGCGCTCTAACTTCCTCGATACTTAGCGTGCGTTCCAATCGCAGTCATGTGTTTCCACGTATTAGCCAATCAAGGGTCAGATCCGCCTCTCCCAACCAAGCCTTGGGAGAGGCGGATCTGTCCCTTAATTGGCTAATACGTGGAAACACATGACTGCGATTGGAACGCACGCTAAGTATCGAGGAAGTTAGAGCGCGCGACGCCATAACAGCTGTTTATGGGTTATTAATTAAGTACATGTATAAAAGCGTGGTGGTGGCAGGACGGCATATACCCCAGCCGAAGTCTCTTCAGACGAAACGCGTCGGTCTCCTTGCTGTACCCAGCCACCCACACCACGCTTGCCTTTTTTTTTATTATTGGAATCGATTCTACTACATTTTTTATATATTTTTATGGATTGTTTGAGGATCATGACTGATCAAATAAATGCCAATTGGATTTTTGGATTTACACCATGTGGAGGCTCCTTGTTTCTTTCTTTATATATGGTTTACCAATGCTGACAAGGACGGTGACCGCCTAGACCATCCGGGCAGGATCCTGGTCCCCTATTTGAAGGAAGAGGTTTACTAGCACATGGTCCACTCCTATACTGTCATCCATCTTAAGACAGTGCAAGCCCTTTTGACTCACCGCCAACGGCCTGTGAGTCCACCAAAGTCGGTAAGAGTACCTTAGCCATTATGCTGGTTCGGATCATTACGGAGGAGCTATTAATGTATTTTCTGCATTGTATTGAATTCACCTTATCTGCATGATTTACCATTGGGACTAGATCATTTTCAGACTTCATTTGTTGGCCATACCTCCTACTTGAATTTCGGACATTTTTTTATCACTAAGTTTGTCATTTATGTCTCATCTCCACCTAGAGATGTGGACATATTAAATCTTCACTGTATTTGTCACTATTATATATATATATTTTTTCACTACTTATATTTTTATATTTTTGAGACTGTTTATGTCTCTCTTATTACTGATGAATGAGCGTTTTATATGCTATTAGATCACACACTTGGAATTTATTTTTCTAATTTATGTAGTTTTGAGACTAGATATAGTTATTCTTTACCTTATTGTGGAATAGCTTTCTCTCTCTTAAATTCTTCACACAGAGGTTTGTACTTTAGCGCTACACTGTTTACTTCTTTGTATTTTGCTCCTTTATTAGCCCTTGTGGCCTTACCTGATGATTTTCTACTTGATGCTATGTCATCCTCTGATGTGTTCCATCACGTAATCTTTGCATGCCCAGTCTTCCTTTTGCTTAACCTTGGATCTTAAGCAGTCTTTGCAACTTATGGTACTTTTCGATGTGCATCACTTTGTTGTTCTTTTGTATACATTGTGAAAATTCAATACAAAATTGAATTTAAAAAAATTAAACTAGAAAAATAAGATGGCCACTCTGAAAGAACTTAGTTCCAAGACAGTAAAATGTGGCAAATGGGGGGCGTGTCCAAAATGGCGCTGGGAGCAGACGTCTTTTAACTGAGCTCCCGTCTCCGGCACGGAATCCTACTGTAATCCTGGTGATAAGGATCGGAAAATCAGCCATCCTACAGCGGAATCTCCGCGGGGAGACCGGGCGATGCCAGCGGGCAGAAAATACGGTAAACCAAACAGCGCTGTGACATCTGCAACCACCCGGCCTACACTGCGGACCAAGCCTAACGAGGCCCGACACATGGAGGCCCAGACAGACCCGCCACCTGACGGAGGGATCCAGGCCGGATCCGCGGCCTTTGATGCCCTAATGCTGGCGATTACAACGTGCCAGGCTGCACTCACCACAAAAATAGACCATGTGCAGACGGAAACGGCCCTCATCCGTAGGGACATGGACAAGTTCCGCGAACGAGTGACTGAGGTAGAGAGACGAGTCTCCGAGACGGAAGACTGCCAGAGGGAACATCACGCAGATCTCCAGGCCCTGAAACTGCAGGTTAAAAATCTAGAAATTAGAGCCGAGGACGCCGAGAACCGAAACAGGCGTAACAACCTGCGGGTCCTCGGCTTGCCGGAGGGAGCGGAGGGGGCTGACCCGGTGGCCTTCATGGAGGAGCTATTGCCGTCCCTGTTACCCAAGGCTAAGTTTTCTCCTCACTTCTCCATTGAGCGGGCTCATCGCATCCCGGCGTCCAGGGGACCCCCCGGGGCCCCCCCGCGCACTTTCATATTTAAATTGTTACACTACCGGGACCGAGACACAGTGCTGAGGGCGGCCAGACTACAGGGAGAGCTTAAATTTAACAAGACGAAACTCCTCATCTTCCCTGACTATACAGTGGAGACGCAACGTCAGAGAAAGGCTTTTGACCACGTCAGAGGTATGCTGCGCCAAAGGGGAGTGAAGTACAGCATGCTTTTTCCAGCGAGGTTGAGGGTCCAGGGAGAAAGCTCATTTCTTCACCTCGCCCAGGGAGGCTGCAAGATGGGCCGAATCACTCCCCAGCTAAATTCTCGGCAGGTATGCTGCACTTCAGAACATGACTTTGAAACTCCCCTTTCTACAATCGCTTGCTTCCCTCTGTGGTAATTACCTCCTTACCTGTCCGGTCTGGAAGTGCCAGTCACACATCCAGTATGCTCCCACCTACTGGCGATACTGGAGACTTGCCCCCATATTACCACTACAAGTACTGACCCCACTATACCCGTTGCCTTGGTTGTGTCCGATGGGGGGGAGGCGAGGGGGCGAATGTCCCTCATGTTTTGTTGGACTGGCACTGCATGGGAATTTCCCCGCAGGGAACTCATTCCGCCCACCAGGATAGGGATGTGTTTTGGACTGTATGGAGGCTCGCCGTCCAGGTTATGCACTGTTGAGGAGACATTCAAATCCTTGTGGGTATTTGTCTGACATTCCACCTTTGGAAGATAACCGAACGCTCGAGATAACCTACAGACGTCGCCTTTCCCCCCCTGATCCTTCCCCCCCCTCCCCCCCCTCGCCGGGTGAGGAGATGGGGGGCGGGCAAGATAGTTACGGAATCCTCCCCGGATACACTTACCCGCAAATCTAATCACAGAGGGAGCAAGTGTTCCCCCCCCCCCCTTTTTTTTTTTTTTTTTTTTTTTTTTAGAGCCTTGGTCCGACGGACCCTATGATGCAACAATGGGCTGTTGTCCCAGGACTCAGAAGATCGTGCCCCCCGGGATCCGGGAGATCCACACCCGATATCCTTGCCGAATCTACGGACACACTCTTTTTCTTTTATTTTTTCTTGCAAGTTTTGTCTTTTTTTTCTTCTTTTGACAAATCTGTAGCGAGAGGCGGAGCGCCTCTTTTACACTGCCCTCATGTTAGGCTGGGAAACCAACTTTTGTTTGGGAATAGAAGCCCTCCCGTGGGATTGGGGCATGGGCGGGGAGGGGGGGGGGGGACATCTGGTTATGTTGGCCTGCCGTTGCAGACCTTGTGTTATTGATTTTATTGTTTTTATGGTTTACGACAGTATTGCTAAATACCATCTTGACTAAAATGGTGCTGAGTTCACTGTGTTATGCTAACCCAGCCGGATCTGGAGATACTAGGGAGAGAAGCCTGACCCTCTCTCACTATCCTATAGGACTCCCACATAGCTATAATGTCCTCTCTTAAGATA
Organism: Aquarana catesbeiana; assembly: GCF_042186555.1. Classification (NCBI taxonomy): domain Eukaryota; kingdom Metazoa; phylum Chordata; class Amphibia; order Anura; family Ranidae; genus Aquarana; species Aquarana catesbeiana. The sequence continues at coordinate 40,790,906 of NC_133335.1, read as the reverse complement.
ATATCCTGGAACACGAGGGGTTTGAATTCTCCTATCAAGAGATCACTAGTATTCCAATTTGTTAAATCCTATCATCCCCAAATTTGCGTGTTCCAGGAGACCCATCTCATGGGGAAAAGAACCTTCAGCCTCAAAAAACCTTGGGTGGGGTACCACTACCACTCTACTCACTCTACTTTTTCCAGAGGAGTGAGTATTCTTATCCTTAAAACCCTCCCCTTCAGGCTTCTCGATTTGGCTCTAGATCCGGAGGGCAGATTTGTAGTGTTGCATGCCTTACTATATAATGTACCCTGGGTGATAGTGGGCCTGTATCTCCCTCCCCCGGCCTCTCTGCATGTACTGAATCAAATCACAGGCAAGATAGCAGAATTTCATACTGAAAATGTGCTCCTGTTAGGAGACTTTAATCTTGTTCCCGACGAGAGTCTGGACAGACTCTCTACCGCTGGTACCACTAGACAAGGACTTTCAGACTGGGCTGACACTTATGGGTTCTACGATATATGGCGATGGAAGTACCCCCAGACCAAGGCATATACTTGTTATTCTGCTTCCCACAAGACATTCTCCCGTATTGACTTGGTGTATGCGGGGAGACCAGTTCTCTCGAAGGTCCGCGACGTTACGATCCTTCCCCGGGGTATCTCGGACCACGCTCAGATCCTTTTAGATTTAAATGTCTCCACGGCTCAGACAGACAAACTCTGGCGTCTCTCCAGATATTGGGTTTCGGATATAGAGGTAGAACCGAAATATAAGGATGAGCTGGAGTCATACTGGCAGTTAAATCCGGGCTCCGCCTCGCCTTTCTCGGTTTGGGATGCTTTCAAAGCGTACTCCAGGGGACAGTACCAGACCATTATAGGGCAAGTCCGGGGGTCGCGCAGAAGAGAACTCTCAATTATTGAAGCGGAGGCACAGAGGCAGGAAGCTTTATATATTAGATCCCCAAACCCACAAACCTACACTAGGCTACAATCTCTTCTGGGAGAGGTTCTGTCCTTGCGGACGGCGCTGACGCAAAAGAGGCTCCTCCACCAAAAACAGAGAATATTTGAACAGGGAGAGAAGACGGGGCACCTATTGGCATGGCTCTCCAAGGAGCAATCAGTGGGCATGACCATAGGCCAAATTCAGGCTGGAGATGGCACTCTCACCTCCACACTGGAAGGAATTAATGACGTATTTGCCTCTTACTATCAAACATTATATCAATCCCAGACTTCTCATGCTCCAGAAGACTTACTAGCCTATCTTGAAAAGATTGACATACCGACCCTCACCCAGACTTATGCTGACAAATTAGACGCCCCCATCAATATAGAGGAAATCCAAAAGGCGCTTAAGATGATGCAGACCGGAAAAACACCGGGACCGGACGGCTTTCCGGTAGAATTTTATAAAACGTATGCGGAACAATTAGCCCCCAGACTTCAATCTCTCTTCACTCACTCCTTTCAGGAAGGTCGCCTTCCTGACTCCATGCACGAAGCGATAATAGTAGTCATCCATAAGCAAGGTAAAGACCCAAAGCTCTGCTCCTCGTACCGTCCCATTTCTCTCCTCAATGTGGATATAGAAATAATCGCAAAAATCCTGGCCAACAGGCTCAATACTGTCATTACGGCCCTGATACACCCGGACCAGACGGTATTTATGCCGGGCAGGGGGACGGACATAAACATCCGCAGACTACACACTCATATAGCTATTGCCTCCCCCGATAGGCCGGGAGTAGTGGCCTCACTCGACGCGGAAAAAGCGTTTGATTCGGTCGAGTGGGGCTACTTATGGGCGGTTCTCTCCAGGTTCGGGTTTGGACCGCGCTTCCGAGCCTGGATCCAGATGCTCTATGCCCAGCCAAGAGCACGCATCCGCACTAATGGGGTCCTCTCAAAGGTGTTCCGGTTGGAAAGGGGCACCAGGCAGGGGTGCCCCCTCTCTCCGGCCCTATTTTCCCTAGCACTTGAGCCACTGGCCATACTCCTTAGAGCAGAAGAACAAATTAAGGGTATCAGGGTGGGCGCGTTGACAGAAAAAGTTTCACTGTACGCAGATGACACTATCCTTTATTTAGCAGATGCCTCTACTTCCCTCAAACCAGCCCTCGCCATGTTTGATTATTTTGGCCGATTTTCGGGAATCCGAATAAATTGGAATAAGTCGATTCTATTTCCCCTCTGCCGGGCGGTGTCGGAGACGGAGACTGGTACCCCGTTGAAATGGGTGGATGAGTTTACCTACCTGGGAATCAAAATAGGGAGAGCGCTGCCGGGCTTCCTGGAGAGAACCGTACTTCCTCTCTTAAACCAGCTTCAGCAGAAGTGCTTAGCCTGGAAGTCTCTTCCTTTGACCCCGGTGGGCAGGGGGAACCTTTTAAAAATGGTCTTTTTACCGAAATTTCTTTATTACTTTAGAAACACCCCGACTCCTATCCCCAAGTCCTTCTTTAGCAAACTAGAGAGTGTAGTCATATCCTTCATTTGGGCAGGCAAGCCCCCAAGAGTAGCAAAAAACACACTTTACCTCCCATTGTCCGGTGGAGGTCTGGCGCTGCCTAATTTCCTGATGTATTACTGGGCCGCAGTAATGGTGACAGTGAGGTGGTGGTTCTCACAACCTAGACAGAACCCTGCAGTCACGCTGGAGGCGGCCCTACTGGGATCTTATGCAGCGTTATCCAATCTGCCGTACAGGGGACCGAGAGCTGATCCTGCAGTGACAGGCCCTATGAAAACCACAATCCAGGTGTGGAAATCATCTAGAGCATCCCTCATACCACAGTCACAAGTTTCCCCACACACTCCATTATGGGCTAACCCCATGCTTCCCCATCTTTTCACTGTCCCGGATCCAGCAATCTGGGCCAAGAGGGGTATTACTACTATAAAACACGTCATGCCTCGGGGTGTCATACTTTCCTTTCGGGAATTACAAGCGACATACCATATACCGAGGTCTTTCCTCTTTAGGTACTGGCAGTTACAACACGCACTGAAAGCCCAATTCCCCGCCCAGATATCACTAGAGCCTGATCCCATTGAACGCCTTCTGACCTCGGGGATGCTAGATAAACCCCTTTCCTCCTTATATCTTTATTTAACAGTCTCACATGAGGTTAAGAATAACAAATCACTTACCAAATGGCAGGGAGACATTCCTGCCTTAGGGGAGGAAGAGTGGGAGGAATGCCTCACGACGTTTATACCTTCTATGATCGCTGCGAAGGATAGATTTATCCAACTGAAATTTATACAGAGGGCCTATTATACGCCGGAAAGACTTGCAAGGATCTATCCTATTCTTACCCCTACCTGTACTAGATGCGAATTAGATACGGGCACCTTTTATCACATGGTCTGGTCCTGTCCCAAGCTTCATCCCTTCTGGAGATCAGTCGCAGACACCCTTGAGAGAGTTTGTGGAATTGAAATCCCACTTGACCCCTTAACTTGCCTTTTGAGTCACCTGGAAGACATAGCTGGAGACCGATACACTAAATTATTCCTAACTTACTCGCTCTTTTATGCGAGAAGGGAAATACTCCTCAAATGGAAACAAAAGGAAGCCCCGACTAAAGAGACTTGGCAAAAGGCCATAAATAATGTGTTACCATTATACCGTATCACTTATGAGAGCAGAAACTGTCCACAGAAATATGACAAGGTATGGTCAAGCTGGATCGACGCATGTGGCTAACCCCATATAGACCCCTGACCTATTTATAGGCCGGGGGGTTGACCCTCTGGTTTGGTGAACGTGGGGGCTTCCCCCCCTTCCCTTTTTTTTTTTTCCTCTGGGGTGGGGGGGGGGGGGGGTGGGGGACGGGAGCCTTGCAGATAATCGGAGGGAAGAGTCTGCTCCCACTTTGAGGTGACCTGGTGAGGGCCGCCCCTACTCAGTATTAACTGTGCAAAAATATGGTTTGATATATTCATGCTACCTCTAACAATCCGTACACCACTCAGCAGAAATAATCTAACCCTTATTTCTCTATTATTTTTGTCAATAACTTTGTACCCTATGTCCAAACCTTTGTGTATTTAGTACCATGATATACTGTCCTGTTATTTTTATTTTGTTTTGTGTTAAGGAAAAAATAATAAAACTTCTCTGTTAAAAAAAAAATGTGGCAAATGACCCACTTGTTGACCCAACAAAGATATTTTTGCCTCCTCTTCACATAAAACTTGGACGAATGAAAGAATTTTGTGCAAGAGATGAACGAGGAAGGTGAAGGTTTTCATTATTAGAGACAGAGGTTTCCAAGAAAAAACTGATGCCAAGATTAAGGAAAGCTATTTTATCTGTCAACAGATCAGATACATAATCAGTGACAAGTTTGAAGATCTGTTAGTGGAGCCAGAGAAAAATCGCCTGGAAAGCATTCAAGGATGCAGTTGAGAATTTTCTTGGCCACTACAGAGCACCAAACTGCATTCAGCTAGTTGACAAACTTCTTACAGCATACAAAACCATGAAGTGCAACAGTCCACTGAAAATTAATTTCCTACATTCATACTTAATACTTCTTTGCCAAAAATCTAGGTGCAGTCAGTGATGAACATGGTGAAAGGTTTCACCAGGTCATTGCCACAATGGAAAAATTGTATCAGGGCAACTAGAATCCATCAACGCTAGCTGAATATTATTGGACACCGCAATAAGATGCACCAGACATGGAGTACAACAATACTTTTAGCCCTGTTGTGCTCATGCAGTGCGTCTGACGTTACGTGATTAAATACATTTTGGTCATTAAAGGTTAGTTTCATATTTCTCAAGACTCCTATGTGATACAGGCATTCTGAAATGATATTTGTGTTCAGTTTGAAGGGGTCTATCACAATCACTAAAGGTTTTTTCACAAAAGCACTGAAAAAATGTGCTGTCCAGAGATATTATGTGTTGCTGTTTGGTGACATAAGGGGCCACACTTCAGGTCTCCTGTAATATGAAGGTTGACCAACACTGATGCAAACCATGAAATTCCCAGGCGAACCACAAGGACATGACCAATACCATAGCACAAGTGATGTAATCACAGGATGCCCCAATCATTAATATATTATTAGCTTGGTGGAAACCTACTCCAATGATGAGTGGAAGAAATGCTATGTACATACCTACAAATTATAAAGTCCTCCTATTGTAAAGAAAAAAAAAAAAATATATATATATATATATATATATATATATATATACACACACACACACACACACAAAACATATGCCTTAGATACTGGACCGACCTAGAATTAGGTCACATCTACCCATCATGTTTTTGGAGATGCTCTGAGTCACACAATTATCTTTACATCTGGTGGAACTGCCAGTTGCTTGCACTTTTTTGGAGAAATGATCACCTCCACCAAAGAATCAAATGTAGACCATTAAAAAGGAATAGAATTGGGCACATAGTATAATATCATGTAAGTAACAAATGCACTGTCCACTTGCTGAACGGGCCTTTTTCTGACATTTTGTTTACAAGTAAAAATCTTTATTTTTTGCTAGAAAATTACTTAGAACCCCCAATTATATATATTTTTTTTTTTTGCAGAGACCCTAGAGAACAAAATGGCAGTCATTTCAATATTTTATGTCACGCTGTATTAGCACTGGGAAAAAAAATACACTTTCACGAACTAAAAAAACAAAACAAACCAGAAACAGTAAAGTTAGCCCAATGTTTTATATAATGTGAAAGATGATGTTATACCGAGTAAATAGATACCGAACATGTTATGCTTTTAAATTGTGCACGCTCGTGGAACGCGACAAACTATAGTACTTAAAAACCTCCATTAAGCGACACTTTAAACATTTTTACAGGTTGTCTGTTTAGAGTTATAGAGGAGATCCTGTGCTAGAATTATTGCTCTAACGATCGCCACGATACCTCATGTGTGGTTTGAACACCATTTACATATGCAGGAGCAACTTACGCATGCATCCACTTATGCATGGGGATGGGGCGCTTTAAATTTTTCTTTTATGTCCCCCCCCCCCCCAACAAAAACATTGTGCTAATACAGTGTTACATAACATATTGAAATGACTGCCATTTTGTTCTCTAGGGTCTCTGCTAATATATATATTTCCTAGCATAATAAAAATTCCTGTTTATCTGCCAGAGGAGCGGAAGTGACGTCAGAGGTTGCTCCAGTCCTCCAAGGGCATAGAGCCGAGTGGGGGCTATCTTGCCCTCAGCCCTCATTCGTCTTCCTGCCTAGCTATCGGCTGCACCGTATCGGTTCCGGTAAGCTCAGAATTGACTGGGAATCGCGGGGGGGGGGGGGGGTGGGACCTCTCCCGGTGCCTATAAAAGTGATCTCTCAGCAAATGCGCTGCTGGGATTACTCTTATCAGAAAGCTGGCTGCCTAACAATTAAAAAAAAAAAAGAAGAGGGGTACCAGGGTTATGGCAGCTAGCTATAACAATGGTATTTAACATCAAAGTAATGAGGTACATTTACAATTAGGTGGTCAGCAAGTGGTTAAAAGCAATGGATACTCACAAAAAGAGAAATATCAACAGCATGGACATGTAAAACACCGCTCATCAGAGGGCATGATGCCAACTCATGCGTTTCATCACAAGGGGACAGTGTCAGGGGCCACTGCATGTGTATCTAACACTCTGGCCACCTCCCAGGTTGGCCCTTCCGTCAATAACACAGCAATGTCTCTGTGGCTTATCGAGGTAACACAAGTAAAACAGTTCTTGTGTTTATCCTAACAGTTCAAAGCACAAACCGCTACTTTTGTTTATCCTCAAACAGCATCCCTCAAAGTGAAGTAGCTCTGGTAGCACAGGTGAACAGCTGGAGGGATCCAAAGCTTGAGGACAAAGCGTTTTCCTGCTGGAATCGGTGTACTCTAGTAGCAACTGTGGTTGGGGGCCCCCACAGCAGCTAGGTGTTTTGTAGAAGCTGCATGGTATTGGGCCCTGGCCTGGTTGCCCTCACACCGGTTCTAACAGTGGAGGAGCACTCATCTGGACTTAGACCACTTGCCTAGCTACCTTTGCCTTATCAATTGTTGCTTCTCTGAGCTGCTAAGGGAGGGGAGCTGTGGAATTTATACTTCCTGGGCACGAACAGCAACCCAGGAAGTTGTGGGAAATGGAGGTAAATGGCCCCAGAATCTGAGCATAATGAGTAACTGGGCACTCTGCTACACAAATATGTATACATAAAAGGCTATCCCTGCTACTGAGGCCTGTGCTAATCTGAGAAAATAAGTAACACTGCAGAATACTAATCACTTTCATAGAAATGGGAGACACATTTGTTTTGTTGTGACTTATTTGCCAAATGTCATTGCCTTTCGAGTGAATCAATATCCATCCAGACTGTAGAATGTGCAGGATTTTTATATATATATATATATATATATATATATATATATATACATACACACACACACACATACACTGTATATATATATATATATATATATATATATATATATATATATATTATACAGATATACATACAGTGGGGAAGTATTTTTCACTCTTTGTTAAATTGCAGCCATTTGCTAAAATCATTTAAGTTAATTTTTTTCTTCATTAATGTACACACAGCACCCCATATTGACAGAAAAAGACAGGATTATTTACTTTTTTGCAGATTTATTCAAAAAGAAAAACTGAAATATCACATGGTCCTAAGTATTCAGACCCTTTGCTCAGTATTTAGTAGAAGCACCCTTTTGATCTAATACAGCCATGAGTCTTTTTTGGGAAATATGCAACAAGTTTTTCACACCTGGATTTGGGGATCCTCTGCCATTCCTCCTTGCAGATCCTCTCCAGTTCTGTCAGGTTGGATGGTAAATGTTGGTGGACAGCCATTTTTAGGACTCTCCAGAGATTGTAGCTGTGTGCTTAGGGTCATTGTCTTCTTGGAAGGTAAACATTCAGCCCAGTCTGAGGTCCTGAGCACTCTGGAGAAGGTTTTCATCCAGGATATCCCTGTACTTGGCCACGTTCATCTTTCCCTCCAATGCAACCAGTCGTCTTGTTCCTGCAGCTGAAAAACACCCCCATAGCATGATGCTGCCACCACCATGCTTCACTGTTGGGACTGTATTGCGGGGAGCATCGATAGTTTCAAGAAACTATTAGATAAGCACCTGAACGACCGCAACATACAGGGATATATGTCACAAACCTCAAATCATCTCACCACTGGTTTCTTGAACATGACAATGAGGTCACTGTACTCCAATGGCCTCCACAGTCACCAGATCTCATCCAATAGAGCACCTTTGGGATGTGGTAGAACAGAAGATTCTCATCATGGATGTGCAGCCGACAAATCTGCAGCAATTGTGTGATGCTATCATGTCACTATGGACCAAAATCTCTGAGAAATGTTTCCAACACCTTGTTGAATTTATGCCACTAAGACTTAAGGCAGTTCTGAAGGCAAAACGGGGTCCAACCCAGTACTAGCAAGGTGTACCTAATAAAGGGGCCGGTGGGTATATACTTCCCAGTACTTATTACTACAATATTGAGCAATTTACTAGTGATTACGTTTAAAACTGAATTCCAAGTACTGTATGTATATTTTGCATAATTGCAGACAGCGGGGGGGGGGGTGGTGGTGCTTGGGGCGCCAGAGGGGGGTGGTTGTTTGCCGCCCCCAAACAAAAAACCACCAGCCGCCACTGCAATTAATGCAAATAGTTTTCCGGTTGGATGAGATGGAGAGGCAGTGATGTCATCATCTCCACCTTGTCCAATCAGAGAACACTGTGCATTCATTCAAAGTGCGCAGAGTGTTCTCTGAATGGTGCCTGTGCCCAGCGGGTGACCTCCTGTGTTCACCAAGCCTCAGGGCAGTCCTTCAACATAGGATCCAGAAGCTAGCTAGCTCACTGTAGTATTGAAGTACGGTGATTCCCAGTTTCCACCCAGAGGGGGATCTGGGGGACAGCTGGGGGGTGATTGGTGCGGCGGTGGGGGCAGTTACAAGCACCGATCTCCCTGACAGCTACGGGAGAAGAGTACAAGTACTCATGCAAATGCTCGGTATCGGCACCTATACCGATACTAGTATCTGTGCAACCCTAGTCCTCAGCGAAGTAGAATTCACATTTTTTTATTTTTCTATACTGAATTTGTGAAAGGGCAAGAGAATTTTTTTGTTAGCTTTTATCAAAACTCATACCTGAACAGAATGGAAGCATGAGCTAAAGGAGAGGTTTTAAAATTCCTGCACAGCTAATAGTTTTCATTATTTGAGAACTGCAGAGCGAGGAAAACTGAGTAATGTGGCAACAAGATAACACTGACAGCAAGGGATGTCCCTTCTACTAGGGCACAGTTGGGGTCTAACTGGTTAAGTAAACATTACAATGTATCAGAACAGCTGCAATTTAGTCTGTAGTTATGTTTTTGCACACTGAGTACTGCTTTATAATACAAAAGAATGCTGCAGTAAAGTGCCATAAACGAAAAATACATTTAGATGGGTAATACAGTCTATAAAACCCACCATTCCCCTTATTTTTATTGCCCTTACATTTCGCTTTTTTTAAATTTTTTATTTCAAAACAAGCAAAATATTTAAATTATACATAAAAAAGAGTGGCCATTACTTGACTTGCTTGCCTTGTTTTATAATGAATAACTCCATTTATATTTCTCCAAGTTTTGTAACAGATTTCCTAGTAGCTTTAAAAATGCGCACTATTATACAGTCAGTACTCGTTAAAGAAAAAAAAAAATCCTCTGTAATAATGTAGTTGTGTCATCCATCTGATAAACTGCTGGCTTGGAAAAAAAGTTTTGGCATCAACATGGTTAATGTACCGCGTACAAACAGGCCACGGGGCCTATACAGTGAAGAACGTGGAAAAGGCACCATGCTCAGCTTTTTATGTGGAAGATGATGGCGGGGAACCATACGAAGATGCGGAAAGAAACAATGTTATAATATAGAACTGCTCTACAAAATGCTAGCAGCACAGGTTGTGATGAGGTCACATAGTCTCAACGGTCACAGAGGAACGAGCTCAGCTCTACAAGCAAGACAACGTTATAGGAGACAAGCTGTGTAGCTAGTTATGAATATTGGCAGGTTATACAGGAAAAGAAAGAAAAAAAAAAAAACAACTAGAGAATAAACTGAATGCATTTCTAAGGAGAAAAGAAAAAAGGAAACTGGCCCACATGTGCAGCAGCCACGATAAAATACATACACCATTCCGCACTGCTGAGGACTGGGAGGAGGGGATCCATCAATGTATACCCTTAATTATATTGGCTAGGGACAGGTATATCCAAACTTAAAATTTCTACACAGAGCTTACTACACCCCTCAGAGATTCTCAAGAATATAATCCCACACAATCTGACAAATTTTCTAAATGTGGAGATCAACTTGGTACATTCCTCCATATTGTATGGTCATGTCCTCTCCTTCAGAAATTCAGGACGGAGGTAGTAGAAACAATGAACTCGGTAGGAGATTTAAATGTGACTATGGACCCCACGATCCTCCTTTTAGGGATCTGTGACACTGTTACCTCGAGTACCCATAAAACAGTTGTTTATATTCTATGCAGCTTTCCATGTTAGGAAAGCTATCCTGACCAAGTGGAAGCAAACTGAACTCCCCATGGTCTCGTAGTGGAGATCCCTGGTTGACTCAATTTTACCGCTATACAAAGTCACATACATGTGGCGGAAGTGCCCTAAAACGTTTGAGAACATATCGGGTGCCTGGGCTAAGGGCTAACTTACTGATAATTTTCTTTAGTCCTCTACAGACATGTAAGGGTTGCCAGCTTCTATTGGTGTCCCTTCCCCTTCACCCCCCCCCCCTTTCCCTTGGGGTACACTAATCCATAAATATTACTCTTTTGCCTCTCTGGATGCATTATTCAACATACTGTGTATACAATTGCTTTGTACTGTATCTTGTATATTGCACTGAACTGTACAATGTGCCTTATTGTATAGATTCATGTATTTGCCTATTATCTATATTTCTCTTTTTGTTTGACTGTTATATTTGTTCCCTTTTTCTTTGGAGATAAATAAAAACTCCTCTGTTAAAAAAAACTACATACACCATTTATTTTTATAAATAGGAATTGCAAAAAAGAGAATAATATCATTGCACAGGTGTAGCACTCTGGTCTTAGGCAGAGTTGCTAACAAATTTAGTTGTTACGTGGTAACTAGCCTGGCTAATTATTAGGGGGATCCACTGACTTTTCCCCAACTCTGGATTTGATGCACTTCTCTCTTCTGTCACTAGGAGGCAGTGTTTCCTGTGACATTAGAATGACAAGTGGCATAGTGAATTCAGACTAGGAGTGGATGGGTTGTCTCAGCCAATGGGCAGGGGTTTCTTTGGTCCCTTTGCCTGCTGGGAGAATCTTTTCATTCGGGAGGAGTCAGGTGTTTGGGGTTCTGTGCCACCTGGATGGCTACCTGGGTAGTTGTGTGTCACAAGACTCTGGGTTGCCAGGCCAGAAGCCTGCGGCCTATCCTGGGAGCACCTGGCTGCTAGGCTGTCTAAGGCCTATCCAGTTTGGAGAGAAGCAGCGTGGGGTTGGGGCTTTATGCTGGAAGCCCAACCAAGGTGCAGAGGTTCTGTCAGACAAGGAGCTGAATTGTTGCCAGCAGTGAGGGAGAAGCAGTTGCCAAAAGGGACGACCTTTCCTGTCATCAGGGGCAAGTGATGATCGAGGCCAGAGGAAAAGGGAGGAATAGTCGCCAGCAAGGGACAACCATTCCTGTTATCAGAGGCCAGTGTATGGAAGTCTGAAGAAGTACCAGAGCAGCCTTTTCACCAGCCGGGGATGGTGAAGAAGTGGGAAAGCTTCAGCAAAGTGCCAAGCCAGGGACCCAGCAGCTTAGCAGGGGTGATGCTTGAGGATTATACAGCAGGTTAGTTGTGGAAAAGCTCAGGGGATCCAGTGATGGCTGGGATCTTGAAGTCTAGTGAGAGACCGGGAGCTCAGTGAGTGAAGATCTACAGTGGGATACTGTGAGATGTTAGAGAAGATCTATAGCGGGTTACTGTGAGTTAAGAGTACAGATCTTTGACTGTTGAAGTTCAGTTGCCATAGGAGACAGCAGTTCTACAAATACAGTTGCTATAACCAGTTTAAAGGTCATCCACCTGTATAGCTGTCTGCCTAACATTTTTTCTCGGAGTCTGCCAATTGCTATTGCAACTGCCTAAGGGGGTCCTAACCATCTCTCCACCAGTTCTGTTTAAGGAAGAATAAATCTGATTTCTTGCATTCAAAAAAAGTGACTGGCGCCCAATCATTCCATCTTGCACTATACCCACCATGCCTAATAATCCACACTACAAAGAAGGATGTCAGCTCTCCCTGGCTCTGGAGGTCACCACTAGGCCTCTAGGAGTCAGGGACACAGCTACACAGGTATAAACCGTAACATTGAAATGAATATTCTAAGTCAGTTTAACAAAAAAAAAAAACAGCGTGGCACACCTGAGTGTACATGTAAGAATAGGCCCTAGATACATTTTTCATTTGCAAGTTGTGATGTATTGTGCCTACTAATCCACCGCCAACGGAGCAGCATACTTGCTCAGAAGGATTTTCTAAAAACTAGATTGGTGTTTTGTTTCATATAATAGAATATAAAAAAAAAAAAAATCGCAAGGGCACTTAACAAGAATGAACATCTGAAAAGCCTTAAGTGCCCTAATCATAACTATTTTGGGCTGTAGCAGTCCCCATTGCCCATATCCCCTTCCCCAAACCAGTACGCCGTTTTAATTTTCTGTAATGTTCGTTTAAGTTGTGCACAGACGTTTTATGTCCTGATGCATCCTTCGTTTTTTGTTTTGTTTTTTTGCTCTTTCCTCTATCCTGTATGTAAGAGAAAGTAGATACACAAAGATGCAGCTTCTCCCCCTCCCTTCCTGCCGGCGCAGCGTCTGTGAAGGAGTGACAAAGCCTAAGGCTGCTAAATTGAGCGCAGGGGAGAGGCAACGCAGTCATCCTTCCCTCTTGTTTCCTGAGATCTACACACCATGACCTGTAAGCAGAATTCTAAACAAGTAAAGTCTACCTTTCACCTGTTACATCAGGGTGTATCCATATATTTAAAGCTGCCTGTGGGCAACAATTTGGCTTTAACAATGTGCTATATTGTATATATTTAAAAAGGAAAAACATTAATGTGAAAAATGCTACAACCTAATAATTCCAAAAGAAGATGTTTTGAAGTATTGTTTCCTTCTTGCCTTTTCTTAGAGCTGCACTCTAAGCACAAAAACATTTAAATAAACATATTCCTCGGTATCGGGCCCAGACTGGGACACAACATAGGCCTGAGCATTTTAGAATGAGCAGCCCATGCCATGTTACCCGGCCCCTTCTCCACTCTCCACCCTGACAGCTCCGCGGGAGAGGGGTGGAGGAACCTGGCAGAGGTGCAGGGGATGAGGGGGACTGGGAAAAAGCACGGTGGGGCAGAGAGCACAGGGAAGAACCTTGAGAACATTGGGTGTGGCGAGAGCACAGGGGGGCTGGAGAGCACTATGGGGGGAAATAGAGAGCATGGGGAGGTTGGAGAGCACAGGGGGAAGAAAAAACACGGGGGGTGGGGCACAGAGCACAGGGAGGGCAGATGAGCATGGGGGCAGAGAGCACGGAGGGTGGAGAGCACAGGGGGGCAGCGGAGAACATGGGGGAAGTGGAGAGCACAGTGGGGCTGGAGAGCACTGGGGGAGAGGTGTAGGGCACAGGGGGTCAGCGGAGAGCATGGGGGAAAGTGGAGAGCATGGGGGGGAGTTAAAGAGCACAGAGGGGCTGGAGAGCACTGGGGGAGGCTGGAGAGCACTGGGGGAGAGGCGGAGGGCACAAGGGGGAGGCGGAGGGCAGGGGGGGAGGCGGAGGGCACAGGGGGGCTGAAGAGCACTGGGGGAGAGGTGGAGGGCACAGTGGGGCAGCGGAGAGCATGGGGGAGGTGGAGAGCAAAGGGGGGAGGTGGCGAGCACTGGGGGAAAGGCTTGGAGCACGGGAGGAGGTGGAGAGCACACAGGGGCTGGAGAGCATGAGGGCACAGGGGGGCAGAAGTGAGCATGGGGGGAGGTGGAGAGCACATGGGGAAGTGGAAAACACAGGGGGGCTGGAGAGCACTGGGGGAGGCAGAGGGCAAGAGGGGGAGGTGGAGAGCACAGGGGGGAGGTGGAGAGCACTGGGGGAGAGGCAAAGGGCATGGGGGGAAGTGGAGAGCACTGGGGGAGGTGGAGAGCACTGGGGGAGAGGTGAAGCGCACTGGGGGAGAGGTGGAAAGCACTGGGGGAGAGGTGGAGGGCACAGGGGGGCAGCAGAGATCATGGGGGAGGTGGAGAGCACTGGGGGGCAGTGGAGAGCATGGGGGGAGTTGAAGAGCACAGGTGGGAGGTTGAAAGCACAGGGGGGAGGTGGAGAGCACAGGGGGAAGAGGTGGAGAGCACAGGGGGAGAGGTGAAGAGCACAGGAGGAGGCAGAGAGCACAGGAGGGTCTGGAGAGCAGTGGGGGAAAGGCGGAGGGTGCAGGGGGGCAGCAGAGAGCACTGGGGGGATGCAGAGAGCACCGGGGGGGACGCACAGAGGACTGGGGGGACGCAGAGAGGACTGGGGGGACACAGAGGACTGGGGGGACACAGAGAGGACTGGGGACACACAGAGAGGACTGGGGGGATGCAGAGAGGACTGGGGGGAGGCAGCGAGCACTGGGGGGAGGCAACGAGCACTGGGGGGAGGCAGCGAGCACTGGGGGGAGGCAGCGAGCACTGGGGGGGGCAGCAGGATAGTAGGAGCGGTGGGGTGGCTGCATATAGAAGAATCATTCTCTCCATCTTCCTACCGCAGTCTCTGAAAGCCTGTGAGAGGAGCAGAAGCAGGCATTCAGAGACTGCGGTAGGAAGATGGAGAGAATGATTCTTCTATATGCAGCCACCCACACCGCTCCTCCTATCCAGGTTGTAGGGGCCGCACTCACGTTCTCTCTGATCCGGCTCCATGGTGTCTGCAGCAGGTGTCTCCTCTAGTCCTTCCCCCTTCGTGGTCACGCCCCCTGGAACAGACGGCTGAACTACACTGGCGGACGTGGAGAGACCGAAGGTGTCTTCACTATTTCATCCCCCTTCATGTTTCCGTCCCCCTGGTGCCGATGGCTGAGCTGAACTGGCAGCCGCAGAGAGGCTCAAAGAGCAGCCCAGCTGCCTTGGGCCCCGCAAGGAAATGCGGCCAATACAGGCCTGCACGCTATCTACAAAGGATATAGATCTACTTTGTGCACACAAAATGCCTTTGCAAATCCACATATTACATAAACACAGCAATGACATCATAGACATAGACTAGATCTGCACAATTAATCGTTAAAGAATCGAGATCGCAATTCTACCCCCTCGCAATCTTAACACAGCATTTCCTCGATTCGATGTAGAGAGTTCTCTGCTCAAGCCGACAGCTGTCAAAAAAAAAAACAGGCAGCATGCCAAGTTTATCACAACATGGGGGAGATAAAGAGAAACATTTCCTTCTTTCATATCAAAGGAATGAACTTCTGTCTGTAGATGATGGCAGTTTAACCACTTAAAGACGAAACCTTTTCCTGACACTTGTTGCTTACAAGTTAAAAATCTGTATTTTTTTCTAGAAAATTACTTAGAACAACCAAACATTATATATTATTTTTTTTAGCAGAGACACTAGAGAATAAAATTGCGGTTGTTGCAATATTTTATGTCACACTGTATTTGCACAGCGGTTTATCAAGCGCAATACTTTTGGAAAATACACTTTAATGAATAAAAAAAAAAAAAAAAAACTAAACAGTAAAGTTAGCCCAATTTTTTTGTATAATGTGAAAGATGATGTTACGCCACAAGAATCGTCAGAGAATCATGGTCTTCATTCTAAGCAAAAAGATTACGATTCTCATTTTAGCCAGAATCTTGCAGCAAAGTCATGAAGTAATCACTGCTGATGATACATGCTGAAAGATAATATGCCATTTTATAACTTTTTGGTAGAGACAGTTTTGTTATAAAGTGAATTCCATGTTCACCATGAAGTGAACAGTTGAACAATACACACACTGATAGGTTGATTGATGTGTTCTTTAAACAGCTCACTCATTTCTACTTTATGCTCCCTGCCAGGGAATGCACATTAGAAGTGTTCCATTTTTCTAATGCCCCGTACACACCATCGGATTTTCCGACACACAAAGTTTGAGAGCTTGCTATAAAATTTTCCGACAACAAAATCCGTTGTCGGAAATTCCGATCGTGTGTACACAAATCCGACGCACAAAGTGCCACGCATGCTCAGAATAAATAAAGAGATGAAAGCTATTGGCTACTGCCCCGTTTATAGTCCCGACGTACATTTTTTACGTCACCGCGTTCAGAACGATCGGATTTTCTGACAACTTTGTGTGACCGTGTGTATGCAAGACAAGTTTGAGCCAAAATCCGTCGGAAAAAATCCATGGATTTTGGTGTCGGAATGTCCGATCAATGTCCGACCGTGTGTACGGGGCATTTGGCTGAGTTCACACTGCCGCATGGAGCGGCTCACAGCAGGAGCCCGGTGCGTCTCTGTTCACCGTTTCAGATCCGATTTAAGTCTGAATTTCTGAATTTGGACCTGAAATGGACCAGAAGACACACACAGGACTCCTGTGCGATCGTTCCGCAGCCGTCCCTGAGATGCGCGAACCAGCTCCATAGAGGGCCGGTCACAATCTCCTGCTATGCAAATTGGATGCGTGGAAATCCATATCCAATTCGCAATAGTGTGAACCCAGCCTTAAAGTAGATGGAATGTCAGTTCTGTAACAACCCAAATGCTACCTCAAATATTTCTTTACCTCTCAATGCCGTTTACGTGAAATGGCCATAGATTTACCTTTATCTTGACTGTTTAGTTGTGGCCACATGACCAATAAAGCCAGCCATAGAAGGATTGAAATTCAGCCCATCTATGGGCAGGCTGGTTGTACTGAAGTCGATCTATCAATCGCCTTCAGTATATCAGAGTTTTTTTGTTGTTATTATTTAGTATTATTTCTGCTCTTCACTTCTGATCCATTATGGAGATTGGCAATCTGTGCTCTGGGGATGCTGCGTGTGCGCCTTGTTCGGTGCAGGGCTTTAGACTACCTCAGCTCCCGGGACGGACAACCTTTCTGGCCCTGGCCCTACATACACCACGCACCATTGTATTCTGTTGTATGTGAGTACCCAGGATTGACAGTCTTGTTCTTTCCTGCTGTGCTTATTACAATATTAGACTGAATCATAGTGTGTTTTTTGTAGATATTCTATAGCATCCGTCCCTGAGGAAGTGTTCACACACGAAACGCATCGGGCATTCAGGATGTAACCACACGCCCCACTAGGATTCAATCCAGATATACCACCTAATTTTTTTTTTAATTTTACATTCCATTCATTCAATATTGTTTTGTGCTGTAAAGGTGACATGTACACGAATTTATACAACTTTATACAAACCTTTTTTCCTATTGCCACGTGCTGCTAAATCTATATATATGTATGAATTTATGATGTTCTTGCCATGTGTGCATGTGTATATGATACTACTTTCATGCATGTTATGTACAATTGCAATGTTTTTACATCTACTTATGCCATTGAAAACATACAAATACACAATCTAACCACAACCAGTCAACAGCCTCATTTAACCGCTTCAGCTCCAGAAGACTTTACCCCCTTCCTGACCAGAGCACTTTTTGTGATTCGGTACTGCGTCGCTTTAACTGACAATTGCGAGTTCGTGCGACATTGCACCCAAACAAAAATGACGTCCTTTTTTCCCCACAAAATAGAGCTTTCTTTTGGTGGTATTTGATCACCTCTGCAGTTTTTATTCTTTGCGCTATAAACAAAAAAAGAGCAACAATTAAAAAAAAAGCAATATTTTTTACTTTTTGCTATAATAAATACCCCCCAAAAATATATATATATTATGGATGTAATTTTATATTTGAAAATTGAAATAAATAAATATTTAAAAAAAAATATATATATAAAACAAAAAAAAAAAAACGCAATAAGCGTATATTGATTGGTTTGCGCAAAAGTTGACAAAATAGGGAATAGTTTTATGGCATTTTTATTATTAGATTTTTATTATTAGATTCACCCATTCACCCAAATTTTTTTTTATTAGTAATGGCAATCTGCGATTTTTATCGGGACTGCGACATTATGGCGGACACATTGGACACTTTTGACACAATTTTGGGACCATTGTCATTAAGTGTGTCCTAGGGAGTGATTCTAAGACATGACATCGATCACTGCTCCCGATGACAGGGAGCAGTGATCTTTGTCATGACATAAGGCAGAACAGGGAAATGCCTTGTTTACATACACACTTCCCTGTTCTGCGGCTCCGTGACACGATCGCCGGGAGTCCGCCGGTTCCGTGGGCACAATCACGCTGTACGCGCCTGCTAACCCTGGCTCTTAGAGGGGACGTACAGGTACGCCCATTTGCCCACCGCTGCCATTGTGCCAACGTATATCGGCGTGCAGCGGTCGGCAAGTGCTTAAAGTCCCAATTTCCTTTTTGTATATTTGTTTTTTTTGTTAGATCACAGTCTGCGGCTATAGCTGCCAGCAGTGATCTTTTTTATTCTGACGGTTAGGGAACCTCTTGCTGTTAGAATACAATAGCGCAATGAAAGGGATTCCCCCCATCAACACTGACTGTGTTGATGGGTGAATCAAGCACTTTTCTTTCTTTTAACATATGATTAAAGGAAAGAGAATTGCATAATACAGTCAGGTCCATAAATATTGGGACAGCGACACAATTCTAATCTTTTTGGCTCTATACACCACAATGGATTTGAAATGAAACAAACAAGATGTACTTTAACTGCAGACTTTCAGCTTTAATTTGAGGGTATTTACATCCAAATCAGATGACAGGTGTAGGAATTACAACAATTTGTATATGTGCCTCCCACTTTTTAAGGGACCAAAAGTAATGGGAAATTGGCTGCTCAGCTGTTCCATGGCCAGGTGTGTTTTATTCCCTCATTATCCCATCTACAAGGAGCAGATAAAAGGTCCAGAGTTCATTTTAAGTGTGCTATTTGCATTTGGAATCTGTTGCTGTCAACTCTCAATATGAGATCCAAAGAGCTGTCACTATCAGTGAAGCAAGCCATCATTAGGCTGAAAAAAAAAAACCCATCAGAGAGATAGCAAAAACTTTAGGTGTGGCCAAATCAACTGTTTGGAACATCCTTAAAAAGAAAGAACGCATCAGTGAGCTCAGCAACACCAAAAGACCCGGAAGACCACGGAAAACAACTGTGGTGGATGACCGAAGAATTATTTCCCTGGTGAAGAAAACACCCTTCACAACAGTTGGCCAGATCAAGAACACTCTCCAGGAGGTAGGTGTATGTGTGTCAAAGTCAACAATCAAGAGAAGACTTCACCAGAGTGAATACAGAGGGTTCACCACGAGATGTAAACCATTGGTGAGCCCCAAAAACAGGAAGGCCAGATTAGAGTTTGTCAAACAACATCTAAAAAAGCCTTCACAGTTCTGGAACAACATCCTATGGACAGATGAGACCAAGATCAACTTGTACCAGAGTGATGGGAAGAGAAGAGTATGGAGAAGGAAAGGAACTGCTCATGATCCAAAGCATACCACCTCATCAGTGAAGCATGGTGGTGTTAGTGTCATGGCGTGGGCATGTATGGCTGCCAATGGAACTGGTTCTCTTGTATTTATTGATGATGTGACTGCTGACAAAAGCAACAGGATGAATTTTGAAGTGTTTCGGGCCATATTATCTGCTCATATTCAGCAAAATGCTTCAGAACTCATTGGACGGCGCTTCACAGTGCAGATGGACAATGACCCGAAGCATACTGCGAAAGCAACCAAAGAGTTTTTTAAGGGAAAGAAGTGGAATGTTATGCAATGGCCAAGTCAATCACCTGACCTGAATCCGATTGAGCATGCATTTCACTTGCTGAAGACAAAACTGAAGGGAAAATGCCTCAAGAACAAGCAGGAAGTAAAGACAGTTGCAGTAGAGGCCTGGTAGAGCATCACCAGGGATGAAACCCAGCGTCTGGTGATATCTATGTGTTCCAGACTTCAGGCTGTAATTGACTGCAAAGGATTTGCAACCAAGTATTAAAAAGTGAAAGTTTGATGAATGATTGTTAATCTGTCCCATTACTTTTGGTCCCTTAAAAAGTGTGAGGCACATATACAAACTGTTGTAATTCCTACACCGTTTAACTGATTTGGATGTAAATACCCTCAAATTAAAGCTGAAAGTCTGCAGTTAAAGCACGTCTTGTTAGTTTCATTTCAAATCCATTGTGGTGGTGTATAGAGCCAAAAAGATTAGAATTGTGTCGATGTCCCAATATTTATGGACCTGACTGTATATTGCCTGCCTAAGCCCTAGAGTGTCATTTCATTTGAGATTTTCCCTGAGCACTGATGTCCGTACACTTACAACTGTCACTCCAAAGCAAAATTGAGGGAGAGAAGTGGAGAGGAGTTGTATCTGACAATCCAGACTGGCATTTGGCACATGTGCGCTGGAGGAACCCTCCAATGGGCCTAGTACACACAAGCTGAATGTCGGGCGACATCGGCTGGTTCAATAAAAACCGTCCGACATTCAACCCGTGTGTATGGCACAGCTTCTGTCGGATGAGCATGCTGAAAAACCAGCATCCGCCCAGCTCGCAATCTGCACTCTCAGCCAATGACAGAGAGAGCTGACCAGCGGGGGAGCAGTCCCCCTGTCAGAACACAAAAGAACAGCAGGGGAGATCACTATACTAACATTGGATCGTTAGTACAGCGGCTCCAACTGGAGCTGTCAGTTGTTTTTTTTTTCGTTCAACCCCTGCCCTCCTCGCAGCGAAGGACTGGCCAACCTCACACCACGCTGTCACTTACTTAACAATGCCACTCTCAGCTGCGCCCAACACAAATATTTTCCAGCTTGCAGGACCACAATCTATGTGCCAGCAACCTGAGAGCGATTGTCACTGGGTAATTACTCAATTAACCCTTTAACTGGCACCACTGACATTTGTTTCCATCAATTTAACAATACCAATTACGATTTCAAAATAAGAGCCTCGAACACACACTGCCACCACAGACAGCATACCTCCCAACATTTTGAGATGAGAATGAGGGACACCTACTTGCAAACGTATGTAGGCATAGGACACGCCCCCTGACACACCCCCTTAAAGGAGAATTAACCAAAAAAAAAAGGTTAATTGAATCCACAAGGACTTTTTTTTTTTACCACTACTATTCCTTTATATTTGCTTTTAAAATTTAAAAATGCAGCAATTTAGAATTTGGATGGAAGGTTTAGCACTGGGAAACACTTTTTGAAAGATAAAAAGTGCATTTTATATACAACTATATAGATCTGACCAAAATGAGGGACAAATTAGGAGCTATGAGGGACAGAGGGACATTGCTCCAAATCAGGGACAGTCCCTCGAAATCAGGGACAGTTGGGAGCTATGACAGACAGGTCTGCTCAGAGGCCTTACTCTACAACAGTAGCGCTCTTCAAGAGGCAGGTTCGTTTATAGCTTGCATTAAGAGCTTTGGAGACAAGGTTAACACTTTTCAACATAAGGGTTTATTATGAAAAGGTCAAACTTGGTGCAAATAAAACATTTACAGAAAAAAAGATGTTTCAAAGAGATAACGACAATATACAGCCACAAAGAAATAAGGTAGAATCGGGGAAGAAGAATACTTGCAATTAATGTCCGAGGGTTGATCAGAGTTCGATCAATTAGCTGGGTAATCGGTTCTCAAACTTGGCAGATGTTCCTGCTTGGATGGTAAAAGGAGAACTGACCATTGTCTTGGCATCTCCTGATCAAAGGGGTGTTGACAGCGACCAGTGACCAACCGTCTGGTCGTCATGTTTAGGGGTTGGTTGTTGGGAGGTGTCTACACTCAAGACCATGTCCCAGGTACACTTTGGGATACATATTCATATCTCTGCATCTATTAGTATTTAGAGACTGCAAATATCCATATTATTGTTCAGCATGAGATTTCCTTCACAACAGATATAAACATGCCATGTCTCCAATGTCTCGTTTACCTAGGAGGAATAAGAGGAACCAGTGGTTTGCCATATGACCTGACATAGGCGTGTCTGGACTTGAAATGTTACAAATCATCTGAGGAAACTAAATATGTCCATATTATGGCTGTGCTATTATTACTTTGGAAGTTTTAAAACATGCTGAAATCTCAGATGTATTCTACTGTTTAAGCTTTATGTGCACTAAGGTATATACGACCGGTATCTGCTGGTTCTGAATTGAGAGGGTGACAGTTTTACGATAGGCCTGGACATCCTGCCAGGCCAACATTAGCTGTTTTTGAAGACCTAGCCTGGTTCTGCTTTCTCTGTTGAGATAACAGCTCCTTTGAAGCCTATGAATTCTTGAATATTAAACTGTTAGCCAAGCTGTCATGGCTGCCCTAAGGTTCTCAAACAACATTGTCCACTAGCTACAGATTTTCATGTGTCCAGTACGTGATATCGTTACATGTACCAGGCTTAAGGGTACGAATAAATGAGCATAATGGCAATGTCCGTTTTGAATGAAAAACCAGGGAAGGTCAGTTTTTTTATTTTTTTTGTCTGGAATGACACTTTCAATTTGCAACACATACTATCTTGCGGCCTTTTTGTTTCTTGTACCTTAAATTAACATACCTAAAACAACAGCTGATGAGTTATAAAGCACATATTTCTTTTCTGTTTCCTTTTGTTCCTTTCCTACACAGCTCTGACAAGAGAAAAAGAAGCCTGTCCTGGTGTAACATCAAACAGCTGTGAAGAAGTAATTGCCAAAGACAGGTACATGTTCCAATAGAATCATGTGAGAAATTAATGCACTTTACAGACTGAAAAGAACTGTACTGTGAATGACGGAATAAAAGAAGTGAGGAACCTGAAAATGGTGTGGAC
Organism: Aquarana catesbeiana; assembly: GCF_042186555.1. NCBI lineage: Eukaryota > Metazoa > Chordata > Amphibia > Anura > Ranidae > Aquarana > Aquarana catesbeiana. The sequence continues at coordinate 40,767,850 of NC_133335.1, read as the reverse complement.
CTTTAGAAAAATAAATAGAGAGCCTTATGGTTCTTCAACCTCCAACATTAAAAAATAGTTCTAAAACAGGCAAAGGGTTTTCTTGGCTTTTTACCTGGTTGACATTGAAGGCAATTAGTGCAGTTAATATAAATGTTTAATTTAGCAAGTATGTGGTGAAGGCCAACGTACAGAAGTGTGGTGGTTGTCATTTAGGGTTGGTTCACACCAATGCATTATTCACGGTTTTTGCTTTTTGCAGAAACGCAGGATATTATTTATGACATGGGTTCCTATGGAACACGTTCACATCAATGCATTTTTGTGCATTTTTGGAAATGGTCAGGGACTTTTTGCAATGCAAAAACTGTACTTTTGCTTTTTTGGTTCAATAGAGTTCAATGGAGAGGCTGCAGAAAAGCTATTTTGGTGCGATTAGAATTTTTTGATCTGCACAACAAGAATTTTGGCCAAAAAAAAAACAAAAACCCAAGCATAGAAAGATCAAAACACTAATCGTGGCAAAAAACACGGCAGAAACGCTCAAAAGCAAACTGCATAGGTGAATGGGATCACTGATCTCCCGCTGCTCACCACTTGACAGGAGGGTCAGGTGGAGAAGCAATGATTTTTAAGCCAGTGTGCATGGAGCCTTATGCCCTGTACACACGGTCGGACTTTGTTCGGACATTCCGACAATGAAGTCCTAGGATTTTTTCCGACGGATGTTGGCTCAAACTTGTCTTGCATACACACGGTCACACAAAGTTGTCGGAAAATCCGATCATTCTGAACGCGGTGACGTAAAACACGTACGTCGGGACTATAAACGGGGCAGTAGCCAATAGCTTTCATCTCTTTATTTATTCTGAGCATGCGTGGCACTTTGTCCGTCGGATTTGTGTACACACGATCGGAATTTCCGACAACGGATTTTGTTGTCGGAAAATTTTATAGCCTGCTCTCAAACTTTGTGTGTCGGAAAATCCGATGGAAAATGTGTGATGGAGCCCACACACGATCAGAATTTCCGACAAGGTCCTATCACACATTTTCCATCGGAAAATCCGACCGTGTGTACAGGGCATAAATGTTTAAAGGAGCAGTAAACCACAATTACTGTTAAGCACTGCAAAGCAAAAAGCAATGCCTGCATACTTAATGGACAAATATGTCTGACACCATGTACATGCAGTATATTATTACAAATTATGCATAGTAAAGGCTCTTTCACACGGGCGATCTGCACTGCGGACTCCACTTTGCTAAACGGGGGATCGCCGTTGATCAGGCGAATGACAGGTCCATGTCCGCTCACTGTGCTGAGACGGACCTGTCAGGGTCCGGCTCTCTACTATGGGTGAGATCGGATGAAAACAGACCACCTTTCCGTTTTCATACGATCCATCAGAGGGATGGAAAATAGGGTCTCCATCCGTCTGGATTTGGTGGACAGGATTGGTAGCAACGGGTGTCACTGGACTCGTCATCCGCCATTCCATAGGGCTGAATGGAGCATGCGATCAGGACCACCTGAAAAACTGACAGGTGGACCTGATCGGAAGGCCTGTGTCAAAGGGGCCAAATACAGTTTTCATAGCATTAACACACATGTATAAGGCTGTTTACATCAAGCTGGTCCCTTTTCACTATCTACACATTAAAAATACTGTACATTCCCTTTAAGTACAGTCCTTGAAGAGTTTTTATTATTTATTACTCTAACTGAAATAAAAGAGTTCTGTGGTCACAGCATATACTTTCATTTCATAATATCAGCATTGTAATCAGTGCGTCGCTAGGGGGTGGCTTTTGGAGCTATAGCCCCGAATCTGGGGCCCATAGCCCCAAGTCTCTCAGAGACAGCCGTGGCCTCTCTGCAGCCGGGCCACAAGTGCGGCGGTCAGCACCGGAGAGCAGGCAGGCAGCACGGGAGAGCTGGGCAGGCGAGAGAGCAGAGATATGACATCATCTCTCACCGCCCACCTTGCACCACCGCTGTTCCGCTCTCACTGAGCAGCCATGGGCAGCAGAGAGATGACATCATCTCTCACTGCCCGCCCTCTCTCTGGTGACTCTGATGTAAGGAGCAGCTCTCTGGGGACCCTGATGTAAGTGGGGGGGCTCTCTGGGGACCCTGATGTAAGTGGGGGGGGCTCTCTGGGGACCCTGAAGTAAGTGGGGGGGCTCTCTGGGGACCCTGATGCAAATAGGGGCTCTCTGGGGACCCTGATGTAAGGAAGGGGCTCTCTGGGGACCCTGATGTAAGGAAGGGGCGTCTACTTGGGGACCCTGGTGTAGAGAAGGGGCTCTCTGGGGACCCTGATGTAAGTAGGGGGGGCTCTCTGGGGACCCCAATTTAAGGGGGGGCTCTCTGGGGACTCTGATGTAATGAGATATATATATATATATATATATATATATACCGTATTTATCGGTGTATAACACGCACTTTTTTCCCCTTAAAATCAGTGGAAAATCGCGGGTGCGTGTTATACGCCGATCCCCTGCGATCCCCCGCTGTCAGATCTAAAAAATCGCCGACCGCGATTTGAAAATGGCGCCGCCGGCCCGAAATACACAGTGCCGGTCCTCGGCTCTTCTCGGCCACTTTTGGCTTCACTTGAGCGCCGCCCGAACCTAGCCGAGTGTACTCGGCTAGGTTCGGATAGCTCCGCTCACCGTCACGCCCATCCCGAGTGGAGCCGAAAGCGAACGAGAGCCGCCGAGAAGAGCCGAGGACCGGCTCTGTGTATTTCGGCATCGGCGGTGCCATTTTCAAATCGCGGTCGGCGATTTTGAAGCTCAGCGAGCTGCAAGGCTGGACTGGGGCAAGGCTGCAATGGACACTGGGGAAGGCTGCACTGACAAGACTGCACTGACAAGGATGCACTGACATGGCTGTACTGACATGGCTGCACTGGGGAAGGCTGCACTGACAAGGCTGCACTGACATGGCTGCACTGACAAGGCTGCACTGGGGCAAGGCTGCACTGAGAAGGCTGCAATGATGGGCATTTAAAGTTTAAGTTTTTTTCCCTTCAACTTCCCTCCTAAAAGTTTTTTTTCCCTTAAAATTCCCTCCTAAATTGGGGTGCGTGTTATACACCGGTGCGTGTTATACGCCGATAAATACGGTGTATATATATATATATATATATATATATATATATATATATATATTAGCGTATGACTTTCTTTACTTCACTGCTATGGGTTCTAGCCCCAGATCTTTTGTAGACCTAGCAACGCCCCTGATTGTAATAACATACAAACAATAGTATTTATTGGCAATGCAATATAAGCTTACTTGAAAAAACTCCTTTCATGGTGTTACTTGAAAAAACTCCTTTCATGGTGTAAGGCCCCATTCACACTAGCGCGTTTTTTGATGCATTTTGCATTTTGCAGAAATGCACGGGAATTTTTTAACATGGGTTCCTATGGAACATGTTCACATCAATGCTTTTTTGTATCTCAGCGTTTTTGGAAAGGGTCGGGGACTTTTTCTCATGCAAAATGCAGCGTTTTGCATGTAATGGTTTTCAATGGACAAGCATCAAAAACGCAAGTGCACCTTTTTTGCAGCGTTTTTGATGCGTTTTTGGTGCGTTTTTGGTGCGTTTTTGCCGTTTTTTTTTTTTTTTATTTTTTTTTTTTTTTGTAATTTTTTTGTAAGACTGTAAAAAAAAATGAAAAAAAAAAAAAAAAAAACGCAAAACGCAAATCGCGGCAAAAACGCGGCAAAAACGCCGCTAAAACGCGGCAAAAACGCGGCTCAAAAACGCGGCAAAACCTCCAAAAACGCTCAAAAGCAACATGCATAGGTGTGAATCGAGCCTAAGTGCTGCCTGTCTGCTGACCATGTCTTTCCACAACTTCATGGATTCCCTGCATGCCTTGCAGAAAACTTGTCATGGTACCTTGCAGCCTGCAAGCTGTGAGCCTTGTACTGACGGACACTTTAGGCCTGGTTCACACCTATGCATTTCTAAGTGCGTTTTCAGTTTTACATATATTTAACATGGTTTCCTATGGATGTAGTTCACATCTGTGCATTTTATGGAAAGGGACAGAGACTTTTTTCTGGTTTTTGGTTCCATAGACTTCAATGGATGAAAAGCATGTATTGAAAAACGCAAAATGCACCTGGGATATGCAACCTGCAACCTGCATAGGTGTGAATCAGGCCTAAGAGCCCAAGTGCAGACTGGCCCCCCACCCTTTTGTTCCACTACCCTCTTGGAGCCAGCCCCTCACCCGTAAAAATACACATTTTCTTTCAGGGTTTTTTTTCTTAGAGAATAGGGGCAGGAACTCCCTCCTTCCAAGTCACCTCTTGTGTCCGCCTCCGAGCACCATTCCTTGGTTCCACTCCCTACCCACCTCCGAGCACCATTCCTTGGTTCCATTCCCTACCCACCTCCCAGCACCATTCCTTGGTTCCACTCCCTACCCACCTCCGAGCACCATTCCTTGGTTCCACTCCCTACCCACCTCCGAGCACCATTCCTTGGTTCCACTCCCTACCCACCTCTGAGCACCATTCCTTGGTTCCACTCCCTACCCACCTCCCAGCACCATTCCTTGGTTCCACTCCCTACCCACCTCCGAGTACCATTCCTTGGTTCCACTCTCTACCCACCTCCGAGCACCATTCCTTGGTTCCACTCCCTACCCACCTATGAGCACCATTCCTTGGTTCCACTCCCACTCACCTCCAAGCCCCGTTCCTTGGTTCCACTCCCTGCCCACCTCTGAGCCCCTTTCCTTGGTTCCACTCACTACCCACCTCTGAGCACCATTCCTTGGTTCCACCCCCGAGCACCGTTCCTTGGTTCCACTTCCTACCCACCTCCGAGCACCATTCCGTGGTTCAACCCCCTACCCACCTCCGAGCACCATTCCTTGGTTCCACCCCCTACCCACCTCCGAGCACCATTCTGTGGTTCCACTCTCTACCCACCTCCAAGAACCATTCCTTGGTTCCACTCTCTACCCACCTCCAAGAACCATTCCTTGGTTCCACTCTCTACCCACCTCCAAGAACCATTCCTTGGTTCCACTCTCTACCCACCTCTGAGCATCGTTCCTTGGTTCCACCCTCTACCCACCTCTCAGTAATGGATACAGAACCAAGTATCAATTTGTGGTGTTAAGAAATTTGTTACTGATAGGAAGTAAAATAGATTCCCTGTAGCCAGCAACAATGGAGCACCCCCAGCAACAATAGACCCTGAACAGCTAGCAACAATAGATCTCTCCCTCAACAGTAGATGTCTTCCAGAAACGATTGTCTCCCAGTAGCATAAGAGCCCCCCAGCAACAACTGACCACCCCCAGCAACAATAGACTTTCCCCCTGTAAAAATAGATCCCCTCCAGCAACAGTAGATCCCCCAGCAGCCAGCATCAATAGACCCTTCATTAAACCCCAGCACCCCTTGCCATTACATACATTCAGAGCTGGAGGTGCCGGAACTGCATTCCCCTGCGTTCCTGCTGAAAAAAAGCCCTGCCTTCTTTACCCTTTTTCAGGTGTTGTCCAGTGATGCAACAGGTCCTCTTCATGGTGTTCTACCTCCGGCAGTATAAATCTCTAAATATTGCAGAAAGCAGCACCACTCTCTGCAGCAACATTCTGAGAGTCCATGGTGTGAGACAAAGCCTCAAAGCCTTGACTCACTAGATTCATACTAAGTGGGATGAATGACGCTGAATGCTGGGGAAAGGAACAGTGCAGCATCGCTGGAGCAGTGACTGCAGCTGACAGCACCAGAGGTCAGGTGAGTATAGCAGCTGAATTTCAAAAAATCATCTCTGGCTTTCTTAAAAGTCAGCAATTTAAAGTCAGTATTTGAAGATGCTGACTTTAAATTTTTTTTAAAATAGTAAAGTTCTAGTAATGGGAGATTGCTTAGCCTGTAACGGTGAGCTGCTTGAAAGTTATATAGGGAAGCCTTCACCTCCAAAAAATGCATCCAAAAACAGATCCTCACTAGATATTTCTTGTGCGTTTTGCTTGGATTTTTTTCCTTTCTAGCCACCAAAAACAAATCAGGTAAAGCTGATGGTTGTCTTTACTTGCCTCATTAAAAGACACACTTCAATGGACAATGCACACAGGTGCTGAATAACCAAATAGCGTAATAAGATGGTTTATAGAAAGTGGCCATTTAGTCTCCGATTAGCAGAGTTTGCAATTTTGCCATGATGAAGATAACCAGATTTAAATGAGAGGCTGTACTTGTATGTTAGGGAAATGCCCGTGAGCTCTGTGCACGCTCCATTAGTAGCTGCAGTGGGAGAGAGTTAATGTCATCTTGGGCTCCCTCCCAAAACTTTAATCCTATAGTAATAAAGAAATATTAGATTTGCCTATATGGAATACTAAAGCACTGTAATATGCTTTCATGAGTCAGGATATAAAATAGTAATACGTACCAATACTTAAAAATGTCTGTTAAAAGAGGAAACATTACTCTTTATAACTTTAATGTCGAACTCTTTGGGGTAATGTCTTTAAAACTGAACTCTAGGCACAAACACTGTAATCAAAATATAATCCTTAATTAAAGTGGTAATAAACCCAAAAGCAAAACATTTACTATATTACAACTTAACATTTTTTAGATGTGGTGGCTGCATTTGTTTTCTTTTCACCAGTTGAAAAGAAAAGGGGGAAAAAAGTGTAAAAGAGAAAACCAATGCAGTCACCATATCAAAGGATTGGTAAATAAAAAAAAAAAAAAAAAACATTTTTTGGGTTTATAACTGCTTGCATATCTTACTTAGTTACATAGTCGGTAAGGCTGAAAAAAGACAATAGTCCATCCAGTTCAACCTGTGAAGGTGTATGTGTATCAGTGTCTATAATGATTTCCCATATCCCTGTATGTTGTGTCCTTTTAGATGCACGTCTAATGCCGCGAACACACAACCGTTTTTTTCAGTCGGAATGAACTCTGACGGTTTTTTCGACAGAGTTCCGACGGCGTTCCGCTGAAACGGACTTGCCTACTACACGATCACACCAAAGTCCGATAGTTTAGAACGCGATGACGTACAACGGGACTAGAAAAAGGAAGTTCAATAGCCAGTAGCCAATAGCTGCCCTTGCGTCGTTTTTGGTCCGTTGGAATAGCATACAGACAAACGGTTTTCCCGATAGGAATTGATTCCGTCAGAAAGATTTAAAACATGTTCTATTTCTAGGTCCGTCAGAATTTTTGAAAGAAAAAGTCCGATGAAGCCCACACACGATCGGAATGTCCGATGGAATGATTCCGTCGAACCTTTTCTGCTGGAAAGTCCGGTCGTGTGTATGTGGCATAAGAGTTTAATGCCGCGTACACAGAACCGCACATTGATCAGACATCCATGGATTTTTTCTGACGGATGTTGGCTTAAACTTGTCTTGCATACACACGGTCACACAAAGCTTGTCTGGAATTCCGAACGTCAAGAACGCGGTGATGTACAACACGTACGACGAGCCAATAAAAATGAAGTTCAATAGCCAGTGCGGCTCTTCTGCTTGATTCCGAGCATGCGTGGAACTATGTGCGTCGGAATTGTGTACACACGATCGGAATTTCCGATAAAAGATTTTGTTGGCGGAAAATTTTAAATCCAGATCTCAGATTTTGTGTGATGGAAATTCCGATGGAAAATGTCCGATGGAGCCTACACACGGTCGGAATTTCTGACAAAAAGCTCCCATCGAACATTTTCAGTCGGAAAATGCAACCGTGTGTATGGGGCATAAGAGTCTCCGCAGTCGCCACCAATTGTGGGAGAGAGTTCCACATCCTTATAGCCCTAACTGTGAAGAACCCCCTTCGCTGTTTAAGGTTAAACCGCTTCTCCTCCAGTCTCATTGTGTGCCCCGTGTCCTTATATACTTCCTAGGACTGAATAGTTTAATTCCTATGCTGGGATCCCCATTGAGATGTTTGTAAATCGCTATCATGTCTCCTCTCAAGCGTCTCATCTCCAGCAAGAATAAATTTAGTGTTTGCAGTCTCTCTCGTAATTGAGGTCCTCCAGTCCCCTTATTAGTCTTGTTGCCCTTCTTTGGACTCTCTCCAGTTCCAGCACATCCCTTCTGAGGACTGGTGACCAGAATTGGAAGGAAAACTTCAGATGAGGCCTAACCAGAGTTTTATAAAAAGTGGCAGAATTATAGTTTTGTCCCTGGAGTATATCCCCTTTTTTTAGCATGCTAATATTCTGCCTGCTTTGGTAGCTGCAGCTTGACATTGCATGATATTGCTCAGTCTGTCATCTACTAGGACCCCTAGAGCCTTCTCCATCCTTGATTCCCCCATCGGTTCTCCCCCTAGTAAATATTTAGCATTTGTGTTTTTTGCCCCCAAGTGCATTACTTTACATTTCTCCACATTCAACCTCATTTGCCATTTGCCTTTTTTTGTTCAGGTCATTCTGCAAAAGGTCCTGATGTGAGTTTATTACTCTGCTTATCTTTGTGTCATCCGCAAAAACTGAGATGATCTATATATCTACAATGAATATAAATACAGACCCAGTTATTAATTTTAACCACAAGCTGACCAGACGCCGCAGTTGTACTGCGGCAGAATGGCTTGGCTTGGCGAAACGATGTTATGTAACGTCGCTTCACCCTGTGGCCACTAGGGGTCGCGCGCACCCCCTGCTCGTCCACAAAGCCGATGCGAGTGCCCGGCGGTCACGATCACCGCTGGGCTCCCACAATCGCTCGGGGCACACGGAGAACCGGGATCTGTGTGTATAAACACACAGTTTTCGGTTCTCTGAGGGGAGAAGTGACAGATCGTCTGTTCCTACAAAGTATGAACAGCGATCTATCTGTTCCCCTACACAGTCCCCTCCCCCCTTCAGTTAGAACACACACTAGGGAACACATTAACCCCTTCCCTGCCAGTGACATTTTTACAGTAATCAATGCATTTTTATAGCACTGATCGCTGTAAAAATGCCAATGGTCCCAAAAATGTGTCAAAATTATCCGACATGTCCGCCATAATGTCTCAGTCCCGATAAAATCGCAGATCGCCGCCGTTACTAGTAAAAAAAAAATAGTAATAATAAAAATGCCATAAAACTATCCCCTGTTTTGTAGACGCTATAACTTTTGCGCAAACCAATCAATATGCACTTATTGCAATTTTTTTCTTGTACAAAGTGTTTTATTGAACATAGAGATCAACAGAATAATACAGAAAATAACACAAAAAAAGAAAACAAAAGAAACAATGTTGGACACATCTTGTATACATATTCACATAAACTTCAGGTGTCAAAAGTATTAGTCCGGAAGACAAGGGTTTGCGCCAATTCCTAAAAATGCAACACTTACTGCAATTTTTTTAACCAAAAATATGTAGAATACATATCGCCCTAAATGGTAGAAAAAAATAATTTTTTTATATATTTTTTGGGGGTATTTATTATAGCAAGAAGTAAAAAATATTGCAAAACTGATGCTCTTTTTTTGTTTATAGAACAAAAAATAAAAACCGCAGAGGCGATCAAATACCACCAAAAGAAAGCTCTATTTGTGGGGGGGAAAAAAAAGGATGTCAATTTTGTTTGGGTACAACGTTGCACGACCGCGCAATTGTCAGTTAAAGCGGCGCAGTGCCGAATCGTAAAAAGTGCTCTGGTCAGGAAGGAGGTAAAATCTTTCGGGGCTGAAGCGGTTAACGTAGCTGTGACATCACTGTGCTGCACATAGCCTGTACAGAGGGCGGAGCTGTGGGAGGGTTATTACAATATTTGCTTATTCCACAGTTCGGCTTTAAAGTGACTGTTTTTGCCACTTCCCGTTCTTGTCCTAGAAGGTTGCCCCATCAGCAGAGCTGTTCTGTATGGGGTTTACCTTGCGTGCGTGCCCCCTCCATTGGGACTACATCCCTGCGGGGAGACGCTGTCTGCCTGTTCACAGGCACGGGAGCCGCGGGCGTGTCTAAGACGCTGTAGCTCTGCCTCCCATGCCATTTTATTGAAATGAGAATCAGGATCTCATCATCACAGCCCCGCCTTTATTCCGCCCCTTTTTTTTTTTAGAAGTGAATGGGAATGGACGCGGCTGCTGGGAGGTGTCTGCACCAAAGGCTGTTATACAGTTTGAGAACAAGGCTCGTTCTCGTTCTCGTTCACCCAGTCATCCAAAAAGAGGCACTGCGCATGCGCGATGCCGCTAAGCATAAAGGGAATTGTAGTTCCAAATAACATATGAGGTAGCGGCAGGGAGCGCGCTCCAACAACCGGAAGCTAAGGCAATCAAACGAGACTGTAAAGGATGAAGTGCTGAAAATATCCTATCAAGAAAACAGGTTTAATATAAATTTTGGATGAAATATATAGATTACTGACCTATGCAGCATATAGATCAGATATATGCAAAAATATCGGTACCTTTACAACCCCTTTAAGCAAACATACATTGTTTAATAAACTTCTATCCCTCTTTCACTCATACTGAAAAATAATTAAACTATCCTCACCCAGCACAAATTGCTGCGACTGCTACTTACCTCTGTTTTTCCATTACAGAGATTTATGTGTTGCCATGTCTAACAAGGACATCAGGCAAGGGATCCAAGCTATTGTTACAGCTAAAAGAACCCCTGGAAGACATGATTCACACTGGGCAGCTCTTGTCCGGAGACCAGTAGTGCTAAATGATAGATAATAGACATGTGCACGGACAAAAAATTTGTTCATTTTCGTTTTCGTTTCATTAGTTTATTATTTTTTTCATTTTTCGGGTCATTCGTTATGATCGCGATTCGTAAATTTGTTCATTCGTACATTCGTTCATTCAAACATTCGTACATTTGTACATTCGTAAATTCGTACATTTGTAAAGTAGAAAATTCGGAAATTTGTAAATTCGAAGTTTGAAAATCCAAAAACCCGAAAATTCAAAAATCTGAAATAGTAACTAACTATTAAATTATAGGTATTGTAATTTCCTTTCAAATTTGACTGTCAGTGAACGTAACAAATACGAATTTATCCGAAGTTACGAATTGTCCAAAACGAATGCTGCATCTAAACAAATGGAATGGAACAAATTAATAATAAATAATAATATTAAAATGCTGTTATTATTATTATTATTGTTATTTATTATTATTAATTCATTATGTTCCATTCCGTTTTTTCGGATCATTCATAACTTCGGATAAATTTGTATGTGTTATGTTCACTAACAGCCAAATTTGAAAGGAAATTACAATACCTATAATTTAATAGTTACTAGTAATTACTAATAGTTAAATTATTATTAGTTAACTATTATTTCAGATTTCCGAATTTACAAATTTACGAATTCACTAATTTACGAATGTACGAATGTACATTCGTAAATTGCGAATGTACGAATGTACGAATGCCCGAATTTACGGATGTCCAATTTTATCGAATTTACGAATATTCAGAAAAATTTGTTAAACGGGTTTTCGTTAAAGCGGGGTTCCACCCAAATTTTGAACAATATCTGTATGTATTCTCTTCCTTGCCTAGATGCTGACATGCCGTTTAAAAAAATTTAAATCGCCGTAATTACCTTTTATTTTTCTATTCTTCTTTGCACTTCTGGTTCTCCTCCCGTGGGAGTAGGCGTGTTTCTAGCCTCTACCAGACTCCTGGGAGCTAGCCTCAGGCTTCCCAGGATGCCACTGAGCATGTGCGGGAATGAGCGGTGAATGCTGGGAGCACAGCATTCACCACATCCAGGAAATAAATGCTTGTGGGATTCAAATGCCCACAATGAAGATGGAAACCGCCTGCAGTGAATAATATAAGTTATTCTTTCCGACGAAATCTGACACATGGGGACATATTACACACAATATGTGAGTATGTAATGCTGAGAAGAAAAGTTTGTGAATGAACTCAAAAAAAAAAAAAAACGATAGATAGGTGGACCCCCGCTTTAATTTGGATATTCCCGAATTAACGAATTTGTCGAAATTCGTTAAAAAACGAATTCGGAACGAAACGAATTGCACATGCCTAATAGATAATACAGACTGAATAAAGCTGGCCATTTACCTATAGATCTTTTCATTTAGCCTCAGGTCTGAACGAGAATATTTTCTAACACATTCCTCTATCATGCTATACCACATGGGTGCACGAAACTCCCGCTGCAGCTATTTTGATTTAGGATAGATAGATAGATAGATAGATAGATAGATAGATAGATAGATAGATACTTATAATAAACCCCAACTTTTTAAAACTCCTGCTCTGTCTGAGGTTCGTGAAGGAAGGTATATCTACCGCATCGGCTGCACAACCACCACCACAGTATCCTTGGCCCCTAGCCGTGATCCCACTAGCACAGGGACGAACCATTGCCACCTTCATACCACTGCAGCCCGATGACCGGTAGCCCATTATTTCCAGCTAGGGAGGGTACCATACCGACATAGGTCCAACCCTCCCCACACCATATCCTATTTACCTTCCACCATTCCAACCTACACAAACCAGAGACCCATGCCCAATGACCCAAAGACACACATCTTACATTTCAAGCAACCAAACAACAGGGAGAGTAGGTGGGCAAAAACCTTACCTATACCTCTCACTGCCTCTGCTGTTCCCATGAATGACTAACCCCTCCCCTCTGCAGGGTCAAAATTAACTTTACACTCCTCCCCCTGACCAATCCAAAAACTCCCCTTCCCCTTTCTCCTGAACACTTCCCATGTAAACATCCTGTGCACCCACTACAGCTGTCCCCAGTCATGTTCGCCCTCCACCTAAAGGTTCCCGTTTCATTCCAGGCTTGTTCTTTCAGTCAAACGATGCAGTGTGGGAAGGTGGCAACAGAGCTCCCCGCTGATCACATTTGCACAGTGTCTTGCCAACCTAAGGGGAGTTGGGTAAAATATTGTGTCTCTACAAGTACACAAGACAATGGCTTCTTATTACTTCTGTAGGCAACATTGGTTCCTTTCTGAATAATTATTTTAAAGGGGTTGTAAAGTTATTTTTTTTTTTTTTTTTAAATTACAAACATGTTATACTTACCTTCACTGTGCAGCTCGTTCTGCACAGAGTGGCCCCGAACCTGGTCTTCTGGGGTCCCTCGGCGGCTGTTTCAGCTCCTCCCCGCAAGCATTTACCACCTTCATGCGAGCTCCCTCGCACGGTGGTGAGTGCTTGCGGGCGCGCTCCCGTGATACAGCCGGCGGCCATAGCCGCTCGCTGTATCACTCGGCCCCGCCCCCCGGCGCGCCGCGTCATCGGATGTGATTGACAGCAGCGCGAGCCAATGGCTGCGCTGCTTTCAATCCATCCACTGCAGCCAATCAGCGACCAGGCTGAGCTGCAATGAAGCTGACGAGGACGAGGAGCGAAGATTCGAGGCGTCAGGTAAGTAAAACGGGGGGGCTGGGGGCGGCGGTACTGTCAAAAGTTTTTTCACCTTAATGCATAGAATGCATTAAGGTGAAAAAATTTTTACCTTTACAACCCCTTTAACCCCACAATCACAAAGACCAACCGTGAGTGATGTGAAATGCTGTGGTCCAGCTTACTTATGGTTCTTTAGCTGTCCTGTGATGTGCCCTATACCACGCTATACAATACATTAAACATCATGCCAGTTTACAAAATCAATCATATGGCAAGGTAAACTGGCTCCTGTTATGTATTCCATAAAGCATATCCCCACCCACAACTTTTTAATTTTTACACTTCTACCCAGTGAGGCAAGATCCAATCTCCTGCTTGGTTACTAATGTGTGTCAGCAGCCTCCGCTAGAAATCCCCTCTACTAAGTCTGTTCTTCATTGCTTCAGAGAATTCACAAAGGGGACTGGTAACCAGTGGCGGCAGCTCCACTAGGGGCGCCGCCCCCCTAATCCATGCGCCCGACCCCTAATCTACAGGCAGGGCGCCTGAGGCTCTAATTGGCTTCATAAAGGGTGGGCTCAGGGCAATCAGGAAGTGGGACTTAAGACCCGATTGGCCGAGAGGAGAAGCGACTATATTGGCCAGGAGCAGAAGCAGGGGGAAGGCGCCAAGGAGGAGACGCAGAGGGAAGCCGCCAAAGCTGCCAGTGACCTGGATGGAGTAAGTGCAGGGCTGGTGGGCAGACGGACGGGCGAGCAACAGGGGAATTTGACCAAATGGGGGGGGGGGATTTCGGCTGATTTGTGATTTGCTCTAAAAAATAGAGCACCAGCCGCCACTGCTAGCAACACAGAAATACTGTAATCTGCCTATATGACTATAGTCTATAAAACAAACAAGCAAATCTAACTATCTGGAACTGTAAAAGCACATCAGTCAGTCAATTACTGGAGAGATATACCCACCCCCCCAAGTCTAATGCCACTCTAACACTTAGATGTTGGTAGTCATAGGTGGCTTCTGTGTTGTACACTGGGCCTTGTTTGTTCAAGTGCCTGACAAAAAAAAAAGTTATCCTTCCCTTCATATCCAATTTTATGTTTTGTTTTCCAGTACCACAATAGTCAAGGTGAAAACAGAGATGTCATTTTTACAGGCACTGGAATAAAGTTGGCCATAGATGGCTCGGATTTTGAGCTGTGGGTAGCGGTGCAAGTACCTTCTGGATCAACAAAAGTCTGCTTAAAAATCAACTGGACTGAGTAGTAAATTATCAGCCAAACAGGGACTATATTCAGATGCAGTCACTATTAGGCAGTGCCATTGTGGCTACCTGAATACAATGATCAAAAGTGGAGATTACTTCAATCACGCTATTGGCAGGCTGAACAAGAGAAAATCAAGCTATGTATGGCTATATTAAAGAATAATTCCAGGTATAGATTTTTTTTTTTTTCATAGTTACATTGGCCCAGTTTGGACCAATATAAATATGTGTACACCATGTCTGAAGGCCCGTGCAGGCAGCCTGTTCAAATCAATGACAGTGGCCCACTGCACAAACCTGCAAAGATCTCCACACACATTCTGTGCACAGTCTGCCTGAGTCCTGATCTGTGCTTCGGACCCAGATGAATGTACTCTCCGAGATATCCGTGGTGATCAGTGCAGGTCTGTGTAGCTGGCCATTTGAGCAGGCTGCCTGCATGACCCTGCAAGGAACACCTGTGCCACCTGGGTGGCTGAGAATGGCACTTCACCCAATTGTACAGATCAGTGGGCCCATGTGAATGAGGCCTAAGGCTTCATGCACACACTGCCCCAAATGGCCACTCAGCCGTACATTAGGGCACACAGCCAATGGAAGGTGAAGCCAAATTGTCAGTCACAGTGCCATTACCAGACACCCATGCCCATGCCAACAGTTATTGGTTACTGCTTTCTGCATACATCTGCAGTAAGGAAGGCTGGTTACAGATAGGGTCGAGGATTTGGCTTCTGAGTTGACAGAAAGTTGAAATTTGCATATGCGTAACAGCACTGTTTAGATTAATGCTAAAAAAATGATTAGTGGAAAATTAACACCACGTTAAGTGTATGAAATACTCATATTATACGTAATCACACAGTGCATTGACAAAATGTCATCCACACACATACAATAAAATCCACTCGTACACGTACTGTATGTGATACATTCATCCACAAT
This sequence comes from Aquarana catesbeiana, assembly GCF_042186555.1. Classification (NCBI taxonomy): domain Eukaryota; kingdom Metazoa; phylum Chordata; class Amphibia; order Anura; family Ranidae; genus Aquarana; species Aquarana catesbeiana. The sequence continues at coordinate 40,752,283 of NC_133335.1, read as the reverse complement.
GGAGTACATCCACATTTCTGCTCTTTTAACTCATGAAAGTGATCTAGTGTACAACGTCCTCCTTCAATCAACTGATATCTGTGCAATAGGTGACAATCCCCTCTCCATCAGAATCACACTCTCCTTTTTTTGTCTAGACCTTAGCCAATGTATATTAGCTAGGCTAGACAACCTTATATGTCCACCGATGGAATACTAAATGACGTCCAGGCTTATAGGAATACTTTTTCCTCACTCTCACTGGTTATTCAGTGCAAAGGAAGAAGCATAAGCCACAAAAAGTGTAAAAATGATTTCTCAAAGCTTTATTATACAAAAAAAAAAAATAAAAAAGGTAAAAACACACTAAAAAGTTTGATGCACTCTCACTTTTTGTAACACTAGCAGTCTGCTAGTTTGCCCACCCTAACCGCAATGTTACTTAAAGTTTCCACATTACATGGTGAGTCATTGAAACATCATCAGAGGTCCCAGCTAGTTCTCCTAATTGTCCCTCACCCCATACCTCCTAAGGCCCCATTCACACCTGAGCGTTTTGTAGCTTGAAGCCTGAAGCTACCAAACGCTGGAGGGGGAAAAAAAAAAAACAATAATTCTCTATGGAGATGGTTCACATCTCCACTCCAAAAGCTTGAAGCCAGAAGCTCCAAAACGCCTGAAGCTCAAACAAGTTCTGGAGCTTTTTCTTAGGCAGATTACAGGCGTTTTTCTGCTTTTTACATTGGTGACCTTTTGACCTGTACAAAAATCGCAGCAAAACACGTGCAACTTTCTGCCTGAAAACGCTACGCTTAGGTGTGAATGAGGCCTTATAGCTATTTAGGTAGAAGACTCTTGTAATTCAAAAAGTATGTTACAATTCTTACAATAATCATATACTTTCAAATGTGTTTATTTCTGTCTCATAAGTCAACACCAATTTTGCTATAAGTTATAACTTATAGTAATTCTTAAAGTCTAAGTTCACCTTTGATCACTTTTTTTTTCTAAATTTTAGCTCCCCTTTGTACCAATATAGCATTAATGTACTTCTTTTGCCAAAATAAAAAAAGCTTTCCATGTATTCTACACTCTTACTTCACTGTCCTCACGGCTGTTTGAAAACACCCCTCCATTACTTCTGCCTTACTTCCTGGACAGACTTTAGGTGGTGACACAGGAAGGAGAAAACACAGAAGAGGAGGTTTGGTCAGAGCAGGTATGTGTAATATGTTTATTATTTTAGCGGAAAAAAAATGAAGCCTTAAACTTAAAACCTCCGTAATCTAAAAGGACATAAAGGGTTGCCTCACACATTTATATGGTTTTAAAAGCAGATTCATATTCTACTATGTGGGATTTTTTGGGGCTCCACAAATAACTAAGACAGGCTACTGTTCTTAAACTCAAACATTAGCAGGAGCATCTAGGTGGACTAAACAGAGCAGATACAGATTATTTTTATTTTATACAATTTCCAAGAGACCAGATTTCACTCATATAAAAATTACTGCTGCTCTACAGAAAGGAAAAATCCATAACAACGGTGTTCTACAAACAATCATTGTGTCAGGAAAGAGGATTTGTAATTAGCTAATGATTCTGAGATGGAGTCTAAATGCCTCATCAAGTTGTATATTGGTGGAAGCTGTAGCACACCAAGAACAAGGAAGGTATATCCAGCATATCTGTGATGGGTTCATTGGTCCATTTATAAAACAAAAAAACCCACAAAGATTTACAATTTAACAACAGTTATTGCTAGGTTATAACACTAGGTTCATTTTATGATTGACATTAATGGGCTGATCTTGTTGCTCTGACAGTGGTATGTGACAAATTACAGCTTCGTCACTCTTGAGCCTGTTGTCAAAGTGTCTAAAACATGAACATAAAATCACTTTTATTTTTAAAGTAAGGCCGTCAGTTTGATTAAAGTGGTAAAACCAAGAAAACTAAGACCCCTTTCACACTGGGGCTGCAGTTGCGTCAGCGATTTTAACCCCAAAGAAGGGGTTAAAAACGCCCGTGTTGCGGCGCTTCCAAAATGCTTTTCAGGCGCTTTGGAAGCACTACCCATTCACTTCAATGGGCAGGGCGTTTTGGGAGCGCTGTATACAGCACTCCCAAACCACCCCAAAGATGCTGTTATCAAGCGATATTTAGAGGCTATTACTAGCGCTAAAATGCCTGAAAACCGCTTCAGTGTGAAAGGGGTCTTAAAATGGCTTAAAGTTGAAGTCCATGCAAAATCTAAAATCCCTGCATCTATAGACACCAGGGATCTAACACTAACCTCTCTATCCTTGGAAAGAAAAAACGAGTATACATACCTTTTTGTAAGCTGATCTGGCCTGCTCCGACCTGACTGCAATCAGAAGTTGCGAACAGGCAAAAAATTTGTACGAACATGCAAACACCGTTAAAGTCTATAGGACACGAACATGAAAAATCAAAAGTGCTCATTTTAAAGCCTTATATGCAAGTCGTGCCTGGGGGGTGTCCTTGGTATGCCTGTAAAGTAGCGCATCTTTCCCGTGTTTAGAACAGTACCACAGCAAAATTACATTTCTAAAAGCCTCTTCACGATGACAGCTGTTATATAGCTGAGGGCAGAGCCACCCGGTGACGTAAATGAGTGACCGCCCCCCTCTGACACCACGTGACCCAGGTCCCCATACCGTTTTTTTTCAATGATTTTTATCTATATTGCCGGGACCCGACAATACATTACATCTGACATCAGTTTTAAATGACTTTTTTTCCTTTAGAAATGTCATTTTTCTGTGGTACTGTTCTAAACACGGGAAAGTTGTGCTACTTACTACGGCACAATATTTAAAGGAATATTTCATTTTTATTGTTTCACTTTACGCATTATTAAAATCACTGCTCTTGAAAAAAACTGCAGTTTTTAAAACTTTTTTTGCATTAACATATGTCCCCTGGGGCAGGGCCCGGGTTCCCAAACACTTTTCATGGCAATAATTTGCATATACGCCTTTAAAATTAGCACTTTTGGTTTTTCATGCTAGTGTCCCATAGACTTTAACGGCGTTCCACGGCTTTCGAATTTGCCACAAACGCCGCATATTTTTTTTTTTTTCTAGTAATGGCGGTGATCTGGGATTTTTAGTGGTATTGTGACATCGCGACTGACAAATCGGACACTTTTGACACATTTTTGGGACCATTGACATTTATACAGCGATCACTGCTATAAAAATACATCGATTACTGTGTAAATGACAATAGTAGGGAAGGGGTTTACACTAGGGGGCGATCAAGGGGTTAAATGTGTGTTCCCTAGATGTGTTCTAACTGTATGGGGATAGGACAGAGTAGGAGAGGAGACATATCGCTGTTCCTACATAGTAGGAACAAATGACATGTCTCCTCTCCTCTGACAGCACAGGGATTTGTGTGTTTACACACACACACACACAAAAAATCCCCATGCTGGTGCCCATGCCCTCGATCACACTGCTCTGGTAGCTCTTAAAGGAGCCCCGTACTTGTACGGGGTTTCGCGCAAAGGAGCCATTCTGCCCTCTTATATAGACTTGAGCCGGTCAGGAACTGGTTAAAATACGTTTGGCATAACTACATCAGTATCACCAACAAAGCAGCTTCATTATTATCCCATTAAAGAAGATGAGAATGTGCGCTGCATTTTGTCATTTCATCAACTGCCGCGTCACTAATGTTAATTCTAGATTACGAACCTTAGTTTACAAGACCAAACTCCTTTTGTCATTCCTTGATTCCAATCATGCGTGTTTGTACTTTCGACTTTTGTGTGATGGTTTCTGTACCGACTATCTGAAAATCAGACTTTGAGTTCACATCCGACAAAAATTTTATAGCCTGCACATCCAGCTTTTGTCCGACGAAAACGTCAAATCGGCTGTCGAAAGCTACGTACTAACGATCCGAAAATCCATAGACAGCTCGTCTTATGAATTTTCACTTCTGATTTTTGTATTGTGTGTACGGGCCTTTAAGGTTTGACCTCATATTATATGGTTTTGGTAAATCTGAAGACAAAATCTCTGCAGAAAATCTAATAGTGTGTATAGGGGCTTAAGAGTATTTATTGTCAGTAGAGTCTCTGGATATACAGAAATCATAAGGATATCAAATGTTTACTGTTGGGACTGAAAGGTGCTTGCACTTTGACACATTTGTTCTTTACTTGGTTTTCATCAAATTTAGGCTTCCACTGCAGTGCAATCAGCAGTGCAGAGCCAGTGGTTTTATTTAGAGCTCTAACACCTTTTGTAGAAATCTGCATAGAAGCTGCACAACTTTAGAGCTCTCAGAGCTGCTCTGCGCTTAAACCTACAATTTTTTTTCTTTTTACATGAAAATGCACTTAAAACCCCAAAACATTATGATCAACCATAACTTCCTGACCACTGACAGGTTCATTGAATAACATTGATTATCTCGTTACTATGGCATCGGAAAATCGTTGAGGTATATTAGGCAGCAAATGAACATGTTGTCGCAGAAGTTCATGTGTTGAAAGCAAAATAAATGGGCATCGCAGTAAGCCGAGTGTGCGGCTGCATATGCGCAGACCAGTCAAGGTGCCCATCCATCAGTGGCATCGCTAGGGGGTGGCTTTTGGGGCTATAGCCCCGAATCTGGGGCCCATAGCCCTGAGTCTCTGCAGGGGTCCCCAAGGGGAGCGGAGGCTCTCTGGGGACCCTGATGTAAGTGGGGGGCTCTCTGGGGATCCTGATGCAAGGGGGAGGCTCTTTGGGGACCCTGATTTTAAGAGGGAGGCTCTCTGGGGACCCTGATGCAAGGAGGAGGCTCTCTGGGAACCCCGATGCAAGGAGGAGGCTCTCTGGGAACCCCCGATGCAAGGAGGAGGCTCTCTGGGAACCCCGATGCAAGGAGGAGGCTCTCTGGGAACCCCGATGCAAGGAGGAGGCTCTCTGGGGACTCTGATGCAAGGAGGAGGCTCTCTGGGAACCCTGATGCAAGGAGGAGGCTCTCTGGGAACCCCGATGCAAGGAGGAGGCTCTCTGGGAACCCCGATGCAAGGAGGAGGCTCTCTGGGAACCCCGATGCAAGGAGGAGGCTCTCTGGGAACCCCGATGCAAGGAGGAGGCTCTCTGGGGACTCTGATGCAAGGAGGAGGCTCTCTGGGAACCCCGATGCAAGGAGGAGGCTCTCTGGGGACTCTGATGTAAGGAGGAGGCTCTCTGGGGACCCTGATGTAAGGGGGGGGCTCTCTGGGGATAGATAGATAGATAGATAGATAGATAGATAGATAGATAGATAGATAGATAGATAGATAGATAGATAGATAGATAGATATCTCTATGTGTATGTGTATATGCCTGCCTGCCTAAGCGTATGACTTTCTTTACTACGCTGCTATGGGCTCTAGCCCCAGATCTTTTACTTTTGTAGACCTAGCAACTCCCCTGCCATCCATGCTGATCCATGTCCACAGCCAAAAGCGCCTACAATGTGCATATGAGCATTGGTACTGGACCACGGAGCAATGGAAGAAGGTGGTTTGCTCAATACATTTTTTTTTTTTTTTTTTTAAATTATGCAGATGGCTGGATGCATGTGTGCCACTTACCAGAGGAAGAGATGGTACCATGATGCAGTATGGCAGGGATATGCAATTAGCGGACCTCCAGCTGTTGCAGAACTACAAATCCCATGAGGCACGGCAAGACTAACAGCCACAAGCATGACACCCAGAGGCACGATGGTACTTGCAGTTTTGCAACAGCTGGAGGTCTGCAAATTGCATATCCCTGCAGTATGGGGAGAAGGCAAGCTAGTGGAGGTAGTGTGATGCTTTGGGCAATGTTTTGCTGAGAAACCTTGAGTCCTGCCATTCATGTTGAATTTATTTGAAATATACTATCTATGACATTGATGCTGAAGTATACCACTTCATGGAAATGGTATTTTCTGGTGGCAGTGGTCTCTTTCAGAAGGGTAATGTGCCCTGCCACACTGCAAATATGCTTCAGGAACGGTTTGGGAAACATAACACGTTCAGGATGTCTCCAGGCCTCAATCCGATTGACCATCTGTTGGATATGCTGGAAAAACAAGTCTGATTCATGGAAGCCCCACATCAGGAATGAAAGGATTTACAGTACTACTGATGGTATGATACCAGATATCACAACATACCTTCAGAGGTCTAGTGGCCTTCATGCCTCGATAGGTCAGGGCTGTTTTGGCAGCAAAAAGATAGGTGGGTGGTCATAAAGTTATGGCTAATCGGCATAAATTTTATAAAAGCAGAAACCCTGTAGAATACATTGGGGCAGATAAAATTTTTTGCACAAATCTTTTGCAACATATTTGCACTACGGTTTATCAAATCTAGATTTTCAGTAAACAATTCACCCAATTAAATAAACTATATCAAACCAAATTTTTCATAAAAAATATGAGGTTACGTTGAGTAAATTTAAGTAGATTTAAAAACTCAGGAATGGCAAAATTGTCCATACAGTAGATGTCATTTTAATAGCGGTTACAGGTCATCAATTTAGAGTTAAAGGTTAATACTGTGTGTGCACGACTATACATAAAAAGCGTGGCGCATTTGTTTTGTTTTTTACCTGATATACCCTTTTGGATTCACAGGGGGTCTTTTAAAAATGTGATTTTTAAAAAAATAATTTTAATAAACTGTTTCTTCTTTTAACTTTTTTTTAAAAATTAGGTTATTGCTATCACAAGGGGCAGATGCTCTTATCTGAGAAATCAAGGGTTATCAGACCCCTAATATTACCCATGAACTTGAAGCTGATTGAGTGCAAACTGTGCTTGATCAGCTTCTTCCCCCCCAGACGATGTCCAAGGAGACGAAACGCGTCAGGTAGGACCCCACTGCCGCCATTTTATTCATACAGCGCTGTTTTATCTATTCAAATGTGATTTTATTTCTTTTTAATAAATTTGGTATATTTTTATACAGAATCACACTATGTGGCCTTTTTTGTTCCTTTCCATTTAACCTAACCATTTTGCAATTGGGGCATCACTTCTGAGGGACACACCGGTTTATGGATTATCGCAGGTCTTCCTCGCAACTTCCATAGAATTACATTGGCTGTTTTACAACGCAAGCTTGTTTGACCCATCGAACGTACGTTCCTTTGGGTTCAAACGTTCCGGTAAGCCTCCCTATTGTTGGTGGTGGTGCTTTTCTCACTTCAAGATTTTATGTGCAGATTGTCATGATCTACGTATGAAGTTGTTCATATATATGGGACTCATACTACTCAAATTTTGATGTCTTTTTTGTTTTTGTTTTTTTAATTTTGCACTGGTCCTCACTGTACATATGATGCGGATATTTCACTTCTCATATTAGCGCTACAGTTTTTTGTTTTTCTTATTAGTGCACATATCCTACTAGCTGTGTTAGTTGCTCACCTCTTTGGGCAGCGCAGAATTATTTGTTACACTTTTTTTCCCCACAGGGTGGCCAGGTTTTGACAGCCATGAGCTTGGAAGGGCTCAAAGCTGAATGCTTCCAGGTTCATACTACCCAAGGAAAACCAGCGAAGGGATGTTCACTGATCTCTCACTGCTCTCCCTCCAAACATGTCATGGGGAGGTCCCAGTCATGCAAGATGGACAACTAAGCCTAGGACACATGGCGGAGGAGTTGGCACATTACAGTACGTAGGAATAATTGGGCAGATTTAAATCCACCTGAATCACTTCTACAGGAATTCTTCTAAGGAATAAACTACTAAAATACTTCTAAGGAATAAAAGTTAAACTAATTTCTGGCTGCTATAGCGGCTGGTAGTTTGTTTACATTCTGGTGCTGCCACCATGACAACAACAGTTAAACTGTTAAAGTTTAATTCCAGACAAAATTTATTTTTTTCCAGTCTTGAATAGATTTTAACACTATCAGGTCTTTACTGCTCCCCGGGGCTTCTCCTCACTTACTGACCCAGTAAAAAAGGTTTCACCAGACAAATTATTGGAAATCTACAGTAGGGAAACAAACATAAAGAAAGAGGTTGTCAGGGGTTACAGTATTCCCTTTTTTCTGCTACATTGCTGTTGGAGATTTGGAGATTTTCCCTTACTTCTTGTCTGGTGAAAGAGTGGTCACTTCTAGCAGTGGTTGCCAACATGACAATTAAAATGGGCGTCAAGTCTAACCCCCGTCACTCCCGTGCATAACCCCCAGCAATACTGTCATTGACCACAAAAATAACTCACAGCATTGGTGTCAGTGACTGCACTATGAACTCTCAATATTGGTGTTAGTGATTGTAATAATTCCCAACATGTGTTACTGGCCCCAATAATAACTCTCCGCATTGGTGTTAGTGGTCACAATAATAGCCTGCAGTATTATGGTGAGAGGGTGCAATAAATAACCCCCTTCATATTTCACTGGTACTCCGAAGCACAAACCCAGCCCAGGACACGGTCAGCCTCACAAGGAGTGCCAGAGGTCTGTGTATTGGGCACCAGGGACATAGAAAGTAGGTGATGGTAAATTTCTCTAAAAGAGCAATGGATAGCAGCAAAACCCGACAGGGTTTCTAATATATACAACAGAATGATGTAGCGCAACTTAAAAAACAAAAACAAAAAAACAATATAAAAACAAAAAAAAAATATAATAAAAGTGCAAACAATTGTGCAAAAAATGTATACAAAAAATAAATAAATAAATAATAATAATAAAAAAAAAATATATATATATATATATATATATATATATATATATATATATATATATATATATATATATATATATATATATATATATATATATATACACACACACACAGTATATAAAATCCAATGTATATCCAAAAATATCAACGAAGGAAACAATAAAGTGCAATCAATTGTGCAAAAATATATATGTATGTACAAAAAAAAGTCCAATGTATATCCAAGAATATCAAAAGGAAAAGAAAACAAGAAAACTATATCGAATTTGAATCCACTCAAAATCATCAATGTGACATGTAATGCAAAGTGTGAATCCTACACCCTTGTAGATTAGCCTCTCACCTCACTGCCGTGACCAGTAGGTCTCACCACATGTTTTTCCCTCTCTGGGGATGAAGATGGAGAGCCAACGGGTTTCTAATCCTTCTGTGCTATACCCCAAAAAAAAAGTTCGTCTGAATATACACTTTCAATACTGAAAATATCTACTAATCTAATTCAGTGAATGGCCAAGCCAACGTTGGCCACCTGCTGCATAAAATATGAAAGTGCCTGAGAAAGAATTGCCTATACTGTAGAAACCAATTAGTTTCTCACTTTGGTATTTTTACCGCAGGCTAGAAAGTTAGCAACAACTTGGTTGAGTTTTGTTCTTTTGGATCATTTCAAACATGGACGAACCTAAACCCCAACAAAGAAGTAAAGGCAAAACAATTATTTTCATTTTAGATATTTCCCTTCACTTCATGTCCTATAGCCAAAACGGGAAGAGGGAGAAAAACCTTCTAAAGTGAGGGAATCCCTGGTTATCACCAGAACTAGTGTCCCCAATCTAAGATTGTTACACTATTACTGTTCTGGGGACAACCCAAGATTTTGGATTCTCTTTTACATTCATTTTCACTTTTGATGAACAGTAAACAAAACAAAGAAAGAGGGCGACTCACCCTAACGGGGAGGATAAAAACCTGACAGGTGTAGTAATCCCTCTCCACTTTGTCCAAAATACTTTGCCTTTAGTTATACTTTAAGTAGATGTTAGGCCGAATAATAGAGTGAGGACCACTTCCTGTCTAGTAGGCATAACTAAAAGAGATAGTAAAATCTCTCTAAAATAAATGGTATTTTGTATATTTGACAATTGCAACTAGAACCACCATCGACATCTCCAAAAATGTTGGATCCACCATCACCTTCTGTTTTAGTGACAATGGTCACCAAGGCAAACAGAGGAGGCATAAACAGCAACATAAACTTGGCATAAGGTCTAATTCTTCCCAGATCCACAACAAAAGAAGAAAAAAAAAGTTTTGGCTTTACATACACTTCAAAGGCACACTGCAGTCAATAATAAAAATGGTGCATTTATACTGACTTAAGGGACACAGTCTACTTGTTGAGTGTCTCTAATTTTCATCTTGGAACCTATCCACTGCAGCTGGCTTCTCTGCTGGTTTAATCCCTGTGCTTTATAGTATCTTTACTTCGAAAGACCCTGAAACTGAAACTACAGCCCAGAGTGTTCCCTGGTTCTAGGCTACTTTCTACCAGGTGAACCCATGGCAGCCTCACACAATGAAGCTTATAAGGGAGGATGCCCAGATAGGAGTCATGTGATGAGAGCCTGCAGTCTCACCAAGAAATATTGTATGACTTTCTGGGTTTAAAATGTGCTTAGCGATTTCTAGATAGCATTGGCAGTTTACCAGTTTTTACAATTTACCTGAATTTGCTTGGCTTGACTACAGATTACTTAACCACAAGCAGACATTCTGATCATTCAGGTGTTTTAAAATGTAATACAATACTTCAGCTCAACATTCTAGCCTTGGAAAGTGACTCCATGCTTTGCCCTGCCAGAGAGAGAACATCCTGAAAACCAATGAACTGCATAATGTAGGCAATAGACAGGGCACCTCATAAAATCAGCTGGTAACATTCAGTGGATAGAGCTTCATAGGCAATAGAAGGGACAATTCACTCAGATGTAGCTTTTTTTATTGGATACTTTTTTTACTCAGCACACATTACTCCCTGCATGGGCATTGCTGGCACCGATCAGGGAAAAAAAGAAAATGTATTATTGGACGATGAAAAGATATTTCAGAAAGAATGAGGGTTTTCTAGGAGCCTTTTTGCAGCCCCTGGCTCTCAGTCACATGTTAACTCTGTATATTGCTACCACCCTGCGTGTGCTTCTGCAGCTGATACAGAAAAGACTCTGAGCATAGCGGTATGGACTATAGTCAAAGCTTCTCTCAACCTGCAAGAGATTCCTTTACCCAGACTGTAATTATAATAGCAAGTGTAACTTACATCAGTAACTGGGGGAGGATGAGACCGCTTTATAGTATGATGCCACCTTCAACATCTATGTTAGTAATGACAGAGTGGAGAGCTATTTACAATGCTACTCAAATGGTTATAACATGGAGATATACTGCACTCCTGCCTGCAAATAAGGCACAAGCTGAGAACACATTTAAAACAATCATAGGCTTTCATGACCATCTTCAATTTAATTTTCATTGAGAGCTGCTTTAAGAAGCTGATTTACCTCTAGCCAAAAATGCTGGCGAGGGCATTTTATTGGTTGCCAAAGATGCTCTGTAGCTCACGTGCCACCGCTTACTTATATTCGCTGCACATAAGAAAAAAAACAAAAAAAAAAAACAACTGGCTTACAGACAAAAGCTTTAAAAAATGTCCACATGCAACCCCAAAAAGGTCTGAAGTGACCACGACATTTGGGATGTAAACCATGAGATGTACCTACAGTATAAGTCTTGTTTCTTGGGGTGACATCCTAGGAGTGCCCAGATATGTACCGATTCAGATATTTCAAAACTCTCGGTTTTGATGAGCTGATACTACAACAAATGGCTGACAAAACTGCAGCAGATAAACATCAAAAACAATTCATACTTCTAAAGATCCAATCATTTCCACAGCACTAATACAAAAAATTCAGTGAGGATCAAAACTGGTAATTGCTTGGCTTAATACAAGAAGTAGAATAAACCCTGATACCTGTTGACCTTGGCCTAGTCGGACACACAGCTCTGATTACCCAGATGAGCCAAAAGACTGTTTTTATTAAAAAAAAAAAAAAAAACGCATGATCACGCTGCAGAAAAACCACAATGTGTATAAAGGACAACTTTCTGGGCTTTTTCTCAGGCCTCGTGGCCACATGGCGCTTCAAATAGTTTACCTTATGCCGCATACACACAGTCGGACTTTTCGGCTACAAAAGTCCGACAGCCCGTCCGACAGACTTTCGACAGACTTTTGGCGGACTTGCGGCGGACTTTATAACGAACGGACTTAACTACATCACACAAAAGTCCGACGGATTCGTACGTGATGACGTACGACTGGACTAAAATGAGGAAGTTGATAGCCAGTAGCCAATAGCTGCCCTAGCGTGGGTTTTTGTCCGTCGGACTAGCATACAGACGAGCGGATTTCTGGGTCCAGCGGAGTTACGACGTAAAGATTTGAAGTATGTTCCAAATCTAAACTCCGTCAGATTTGCGACTGGAAAAGTCCGCTGAAGGTCCGGTGAAGCCCACACACGATCGAATTGTCCGCCGGATTTGGTCCGTCGGACCAGTCCGGTCGAAAAGTCCGACCGTGTGTACGCGGCATTACAATATAAAAGGAACCACAAACAGTCTGTCAACTTTCAGCTGTATGTTCGCTCTTGTGACAATGTTAAAGCCTAACAACTAAAGTTGCAGTGAACTGTGAGCAAGTAAGAAGAGTTTGGAGTAACTTACAAACCCACATCATATACTGTATAAGCTCAACAAAGCCTAACCTATTTAACTTGATTAAATCAAAAAACTTTAACAAACTTTGCATATACTTCCAAATAATGTAAGAACACCTCTTCATGTAACCCATGCATTGAGCCAACTGCACCTGTGGGTCCATCAAGTTTTAATGTGCTAAGCAGATTCTGAGTGTCAAAAAAAGCCAAGTACTCACAGTTTGGAAGTCTCTGTAGCTGCACTCATGACCTCTAAACTTGCAATAAAGCATCATGTCTTTAAGGTCATGACCTGTTCGCTCCATGAACTCCCCCATACAGAAGGTTTTGGGTTTAAACTGCTTGAATTTGGTCTTTTCTTCAAGAATAGCCAATACCTCTGGGTCTGCCAAGTGCGGCTCTAGGATGTGACCATTAACGTCAAGGAGCTCCAGCAGTTCCCCTGCATGGTACAAATCATTGGTGTTGATTTTGGAAAAGCGAAATGAGTTGAGATTACAAATGGTGACAGCAGGAAAGACCAGGCTCTCAGCAACCACTTGGTCCACTTTGGTGACATGCTGGTAGGAGAAGTAAAAGGCCACTCGCTCTGAACTCTCCAGAAGGAGAAGGCCCAGGGAGCACACAAAGGCCACTGTCCACAGGAAGCGCCGGAGCGTTAGTGGGCCGTACACAAATATATGCCGTATCCCATGGAGTGTGGATGTGTTGGCAAAGATTTGAATGCTAGAGGGATGAAGGCTCCCCAGACTGTCCTCACTAGGGCTCTCCTTCAGATCCATTTTTCCACTTGGGAGGTATAGCCTTGTCACCTCCAGATTTATTTATTTTTTAAACCCCTCTACATGAAATATGAGAGTGGAAGAAGCAGACTCACAGTGTTCTCCTCCCTCCCAACCAACAAAGCCTGCTGTCAACTCAACGATCGCCTGTTGGGGGTAAATGTTTATAAATAAAATCCATAGAAACTCTGGCTGTAGATTTCTTCATTGCGATTAAGAGGGTTGGATGTGCGTGGGGAGACACCAAGGTGAGGTGGAACTGCTGTGGGTGGAGAGAAAGACAGACACCGGCCAATGGAAACAGAATTCATCCCTGCTGCCTCTTGCTCCATCTCCACCTCGTTCTCGCACGCAGACAGAGAAGAAATGTGATTAAACAAACCAAGCTGCCTGATGAATAAAAGGGTTGCAAAACCAGTGTTCAGCTGTATGCGTTAACTGGTGCTGCAGCCGGGGTCTGTAATCCCAGGAGCCAAATTTCACCGAGAGGATGCTTTCCTTGATGGCCAGTCGCTGGAATTAATCGCTGTCTTTCTCAGATCCTCACCCACCCACCTTCCCTCTGCCTATAAACCCAGACGGTGCCAGATTCAGTCCTCGTTGCAAGAGCAGCAGAGGTGATGAGGGAAGGGGTGGGGGGAGCTGGAAGTAGCATCACAGTCAGTGAATATATTTGTCTGAATATCCACGACACATCAGTGGAAGTCCTCAGTATATAAAGACTAAGGAGGGTGGAGGGAGAGGAGGATGTTTTTAGATGCCTCTAGGGTAGCAATAAACTGCGGCCGCAAATCCCTTTAGAAAGTCAGGCAGCTAGGGACAGGCAATACCATTTTTTTCTTTGTACCACTTAAAAGTGTGGTGAGTACATGGAATAGCAATCCATCAGAGGGAGAGGAAATAAGAACAATGCCGATTGATCTAAAATCAAATAAAAAAAAGGTTGCAGACTTTGTTTTGTAAAAAAAATTGATCTAATGGCAGTCATATAAAAGGCACATGCTGTCCCTACTGGCTCACACATCCATTTCTCTCTCCTTCAGCTGTGCTGCAGAGTGATGAGAATATCTGGGACAGACAGACAGTGGTAGGCAGTTGAAGAGCTGCTAAAGTGAAAATAACTCCGGAGATTAATTATGCCTTACAATATCTCAGAAAGCAGGAACATGGGCAGCGCAGACGAGTACATAGGCTGCTGTCAGTGCAGGCAGCTCCAATACACCGAGCACAAATTGACAGGAGTAGTCTCACTGGGATCCAAAAACCAGATTAGATGTCTCTCTCCTTAATCCGATACATCTTGAAGAGAACCATTATCTCTGAAGATAAAAACACCAGAGGGTGCCTGCTACAAATGTTCTGCATACAGATTCACGGGCCAGATATGGATCTTTTCACTTGTAGGAAATTATTCAGGCAACTGGTGAAGCCAACGCAAAAGAAAAAAAAAATGACAGAACAACGCCTAGTTACTTTGATATGGATTTACAAACACCACACACAGCAATGTGTTGTATACTTTTAGGCTGCTTTCACACTGAGGTGCTTTACAGGTGCTAAAAATATCGCCTGCATAGACCTGAGGGCTTTCACACTGGAGCGGTGCGCTGGCAGGATACCAAAAAAAAAAAGTCCTGCAAGCCGCATCTTTGAGGCGCTGTATACACCGCTCCTACAGCGCCCCTGCCCATTGAAATCAATGGGCAGCACCGCCGAAGAGCGGTGCGCAAGTGCTTTGCGGGAGCATTTAACCCATCTTTGGCCATTAGTGGGGGTTGAAAGCGCGCTGCTAGTGGCCTAAAAAATGACGGTAAAGCGTCGCTAAAAATAGCGTCGCTTTACCGCCAATGCCCCAATGTGAAAGTAGCCTTAAAGACATTAGTATTGCAATGGGACTTGACTTCAATGCGCGTAATGTTATGCTGCTCTGGTGAGGCCCAAGGTCACGTGTTTCGTACTCTTTTATGCAACACCGGCAAATTCAGCAGCACTCTACAAAATACAAGGGCTGGTTACATTAGTCTGTGTCTGCTGAGTAGAATACAATGTAATGTTCACAGCTAGAGAACATCTGAATGACAGCGGTAGTTTTAAGGGTTATATCTGAACAGGTACAGCTAATGTAAACCAATGCTAACGCGGGCAAATTTTAACCACTTCAAGACCAAGCCCATTTTTGACACTTGTTGCTTACAAGTTAAAAATCTGTGTTTTTTGCTAGAAAATTACATAGAACCCCCAAACATTATATATATATATATATATATATATATATATATATATATATATATATATATATTTTTTTTTTTTTTTTATTATACAGGATTTATATAGCGCCAACAGTTTACACAGTGCTTTACAATATAATATATATATCCTAGAGAATAACATGGTGGTTGTTGCAATATTGTATGTCACACAGTTTTTGCGCAGAGGTCTTTCACATGCAATTGATGTGTATATGTGTATGTGTATTTTTTCCAGAAAAAATGTGTTTAAAAGACCGCTGCGCATTTACCGTGTGACATAAAATATTGCAAGAAAGCAGCAAAGTTATCCCAATTTTTTTTCATATAGTGAAAGATGATGTCATGCCGAGTAAATAGATACCCAACATGCTACACTTTAAAATTGCACGCACTCATGGAATGGCGACAAACTACGGTACTTAAGAATATCTCCTTAGGCGATGTTTAAAATTTTTTAATGGTTACCTGTTTAGAGTTACAGAGGAGGTGTTTTTGCTAGAATTATTGCTCTTGCTCTAACGATCACGGCGATACCTCACATGTGTGGTTTTGAACATCGTTTACATTTGCGGGTGCGACTTACGTATGCGTTTTTTGATGCGGGAATGGAGGCGTGTTAAAAAAAGTATTTTTTTTTTCTTATTTTTTTTTTTATTTAACACTGTCCCTTTAAAAAAAAAAAAATCAATCAATCTGATCACTTTTATTGCTGTCACAAGGAATGCAAAAATCCCTTGTGACAGTAATAGGCAGTGACAGGTACTCTTTATGGAGGGATCGGGGGGGACCCCAAACCCCTCCTCTGCACTTCAAGGAATTTAAAACGCCAAAATTTGCATTTTGAATTACTGACTTTTTCAAATAAACCGGAAGTGACGTCGCTTCCGTGTTTTTACATCGGAGACCCAATCAAAGCCGTTTCCGGCTTTGTTCGGGACTCCACACAGCCGGATGGTCGCTCCGATCTCCCGGTGGGATGGGAGACCTGGGCAGAGTGGCAAAAGTCGGCGGGAAGGAGGGGGGGGGGTTGGGATGTCCCCTCCCGCTCCTTATGATAATGGCCAAGTGGCTCATTAGCCGCATTGATTGTTATCATGAGAGAGCCGACCACTAGCTCTAAAAAACGGTTCCTGCAGGCATCACCCCGGTACAACCATTTCAACCAAATGATGTACAGGCAGGCCCGGACTGGCCATAGGGCACACCGGCACTTGCTTGGTGGGTCGGGGCCACCGGGCCGCATGTTTTTGTGGGGCCAAAGCAGCTGAGCTATTCCTTGAGCCCCCGCCGCTCACCCGACCTCTCCATGGCCGGCTGCCATTTCAGTTCGGCCCGTTGGGCCGGGGGGCTGAGACAACAGGCCACGTTACCTGTGACCATGAAGAGGGAAGGGATCTACATGACCGCCGGACAGGAGGGAAAGTGAGTGCGGCTCCCCATGCTTGTGCCTGGATAGGAGGAGCAGCTGCATACACAGTAGAAGAATCCATCTCTTTATTTTTCTCCTACAGCCTCTGAAAGCCTGCTTCTCATTCTCTCCTTCCAGTGGGCATTCAGAGGCTGTAGGAGAAAAATAAAGAGATGGATTCTTCTACTGCAGTGGTCATCAACCCTGTCCTCAGGGCTCACTAACAGGCCATATTTTATGTATTACCTTGGGGAGATGCAGACTAGAATACTACAATCACTGAGCAGCAAATTATATCACCTGTGTATTTCAGTTATTTTGCAAACCTGGCCTGTTAGTGGGCCCTGTTCTACTGTGTATGCAGCCACTCCTCCTATCCAGCTTCTTTCTACTGCCCCTAGTGCTCTCAGGCTCCCACCCCCCATGCTCTCAGGCTCCCCCCTCCCCGTGCTCTCAGGCTCCTACCATGCTCTCAGGTGCCCCCCCCCCCTGCTCTCAGGCTCTCCCACTGCTCTCTGGGCCCACCTCAGTGATCTCCAACTCCCCCCAGTGCTCCCCAGCCCCCCGTGCTCTCCAGCCCCTCCCAGTACTCATCAGCCCCCCTGTACTCTCCACCCCCCCCAGTGCTCTCCAGCCCCTGTGCTCGCCAGCCCCATCCAGTGCTCATCAGCCCCCCTGTACTCTCCACCCCCCAGTGCTCTCTAGCCCCTGTGCTCTCCAGCCCCATCCAGTGCTCATCAGCCCCCTGTACTCTCCAGCCCCCCCCCCATGCTCTCCAGCCCCTTCCAGTGCTCTAAGGACCCCTGTGCTCATCGGCCCCCCCAGTGCTCTCTGGCCTCCCTAGTGCTCTCTACACTCCCCCGTGTTCTCCACCCCCCCCCCCCCCCACATGCTCTCCGTGCCTCCCGGTAAATATGCCATGGGCTGCTCAGTCTAAAATGCCCGGGTCTATTTTTCATCCCAGTCCAGGCCTGTGTACAAGTATGTGATTTTGCGTGAAGTGGTTAAAGACTCAATACATTAGGTTGTATCTGCTTTGTATGCTGTCTTCTCTCCTCATCAGAATGTTTTTTTACAGCAGTATACTGGCAGCATGGGCAAGTTCTTCCATGTATAGTTCTAATAACCCACTCCTGAGATAAATGTGTAGGCTGCCAATGCTGGACTCCTTCTGAAGTTGCTAATTTCCCAGTTGTTACATTGACTAAGTGGCGGTTCACACTGATGCGAATGCGTTGCAAAAAGCCTAGATTCGCATGTCATCCAAAAACACATTTAACCGCTTGCCAACCGCTACACGAACATTTACGTCAGCAGAATGGCATGGACAGGCAAATGGGCGTACAGGTACATCCCTTTAAATTTACCGTCGCGCACGCGTGACCCTGCCGCGAACTCTGTAAATGTGATCGCGGGTCCCACGGACTCGATGTCCATGGGGATACCCGCGATCGTCTCACGGAGAGGTAGAACGGGGAAATGCTGATGTAAAGAAGCATTTCCCCATTCTGCCTAATGACACTGATCACCGCTTCCTATGATCGGGAGCGGTGATCAGTGTCGTGTCACACGCAGCCCATCCCCCCTACATTTAGAATCACTCCCTAGGACACACTTAACCCCTGAAGCGCCCCCTCCTGGTTAACCCCTTCACTGCCTGTCACATTTACACAGTAATCAATGCATTTTTAAATCGCACTGATTGCTGTATTAATGTGATAAATGTGAATGGTCCCAAAATAGCGCCAAAAGTGTCCGATCTGCCCGCCATAATGTCGCAGTCACGATAAAAAAAAAAAAAAAGCTGATCGCCGCCATTACTAGTAAAAAAAAAATTATTAATAAAAATGCCATAAAACTATTCCCTATTTTGTAGACGCTATAACTTTTGCGCAAACCAATCAAACGCTTATTGCGATTTTTTTACCAAAAATATATAGAAGAATACATATTGGCCTAAACTGAGGAAAAAAATAATTTTTATATATTTTTTGGGGATATTTATTATAGCAAAAAGTAAAAAATATTGCGTTTTTTTCAAAATTGTCGCTCTTTTTTTGTTTATAGCGCAAAAAATAAAAACCGCAGAGGTGATCAAATGCCACCAAAAGAAAGCTCTATTTGTGGGGGAAAAAAGGACGTCAATTTTGTTTGAGAGCCACGTCGCACGACCGCGCAATTGTCAGTTAAAGCGACGCAGTGCCGAATCGCAAAAAGTGCTCTGGTCTTTGGCCAGCCAAATGGTCCGGGGCTTAAGTGGTTAATGACGGTCGTTCACATCTATGCATTGTGATTGCTATGCAAATGTGATGCAGCAACAAAAAGGGTACTGTGCGAGTTTATTGCAGTGCGGTGCAATTTTCTCCTCCATAGACATCAATGGAAACCATGCTGGAATCGCATCTTGTGATCAGATATACTGCTTTTTCTGTGTAGATTTTTACATATTTCCCACCCCCCTCCTGCCCTCCCCTCTTCACTTCCTATTTCCTGTCTAATGCTTGAAAATGCATTAAATTTGCATTATAAATCACACTAATCTGCATGAGAACCGTAGCCATGTGCACCGCATAAGTGTGAACCCAGACTTAAGGTGGAAGAAAAGTCTAATGCTAACTATTCTTAAAAATATTCCCTCCCCCCTCCTCCTACCTATCCTGCATACCCTGTGTAAAAAAAGATCTGTGTACTTACCACTTCTTAACCCAAGTCCAGTCTGGTCACATGATCCTGCAGCTCCGAGTCTCTTGTGCAAGGGAGTACTTGTCAATGGCTGTAAATTCCATTAACCATGATATCACCCAAAGGCTCCCATGGCCTATCCAATATTGGTGCTACCTCCTCTCCCCTGTAGCAGCTGCTCACTGACACAGGGGCGCTGGAGCTGGAGAATCTCACGACTGAACCAGAGTGGATTAAAAAATGATAAGCATACTGATATTTTTTTTTCTACATGGTAGGCAGGATAGGTAGGAGGGGGAATGGAACCTTTTTCAAAGAGAAGTGTGGCCAAAGTTATTTTGGCTGTACTTCTCCTGTAGGTCACAGGAGTGCAGTTCGTTCTACACTCCTGTGACCTGTTTTCAGCCGACAGTGGCTAAAGTCATCTGATGTCACTCAGCCGGTCCAGACTTGGGAAAGATCCTGACCATATGGTCAGGATCCACCCAGATGCCTGGACTGGCAACTGGCTCAGCCTCTCAGTGATCTGCCGAGAGCCTAAGCCAGCCCATCCCAAGCTCTCCACAGCCCAGCACTCCAGTGAGCACCGGAGGGACACAGCAGAGAGCCGGTGACTGACAGTCATGGCACTCTGCTCAGAGCGGAGGGGAGAACTGAGTAATCAGCAGTGTTTGTTCACTCAATTCTTACTGCAGAGTCAGAGGGGGGGGTATAAATGTTTGTCTTTTTGTATAGTTAATATAAGCTTTTCTTCCACTTTAAATACATTCTAAATATTTTATCTAGAACATGTATCCAGGACAGGAAAGTTGGCATAAGTTCTAACCTGAATAAGGACAGATCGTCTTGTTCTGGAAAACAAGGGGGTCAGCATGATAGCCAAATAAGCGGAAACATCAATGACAGTCGCAGGAAAGGTTTTTTTTTTTTTTTTTTTTAGGAATTCACCTAAAATATAAAATCACTGGAGTTGACTTACTAAAGGCTAATAGACAATGCACTTTGCAAGTGCAGCTGCACTCAATTCCCCCAGGTCTTAGTGAATGTTTTAATGCTTCATTTTGTAAAGAATACCCAGTCAGGTGCAAGGATAATTAAACATGTTTGGATGCACATGATTGGATGATGAAAATCAGCAGAGCTTTACCACATTTACTAAGCTCTGGGGTACAGAAGCGCAACTGCACTTGCAAAGTGCACAGTCTATTTGCCTTTAGTAGTAGAAACGATTTTGCCCAACTAGCTGGATGAACCGGTTGTTATGGTCCACATTCCTAGTACTTAGAGTGAAAAGGGTTCCTCAAAGGGTAGGACTTTAAATGGACCGTACACAGTGTTTCAAATATAAAAAGCACAAATTTTTAGAAACATGGATTACAAATGAGAACAAAGGAATAAACTCAAACACATGATAATGAGAATAGCATGAAACCAGCTACTGGGTGGCCTAAATTGACTGTCAGGAAGGCAGAAAGAGTCCAACGCGTTTCAACATATAAAATGAAAGTCTTCTTCAGGGAATTAGGCCAATGATTTCCAATTAAGTAGCGTTATTCTATAATTGTAAAATACACACAATCATGAACAGAATACCTAAAAATTCATACAATGATCATGTATAAACAAAATATTCAAAAACAAACAGAGAAGATAAAGAAAATTAAAATATGTAAGAGCTGAACATACTGACCCCATGTGTTAGCGATTCACCCAGAAGAGATCATAACTTAAAAGATGAGATGAGAGTTGAGCCGCCATTAAATGCACCAAGCAGGCACGACAGGAAGAGGATGGAAAATATCACAGAACACGCCTCGTGTAAGGACGTAGGATCCCACATGGGGGCGGAGCTTTGGAAGATCACTATAGTGTATTCTATGACCCCATGAGTCTAAATGAAGTAATTGATCACTTGGTTAGTGTAAACTGTATAAAGGATTGATAGGATTGATAGCAAAGAATATATGTAGCATACCTATATCCCAAGAGGAATTGGAAGAAGGAGAGTCCGCAAGACCAGATCAGTTTTGGGTGGCAGGTAAAAATCTATCCACATGTATTAGGATACCCAAATGACTTTCATTTTATATGTTGAAACGCGTTGAGCTCTCCCTGTCTTCCTGACAGGCCATCCAGTAGCTGGTTTCATGCTATTCTCATTATCATGTGTTTGATTTTATTCCTTTGATCTCATTTGTAATCCACATTTCTAAAAATGTGTACTTTTATATTTGAATCACTGTGTATGGTCCGTTTAAAGTCCCACCCTTTGGAGGAACCCTTTTCACTAATTGCGTTTTAGTAAGTCAACTCAAATGTTTTTTTTTCAAGTGCAATAAAAGTAACCTCAGGTTTACAAAATGGGTAAATATTATTTAGCCCAGAATCTAAAAAGATCCACTGGCCCAAAAAAGTTCACCCAGGAAAAAACATGTGACAGGAATCCTAAAGCTCCCCCAGCTAGTTCTAAAGGAGAACACAAAATATTATTTTAATTTTTTTAATGTAACTTTATTATTCTTGAATACATACACAACATATTTTCTTGACTACTTTTTTAACCAAAAAATAAACCCGATTAGAGGCACATTTAGCACAGAATAGAAAAGAAGATACGGGAAAAAGTGAAATTCTGATTTACCGGTATGTATCAACTCCTTACAGCCTGTCCTGGCTGTACCCAAAGCACTTGCTGGGTTTCTCATCACTGTGTATTGGACACTTGTCCATACTAATGCAATGCAAAAGTTAAAAATTACAATTTTTACCTGAGCTTATCCACCGCAGAATCAGAGACTGTGGCAAACACTACCTTCCTTCATGGGACCAGTAGAGGTTAATGCCCAGAATCGCAGAACAGGTGACTCTTTGTCATTCACACAATAAGGATACTGGTACCCACAAGGCCAAACTTTTTTTTTTTTTTTTTAATCATGAATTTTTTTAATTGAAATTTCCATATCACAAGGCTAAACTTTTGAGGAATCCAAATTCACTTTGCTATATCCCTATGCCCCTGGCCTAAAGCATCTTAAATACGATCGAAGCCTACATTTTTCTAAATTATACCGAAAGCCAAATTTTTTCTTTGTTTTGGATTCCCTCATTTTGTAGAGATTTCCTCTGACTTTCTGTTCCTTTAGGAAATGAAGGAAAATCTCCCCATTAGGACATAAACAGCAAACAAAAAAAAGAGACAAAGCAGACAGGGATGTAACCATTCCTTTCTTCAAAGTTTCTTTGTGAGAAACAAGTTTCGTTGCTGAATTAGTTCTATGGCACCAAAACAAGTCTGTTCCACACTATTTTTTATTTGGGACCTTGGCCAGACTTTGCAAATGAAGAACATTGGCTATGAGTGCAGCTGCAGCCAATGACCTGATATTAAGTTATTTTTAATGGTAACCTTTTCCTACTTCCATAAAAATAAGGCAATAAAATGGAAGATTTCTTTTCTTTTTTTTTTACTTAGAAAATAGAAGAAGAAGAAGGACGTGACATGTTCAAGGAAAGCTTTCTAAATGTGTGAAGAAACCTTGCAATCATCTTGTCAGGCTGTGTACACCTTTGAGGTTTCCAGGAAAAATATGAAAATGTGAATGCCCTTCTCACACCAACATTTCTCAAGCAGTGCTGCAAGTTCTCCGGGCATAGTGCTGCTGCGTTCAGGGGGTACGTGGGCTTCAAATAATCTGGAGCTTCTGGTCAGCGGTTTCTCATTATATCTGCATGGTCACTACTGTAGCAGTGCCACTCTCAATAGACGTTTGTATTTTAGGACTAGTTAATTTACTAGCTACCTCCAGGGCTGTTCAAACTCTGATAGGCCTACTATTGTTTTATGCACGTAAGTCCATACTCCTTAAATGGAAATCTCCCCAGGCACCTACCCTAGATTACTAGAAGTCTATTGTTAACAAAATGGTCCCATTATAAAAGAAAAAAAAAATTACTTACGAATCTAGGGGATACACACAAAAATTCTCTAAGGTGTGGGATATTTGGACAGAGTCCAGAGATACTGTTGGGTCATCGGCAACGCCTCCATTGTATGTACAGTTTTACTTCTGAATATCTCTTGCCGAGTTCTGTGCAATGAGGGAAAGTCTTCAGATGTCTACTTCACACAGCTACCGCGAACAAAGTCATCTTAGGCCTTGGTTACTAAATACCATGTTTGATAGGTTTACAGTGTGTTTTTTTATTTTTCATCTTGTTTTCAATTCCAAGTCTGGGTATGCCCAATAGGCTATTTTTTTTTTTTTATTGTATTTTTTATTAAGCTTAAATATATATATATTATATATATAATTTTTAATAATAATGATAATAATAATAATAATCTGGAGTTTTAGCAAGGGTCACTAACCGACACTGACATTAATAGGGTGCCCCGCTGATGAAGTTCTATGAATGTAACGCATACGGGGAGGAGCTACGAGCTGATGTCACCCGCTGCTGACCTGCATCTTACACACCACTCTGCTTTTTAAACAGCCGTTTGTGAGTAACCATTTTTAAAGTAAGGCTGCTTTGTAACTGATCCACAGTGAGCACTTAAGAGTTGTTTTTGCTTCACCTTTTGTATATTTCGGGGAATCTATTGGAGTTCCTGTCTTTGCCTGGATCATCTACCCTTTGGTCGGACCTGCCTATTTGACCATCTGTTAATTCAGTGGTCCAGTCCTTTAAAAGGAGAAGTATGGGAATGCAGAAATAGGTAGTACATGCTACCCTCATACCTGCATTGCATTTTTTTCTCTCCTCAGTCCTTTAGTTTTTGCAGAATAGTCCTTTGAAGATCCCAGAATCAGCCTCTAAAGCTTCTTTCTCAGTTCAAAAGTTTCCAGGGGGTGGAAACATCTCCACAATCCAGCCCCTCCTTCACTCCCTTCCTCTGGAGGACATGTGGGTGTATTTGTGAAGAGCTATCTAGAACGAGCACGTTCTTCACATGCCTCTGTTTCCATGGCAGCGTGTCCCCAGCTAAAACCCAGAAGCAGAGAGAGTGTGATACAAACAGTGAAGTCCTCACCTTTCCCTGGCTGTTATCTGCAAGCTCTCCTCCTCTGAGAGACTCCAACACCTCTCTCCTGGACTTTGATGTTCCTGTGTCCTCCGAATTCTCCCCCCACTCATTTAAAGTCTGTATCAGCGTCTCCTCCAGCCGATGGGGGGGGGGTCACTTCTCATGTCCAGAAATGAACACAGGTAATCTCTCTACACATAGCACTGTGTTATATCAGAAGGGGAGGCATAGAGAGGAGCATTGTGACCTGTGTCTGTTCTCTGAAATGTACACAGTGCTATGTATATAGAGCATACCTGTGTACAGTACATAGGAGAGAAGACTGACAACTCCCCCACACCGAAAGTGACCCCCGATATGTCCCCAGAGTCTCCTTTATTGTACAAACAAATCATCCCCCTGTCATTGTACTCCTATACAGTCCCATCATCCCGGACGGAGATGAATGGCACTGTATGGCATGTGATGACTCTGTACAGCATGTGATCCTGTAATACTCTATTTACAATGAAGGGAATATTATTGCTATAGGGGTACTAGGTAATACACCATGTATGGGGGAGCAAAGCTCTGTCCACGTCTGAGAAGCTCTAGGCTTCAGTATGAAAATACAAGTAGATGTGAATGGAAGGTTTCATTGTCTCATATAAAAATCCAGATGATCCAGAGAGCTGGAGAGATAGAGAGAGACTCTCCTGACAGGGGGGTGGGGGTGCTCTGCCTCTCCTGTGCGCGCTCTGATCAAGGGGAATGTAGAGGTGGGCGGGGAGTCTGCTGATGTCACAACTTTACCCACCGAGCTCCAGACAACAGAACCACCCACTGAATCCGGAGTTTTTTTGGGACTCCAAATAGAGAAGGGGGAAACATTTGACAGGTAAGGATACATGCAGGAGGCATGTATATGCTTATAGTTCAGCACTATGGCAGTAGTTTATAATTGATGAGAGTGGGTTTACATCCACTTTAACTGTCTTTTTTTTCTACCTGCTTTGCAGGGATAAGAAACAGCCAGATTGCTGTTCACGGTACACAGACTTTTGTGTTTTTTTGTAAACACAGAACTCCTTCTGTGATTGGCCACAGAGAATCAGCTGAATTCAGCCAAAATCATTTCCTGAAATCAGCTACCAAACTTGTGCCGATTTCCAATCACAGCGTGGGTCAGGAGGGGGCGAGCATGCAAACGTGGAAGAAAGGCCACGACATACCAGTACGTAGCCTGGCCTGCAGCTGCCGCCTGCTTGAATTACAACTACTGTGACTACGGTGGGCGGGTGTCAAACGGTTTACAAAAAAAAGAAAAAAAAGTAAGAGGTGCTTGTTGTCACCCTCAAAAACGAACAAAAGATCACTGCAAAAAATGGTGGAATATGG
The DNA here is from genome assembly GCF_042186555.1 of Aquarana catesbeiana. NCBI lineage: Eukaryota > Metazoa > Chordata > Amphibia > Anura > Ranidae > Aquarana > Aquarana catesbeiana. The sequence continues at coordinate 40,726,296 of NC_133335.1, read as the reverse complement.
GGGCATCACCTGCTGTTATTGGACCATTTAGAGGTAGCCTTATGGTAGCCATAAGCGCTTCGATATTTTCATCTGATCGATGAATGATTTAAGCAAATCGGTCGAATCCACAAACAACTGAATAGCCATAACTTTCCTTCCAATCAGTTTAGACTCAATTTAGATTGATCTTGATCAACGTGAACTGATTGGCCAGGATGGAAAATTATTGATCATCTTGCATCAATCTGCAGCACCAAGCTACTTTGTTTATTTATCCAACTGTATTTTTCATTAGGAGATTACACAATGAAAATTGGTTGTCGACTATAGATCGATTCTTCCTATTGGAAGAGATTGATCAAAAAAGAAATCTATCATTTATTGAAGCGTGTGTGGCCACCATTAAAGATAAAGTAAAGAGTCTAATACACAGTTAAATTACATAACTGTTTCTCTTACCAAAAGGAATGAGTGCTTATCCAGTCTTGTAATCCAGGCACACCTGCCAAATAGCAGAGCTAGGTTCATCATGACTTTGCTTTTCTCTGCCATCAGACTATGGGGTTGATTTACTAAAGGCAAATCCGCTGTGCACTGCAAGTGCAGTAGCAGTAGATCGAAGGGGAAGATCTGAAATGAGGGGAAGCTCTGCTGATTTCTATCATCCAATCATGTGCAAGCAAAAATGTTTTTCTATTTTATTTTCCTTGCATGTCCCCTTTAGATCTACAGCGACTGCACTTCCAAGTGCACAGTGGATTTGCCTTTAGTAAATAAACCCCAATGACAACAATGGAGAAGCATCAAACTTATGAAATTACTTCTCTGCTCTTTTCTCCTGTCAAAACTGCCAACAGACAGCACCATACAATGCAGAGTCTCTGATTGGCTCAGTGTGCACCCTCTGCCCCCTGGGGTTTGTGCTTCTGTGTAGGGCATTACAGAAGTATGGATGATATTGCTAGTTTTCATGTATTTTAAATTAACATATACAGTGCCTTGAAAAAGTATTCATACCCCTTGACATTTTCCACATTTTGTCATGTTACAACCAAAAACGTAAATGTATTTTATTGGGATTTTATGTGATAGACCAACACAAAGTGGCACATAAATGTGAAGTGGAAGGAAAATGATAAAATGTTTTTTAAAATTCTTTACAAATAAATATCTTGGAAGTGTGGCGTGTATTTGTATTCAGCCCCCCTTTACTCTGATACCCCTAACTAAAATCTAGTGGAACCAATTGTCTTCAGAAGTCACCTAATCAGTAAATAGAGTCCAACTGTGTGTAATTTAATCTCAATATAAATACAGCTGTTCTGAAGCCCTAAGAGGTTTGTTAGAGAACCTTAATGAACAAACAGCATCATGAAGGCCAAGGAACACACCAGACAGGTCAGGGATAAAGTTGTGGAGAGGTTTAAAGCAGGGTTTGGTTATAAAAAAAATATCCCAAACTTTGAACATCTCACGGAGCACTGTTCAATCCATCATCCAAAAATGGAAAGAGTATGGCACAACTGCAAACCTACCAAGACATGGCCGTCCACCTAAACTGACAGGCCGGGGAAGGAGAACATTAATCAGAGAAGCAGCCAAGAGATCCATGGTAACTCTGGAGGAGCTACAGAGATCTACAGCTCAGGTAGGAGAATCTGTCCAGAGGACAAGGCCTCACGCACACTGGACGTTAAAATAACGTTATAAAAATGCCAGTAGCTTTGCAGTGAGTTTTTCAACATTTTTTAAAGTTTTTGCAATAGCGTTTATTAGCGTTTTTTTTTTTCCTTTTTCAATGGATCAAAAACGTCAAAAAAACGCTGGTGAGCCACGTTTTTGATAGTTTATCAGCGTTTGACGTTAGAGCATTTTTATAGCTGAAAAACTCCTCTCCGAACCCACTAGTTTCGGCTTTTTTTAAAAGCCAAAAACTGTTGATATCAGCCTATGTGTGCATGGACACTGGAAAAAAACATCTGAAGCCAAAAATAGCTGCTGTAAAAACGTCCAAAAACGTCCAGTGTGCATGAGGCCTTAGAGTTTGCAAAAGACTTGAGACTGGGGCGGAGGTTCACCTTCCAGCAGGACAACGACCCTAAACATACAGCCAGAGCTACAATGGAATGGTTTAGATCAAATCATATTCTTGTGTTAGAATGGCCCAGTCAAAGTCCAGACCTAAATCCAATTGAGAATCTGTGGTAAGACTGAAAATTGCTGTTCACAGACGCTCTCGATCCAACCGGACAGAACTTGAGATATTTTGCAAAGAAGAATGGGCAAAAATGTCACTCTCTAGATGTGCAAAGCTGGTAGAGACATCCCCAAAAAGACTTGCAGCTGTAATTGCAGTGAAAGGTGGTTCTACACGAGTATTGACTCAGGGGGGCTGAAGACAAATGCATGCCACACTTTTCACATATTTGTCAAAAATTTGGAAAACCATTTATCATTTTCCTTCCACTTCACAATTATGTGCCACTTTATGTTGGCCGATCACATACAATCCCAATAAAATATACAGACTGGGTGTAAAATTAAAACACTAATAGAGTAACAATTAAAACAACAAAGCGGCGCTCCCATCAGTGAACTGAAATAAAACCGTCAGGCTGGTACAAAGTCACCACTATGTACGTAAAAGTTTTAAAATGAGCAAACGAAATATGAATAGATCAGGAGTCTCTAATGGACATAAAGGGTGTATACAGCAAAACGTTGATGAGTGTACCATTCACCAAACGCTTTTCCACCTCGTGCTCCACACAACCGCAAGGGGTTCAGACTCACCAGAACCCAGAAGTTATCAGGCCTCAATCAACATCCTGTGGTCTGTTAACTCTGGATATCCTCATAAGAAAGCTTTAAAACCATCTCCGAAATCCACATGATCTAGGTAAACAAGGAAGGGTACATCTGTGGGTAAATGCTCTGTGGGGCATCCATTACACTGGTCAGTAGAAGGTATGCTGTCTCAGCCGCTCTGTGGACTCCGGCAGGAAGATGGTATGATGGTGGAGAGCTGGAGAAAGGCTTGGAACACTTCCTGGATCTCAGTGCTAAAGGGGATGACCTCACAGGCTTGATCGCGACGTGTTTCTGGGCTGACGCACCCTGATGGTGGGAGGAATGCGTGCTCCTATTTCAAGTTGAAATAGGAGGGAAGCGCAACGCGGAAGTAAACAGGAGGACGTCCAGGGATGCCCTCCCGGCATTTGGAGTCCACGCTGTAGCCGTCTTTCGGCTATAGCGCGGACGCCTAGTGGTTAAGCAGATTTTTTGTTTATGTTTATAGCCTGAAGTTTAGCTTTAAAGAACCTATAGACCTTAGTGACCGTTTTCCTATTCTGGCCATTTACAGATATGTTCAAACTTGGCTGACATTATAAAGGCTGAGGACAGACTGGGGAAAGTTGATCAGCAGTGACTGATGTCCTCAATGAATTGCTAGTGTCCCCCCCCCCCCCCCCAGAAACCCTGGGTTAGATTTACTAAAGGCAAATCCACTTTGCACTTTGAAGTGCAGTCGTTGTAGATCTGAGGGGGTGGATCTGAAATGAGGGGAAGCTCTGCTGATTTTATTATCCAATCATGTGCAAGCTAAAATGCAGTTTTTTTTTTTTCCTTGTATGTCCCCCTCAAATCTACAGCGACCAGGGGCGGACTGACCATTGAGCCACTCGGGCACTGCCCGAGGGCCCTAGGCCACTAGGGGGCCCCATCAGGGTTGCCAGCCTCAGTAAAACCAGGGACAGTATGTAAAAATCTGTGTTTTTTTTTTTTACATCTGTCTCTGAAATGTCCCTTACCGACATCCTTTTGGTCTAAAAATCCCGAGATTTTAGCTACCCCACCTCTCCAGTACCTTCTCAGCCAATAGAAACATGTCTGTGTATACTGTGTGTACATGTATGTGTATACTGTGTGATTGTATACTGCCCCATGAGTTGTCAGTCCGCCTCTGACAGCGACTGCACTCCCAAATACACTTGCAGTGAAAGTGGATTTGCCTTTAGTAAATAACCCCCTATGTACCAAGTTCTCAACCAAGATGTGCTTTTATTACAATGACAATGACAATCAGAAATCTGGCTATGAGGTCTGGCAGGTTGCTCTAACACAAAACTAGTGGCACAGAATTGCAATTCTTTGGCAGGTAAAGCAATTTCCATATTTGCATTTCATCTGTGTATTTAGCTCCTTGCCTGGAGTTCAGTGTTGGTCCAGCGGGTTTGCAGAATTTTGGCTAAGGCAGCAAAATGAACTTGGGACTCTAATGTTGGTATGTTGTGTCACACTGAGAAAATATGGTCTATAGCTTCAAACTACTCCAGTTACCTGGGGCAATCATTTTTTTTCCCCAACAGTGAATATAATGGATGTCAGCACTTTCACAGTAATTGTTATTTAGCTGAAAGAATTATCGCTATTTGCATCGAAAATGACAAAGTATTAAAACCCCAGAGCAATTTCAGTAAAACACCGCTCTTTAGGGAAAAGAACTTACTGTCTAAGGGCTCCCCAGGACTCTCGCACTCATGTAAATGAATATAAAAGATTAAGATGTGCATATGGTGCATCTTCCTCCTCACTGTTCAAGAGCTGTTAACCACTTCAGCCCCAGAAGATTTGGCTGCTGAATGACCAGGCCATTTTTTGCGATTCGGCACTGCGTCGCTTTAACTGACAATTGCGCAATCGTGCGACACTGTAGCCAAACAAAATTGACGTCCTTTTTCCTACAAATAGAACTTTCTTTTGGTGATATTTGATCATCTCTGTGGTTTTTACAAAAAAAAAAAAAAAAGAACGACAATTTTGAAAAAAAAAAAAAAAAAAAAATACAATATATCTTATACATTTTTGCTATAAAAAATATCCCCAATTTTTTTTTTTTAAAAAAAAAGAAAATTTTTTCCTCGGTTTAGGCCGAAATGTATTCTTCTTCTTATATATATGTATGTATGTATGTATATATATATATATATATATATATATATATATATATATATAGTTGCAATAAGCGTATATTGATTAGCTTATGCAAAAGTTATTGCGTCTACAAAATAGGGGATAGATTTATGGCATTTTTATTATTATTATTTTTCTTTTTACTAGTAATGGCGGCGAGCTGCGATTTTTTATCAGGACTGCGACATTATGGCGGACACTTTTGACACATTTTTGAAACCATTGACAATTATACAGTGATCAGAGCTATAAAAAATGCACTGATTACTGTGTAAATGACACTGACAGGGAGGGGGTTAACACTAGGGGCGATCAAGGGGTTAACTTTGTGTTCTAACTGTAGGGGGAGGGGACTGACTAGAGGAGATGACAGATCATTGTTGCTAGCAATTAGGAACTCTCAATCTGTCTCTCCTTTCCTCACAGAACAGGGATTTGTGTACACCCACACCCACGTTTCTGCCTCGAGCACCCCGCAATGCAGCAGGCGCACCCCTGCTATCCCGCTTAAACAAGCCAACGTAAAGCTACGACGGTTCATGGGATTGTGCCGACCTGCCAAAGTATGACGGCAGCTGGTCGGCAAGTGGTTAAAGTAGTTTTAAACCCACAGAAAAAAAAAAAAAACACACCTGCAAGACAAAAATGCATAATAAGCTAGTATGCATAACATACTAGCTCATTATAAAAAATGCTTACCTTAGATTGACACCCCCGCAGCGGTCCCAACACAGCGCTGTGGCTGGCGACATGTCTCCCAGAGTTATTTCCAGGTATCGCTCCGGCACTGTGATTGGCCAAAGCCACGGTGACATCACTCCCGCGCGCGGGAGCTGCCGCTAACGGCACGAGCGAGCCGTTTCTTCAGTACGAATGGGCCAATGATGTCAGCACATGCTGATACAGTGAATATCTCCTAAACGGTGCAAGTTTAGGAGATATTCACGGTACCTACAGGTAAACCTTATTAGAGGTTTACCTGTAGGTAAAAGTGGTGTGTAAGGATTTACAACCACTTTAATAATGAGGGTGGGCAAAGGCAAGGCACGGCTCCCACTGGAATGATCTAGAGTAGAGTAGGGAAGCTGCTATTGCTGGCTATCTCTGGCATCAATGCTTTCTGTGATGGTGTCCTGGAGACAAAGACCCGGAGCAAGCATGTAGCAAAGTCAGGCCTCCTTAGTGCCGGTTCACATAGGGGCGACTTGTCAGGCGACCTAGTCGCCTGACAAGTCGCCTCCCGTTCTGTGCTACGGAACCGTTCTAATAGGAGCGACGCAAGTCGCTCCGACTTAGAAAAAGGTTCCTGTACTACTTTGGGGGCGACTTGGGGCGACTTACATAGACTTCTGTACAGAAGTCGTTTTGCAAGTCGCCTCGGAAGTCGTTTGCAGGTCGCCTCGCTGAGGCGACCTGCAAGTCGTGCCGCCCCTGTGTGAACCGGCACTTAGGGTTGCCACCTCATCCCTTTGAACCCGAACACATATTAATTACACAGGTTCTGAGTCTGATTAACATGGTAATTAAACTCACATGTTGCCATATCTTCATTAAATTAGCCTTCAGAACCTGTGTAATTCATATGTGTTTGGGTTTAAAGGGATTAGGTGGCAACTCTAGGCCTCCTGCGTACTTGATCAGAAGCAACTGGAAAAGCATGACAGCCAAGAATCTAAGTCTTTTTTAGAAGGTCAACTATGGAAGCATCCACAGGTCTTAATTACAAATGTCTGTCAAGGTTAGGGGTTACACAAGCAACTTTATTCTTTTGCTAAATTAAAGATTTAACCCTCATCTTATTAGCATTGCATTGATTTCAGCTTAATGGCCAACAAGTGGTTACATCTCTGAGATGAATTTAAAAGTTTAAATTGCCCCAAACTGTAAACTGTTCAATAAAAACTTTAAAAAAAAAAAAAAAAAAGTTTAAATTGCCTATGTAGCACTAACATAAGACAAATAAACAAAAAACAAAAATTGTTGGTGTGTTTTATAGAAAGCAGATAAGATGTGTATTAGCAGTAGGGATGAGCCGAACACCCCCCGGTTCGGTTCGCACCAGAACCCGCGAACGGACCGAAAGTTCGCACGAACGTTAGAACCCCATTGACGTCTATGGGACTCGAACGTTCGAAATCAAAAGTGCTCATTTTAAAGGCTAATTTGCATGGTATTGTCCTAAAAAGGGTTTGGGGACCCGGGTCCTACCCCAGGGGACATGTATCAATGCAAAAAAAACTTTTAAAAACGGCCGTTTTTTCGGGAGCAGTGATTTTAATGATGCTTAAAGTAAAAAAAAAAAAAGTGAAATATTCCTTTAAATATCGTACCTGGGGGGTGTCTATAGTATGCCTGTAAAGTGACGCGTGTTTCCCATGTTTAGAACAGTCCCTGCACCAAATGTCATTTTTAAAGGAAAAAATCTCATTTAAAACTGCTTGCGGGTTTAATGTCATGTCGGGTCATGGCAATATGGATGAAAATCAGTGAGACAAACGGCATGGGTACCCCCCAGTCCATTACCAGTCCCTTTGGGTCTTGTATGGATATTAAGGGGAACCCCGCACCCAAATTAAAATAAGGAAAGGTGTGGGGCCACCAGGCCCTATATACTCTGAACAGCAGTATACAGGCGGTGCAAACAAGACAGGGACTGTAGGTTTGTTGTTAAGTAGAATCTGTTTGTAATTTTGAACATTTTTAACGTGTTTAGCTCCAGCCAAAAAATCTTTTCTAAGCTTTTTGGAAAACATAGGGAAGGGTTATCACCCCTGTGACATTTGTTTTGCTGTCTTTCCTCCTCTTCAGAAGATTTCACCTCACTTTTTTGTCCCAATGAAAAATGTTTTTTGAAAATTTGGGTTTTTTTGTGGAACAAGGATTGGAAAGCATCAGTGGAAAGGAGAACTTGTTTTCCCATATTAACTCTTACAGGAGAGAATTTCCCTTCCTAGGGGTAGATTTCATCTCACTTCCTGTTGTCTCCTTCCGTTTGCAAGTAGGAGTCGTTTGTAAGTTAGATGTTTGAAAGTAGGGTCCTGCCCTATATACTCAGCAGAAATTTGGGCCTTAGGTGTTGCTGTGGCCACAACACTGTAAGCCCTCACAGGGCCCTGCTGTGAAATATTAGATCAAGAATTGTAATTACATGCCCCTGTTGAACAGGAGCTGAAAAATTAGGCCTTAGGCACTGGTGCTGGTGCCACAACACTGCAACCCCTCACAGACACTCTAGTTGGAACGCAGGAACGAGCCCTGCTGCAAAGTATTGCATCAAAAATTGTAATTACACGCCCCTGTTAGACAGGGGCAGAAAAATTGGGCCTTAGGCACTGGTGCTGGTGCCACAACACTGCAACCCCTCACAGACACTCTAGTTGGAACGCAGGAACGAGCCCTGCTGCAAAGTATTGCATCAAAAATTGTAATTACACGCCCCTGTTAGACAGGGGCAGAAAAATTGGGCCCTAGGCACTGGTGCTGGTGCCACAACACTGCAACCCCTCACAGACACTCTAGTTGGAATGCAGGAACGAGCCCTGCTGCAAAGTATTACATCAAAAATTGTAATTACACGCCCCTGTTAAACAGGGGCTGAAAAATTGTGCCTTAGGCACTGGTGGTGGCGCCCAGAACCAAAAATGTTCTTACAAGCTATCAGCGTGATGATTGAGGAGGAAGAGGATAATTACTCAGGGATAGTCACTCAGCATCAGCATAGGCAGTCTTTGAAGGGATCTGAGATTTCAAAAAAAATTATTCGGTTACATCAGCATCAGGTGCTTGGTAGCTGGTGGTGATCCAAGACTCATTCATTTTTATGAAGGTCAGCCGATCGACCGAGTCGGTGGACAGACGCACCCTGTGATCGGTTACCACGCCTCCAGCAGCACTGAATGTGCGTTCCGAAAGAACGCTGGATGCAGGACAGGCCAGTAGCTCAATTGCATACTGTGCAAGCTCTGGCCAGTGATCCATCCTCAAGACCCAGTAACCCAGAGGATTTTCGGTGGGAAAGGTGTCCAAGTCTGATCTTGCCCCTAGGTATTCCTGCACCATGTAAAACAGACGCTGGCGATGGTTGCTGGAACCGATCATACCTTGGGGCTGCGGACCAAAAAATTGTCTGAACGCATCGGTCAGACGGCCACCTTCTCCACCGCTCCTTCTTTGACTGACCGAAGCCTCAGCAACACGTTGTCCAGAAACAGGAGTTTGTAACCTCCCAGTCTCTGGGAACGCGTTGCACAGACCTTTCTGCAAGGCCTCCCGAAGATGTTTCATCCTCTGCTCCCTCTGCGATGGCAAGATAAGGTCCGCAACCTTACCCTTGTAACGTGGATCAAGGAGGGTTGCCAGCCAGTATTGGTCCTTCTCCTTGATACCACGAATACGAGGATCCTTACGCAGGCTTTGCAGGATCAGGGAGGCCATGCAGCGTAGGTTTGCTGAGGCATTCGGTCCGGAGTCCTCTGGGTCACTAAGAACGACATGGTCCGCAGCCACCTCCTCCCAGCCACGTACAAGTCCATGTGTTTCTTGGGACTGATCCCTTAAAGACTGCTGCTGATGCTGAGTGCCAGGCTCCACCTCCATACTGACACAATCTTCCTCCTCCTCCTCTTCCTCCTCGTCCTCTTCCTGTGTGATCGGCGGGCACGCAGGAACACTGTCTGGATAAAGGGGGCCTTGAGAGCTAAGGAAGTCCTCCTCTTCCTGCCTCTGTTCTGCCTCAAGTGCCCTGTCCATTATTCCACGCAGCGTGTGCTCCAACAGGTGGACAAGGGGGACAGTGTCACTGATGCATGCACTGTCACTGCTCACCATCCTCGTGGCCTCCTCGAATGGTGACAGGACAGTGCATGCATCCCTGATCATGGCCCACTGGCGTGGGGAAAAAAAACCAAGCTCCCCTGACCCTGTCCTGGTGCCATAGTCGCACAGGTACTCATTGATGGCCCTCTGCTGCGTGTGCAGCCGCTGCAGCATGGCCAACGTTGAGTTCCACCTGGTGGGCATGTCACAGATTAGGCGGTTCTTGGGCAGGTTAAACTCCTTTTGGAGGTCCGTCAGCCGAGCACTGGCATTATATGACCGGCGGAAATGCACACAGACTTTCCTGGCCTGCCTCAGGACATCCTGTAAGCCCGGGTACCTGCCCAAGAACCGCTGCACCACCAAGTTAAGGACGTGAGCCAAACAGGGCACATGGGTCATTTGTCCCTGTCGGAGGGCAGAGAGGAGGTTGGTGCCATTGTCGCAAACCACCATTCCTGCCTTAAGTTGGCGTGGCGTCAACCACCTCTGAACCTGCCCCTGCAGAGCTGACAGAACCTCTGCCCCAGTGTGGCTCCTGTCCCCCAAGCACACCAGCTCAAGCACCGCATGGCATCTTTTGGCCTGCGTACTTGCGTAGCCCCTTGAACGCCTACGGAGCACCGCTGGTTCCGAGGAAGAGGCCATGGAGGAAGAAGAAGAGGAGGGGGTGGAGGAGAGAGGTGTGTCACAATCAGCATTTTGGAGGCGTGGTGGCGGAACAACCTCCAACACTACTGCACCTTGTCCTGCATCCTTCCCAGCTGCCAGCAGAGTCACCCAATGCGCCGTGAAACTTAGGTAACGTCCCTGTCCATGCCTGCTGGACCATGAGTCAGCGGTAATATGCACCTTACCGCTGACCGCCCTGTCCAGCGAGGCATGGACATTGCCTTCCACATGCCGGTAGAGAGCCGGAATCGCCTTCCGTGAGAAAAAGTGGCGTTTGGGTACCTGCCACTGAGGAACCGCACATTCCACAAACTCACGGAAGGGGGCAGAGTCTACCAACTGAAAAAGCAGCAGTTGAAGTGCTAGCAATTTTGCCAAGCTAGCATTCAACCGCTGGGCATGTGGATGGCTGGGAGCAAACTTCTTTCGGCGGTGCAGCAGCTGGGGCAGGGAAATTTGCCTGGTACAATCTGACGTCGGTGTACCAAAAGCAGATTGCCCACAAGTACTTGGCTGTGACACACCTAATTCTACACCTTCATTCCTCTCACTGCAGGTCTCAGAGAGGACTGAAGGTCTAGTGGGGTTGGAAATCTCAGCTGATGAGGAGCAAGGAGAGATCCTCTTTGTTCTTTGGTGTGGGTCTTTTAGATACGCTTGCCAACGAACTGCATGGCAGGTCAACATATGTCTGGTCAAGCATGTGGTACCCAAGCGGGAGATATTTTGGCCACGCGAGATACGCTTGAGACATATGTTGCAAATAGCAGCGGTGCGATCTGATGCACTCGTCTCAAAAAAGGCCCACACCAAAGAACTTTTTGAATAACGCGCAGAGACTGCAGCGCCCTGCACATGTGGAGCTTTGGGGTGTGATGCAGTCAATGTGCTGCCCTTAGGCTGGCCCCTGGAGGGCATCCTGCCTCGTTGGTGATGTGCTGCCGCCTCCTCCTCCTCCTCCTCCTCCTCCTCCTCTCTCCTATCAGGCACCCACGTTGAGTCAGTGACCTCATCATCCCCTCCCTCCTCATCACTGGAGCAAACCTGGCAGTATGCTGCAGCAGGGGGAGCATGACTGCCAGATTGCTGTCCTTCTTGGGCACCCCCTCTGTCCGCGCTCATGTTACTGCCTTCATCGAGCTCAGTATCGTCATCAGAGCCTTCCAAACGCTGGGCATCCTCCTGGAGCATGTACCCAACACTGTGGTCAAACAGTTCGAGGGAATCCTCATGAGGACATGGTGGAGCTAGGGAAGGAGTCACTGATGACATTGAGCTGAGGGAAGAGGCCGCTGCTTTGCCAGACAAAGCACCCTGGGCATGGGTGAGAGAGGATGAGGAGGATGAGGACGGCTTGGTCATCCACTCGACCAAGTCTTCCGCATGTTGCGGCTCAACATGGCCAGCTGCCGAAAAAAAGGCCAAGCGTGTCCCATGGCCACGTGCTGATGAGGATGCACCGTCTCCACGACCAGCACTAGACACAGAGCCTGCTTGCCCTCTCTTATTGGCTTGTGACTGTCTGCCTCTCCTTCTTGGCCTTCCAGACATACTAATGGCCTGTAGCTGCACTAAGCTGGGATAGAACACCTGTAATTTTCTTCAAGTAGCTTTATATACTGTAACCAGACAAGCCTGCCTGTCAGTAGGAAGATAACAGGAACGGATCTAGCTGAACACTGTGAGCAGGACGCACTGTACTAAATGTAAATAGTCTAGCTGCCTGACCGTGGTACTAATAGGATCAAACAGAACACCTGTAATTTTCTTCAGGTAGCTTTATATACTGTAACCAGACAAGCCTGCCTGTCAGTAGGAAGATAACAGGAACGGATCTAGCTGAACACTGTGAGCAGGACGCACTGCACTAAATGTAAATAGTCTAGAAGATAACAGGAACGGATCTAGCTGAACACTGTGAGCAGGACGCACTGCACTAAATGTAAATAGTCTAGAAGATAACAGGAACGGATCTAGCTGAACACTGTGAGCAGGACGCACTGCACTAAATGTAAATAGTCTAGAAGATAACAGGAACGGATCTAGCTGAACACTGTGAGCAGGACGCACTGCACTAAATGTAAATAGTCTAGAAGATAACAGGAACGGATCTAGCTGAACACTGTGAGCAGGACGCACTGCACTAAATGTAAATAGTCTAGAAGATAACAGGAACGGATCTAGCTGAACACTGTGAGCAGGACGCACTGCACTAAATGTAAATAGCAGGAACGGATCTAGCTGAACACTGTGAGCAGGACGCACTGCACTAAATGTAAATAGTCTAGAAGATAACAGGAACGGATCTAGCTGAACACTGTGAGCAGGACGCACTGCACTAAATGTAAATAGCAGGAACGGCTCTAGCTGAACACTGTGCGCAGGACGCACTGCACTAAATGTAAATAGCAGGAATGGATCTAGCTGAACACTGTGAGCAGGACGCACTGCACTAAATGTAAATAGCAGGAACGGATCTAGCTGAACACTGTGAGCAGGACGCACTGCACTAAATGTAAATAGCAGGAACGGATCTAGCTGAACACTGTGAGCAGGACGCACTGCACTAAATGTAAATAGCAGGAACGGATCTAGCTGAACACTGTGAGCAGGACGCACTGCACTAAATGTAAATTGCAGGAACGGATCTAGCTGAACACTGTGAGCAGGACGCACTGCACTAAATGTAAATAGTCTAGAAGATAACAGGAACGGATCTAGCTGAACACTGTGAGCAAGACGCACTGCACTAAATGTAAATAGCAGGAACGGATCTAGCTGAACACTGTGAGCAGGACGCACTGCACTAAATGTAAATAGCAGGAACGGATCTAGCTGAACACTGTGAGCAGGACGCACTGCACTAAATGTAAATAGTCTAGAAGATAACAGGAACGGATCTAGCTGAACACTGTGAGCAGGACGCACTGCACTAAATGTAAATAGCAGGAACGGATCTAGCTGAACACTGTGAGCAGGACGCACTGCATTAAATGTAAATAGTCTAGATAGAAGATAACAGGAACGGATCTAGCTAAACTGAATACAGTGTATATATATATATGCAACACCTGGGATGCATATATATACACAATACACTGTAAGTGCAGCTAACTGACTGACTGTTCTGCCTAATCTATCTAACTCAAATCAAATGACACTGTCTCTCTCTCTCTCTATCTCTCAGCACACCGGAACACACACTACACAGGGCCGCCGTGCAGGCGGCCTTATATAGTGTGGGGTGTGTACTAAATCCCCTGAGCCATAATTGGCCAAAGCCACCCTGGCTTTGGCCAATTACAGCTCTCTCTACTGACAGCGCTGTGATTGGCCAAGCATGCGGGTCATAGTGCATGCTTGGCCAATCATCAGCCAGCAATGCACTGCGATGCCGCAGTGAATTATGGGCCGTGACGCGCCACACGAATTTAGCGCGAACGGCCCATAACGTTCGCAATTCGGCGAACGATCGAACAGCCGATGTTCGAGTCGAACATGGGTTCGACTCGAACACGAAGCTCATCCCTAATTAGCAGTCCTCCAAGCTTCAGAATTCTCTAAGGTCTCCAGGAGAAGGAGAGGCAGAATACAACCCTAGATCAGACATCGCGAGTGAAGAACCTGTGCCGAGCTTGGCTCCTTGTCCTCAATGCAGATCTTTTCCCCTCAAGCTGCCGAACCAGCACATTTCTGCTCCGAGGCCTGACTAGAATTAGTTGTCAGCCCCAAAAGAAATCTTTTGGAATTTCCGCAACTACTGTCTGGGTGCATTGCAAAGCAGAGGAAGTAAAACATCCCCAGCTAAGAAATTCCAAGGAAAAGGATATCTGAATTTCAGGCATGGAGGCAAGTTCAGTGAATACAGTATCATCACACTAAAGCCTCGTACACGTGGTACGATTGTTGGCCAACCGAGCATTTGGCCCAAAAGGCGTGTGCCAGGATCTTGTCTTGCATACTAACGGTACACAATTGTCCTGCCACAAACACAAACATAGTGATGTACTGCGAGGATTTTCAGCTTTTGAGCACCACCCTTTGGGCCCCTTTTGCTAATGTCGTGTTTGGTGAGCATTGATTCCAAGAATGCGTGTTTGTACTTTTGACTTGCGTGACGCATTTGTGTACTGACCATACGAAAATCTGACAACAGACCGTTGTCTGGCGAAAATTTACTAGCCTGCCATCCAACATTTGTTGGCCGAAAATTGGACAACAATTGTCCAAAGGAGCGTACTAACGGTAAGGTTTTAGGACAACAGTCTGTCAACAGATAATCCCCTGCCAACAATCGTACCGTGTGTACGAGGTTTTACTGTGTCCTGATCCCAGGATGCAGCCTGTCTCCCCATTTCCCTTTTAGAAATGACAGAAAGTTTTGTTTAGTGTGGAGGTCTTAAAATCCTTTAGGTTTTCAACTACTTAAGGACCGCCCGCTGTCGTTTTACGTCGGCCATTCGAAAAGGAATACAGTTGATATGGCAACAGCTAGCTGCCATAACCCCGGTATCCTCTTCATCGGTGGGCGGTCCTCTTTCAGATAAAAGTGGTCTCTGCGGCGGATTCACCTTGAGATCACTTTTATCAGAGGTGGGGGGGAGGGCCTCCCCCACCTCCTGCCGTGCTCCGTTGTTCTCCGCCGCTTACCAGAGCCGTTGGTAGCGGCGGAGACGATCGGGTCCTCTTCCCTGACAGGCATGGAGCTGAGTGAAAGATGACCCCCACTTCGCTCCACACCATTGGATGGCAGAAGGGACGTCAAATTTCACTTTTTGCCCAATGGTCTTAAAGGGGAAAAAATTTTTTGGCAAAAAAAATTTAAAATTATGACATTTCATTTTTTAAATTTTTTTTATTGCATTTTAGTGTAAATGTTAGATCCGAGGTCTTTTTGACCCCAGTTCTCATATATAAGAGGTCCTGTCATGCTTTTTTTTTTTTTTTTTTTTTTTTCTATTAAGAGGGATGTTTACATTCCTCGTAATAGTAATAAAAGTGACCCAAAAATGTTTTTTTTTTTTTAAAAAAAAGGACTGTGTCAAAATAAAAAATAAAAAAGTTAAATAAATATTAAAAAAATTTAAATAAATTAAAGCGGCCCGTCCCGCCGAGCTCGCAGAAGCGAATGCATAGGTAAGTGCCCGCATACGAACGGTGTTCAAACCACACATGTGAGATATCGCCACGATCATTAGAGCGAGAGCAATAATTCTAGCACTAGACCTTTTTAAATTTATAACTAGTAACCTGTAGAAATTTTTAAAACGTCGCCTATGGAGATTAAGGGTAAATGTTTGTCGCCATTACACGAGCGGGCGCAATTTTGAAGCGTCACATGTTGGGTGTCAATTTACTTGGCGTAACATTATCTTTCACGATCTAAAAAAGAATTGGGCTAACTTGACAGTTTTTTTTTTATTTTTAAATGAAAAAATAAGACAAGTGTATTTTTCAAAAATAAAAAAATAAAAAATTGCGCTTGTAAGACCGCTGCGCAAATACGGTTTGACAGAGAGTATTGCAACAACCGCCATTTTATTCTCTAGGGTGTCTTTAAAAAAAAAAGCTTGGGTGTTCTAAGTTCTAGAAAAAAAAGGGAAGATTTTAACTTGTAAACACCGAGTCTGAGAAATAGGCCCGGTCCTTATTGTGTACCTAAAGCCCAAACTTTCTCTCATTTTGGACTGATTATTAAGTGTTACTAAACCCAGGGCCCTACATTCCCTATATTCACTATATGTGGTCTCCCACAGTACGCAGATGGCCATTCTGTCAGTAGGGAAGGCATGAATTCTGTGTTCCTGCAAAGCAAGGACAATGATCCATGTCTTCCACTAGTAAAAGCAGCACACACATTGTACAAAAACACAGGCTAGGCACATAGTTAACCCTTTGATCGCCCCTAATGTTAACCCCTTCCCAGCCAGTGTACGGTGACAGTGCATATTTTTTGCACTTAACACTGTATTAGTGCCACTGGTTCCCAAAAAGTGTCAAAAGTGTCAGTTAGGCTGGCCATACATGGTCGAATTTCGAAAGAATTTTCTTTTGAAAATCATAAATTTTGTGCCTTTTGTGATCCGATGGTGCCACCATCGATTTTGAAATTCGACCAACCAAGCCTTCAATTTCACCTCATGTTGCTACATAAAATAATTTGTGGCTGGGAATCTTTTCTTTCTGGGAATTTTGTTTTCTTGCACATGAGCATTTCTTGCACGATTTTCTCATCATTGATTAGAAAATAGTTTGTGTATCAAAAAATTTCCAACATGTCCGATTTCGATGGCCGCAGGAAAATCAGCTGTTGCTGCAGCCCACTAATGGTGTGAAATTTGAACGAAAATTCTAGGAGAAGATTTTCGAAAGAAAGTTCTTTCGAAATTCGACCCAATTGTGGCCTGCCTTAAGCCACAATTGGATTTTCCGACAGGAATTGTGTGTTGACAGACTGTTGGCCTAAAAGCCGACTGTATGTACGCTCCATCGGACAATTGTTGTTGGATTTTCCCACGGACAAATGTTGGATGACAGGCTTACAAATTTTCCGGACAACGGTCTGTTTTCAGATTTTCCGATCGTGTGTACAGAAGTCACACAAAAGTCCAAACAGGCATGCTCGGAATCAATGCTCACTAAACACAACAACATTAACAGAAGGAGCCCAAAGGGTGGCGCTAAAGAGCTGAAAAGCCACGTAGTACGTCACTACATTTGTGTTTGTTGGCCGACAATTGTGTGCCGCTTGCATGTAAGACAAGTTCATGGCCAACCCCTTCGGACAAAAAGTCTGCGGAAAATCCGATCGTGTGTACGAGGCTTTAGTGTCTGATTTGTCTGCTGCAATATTGCAGTCCCGCTTTAAGTCGCTGATCGCCACTTTTACTAGAAAAAGAAAAAAGTTCCTTCAATCTATCCCATGGTTTGTAGACGCTATAACTTTTCTGCAAACAAATAAATATATTATTGGGATTTTACCAAAAATATGCAGCAGAGTACATATTGGCCTAAATTGATGAATAAGATTGTTTACATTTTTTTTTATTGGATATGCTTTGTAGCAGAATGTAAAATTTTTTTTGCAAAAATTGGTCTTTTTTTTGTTTATAGCACAAAAAATAAATAGATTATTTTTTAAAAAAAAAAAAAAAACACGCAGAGGTGATCAAAACCCACCCAAAGAAAGCTCTAGTTTTGGGACATACATTTTATTTGGGTACAGTGACACACGACAGCACAATTGTCAGTTAAAGTAATGCAGTGCTGTATCGCAAAAATACATGGTCATGAAGGGGGGTAAACTTTCCAGACCTGAAGTGGTTAAATAGTTTAAACTGTTTTTTTTTTTTGTTTGTTTTTTTTGCCTCAGTTTCACAGTGGGGAAATTTTCTTAACTTCCTTTCTTGTAGACAAATTAGGAAGAACGATTAAATCTCTTTATGCCCAATTCGCACTTGAGCGCATTTCTGCTCATTTCTAAACAATTTTACTATGCCTGACTACGCAGAATCCCATTCTTTCCAATTGTGCCTGTTCACAGTTGTGTGCTCAGTTGCCCTTGGCGTTATGCCCTTTTCTACACCTTGCATTATATCTTTCATTTTTTTAAACCTACTGTATGTAACCATGTTAAAAAAAAAAAAAAAAAAATGTATATTATTCTGCACAAAAGACATTTTATATATATATATATATATATATATATATATTTATTTATTTATTTATTTCAGGTACTTATATAGCGCCGTCAATTTACGCAGCGCTTTTACATATATATTGTACATTCACATCAGTCCCTACCCTCAACGGGCTTACAATCTAAGGTCCCTAACCCACATTCATACATACTAGGGACAATTTAGACAGGATCCAATTAACCTACCAGCATGTCTTTGGAGTGTGGGAGGAAACCGGAGTACCCAGAGGAAACCCACGCAGGCACAGGGAGAACATGCAAACTCCAAGCAGGTAGTGTCGTGGTTGGGATTCGAACCAGTGACCCTTCTTACTGCTAGGCGAGAGTGCTATCCACTACACCACTGTCACGAATTCGCACCCCAACGGCGACTAACTAACCGCGACGTGCGTTCCGTGACCGGGGTATATGAGGAACTAAGGGAATAAGGGGGATCTTATACTGCGCATGTAAGACTGGCTGCGGTACTTTCACAGCCTGCACTACCTTTGGCCACCACTAGAGGGAGACTCCACTCCAATCCAGCTAGCTGACCACACACAGGCAGATACGAATCTTACATACAATCTGGTGCACTCTAAGGGTTGGGGAGCAATCTAGCAATTACTACACACTTCTAGGATTCCTCCAGCTATCCTTTAAGCTTGAACCCCGGTGTTAATCACTCTTCCCACTGTCCCCACACCAACACACCAGACACACAATAAACGATAGCCTGCCACCACCCAACAGTTTGTCCGCAGACTGGTCTGCTGAGCCACCACACACACAGATCTCTGTCTGGCAGATCTGTTAGCTTACAATCTGCATGCAATCTGCCAACACACAGTGCAATTGCATACCGATTGGCATGTAACTTAAACCGAGTACTTAGGCACTAAAATACAACAACCTCTCCAGAGATATGAGTCCGGGCTTAGTACACAGAAGTCACTTATTAATTTTATCATTTAATATCCCGAAAGTGGGCAGTGCATATAAGATATACAAAGAAAAAGGATTTACCAAAAAAGATACAAAAAAATTATGCACTGAGTGAGCTTCTGTAGGTCAGTTGCTTCTAACAAGCTTCCAACCTTTAGTACATAGGTTAAATGAATAAACCATGTACTAATGTACTAAGCAAATTCCGCTCGCTGCCGCCAATCTGTCATATATATATATATATATAATGTCTTTTGTGCAGAATAATATACATTTTTTTAAATTTTTTTTTAACATGGTTACATGCAAAAAAGACATATATATATATATATATATATATATATATATATATATATATATATATATATATATATGTCTTTTTTGCAGAATGCTCTACACCTACATATTGCCCACTATGACAAATTGCTGATTACAAAGTTTTGATTTACCTTTTAGGATTAGTTAAAATCTCAGCAATGTTTTTTTTGCATGTTTTTATAGCACATTTTTAGAGCACCACTATTCATTTGAATTTGCCTCCCTCCACTCCAAATAAAAAGGAGCTCTTGTACCAAGTTTCGGCACAAGCGCGTTTTGTCACGGAAAAAAATGCACGACTAGTACCTGTGTTTGGGATGCCATTAAGAAGAAATGGTCCTGCAAGCACGTCATGCGTTTCTGCTACACCAAGATGTGAATGGGGCCTTAAAGTGGTAGTAAAATCTATAGTTTTTTTTTTTTTTAACAAGTGTGTCCCTGGCAGCTTTAAGCCATAATCTACTAGTAGACACAGACTTCCCTACAAATGCTCTCCACTGTCCCCAGTAGTTCTCATCTTCGCCAGGTTTTTCTACCAGGTTTGCGATCTTCGGCCGCTTGATTGGCTGTGCCAGGGAGAGGTCACCCTCACTGCGCATGTACGGCTCAGATCACATTATTCGCGGTCAAAATCAGGGATGGAGATTTATGACAAAAGAGACCTCTGCCTGTTAGAGTTTTGTAAAAACTGAGGTTACTACCAATTTAAAGTCGTTGTAAAGTCTCAAGGTTTTTCAACTTAATGCATTCTATGCATTAAGGTGAAAAACCTTCTGTGCTGCAGCTGCCCCTCAGAGCCCCCCCTCCCCCACCTTTTTCCTACCTGAACCCAATCGTTCCAGCAACGAGCATGAGCCCAGCAGCTCCAGCCGCTGACCCCACAACCAACTCTCAAATGTTCAAAGTCTATATAGAAAAAGTTCTCTTGCTCTAGGTGCTGCAGCTCTCTCAAAGATCCACTGGGTGGTGGACTTAATCTGAAATATACAAGCAAAATAGAGCGCACGACTGCCCTAGTGTAATTCCATTTTAATGATACAAATGCAAAATCAAACAATAGAGGATTGCACTCACAAACATGGGACTCAGATCACATGTACAGCAAGATGTATGTCTCCCTTCCTGGCCTGTATAACTGGGTTGGCTCCCAAGAACGAGTGGTGATGGTATGAGAAGTCACTGCAGACTCTGTTTCCTCATCTCGTCAGGCTGTGTCTGCTGTAGGGCACGTGCACAGTCCAGCCGGCGCTGTGCAAGGTCACTCGCTGTTTCTGTCCTCCTTGGATAGATTGGCTCCCGCTGCTCTCAATCAAATCCTGTGACACGAGAGCAGGGGGCGGGGCCGAGTCCTGTGAATTGGCCACAGCAGCGGGACTTGTGAGGATTTGGGGTTGCTCTGTGCAAAACCCTTGCCCAGAGCAGGTAAGTATAACAAGTTTGTTATTTAACCGCTTCAGCCCCGGAAGATTTGGCTGCTGAATGACTGGGCCATTTTTTGCGATTCGGCACTGCGTCACTTTAACTGACAAGTGCCTGGTCGTGCGACGTTGCTCCCAAACAAAATTGATGTCCTTTTTTTCCCCCACAAATAGAGCTTTCTTTTGGTGGTATTTGATCATCTCTGCGTTTTTTTATTTTTGCGCTATAAACATAAAAAGAGCGACAATTTTGGAATTAAAAAAAAAACAATATTTTGTACTTTTTGCTATAATAAATATCCCTTTTTTTTAAAAAAAAAAGCTAATTTTTTCCTCAGTTTAGGCCGATATGTATTCTTCTACATATTTTGGGTAATAAAAATCGCAATAAGTGTATATTGATTGATTTGCTCAAAAGTTATAGCGTCTACAAAATAGGGGATAGATTTATAGCATTTTTATTATTATTATTTTTTTACTAGTAATGGCAGCGATCTGCGATTTTTATCGGGATTGCGACATTATGGCGGACACATTTGACACATTTTTGGGACCATTGGCATTTATACAGCGATCAGTGCTATAAAAATGCACTGATTACTGTAAAAATGTAACTGGCAGGGAAGAAGTTAACACTAAGGGGCGATCAAGGGGTTAATTGTACCCTCTCTGTGTTCTAACTGAAGGGGGAAGGGACTGTCTAGGGGAGATGACAGATCGCTGTTCATACTTTGTATGTACAGACGATCAGTCTCTTCTCCCCTCACGGAACCAGAAATTGTGTGTTTACACACACTGATCCCGGTTCTCGGTGCATCACCAGCGATCGTGGGAGCCCGGTGGTGATCGCGACCGCCAGGCACTCGCATCGGCTCCGGGGGCGAGCAGGGGGTGCGCGCCCCTAGTGGCCACAGAGCTAAACGACTTTATATAACATCGTTTTGCCCAGCCGTGCCATTCTGCCACAGTAAAACTGTGGCGGCTAGTCGGCAAGCGGTTAAAAAAAAAAAGACGAACCTTTACAATCACTTTATGTTCTATCCCTTACATTTTAAGATCTAAGCATGAAGAAAACATCCAGAGTGGAGATGTATGTTTTTGTATTATAAGGCAATTTTACATTGAAGGCTTCCAGAGGCACATAAAAAGTTGTGATGGGCGATTAGGCGCAAGTGAATTAATATGCATCCTCTCTTCAGACAGGCAGAAAGATGTAGATTCACCTAGCATTTATTTTATCCTCCTCACGTGCAATATACTAAGCCAGTCGCTGTAAATCTTTCAACTTTTATGGATGTTTTTATTGTTAAACAACTGATAATAAAGACATTAAGCAAAGCATCGCCTAAGTACTATGGAGACTTGCCAGCTCTGATAAAAATGGTAAGGATTAGTGCAGCACAAGAAAGACTACTCTGACATTAAATAAATAATCACATCCTTTTCCTAGGTTAAATAAAAAAAAATTGTATTCAGAGCACCTAGAACTACTAGGTGAGGCCCACCACTGCTCAGAGTACATGTGCTCTGGACCTCAGTGGAGCACAGGGCCCTTTTTAAACTTTTGCAGCTTTTTAGTTCAGGAGCATAGACAGGTCAAACTTGCTCCTATATAAACCAACCCTGCAAACAATACTTTGTAGTTTTACTTACACCACCATCCACATCCATCTCCCACCATCAAATTGCCCCTTTCTTGGCCATCATCTCTCCTCCGCCAACCAGTGCTGCCGATAGAGGGGGCAGAGCTGGCAAGGGGCCTAGGGTCAGAGAAGGAACACTTTAAATACTTTTGTATGTACAGTAATTCCACAGGCCATGGCTCCTACCAATTAAATACACATTTCCCGAGCCCCATTAGTTCAGCAACAGGGGCCAGGGGAAGAGAGGGGAGGCTTTTTACTCATTTTTGGGAGCAAACCGCCAAAGTTTGGTTTGAACCTCATGTAGCACCCTGAAGTTTAGTCAGGGTTGCTATTATATTTAGTTGCCAAGCAATAGTTGCCCTGGCCAATTGTTAGGAGATCAATTGATTCCTCTCCAAATCTGGACTTGTTGCACCTTCTCTCTTCTGTCACTAGGTGGCACTATGTTAGTGCCTTTAGATAAGACAGGGGCTGTCTGGGTGGATGTGTGTTGTGCTGCCCTTGGTTGCTAGGCCAGAAGCCTGAGGCCTATCCTGGGGACTCCTGGATGCTAGGCTGCCTGAGGCCTATCCAGGAGCAGGAGAAGCAGCGTAGGGTTGAGACTACTGGCTAGTAGTCTAACCAGAAGTAGCAGTTCAGCCAGATGGGGGACCAGCTGTGGTCGGAGATAGTAGGGGAAGCTGTCGCCACTAAAGGACCACCTACCTTGTTACCGGAGACCACTGTGAGTAAGCTGAAGCCAGTACCTGAGCAGCCTTCTCACCAACCGGGGACGGCGAAGAAGTGGGAAAACTTCATCAAGTGCCAAGCCAGGGACCCAGTGGGACAGCAGAGGTGACACTTGTGGAGCATCAATGGGTGCCAGGCCAGGGACCTAGCGGGTCACGCTTGAAGAGTATCTGTGTGTGCCAAGCCATGGACCCAGCAGGGAAGCGGAGGTGATGCTTGAGGAAGACACTGAGTGCTACAAGTGAAAGAGCTCAAGGGATCCAGCGGCTATTGGATCTGAAGTCCAGTGAAAGACTGGGAGTTTATTGAGTGAAGATCCACAGTGAGTGATTGTGGAGTTAGTGCCGGTTCACACAGGGGCGACTTGTCAGGCGACCTAGCCGCCTGACAAGTCGCCTCCCGTTCTGTACAATGGAACCGTTCTAATAGGAGCGACGCAAGTCGCTCCGACTTAGAAAAAGGTTCCTGTACTACTTTGGGGGCGACTTGAGGCGACTTGCATAGACTTCTATACAGAAGTCGTTTTGCAAGTCGCCGTGGAAGTCGTGTGCAGGTCGCCTTGGTGAGGCGACCTGCAAGTCGTGCCGCCCCTGTGTGAGCTGGGGCTAAGCGGGAGTACTGTTTGTGTTGCCAATAGTTGAATACAATTATCATTAGTAACTACTGCAAGATTGTTGCCATAGGAGACAGCGATCCTCCCTATACAGAAGTGGTGTCCGGCCGGAGGCCTTCACCTGTATAGCAGTCTACCTATAGAATTCTTGGAATCTGCAAATTATCATTGTATCTACCCAAGGGTGTCCTGGCCCTAACCCTCTCTCCTCCTGTTCTGTTCAAGAGACAAGAAATCTCTTTGCATTCAAGAAGTGTCTGGCGCCCACCATTTCATCTTGCATTACACCCACCATGCCTTGTAACCCACTCTACACAGAAGGATGTCATCTGTTCGTAACTCTGGAGGTCACCAGTAGGCCTCAGGGATTCCAGGACTTTGCTACACTAGTTTTGGACAGAATCGTTGGCTCATTGCTACCCAAGCAGAGGTGGCCCTGTCAGGCAAGGCAGTGTGGGTTCCCCATATTTTCTAATGGAAGCCCTGCCACCAACTCTTCCCAGCTGCCATGCACAGCTGTACCAGATTTTGCACTCTACAATTTTTGTAAATCAACCCCACTGTTACTTGGGTACATGCAAACTGACATTTTTTTTTTTAATTTTGCATGGCCCTGAATCCAAAGTTAAAAAAAATCTCAGAAGATGTACAGCACCAAATCATGTAACATGAGGATGTAGACCTGCCCCAGAAGCACTGCAAAACACAGCTTTTTCCCCATTGTGGTTCTTCAACCAAATGACACTTCTAATGCTCAGCAAATTAGGAAGAGTTTCTAAACAGCTGAACTGGCTATGCCAGCCATGTACACAGGATTGTAACAGTAAAACTAGAATCTGACATCAGTAATGAATGACATGCATGGGGATTGAAGGGAAAATGACAACTAGAAGTGTCACAACTGGCAGGACTGACTGTTCCATAGAAGAATAAACAGCATATCTGGAAGGACATAGATGAAATGTGAGGCTGAGTGATGGAAAACAGAAAGGTTAGGACAGGAACTGAATTCTTGTTGCATGTCATAATATCCAGATCTTACTGAGCTGGGACAAGAGGTGACTTTCAGTCAGTGTCATTAGAAAATAGTTCTATTGGTCTGACATTCATAAATCTAATCACATACAAGACTGACTACTCAACAGCAGGCAGCAAAGTTCAGCTCTTCACAAATGAAATATGTATTAAAAAGGTACACATAAGTCAGTCATTCATTTTTTAATTGACCAAACTCAGGACGCAGCTTTTCTGCCATATGGGTGGAATTATAATTCTGGCATTCAAATGGTGCAGCTGGAACCCTCTAGGTATGAACATCCTAATCTACTAAATAGCCTTCAGAATCACAAGCCACTGGGTTCCATATTTCTATCTCCACCCTTCCTCTGAGCCCAGTGCCACCTGCCCATGCATATCTAAAACTTTAATAGTAAACCTAAAGCATAAAACTAAGGGAACCTTCTGACCTGCTTACTGTACATTACTTTCTTGGTGCTTGTAACTGCCCCCACACCAATCACCCCCGGCTATCCCCCTCTGTGCTCCCCGTGTCCTGCTCCAGGTCCCGATACGTTTCGTCCTCCGGGTCCCCCTGCATCCTCCCCGGCTCTTCATGTGCTCCTCCGGTCCCCTCATGTCCCAGATCTTTCAGGATGGAGCCAGTAAATCTGTAATTTACCCAGGGCTTTTTTTTTAGGGGGAACTTGGTGGGACTTAGTTCCACCACCTCTGGCTTAGACCCTTGTGTTGACCTGCTCACCACTATCACTTGTAAACACAGAAGTCCAGTTTCTGTGTTTACAAGTGACAGCTCTGCACTCTGTGTGTAACCCCCCTGAACTCTGCACTCTGTATGTAATGCAATCCTGGTATTTAATGCCCCTTGAAGACCCTCCTACTGTTCGTGAAATTTGACAGAACACACCCACTATTTGATATGATTTGAAGGGTGTGTGTGGGTGGAGGGGTTTTGTGAGGTCGTGGTTGAGTTCCAGCACCTATTGTTTGAGAAAAAAAAAGCCCTGTATTTACCACATCCTTCCTTTTCCGAATGCACAGAGTTAGTGATCACTGACTGTTCATTCATAACTGATTCCGTTTATGAATGAAGGAGGAGCCCTGTGTCTCCTGTCCATTCATTTTCAGTGCAGCTGAGGCTGCTGAGAAAGGGACTGGGGAATCTGTGTCCTCAGTCTTTTTCCCTGTCTCAAAAGGAGAGATGGCAGGGGTCTGTTTAGACCCCTGATATTTCACCAAAGCCCCCCCGCCCCCAACAGGGCTGAAAAAATGTTTTAATAAATATTTTTCACATTTAAATTGTAAAGAAAAGAAAAGATAAACACTGACACCATACCCCCCCCCCCCCCCCCATAAGAAAAGAAAAAAAAAAAAAAAAAGGAAAGCATATATGAAAAAAAAACAAAAAAACACACGACTGACACGTACCACTGTCACATGACATTAAAACAAAGTATCGGTAATCGGTATCGGCGAGTACTTGAAAAAAGTATCAGTCTTAAAAAGTGGTATCGGTGCAACCCTAACAAGTAGTTACCTTTGGAAAGAAAAATATGTACTTCAGGTGTTTCAACCACCTAGACCAAACTGCAGCTCTTTTCTTGCCTTTATCCGGTCCTTGGGGCACTGTTCCTCCCGTTGATACGAGACACTATTCTTCCCACTGACACCAACAATGGGGCATAATTCCTACCACCGACACAAAAATGGGGCACTATTCCTCTCCCTAATATCAAAGATGGAGCATTGTTTACTCCAACTGACACCAGGATAATTTCTACTCTCACTGGCCATAGCTTGGCCCCCCTAAAGTCTGAAGGACAGTAAACTGGCTTGGGAGACCCCTAATCCAGACTAATACTATTTGACTTACTGCTGTTTAACTCTCTTTGGAATTATGAAAGTTTTTCTTTTTTTTATAAAATGGGGGGGGGGGGGGAGTGTAGTGTCCCCTGTTCTCCCATAGATAGCCAACACATCAAACATAACTGCTGGTTTCCCAATGGCAGAAGGACTGTCATACTAACACCTGTTCCTATGCCTGCGCATCAGGCAAGAGTTTCAAGGAGTCTCAAAAAAAATATTTATTTATATTTATATATATATATATATATATATATATATATATGTTTGTATTTTTTATTATGAGGGTGCTCCATGCTTGAATTGACCACAACAGCATATATTGCTGGTCCTCCATTTTTATTTCTCACACACCAAGTTCAATTTCTGAAATTATGATAGAGCAAGACTCTCCAAGATCTGTACAGGTACTTTGCATTTTCCAGGTCCAAATGGAACCTGTTCTGTAGGGAAAGCATTTCAATAACTGGTTTGTGGTAGAATTCTGATCTTCCCAGCAGCACAACTGCTAACCTCACAGCAGTAGTAAGTGGAAAGTGATTTTCTAAGAAGAGGTCATGGTCCAGTTCTCTTGCAATGTCATTTTAATTGAGTTCATTTATATATTTAATAGCAATAACTGTAAACTTAATTGTACTTTGTAAATACAATGCATTTACAATGCTTCCAATGGAATGAATGACCCAAATGACAAATGCAGCATGGAAACTGGACTGTAGAATTCTCACAGAATCCCACTGTACAGTTACTATTACTACGATCTTTTAGTAAAATCGGACAATTCTCAACTGGAAATTGTGACCTGTTCCTAAATATCAACCTTTAACCTTTGAACTGATTTTTAACAAAGGGGTATATTTTTGGTTTAGTATTGGCTGGTATTTATAGAGGGGGGAGACCCACCTTGCTGAAGGGCATATGGACCCACATGAGCATCACAGGGTGATGTCTACACTCATCTAGGCCTGTAGTTCTGTTTTTGTTTAATGAGGAGTTTCTCTTAAAATTCAAAAGGTCATTGGCTTCTGATCTTGTATCCACAGCTTAAAAAAATCCTAGCTCTGACAGAATCCTTGTCTTTCCATTTCCATGTCAATCTGTTTTAAAGAATATGTAAACTCAACATTTCATATTCCCGATGTGTGCCTGGTGTACCATGTACTTGGAGGAAAAAGTACTCTGTTTTCTTTGTATTACTTCCTGTGTGAAATCTCTGGTGTTCCTGCCAGTTCCTCTGCTCTCCTATTAAAAACTGACCACACTAAGCAGAAGAAAAAAAGAGTGGTCAGTTCTCTAGCTGTGCTGGGAACTCAGCCTGCTCTCCTCCAATGATCAGACTTGAGTCCTGGCACCCCCCCCCCCCCCCCCCACAGCCTATCACTGAGAAACTCAGTGTGCTGTTGCTTCTCCTCCCCCTGGGTCTTATACTGCTGAGAACAGAGGGAATGTTATCACTTGGAGAAGGGGAAAGAAGGTATATATATGTATATATATATATATATATATATATATATATATATATACACATATATACATATACATATACACACACACACATTTTTTTTTTCCCTTTCATACCCAAATGTTTTACCTTTCATTTCTATTTTAAACTGAATGGGTTGTTTTAAGAGGTGATCATTTACAATCACTTTAAATCTGTTTCATGCCGCTGTTAGTCTGGTCATTATTACTCACTTCATATACACTCTCAGAAAGAAATTAAAATATAATAATGAATACATTGAGCATTTGGTCATTGGCAAATGTTTGCAAAGTCTAGCATAGCAAAGTGACTGTTACAGAACTGTATCCATCAAAACTAAAAATCAATACAAAAGTATATAAGAACAACCTCGCGCTAAAATAATTGGTAACAGACTGCTGCACTTAGAAATTCCCTGAATATTGGAAAATAGGCAAAAAGGCTGTCAGTTTAAAGAATTCTATCAGTAGTGACCACAGTGATAGTCAACTAAAACGTGGTGAAATATCTAGATAAAAGCTAGCAAATAAATAACAGTGAGTAAAACCAAAAAAATATTTGAATCAAACAAGCATGTGTCAGCCATAAGGATGAGCTCTGGCATGTTCGCGCACTCCACGTGCAGAGCCCGTCAGGAAGTCGTCACGGCGCTGCGCTAATTACAGGCAGTGAGATATTGTCCCGATGCGCGGCTGCAGAGATCGGGAAATGTCTCACTGCCTATGATTAGTGCAGCGTAGTGCTGACTTCCTGACAGGCTCTGCACGTAGAGTGTGCGAATACGCCGGAGCTCATCCTTAGTCAGCCACATAGAATGTGTCACTTAGTGTCCATATTATTCTTTCCTCAAAATCTACTGTGCAATATATCTCAAAACGACCATTGCAATGTACAGGCATACCCCACTTTTAAGTACACAATCGGGTTTATTTACTAAAGCTAGAAAGTGCAAAATCAGGCTCACTTCTGCATAGAAACCAACGAGCTTCCAGGTTTTATTACCAAAGCTTAATTGAACAAGCTGGGGTTAGAAGCTCATTGGTTTCTACGCAGAAGTGAGCCTGATTTTGCACTTTCTAGCTTTAGTAAATAAAGCCCATTGTGTACTTAAAAGTGGGGTATGTATCAACATAAATGTCCAACTTCTACTAAAAAAAAAAAAAAAAAAAAAAAAAAAAAAGTGTCCAACCAATTTGCTAAACCAACAAACAAATAAATAAAAGTGCACTGTTCCTGGTCTTCCTTAATATTGCTGAATCTGGGAGGTGGAAGGAAGCTCTGCAATCTCACGCTGTTTGTATCTCTTATAACTTGGAGATCTGGTAAGAGGCCATCGTTTTTATCTTTGAGCACTAGTGGAAGGCAGAAGCACTTTATTGGATGTCAATATTAAGGAAAACCAGGAACAGTGCACTTTTATTCATTTGTTTGTTGGTTCAGCAAATCGGTTGGACACTTTTTTTTTTTTTTTGAGTAGAATTTGAACATTTATGTTGATACATTGCAATGGTCGTTTTGAGATATATTGCACAGTAGATTTTGAGGAAAGAATAATATGGACACTAATGCCTTGTTTCCACTGAGCGGATCGCTTCGGTTCGGTACGGTAAGCTATTTTGGGTGTTTCCATTATGAAAGCGGCCCATACAACCGAACCGAACTGTTCCATTCAGGGTCCTGTTTCAGATGTGGGGCCATAGAAAATGGAACGGTTCAGTTAGGGCGGATCTACGATACAATCCACTGATTGGCGAACATGTGACGCCATGCTAGGCATTTTTTCTAATCCCACGTATGGCCCCTGTCGGTCCGACTTGCAGTGGAAACGCTCGCCTGAATAGGCCGGACCATTCTAGGCCTTCCAAACTGTACCGACCCGAACCGATCCGCTCGGTGGAAACGAGGCATAAGTGACACATTCTATGTGGATGGCAAATGCTTGTTTGCATCAAATATGTTTTTGGTTTTATTCACTTTTATTCATTTGCTAGCTTTTAGCTGGATATTTCACTAAGTTTTAGTTGACTATCACTGTGGTCGGGGTGGCCCTACCATGGGACTTGATGGTACCAACGTTCCTGAGCGGCACTTTCAGGTACTGGCAAATTGCCGCCAGCCAGCCCGCTCCGCTGCTGTTCCTACTGTGAGGAGCCTGGTGCCAAGGTGACAGGAGCGTGCAGGCAGAACAGGGGAACAGAAAGTGGGCGGGTCGGCGGCGGAGTGAACTGGCGGGCCAGTCTGCAGGTGAGCAGGTTTGCTGGCCAATCAACGGGATGGCGGGCGGGGGAGCAGAGAGATGACATCATCTCTCACCGCCCACCCTGCATCACTGCAGTTCCGCCCTCACCGTGCAGCTGCAGGCAGCAGAGAGATTACATTATCTCTATGCCTGCCTTCACTCTGGGACACAGCAAGTGGCAATCCGCAATGTGTGGCAGGTGACGTCATGGTAAGTGACAATCCGCAATGTGTGGCAGGTGACGTCCTGGTGAGTGACAATCCGCGACAGGTGACGCCGTGGCAAGTGACAATCCGCTATGTGTGGCAGGTGACGTTGTGGAAAGTGACAACCCGTGACCGAAGGCAGGTGACGTTGGCAAATGACACGCTCAGGGCTCCCACTGATTCTGCTTTATGGTGAGTTGAACTATTTTATTTTATATAACAATGTAATAATAGAAATAATGCACTTCAATCATCCTTTTTTGCGATACGGCACTGTCGATTTAACTGACAATTGCGACGTTGTACCCAAACAAAATTTACGTCCTTTTTTTTCCTTACAAATAGAGCTCTTTTGGTGGTATTTGATTACCTCTGTGGTTTTAATTTTTTGCGCTATAAACCAAAAAAAGAGCGACAATTTAAAAAAAAAAAAAAAAATTTTTTTTGCTATTATAAATATACAAAAAATGAAATAATTTCTTCTTCAGTTTAGGCCAATATGTATTCTTCTACATATGTTTGATAAAAAAACCCGCAATAAGTGTATATTGATTAGTTTGCGCAAAAGTTATAGCGTCTACAAAATAGGGGATAGATTTAATGGCATCTTTATTATTATTTTTTTTTACAAGTAATGGCGGTGATCTGAGATTTTTAGCCAGACTGCGACATTATGGCGGACAGATCGGACACTTTTGATATTTGACATTTTTGGGACCATTGACATTTATACAGCGATCTGTGCTATAAAAATGCACTGATTATTGTGCAAATGTCACTGTCAGGGAAGGGGTTAAATGTGTTCCCTGGGAGGTGTTTCTAACTGGGGGGGGGACACTGACTGGGGGAGGAGAGAGATCTGTGTTCCTAAAAGGAACAGCAGATCTGTCTCTCCTCCCCTGTCAGAACGGGGATCTGTCTGTTAACATTGACAGATCCCCGTTCTGGCTCTCTGAGCGATCTCGGGTGGCCGGCTGACATCGCTGCCACGCACAGCTCCTTTTATACTCTTATATACATGTATAGAGCCATGACAGATCCTCTTTATACTTCTATATATATGTATAGTGCCATTACAGGTCCTCTTTATACTCCTACATACATTTGTAGAGACATGACAGGTCCTCTTTATATTCCTACATACATGTATTGAAAATAATAGAAACCTTCGCGCCAGTGGTGTCGATAGCAGATAATATATATGAATTACATATACTGGTGGTACATCTAGTAAGAAAACATTCCCAACAATAAAAAAATTGTGGAAATATATATACAATCAGTGTAAGCTGCTCCCCAATTTTTGAATAATCAAAAAAATAGATAATCAAAAAAATACATGTATTGAGCCATAACGCGTCCTTTTACACTCCTATACACATGTATAGAGCCCGGACAGGTCCTTTTATACTCCTACATACATGTATAGAGCCATGACAGGTCCTCTTTATACTCCTATACATGTATAGTGCCATGCCAGGTCCTCTTTATACTCCTATATACATGTATAGTGCCATGCCAGGTCCTCTTTATACTCCTATACATGTATAGAGCCATGACAGGTCCTCTTTATACTCCTATATACATGTATAGTGCTCTTTATACTTCTATACATGTATAGAGCCATGACAGGTTCTCTTTATACTCCTATATAAATGTATAGAGCCATGACCAGTCCTCCTTTTACTCCCACATACATGTATACAGCGATGACCGGTCCTCTTTTTACTCCCACATACATGACACGTCCTTTTACACTCCTATACACATGTATAGAGCCCTGACAGATCCTTTTATACTCCTATATACATGTATAGAGCCATGACCGGTCCTCTTTTTACTCCCACATACATGTATAGAGCCATGCCAGGTCCTCTTTATTCTCCTATATACATGTATAGAGCCATGATAGGTCCTCTTTATACTCCTATATACATGTATAGAGCCATGATAGGTCCTCTTTATTCTCCTATATACATGTATAGAGCCATGCCAGGTCCTCTTTATACTTCTATATACATGTATAGAGCCATGATAGGTCCTCTTTATACTCCTATATACATGTATAGAGCCATGATAGGTCCTCTTTATTCTCCTATATACATGTATAGAGCCATGCCAGGTCCTCTTTATACTTCTATATACATGTATAGAGCCATGCCAGATCCTCTTTATACTTCTATATACATGTATAGAGCCATGCCAGGTCCTCTTTTTTCTCCTATATACATGAATAGAGCCATGCCAGGTCCTCTTTATTCTTCTATATACATGTATAGAGCCATGATAGGTCCTCTTTATTCTTCTATATACATGTATAGAGCCATGCCAGGTCCTCTTTTTTCTCCTATATACATGAATAGAGCCATGCCAGGTCCTCTTTATTCTTCTATATACATGTATAGAGCCATGCCAGATCCTCTTTATACTTCTATATACATGTATAGAGCCATGCCAGGTCCTCTTTTTTCTCCTATATACATAAATAGAGCCATGCCAGGTCCTCTTTATACTTCTATATACATGTATAGAGCCATGATGGGTCCTCTTTATTCTTCTATATACATGTATAGAGCCATGCCAGGTCCTCTTTTTTCTCCTATATACATGAATAGAGCCATGCCAGGTCCTCTTTATTCTTCTATATACATGTATAGAGCCATGACAGGTCCTCTTTTTTCTCCTATATACATAAATAGAGCCATGCCAGGTCCTCTTTATTCTTCTATATACATGTATAGAGCCATGACAGGTCCTCTTTATTCTCCTATATACATGAATAGAGCCATGCCAGGAACTCTTTATACTTCTATATACATGAATAGAGCCATGCCAGGTCCTCTTTATACTTCTATATACATGTATAGTGCCATGACCGGTTCTCTTTATATCTGTTTACATGTATAGAGCCATGACAGGTCCTCTTTATACTTATATATACAAGTACAGTGCCATGACCGGTCCTCTTTATACTCCTTTATAAATGTATAGTGCCATGACCGGTCCTCTTTATACTCCTATATACACGTATAGAGCCATGATGGGTCCCCTTTAATTATCATGATATAAAATAATGGATGTGGGGGGCCTTTTGGTGGGCATGATTTTTTTTTTTTGGGGGGGGGGGGGGGGGGCAGCATTTCATTCTTGGTCCCAGGCAGTACAATGTCTTGGGCTGGCCCTGACTGTGGTCACTACTGATGGAATTATTTAATCGGACAGCGCACTCTCATTTTATTTTGTAAAAATCAATACAAATTAAAAAAAAAAAAAACAGTGAAATAAGTAGATGAAAACGCACTGAGGCTTCTATTTAATTTTCAGCCAAGTTCCTGAAAATAAGTACGGAACTCTTTCTTCCTGTTTCAGAACTCCTCAGGTGTGACATGCCAAGCAGGAGGAAAATTAAAACTGACAAAGACACAACATAAAGCAAGTTTCTTTCATGCATATGATTCTGTGTTTCCTAATTATAATGCATTTTGTTTGTGTTCATTTTAGATATAACTAGGGCTTTGTAAAGCTCTTTTTTTTCTTGACATTTAAAGAGAGACTCCAGGTGACAGTTGGTGAACTGCCAATGCAATCTAGGAAACACTGCAACGCTGCAATTGGTATTAAACTCTACTAGTTTGTATCATGTAACTAAAGCAATTTGACTTTTCATGGTGTTTCTAAATGGAACTACATCCTCCTGTCACATGATTCTGAGCAGTGCAATCTGCCTCTCATTATTTCGTTAACAAATGTTTGTTGTGGCCCTAAAAAAAGGTTCTGCGATGTTGCAAGCACATGGAGAAGAACATTTAAGACAAATGAGGATCTTGGAACAGGAATTTAAAGCAGCTCTGTCACCATATAAACATGATTTCAAGTGGAAGTAAAGTCCACTTTTAAACTTGTACCTACAAGTAAGTCTATAATAAGGCTTATCTATAGGTACAGTGAATATCTTCTAAACTTGCACTGTTTAGGAGATATTCATATGGGGTGACATCACTGGCGAATGCGCTCTGAAGGGATGGCATACCTGTGCCATGTTGGGGTCACAGGCGAGGGAGTGACGTCATCGTGGCCCTGGCTATTCATACAGCCGGAGCCCACAAACCCAGAAGGAAGATTAGGTGAAGATGGCAGCGCCGGGGAGCCGTGATAGTGCTGGGGGGCTTCATGTGCAGGTAAGTGTCATAATGTGCTAGTATGCGGTACATAGTAGTACATTATGACTTAAACCTGCAGGGGGCCCAATTGTTTATTTTTTTGTGGCAGTTTACCACTGCTTTAAGAAAAATTATTCCTGTAAAAAAAAAAAAGTTTCAATACTTACCTGTCCCGCTAATCTTTGCTGCCTTGAAGAGTTAGCGCTAACTATAATCTCCTGCATCTAAACACACTTTTGGGTGTATTAGATGTCTGGATCCCCACTGCTCTCTATGGTCATACCTCCCAACCTTTAAAGATGGGAATGAGGGACACCTATCAGCAAAAGAATGCAGGCATAGGACACACCCCTTGCCACGTCCCCTTAAAGGAGAATTGTACAAAAAACAAGATTGGTTAAACCCACAAGTGCTTTATTTTACCACTACTATTCCTTTATATTGGCTTTTGAAATTTTACAAATGCAGCAATTTAGAATTTGGATGAAAGGTTTAGCACTGGAAAACACTTTTTGATAGATAAAAAGTGCATTTTATACACATTTATATAGATCAGACCAAAATGAGGGACAAAATGAGGAGGAATGAGGAACAGAGGGACATTGCTCCAAATCAGGGACAGTCCCTCGAAATCAGGGACAGTTGGGAGCTATGTCTATGGTTCCTTTGCTATTTTCTCTACAGACAACAGAAGCTAAATCAGATTGACTTATCTACCCGTTTTAATACCTGAGACATGTACATGCAGTGCCAGAGTTTCAACTTCACTAGCTACATGATTGGTCTTGGTCAGTGGCTGAAAGTGAGACTTCTAGCAATTTCGGGAGGAGGTCAGTATTGGCAGCTCCCCTTTTTTATCCTTGGAAGGCTTCTTTAAAGACCCAATTCTGCTTAGGCAGTGTCCTTCAAGTGAATGAAAATCCAGCATTTTAATGACACCAAAGGATGTACTTTTGACATAACCAGACAGGGTACCATTATTTCAAGTTATCTGCTCCTCAACAGAGTTTTCTGAACTAAGTGGCTCCAGCATGTGCCCAGACTGTTTGAAAGAGATCAAACCAGGAGACTGAAGTCATTAGCCCTTGTGCCTCGCTATTTATTAACAATGCTGGCTGCAATGCTGGTATCATCTTATGAGCCCTGCTCTCCCCAATGTGTACAGCAAACTCCTCTTTATTGAAGCTTGTCTGTGCCCATTGAAAAAAGATCTAAAGAAGATCAACATGAAACACAATCTGCTATCAATGTATTTTGTAAAGAATACAAACTGGGCCTCAAATGTTGCAGCAGGGTTGTATTGAAGGTCTGTATGTGAATATTTAAAGAACAACGGTCAGGCAGAGCTATTCTCCACAATTGGATCTTATTTCAGGAATTCTGATTCTAATTAATAACTGTGATTATTTTTTTCCACAATTGGCAAATAAAGAAACATTTACTATGAAAATGTATGCAGACTGCCACCATAGTTGTACTCTCATTCAAAAATGTTAGCAGCTGTTATGCTTATCCCAGGGCTTCTACGCTTTCTGTGTCATTGACATGAAATGCATATGCAAGTCAGCAGTTATGACTTTTCACGGACTGGCATGGTTGTTCCAAAAGTCCTGAGGTCAACAACAGCCAGGCAATGAGTATCTCTAGATGGAAGTCGGAAAAGGCAGCCTCTGTAGTCCTTTCAGTACAGCTATCCTTTAAAGAAATATTTAACATCTCTGGAAATCCATTGCAGTCTCATGCAAACACATTGGCTCGTGTGGGGTAGGTTATACAGCCAAGCATTATTTGCTGTATGTTATCTAATATGAAAAACAATTTGAGTGAACCTTTCCTTCCTTCTGACTAAACAAAACTAACATGTCTGGCTAAGAGCAAGCACCCCAAATTGCCTACTACTATTATTCTCAAGAAAAAGCTCCCCTGCACCAATCTAACATTATTTTCACTTTGCTTTTGACTTCTTGACTTAAAGAATAAGCCCAGTTGCCCATATTTTTATTTCCAGCCCAGAATAGGCCCTCTGTCCAATGAGAGTGTCTCACTGACTTAACGAGTCACTTCCCAATAGCAGGTAGGTGTTTAGGGCTTTTTGCTTTTGTTGTCCTCTATGTCAAAGTGAAAACGTAGAGGAGGCTTTTCTGGACAACACTGAGATGCGAGCGCATCTCTCACAAGGTTCTAGTGATGCAAAGCCACCAGAAAGAGGATTCTATGTGGCACACTATGATACAACCCAAGTCAATGGGTGAGTAAAAAACAGGGTGATCCTAAGACTAGATCCACCAACTATAGGAAGCAATGACATAAGGACAAGGTAGCTGTTACAAGTCCAGTTTCGCTACTCAAGAATAAAGAGTGGCAACCAGTTGTCATTAGCTGAAACTTGTTCCCCTGAAGCACTGAGATGTACATGCTTGAGGCAAGAACTTGCATGGAATACTGCAACATTAAAGAGGACCTGAACTCTGACATGTGCGACCCCAAAAAAAACATGCAAACAGGGTACAAAACTGACCTTTTCCTTATTACTGGCTCGCTATGCCTTGTTCTGGGTATCTTGGTTGAGGAATCGGGCATTGCTTCTCCTTGTCAGAGGTGTCCTCTGATGACTGGTCATCTCATAGCTGGTGGGTGGGGTATTCAAGAAGCAGGAGAAGAGGTTCACATATCTTCAGAATGAATGAAGCAAGGAGATGCATTCAATTTCCTTCCAGCAAGCAGCACAGTAGTGACATCACTAAATCAAACTACAAGAATCCAAATCTCGCCAGACTAGAAAACAGAACCAACAGTGCCATAGATCCTACACTGCAAATAATACATCTATGGGGCTGTAGACGCAAGACTGTCTATTCACCTTTTTCATGCCAGAACATGCACTGCTATTTTGTAAGGAGCACCTCAAAACAAAAAGGTATGTTTTTCAGGGTACTGCTTAGGCAAAATTAACAATTCTAGATGTTCCCTATAACAATAACCTTCACATTTTGAGTTTAGGTTCACTTAGGGTGGTGTAGGGCCTAACTTTTGTATTAGTGGTATTTGTGCTGATCAGAAAACAGCTTTAAAGGACATTAATATTTTCACATGCGCAGTATTATTTTTGTATTTAGCTTTAAAGGACAACCAGACTTTTGGTACAGTTGTTCTATAATGTATCCCCTTACTCACCTAAAAGGAAATGTCTGGGCACCACCCGCAACGGAAGTACTCGAAGACTTGGCACCCTGCCAGTACTTTGCATGGCCGCGGGAATTCGCACTGGCGCATGAGATGTACGCAGTTACGCACAAGAATGTGCATTGGCGAATGGAGGGCCAGATCACATAGGCACACTGGCGCACAACCGCGCAGGCCCCCAATGTAGTTCAGTGCCAAATGGCCTTTATAAGGAAACCTGTCAGTGGCTATAATTACTGGTTGATCTTCGGCTCCTCCAGCGCATTATCCCTGTGATATTCTTGTTCCTGTGATCTCCTGTTCCCGACCTGGCTTGTCCTCGACCGGGTCCGTTTAAATCTGAAATTACACTATGTGCCTACTTTTTCTTCCTTTTTATAAATATATCTCATTGGAGAAACCATCCACCTGGTTTTCTGTCTAAAAACCTACCCTACTGAGGTTCACTGTTGGAGTTGGTCTTCTGGGTGGAGGTCGTGTCCACTGAGACAGTTCCCCTTGGGTGTGTAGCCCTACAAGCCTGATTGACCCATTGGGTGTACACCTATTTGGGTTCAATCATTCTGGTAAGCCTTTTGACTCTCTGGTGATGGATCACTTATCAGCAAGTTTGGGCATGGTTTTTCTATGTCACACTGTTACTCAGTTCAAGTGTCAACTATTTTGAACCACGTTTCGGATATTTATAATTTCATTGTTTGGTTCACTCCTCCAAACATTAAGGAAGTGTTTCCCTTCTCTTTGGATGTTATCATTGGACATTATTCACATCATTTTGATCTGCATATTTGTCGATATGACACCCAGTATATTATTTTTCCTTTAAAGGTTTATTACATTTGTATATTTTATTGTATACTCAGGGCTTTTTTTCAGGGGGAACTTGGTGGAACTCAGTGCCTGCTCACCACAATCACTTGTAAACACAGAAGTCTGGTTTCTGTGTTTACAAGTGACAGCTCTGCACTCTGTATGTAATGCAATCCTGGTATTTAATGCCCCTTTAAGACCCTCCTACTGTTTTCGTGAAATCTGACTGAATACACCCACTATTTGGTATGATTTGGAGGGTGTGTGTAGGGGAGGGGTTTTGTGGGGCCGTGGTTAAAGTGTAGGTAAACCCTCCTATCGTTTTCAGCCAAGGAAGCTGCCATCTTTGCCTCTGTTTAATCTACAACTTCCATGATGCTCCACATGTGATCAGTTATGACACCAGCCATTGGATGATTTGACAGTTTGGTTGAGAGCACAACCAATGGGAGTGTTACATTTCTGGCACGTGCCAGAAATGAAACTGTTTTAAGGATGGGTTTACTTCCACTTTAAGTTCCAGCACCTATTGTTTGAGAAAAAAAGCCCTGTGTATACTTATGTGTATCTGTACACTGTGGGTATTGACTACAAAACTTCATATCAATGCAAGGCTGATCTTTCCTGTCTCCTTTATAAAAGTGCTCATGTGAAACAAATGCAATATTTATCTAAAAAATGTTATTTACCAAAATAGTTGTATAACCACACAAACACACACACAAGAAAAAAAAAAAAAAACATTTGTCTCACTTTTAAAGAATAAATATACTTTCAGCCAAACTACACCTATTTTTTTTGCCCAGTCTGCTGACCTAAAGTTTCCCAACCAACCCCTCTGCAGATGTATACTTGCCAAAAACAGACACCCGCATTCTGTGTTGGTTGACATTTAGCACTGCAAGTTCTTTCCTCCTGGCTGCACCTGCGTAAAAAAGCCCCATTGATTGCTATGAGGCTTGTCTAACTCCATCTCCCAGGCTGGGAGTCGAGCCTCAGTCGTCTATAGGGTTCTTTTGTGCAGGTACAACCACGGGAAAGAAGTTGCAGCACGGGATGTCAACTCACACTAGAAACCTGCTCGTGTCATGTCTTGATGACTATGCATCTGCGGAGGGGTAGGGTTGGATCTGTTAGGTCATTGAAGGTGGCAGGGCTTTTTTTCAGCTGGAACTTGGTGGAACTCAGTTCCACCACTTCTGGCTCAGACCTTCTGCTCTCTGCTTACCACTATCCCTTGTAAACACAGAAGTCTGGCTTCTGTGTTTACAAGTGACAGGTTGGCTCCAAAAGGCTCCCACAGATCTGATCTCCTGAGCAGCTCCCACTGAGTGCAGGATGGGGAAAAGGGAGATGTAGGTGTTCAGGGTGCAGTGTCAATGCCAACATCCCCACTGGATGATCTCCCTGCAAGTGAGAAAGACGGGCGAACTACAGTGTGAGGGAAGGTTCTGGAGCCAGCTGGGTGCTTCAGCTTAACACCGCAGCAAAAGTTGGACATGTGGAAGATGGTGGACCTTTTAAGGAGGGGATTTCATGCAGAGGTCAGAGGTGAAAGTGAGATGTGGACAAGGGAGCTCTGCACTCTGTGTAGCTTACCCTAAACTTTGCACTATGTAGGTAGTGTACCACCAAACTCTGCACGTAGAGCAACCCTGAACTCTGCACTCTGTGTGCAACCACCCCTCCAAACTCTGCCTGTATTGCACTCCTGGTATTTAATGCTTCTTAAGACCCGCCCATTGTGAAATTTGACCACACCCACTATTTGATGGAGGCTGTGTGTGTGGGGGAGAAGGGGGTTTCGGGGGTCGTGGTTGAGTTCCTGCACCTATTTTCAGAGAAAAAAAGGCCTGGAAGGGGGCAAAAAGTATAAATGCACTTTATTCTTTAAAGGGAACCTGCCCGGATAGAAATTTAGGAGATGCCACTGATTTGTATTCAAGCCAATCTCCGGTCAAAACATTTTGTTTTGGGTAGAGTGGGGAGGGATTGAAGCGTCTGTCAGGTTCTTACATTGGAGAAATGTCAAAACAGGAAGTGATAGCCAACTTATCTAATGAAGAGATAGTAAAAAACAGAGTGGGGAAAGGTTAGAATTTCCAATGAGGTTTCTACTGTTATCCCTGCCATTAATGAGGTTGATTTACTAGTACTAGAGAGTGCAGCTGTACATGTTAGCCAATCAGCTTCTAAATTCAGCTTGTTCAGCCTTGGCAATAGAACCTGAAAGCTGATTGGTTTCTATGCAGAGCTCCACCAGATTTTTCACTTCCCGATTTTAGTAAATCGACCCTGATGTGTATACACCCTCCATTTCTTCAATAGCAGTAACAGAAAAAGGAAGCCAGGGAAAATCTGTCCACTGGGATCATGGGCAGCAATCAGCACCTGTCAATAATACTCTCCTTCATTTCAAAGCTAAAAAGTTAGACTTTAATGTTAAGACCTCAGGGCTGTGATCTTCATCCTGTATGTATAACATAGTGAGTCTCTGATCTGGAACTGTAAAGAAGTGAACACATGCAGTGCATTAAAAGCATTATAAACCTCCTCACCTGTACCTTGCGTTTTTCCTTTGCATAAGAGGTACACTGATCATGCCGTTTCTTGGGGTCATTTGTTGGCATTTACACACAGCCTATAGTAGAATAAATCTTAAAAAGAGAAATAATCTGGCGCACCGAGATTATATAGTCTAATTAGCAATAAAATGTTTGAGACCACTGGTAGGGGTAACGGGTGGTCCAAGATTGTCTCTAATCCTGTTGGACAAGATATAAAAGCAAAGGGAGAAGGATCAGGACCACATGCGGATGCTATCTTCAAAGTTGTTTTCGGCTCCAATGGAAGAAAAGAACAAAGGGAGGGAAGCACCAGCTAAGTGTAGTATCATGTTTAAAATGCTTTAATAACAATGGATTCATAACACTCACAAGATATACACGATAAAAACATTCATCTGGTGCAGAGTATGTAGATGTAGATTCCTCATATATCCGACCTGCAGGACCGCTGTGAGGTGTTCCAGCTGCTGGGAGAGAACGATGGAACGCTCAAGCCTCGGGAAGCCACGCATGGAACGCACACCGGAAGTGACGTCACAAGAAGGATAGAGGACCAGATGAGAAGGCAAGGCTACACGGTCAGAGCATCCAGCTCCTTCTGGAGGCCTTCTAGAGTAGAATACATTGATACAGTGTTCAAATATGAGTCATGACATATCCTGCAATCTCTGGGCCTCCCAATCTTGTGTTCTGCAGGTGGAAACTAGTATTTAGCTCTGAAACAGGCACAAGCAGGCACAGCAATGAAGGGAATAGATGTGTTTTCATGCTGCTTGATCCAGATCAAAAAGTTGCCTACCGCTTTGGTGAATAGGGACAAGCTAGACGACTGAATACATGGACATATGAGAGTTGATCAGCCCTGACACTACAAAGTGCAGCCACAACATGTGAGTCCATGATTATTAGGGAAGGCAAACAAACAAAATTAACTACACTATTACCTAGTTAAAACATCTAAAACATTTGAAAGTGTACAATGCCTTTAAAATAGAATTAGATTGGATTTAAAGTGTAACAAGTAATGCAAGGCACTCATCAAATGAAATCATTTTAACCACTTAAGGACTGAGCCTCTTTCTAATGCCGCGTACACACGGGCGGACTTTTCGACCAGACTGGTCCGACGGACCGAATCCGGCGGACAATCTGACCGTGTGTGGGCTTCAGCGGACTTTTTCTGTCGGAAGTCTGAGGGACTTTAGATTTGAAACATGCTTCAAATCTTTACATCGCAACTCCGTCGGACCCAGTTCCTATCGAGGAATCCGCTCATCTGTATGCTAGTCCGACGGACAAAAACCGACGCTAGGGCAGCTATTGGCTATTGGTTATCAACGTCCTTATTTTAGTCCGGTCGTAAGTCATCACATATGAATCCGTCGGACTTTGGTGTGTTCGTGTGTAGGCAAGTCCGTTCGTTGGGAAAGTCCGTTGGAAGTCCGCCGAAAGTCCGTCTGACCCGTCCGGTCGAAAAGTTCGCCCGTGTGTACGTGGCATAAGATTTGTTGTTTACAAGTTAGAAACAGTTATTTTTGCTAGAAAATTACTTAGAACCCCCAAACATTATAAAAAAGATTTCTAACGCCCTAGAGAATAAAATGGCGGTCGTTGCAATACTTTCTGTCACACCGCATTTGTGCAGCGGTCTTACAAGTGCACTTTTTTTGGAAAAAATATACTTTAACTTTTACTTAATTAAAAAATAAGACAACAGTAAAGTTAGCCCAATTTTTTTATATTGTGAAAGATAATGTTACGGCGAGTAAATTAATACCCAACATGTCACGCTTCAAAATTGCACCCGCTCGTGGAATGGTGACAAACTTTTACCCATAAAAATCTCCATAGGCAATGTTTAAAAAAATTCTACAGGTTGCATGTTTTGAGTTGCAGAAGAGGTCTAGGGCTAGAATTATTGTTCTCGCTCTACTGATCGCGGTGATACCTCGCATGTGTGGTTTAACACCATTTCCATATGCGGGCGCTACTCACGTATGTGTTCGCTTCTGCACGCGGGCTCGGCGGAATGGGGTGCGTTTAAAAAAATTTTTTTTTCTTATTTATTTTACCTTTTTATTTTTTATTTTTACACTGTTCTTAAAAAAAATTGTCATTTTATTCCTATTACAAGGAATGTAAACATCCCTTGTAAAAGAAAGAAAAGCATAACAGGACCTCTTAAATATGAGATCTGGTGTCAAAAAGACCTCAGATCTCATATTTACACTAAAATGCAATAAAAAAAAAAAAAATGGAAAAAAAAATGGCCCTTTAAGAGCTATGGGCAGAAGTGACTTTTTGATGTCGCTTCTGCCCTGCAATGGTATGGAGACGGGTGAGGGCCATCTTCCCCTTACGCGTCTCCATACCCATCCAGCAGAAGGACCCGATCGCCTCCGCCGCTGCCTACGGCTCCGGTAAGCGGCGGAGGGCACCGAAGCGCAGCGAATCTGCCACAGAGACCACTATTATCAGAAACCAGACCGCTGGCCGAAGAAGAGGATACCAGGGTTATGGCAGCTAGCTGCTGCCACAACAAAGGTATCCCTCTTCAAAATTAGGACGTATATCGGCGTGCAGCGGTCTGGAAGTGGTTAACCAACAACTACACTGTATTGTATAGGGCAGGGGTGTCAAACTCAATTTTATTGAGGGCCGGATCAACATTATGGTTGCCTTCAAAGGGC
Organism: Aquarana catesbeiana; assembly: GCF_042186555.1. NCBI lineage: Eukaryota > Metazoa > Chordata > Amphibia > Anura > Ranidae > Aquarana > Aquarana catesbeiana. The sequence goes on along the minus strand of NC_133335.1, from coordinate 40,682,288 downwards.
CGGTTGTATCTGTAAGATGAGATATCCAGAGCTCCCCTTACATCAGATGTCCACCCACTCTTTACCTAGTGTTGCTGCCTGAAAGAAGCTGTGGATAGAGCTGGAAAGCAGAAAGTGCAGGGTCTGGAGGAGGACCAGGGAAGGGCTGGAGTTTGCTGAATGTTGAGACCAGGGGAGGAGACAAGGGGGTGCTGCAGCTGCACAGGTATCTGTATGAGGAGTTCTGTCTTCCTCTCTGCTGCCAACTTCTGAGGCAAGGTGAGGACAGAGATAAGGGGGTTGCCACAGCTGCAGGAAAGGTGCGAGGACCACATGAAATGGCCTGGAGGGCCGCATTCAGCCCGCGGGTCTTGTGTTTGACACATGTGGTATAGGATGTAATGTTATCTGCTGTTGTCTCTAAGAGGAGCTTAGCCATGCCAAAGCTGCTGACATGCAGGAATGTTTTAAGTACAGCACTGGTTAATAAGAACTGTCTTGGGGAATAATATTAGCAATTTGGAAGCACTTTGGTTGAAGAAGCATTCTTTTAAAGGGATGTGTTAAGAAATCAACAACCATTTAGCATTTGTTACTAGTAAAGTGCAACGTTGCTGTTTTTGATAAAGGGTTTGCAGTATCCGATATACAGCAATGTTACGGTAAGCTGCAGTGGTCTATACTTTTGTTGTTTTATGTTATCATGCCCTCTAGTGGTAGCTGAGGAGATGAAGAGTCGAAGGCCAGACTTTACCTAACTAAATGGCATATCACTGTTTATCTGATTTTTCTCCCCTGACGAGTGCTGTCAAGCTGTTTAATACTTAGGCACAACTACAGGTTAAAAATATTTTCTAAATGACTCGGTGTGCATTACTGCATGCAGAGAGAGCAATGGAACTCCCACAGTTCATTACAAACTGCCTAGCATGTCCAATCCCCTGACCAAAGTCCTAACAATCAATAAAATGAATTTTGTGCAGCGGAAAACTCAGTGTGCTCTGTGTGTGGAAAACTCATCTGTATGAAAATATCACCAAAGGAAGGCGAGGCAATAAATGGCTGCTTCGTATGGAGTTAAAAGGACCATAACTGTTGAGCTAAAAAAAACGCTATAAAGTATCTACAAATATGAAAAAAATGTTAGAACAATTGTAAGGATATCTTGAAATAAAGTTGAGTATGGGGCAAGTTCTTTGACAATGCACAGCTGACTTTGCACTGGCATATAAAACCAAATGGCACAGCATCCTCTCCTCAGTTCAAAATCACCAACAAAACAGGTCAGGTCCATATCGTGTGATGTAATTTCACTTCTGTTAAGGTATATCACTAAATATATTCATTAATGCTCTAAACTGTTTCTTTATGTAATAATTTTGTTACACAGCTTCCATGTTTACCAGTTAATTTTGCCACAATGGGATAGATTTATCAAAATTCAAAATGGGATGGTTCCCCCAAGGGGTTTTTAAGAAGCAATGGTAATGGATCAAAAGACAGTAACTAATTATAAAAGGTCTTTATTTTAACAAAGTGAAATTCAATGTCGTGTTCCATTTAAAATATGAGCTCTGGTTGTGCGATATAATACATGTTCCACAAAATAGCGATGTTCACATAATAGAGCAAAACATTACATTACAGAATGTCGGCCACATTGATACTCCAACGCATTTCGACCCGTACAGTCATGGTTTTCCTCAGGGGGATTATTAACTCGCTAGAAGATGCCATTTGGAAATCAGATCCTACAACCAGAAATTTAAAAGCATTTGAATGATCCAAAAGACCCCATGATCCGTCCTCATCTTCCCAGAAAGAGATCCAGCTCAGAAGGGCTTGCAAGAAGCCACGCTTTTGACACCTTCAGAGGGAAGAACAGACAACACCTTAACTAAGGATATGACTAGTGTGGGCCATCAGTTGAATAAGAACTGATGCCCAACTACGGGATGCAAAAAAGATAATCAGCTATTGAGAAGGTTCCATGCACACTATCAAAACGGATGGTTACAACATATCTATGATGCAATAGCCTATTATCTTTTTTGCACCCCCCCCGCAGTTGGACATCAGTTCATATTCAACTGATGACCCACACTAGTCACATCCTTGGTTAAGGTGCCGTCTGTTCTTACCTCTGAATGTGTCAAAAGTGTGGCTTCTTGCAAGCCCTTCTCGACTGGATCTCTTTCTGGGGACAGATCATGGAGTCTTCTGGATCATTCAACTGCTTTTACATTTCTGGTTGTAGGATCTTATTTCCAAATTCCATCTTCTAGTAAGTTAATAATCCACCTGAGGAAGACCATGACTGTACGGGTCAAAACGAGTTGGGGTATCAATGTGGCTGTCATTCTGTAATGTAATGTTTTGCTCTATTATGTGAACATCGCTACTTTGTGGATCATGTATTGTATCGCACAACCAGAGCTCATATTTTAATTGGAACATGACATTGAATTTCACTTTGTTAAAATAAAGACCTTTTATAATTCGGTTTGATCCATTAACATTGCTGCTTAAAAACCCCTTAGGGGAACCATCCCATTTTACCTTTTTTTGGGGGTGTGCGGCTTCAGTATTTCGCACATATGTGTTTTCTCGATTTTAGATTCATCAAAATGAACCTCATGGGTCTGATGGGGTGTACAAGACACCCAAAACAATAAAGTGATTGTTCTTCATTATACATGGAGTGTGATTTGCTTTGTATGAGCATTGATTACTGTTGACCTGTTTTCTCTTAACAACCAGACTGCTCATTATATTTATTCCATTGGCACACAATTCTATGTATGTTGATAAATGTTTTTAAGCACCCTAAATTGCTATGGGTCCTTGTGGCATGAGGGGCACGTACCTGATGTGAGACCGAAGTAGTGGGGAGGCCTCCCTTGCACCTCGGGTCCTTAAAGCCTCAGGAGATGGTGTCATGTACCAGCTTTGACCAGAACTGTGTGGTTAGCTACAGAGGAACACCAAACACATGTAAGTGAAAATATAAATGATTTATTAAAGTAAGTGAATAATATAAAGTACAACCACCTCCAATATGACACGGTGCAATAACCAACCAACAGACAGAGACCCACAAATAACGACAGACAGATAAGTACAATAAATGGGAAATACCAGGATCATAAAGAAGAGCCAGGCCAGGGTCATACACAGCAGATCAGCAGATGGACAGGGGACATTCCAGAAACATAGACATAAGCCAGGCCAAGGTCATATACAGAGAGATCAGCAGATGGGGTAAGGAACACAGGACAGGGAGAGGATGGATGGATCAGACTGCAGGGCTGGTGTGCAAGGTAACAGGTGGGACAGGATTGGGATCAGGACAGGGAGACAGGATCAGATACACAGGTCACAGGTTCAGGGCACAGGAACAGGTTCAGAATCAGGATCAGATCACAAGCTAGCAGGTCAGGGCGCAAGGACGAAACCAAGGCAAACATGTGAGTGCTTGCTGGGTATTTATAGGCCTGTAATTGGCCTCAAGTGACACCTGATTGTAGGAGGTGCTGTCTGCTTCACACTGCCAGGATCCATCCGCTGGTGGACGCCAGTACTGCGGCCCAAAGATGCCATAACATCAGCAGGGAAAAGCTCTCCTGACAGTTCCAAACTGCCAGGAGACACCTGCTGGTGGACCTCAGTACTGCACGCCAAATGACAGATAGCACCGGATGGAACTTTTCCTGACAGATGGAGACAGAGACTTGGTGGACACCGAGTGGCAGGGGTGCCAGGGGGCAGAGCACTGTGCAAGCCTTAGTCCGAGATCCGAGCCGAGGTCAAGTCCAATTGGGCAACAAAGCATAAAAGAGTTAATCCGAAGATAAATTGTCAAGATCCAAGGTGGGATCGGTTCCAATCTGGCAGCTGAGTACAAAAGGGGCCAAGAAGTAGAATTGGTTAAGGTACAAATCTGAGGTCAATGGCAAGCAGCAATCAAGAGTAGTCAAATAGGTTTCCAGGTCACAACAGGTCAGACAGATCACACACTAGCACAGGAACAAGGGGGGGACTGAAGATAATCCAGCAATTTGGCAGAGTCTTGGCTGGGCTTATATAGGGAAGTTTGAGGTCACTTCCTGTGCACCTCCTGGGTATTTTCCCACCTTTTTCCATCAGGTTGATGTCATTTCCTGTGCGCCTCCTGGGTATTTTCCCGCCTTTTTCCATCAGGTTGAGGTCACTTCTTGTGCATGTCCTGGGCATTTTCCTGCCCTTTTCCATCAAGTCTTCTGCGCAAGTGTGGGTTGGCGCCCTGAGGCGTCTTTGGCGCATGCTCAGTTGGCATGGATTTCCTCTTGCAGCAATGCGCCATTGGTGCATGCGTAGTAAGCCCTGGACTCTTATGCCGCGTACACACGGTCGGACTTTTCGTCTACAAAAGTCCAACGGACGCTGACGGACTAAAGCTGGCTGGTAATCCGATCGTGTGTGGGCTTCTCCGGACTTTCAACGTACTTTTTTAGCCTCAAATCCGACGGACTTTAGATTTGAAGCATGCTTCAAATCTTTATGTCGTAACTACGACGGACCCCGAAGTCCGCTCGTCTGTATGCTAGTCCGACGGACAAAAAAACGACGCATGCTCATAAGCAAAAACTAAACGGAAGCACTCGGTCTAGTAAAACTAGTGTTCGTATTGTAGGTAGCACATTCATCACGCTGCAAAATCTGTGATCGTTGAATGCAGCGCATTTTATTTCTTCTTTACGAAGGCTCTAAAGAACGAAGGTGTTTTGCTGTTCATAATCAGAGTTCTCCCAAACTGATTTCTGGATTCTTTTTCTCTTTGATCTCATGAATGATATAGTATGCATTTTAAAAACAATGTTTCCATACTAATAATACTTTTCCCCTTTTTTTTTTTTTTTTTTTTAGGTTTGTAAAGTTACCACAAAGAACCCATTATTCTGGTTTTTTTTTAATAGTGATTATTTTTTAGTTTTTAGATAAAGTTAACCCAAAGCACCGTTTTTGGTTATGTAAATTTTTTTATTTTCAAGACTTACCACTTGAACATTATTAACATTAGTAATGTATTTTTGGTGTGTTTTTTCCAAACTCAATGAGATTGTTGTCCCTTGTTAATTTAACATTGTGTGTAAAATCAATGATTTCAAAGAAAACACATAAAGTCTTTTGCTAAACTCAAAAAAGATCCATTTATTCATGGTCAAAATAAAATAAAGAGGAAGTCAACGCTGGAAAAAGTAGGTGTACCAGAAAATTGGGATCTTGCGGAGTCCATATAAGAGGGAGCACAGTCTGGTCCAAGAATCCCAGAGATCAACAGCACCAGCAGATGATCTAGATGTCCCCAGACTGTGGTCCTACAACAGCCTGCGTCTTCTGTCAGACCAGACTGAACCCAGGTCATCACTTTCTTCACTTCCCTGCAGCCTTTCCTCCACGCTGCCCTGCAGCCTTCCCTGTAGCCTTCTTTTGAGGCTGTGGCTCTGGTGTTTCAGTTGTGGCAGGAGGAGGAGGAGAAGGAGGAGGAGGAGGAGGAGGAGGAGGGGGGCTGCCTCATGTAGTTGGGTGTTTTGTGTTAGCGTGCCCTGCAGCCCCTTATGGATTGTTTCCCCAAATAGGCGCTCACAAATGAGGCGCTGCTCCCAATCCATCTGAAGAAGCCTGCTGGCTAAGTAGCAGCCATAGGATTCTTCCGCTTCGGGGGGGCTCCTTAAAAAACGGGTGGCCTCTTGCATGAGGCGCAGGGATGCGTCCTGTGTGACCATCCCCTTCCTGGCCCTTTTTTTGGGAAGGTGGAGGGGAGGCACTTGGGATTCGGTCAGGCTCCTACTGGGCCCAGCCACCTCACTTGGCCCAGCCACCTCACTGGGAGCAGCAACCTCACTGGGAGCAGCCACCTCCTGCCTGACACTGGGCCCAGCCTCCTCCAGGATGATGGTGAATCCGGCCTCCTCCAGGCTGTCCATGGGCCCGGTCTCCTCCTGCCTGCCACTTTGCCCACATTCCTCCTGGATGGACTCATCCTGCGTATAAAAAAAGGACAATAGTTTGAGTATATTTTTTTGGGTTCATCAATGACACACAGTTTGCTTCTCATGAATAGCAAATTCAATGTGAATACATCTCTTTAATAAAAGAGTCTAATCAGACACCCTAATTATTTCAAGCAGGTGCCAAACATATTTAGCCACTACTGTCAATTGATATGTATACACAATTTTGAGTGCCAAATTATTTTAGACAATTATAACATCCAGTTAACATCATTAATATTAGTACAGTAAATATTTGTTAAAATAATTTACCTGACTCCAGATGGTCATATCTGGTTCATCCAGGATGGAAGACCCAGCTTGCTCCTCATTAGGGATGAGCCGAACACCCCCCGGTTCGGTTCGCACCAGAACCCGCGAACGGACCGAAAGTTCGCACGAACGTTAGAACCCCATTGACGTCTATGGGACTCGAACGTTCGAAATCAAAAGTGCTCATTTTAAAGGCTAATTTGCATGGTATTGTCCTAAAAAGGGTTTGGGGACCCGGGTCCTACCCCAGGGGACATGTATCAATGCAAAAAAAACTTTTAAAAACGGCCGTTTTTTCGGGAGCATTGATTTTAATGATGCTTAAAGTAAAAAAAAAAAAGTGAAATATTCCTTTAAATATCGTACCTGGGGGGTGTCTATAGTATGCCTGTAAAGTGACGCGTGTTTCCCATGTTTAGAACAGTCCCTGCACCAAATGTCATTTTTAAAGGAAAAAATCTCATTTAAAACTGCTTGCGGGTTTAATGTCATGTCGGGTCATGGCAATATGGATGAAAATCAGTGAGACAAACGGCATGGGTACCCCCCAGTCCATTACCAGTCCCTTTGGGTCTTGTATGGATATTAAGGGGAACCCCGCACCCAAATTAAAATAAGGAAAGGTGTGGGGCCACCAGGCCCTATATACTCTGAACAGCAGTATACAGGCGGTGCAAACAAGACAGGGACTGTAGGTTTGTTGTTAAGTAGAATCTGTTTGTAATTTTGAACATTTTTAACGTGTTTAGCTCCAGCCAAAAAATCTTTTCTAAGCTTTTTGGAAAACATAGGGAAGGGTTATCACCCCTGTGACATTTGTTTTGCTGTCTTTCCTCCTCTTCAGAAGATTTCACCTCACTTTTTTGTCCCAATGAAAAATGTTTTTTGAAAATTTGGGTTTTTTTGTGGAACAAGGATTGGAAAGCATCAGTGGAAAGGAGAACTTGTTTTCCCATATTAACTCTTACAGGAGAGAATTTCCCTTCCTAGGGGTAGATTTCATCTCACTTCCTGTTGTCTCCTTCCGTTTGCAAGTAGGAGTCGTTTGTAAGTTAGATGTTTGAAAGTAGGGTCCTGCCCTATATACTCAGCAGAAATTTGGGCCTTAGGTGTTGCTGTGGCCACAACACTGTAAGCCCTCACAGGGCCCTGCTGTGAAATATTAGATCAAGAATTGTAATTACATGCCCCTGTTGAACAGGAGCTGAAAAATTAGGCCTTAGGCACTGGTGCTGGTGCCACAACACTGCAACCCCTCACAGACACTCTAGTTGGAACGCAGGAACGAGCCCTGCTGCAAATTATTGCTTCAAAAATTGTAATTACACGCCCCTGTTAGACAGGGGCAGAAAAATTGGGCCTTAGGCACTGGTGCTGGTGCCACAACACTGCAACCCCTCACAGACACTCTAGTTGGAACGCAGGAACGAGCCCTGCTGCAAAGTATTGCATCAAAAATTGTAATTACACGCCCCTGTTAGACAGGGGCAGAAAAATTGGGCCTTAGGCACTGGTGCTGGTGCCACAACACTGCAACCCCTCACAGACACTCTAGTTGGAACGCAGGAACGAGCCCTGCTGCAAAGTATTGCATCAAAAATTGTAATTACACGCCCCTGTTAGACAGGGGCAGAAAAATTGGGCCCTAGGCACTGGTGCTGGTGCCACAACACTGCAACCCCTCACAGACACTCTAGTTGGAATGCAGGAACGAGCCCTGCTGCAAAGTATTACATCAAAAATTGTAATTACACGCCCCTGTTAAACAGGGGCTGAAAAATTGTGCCTTAGGCACTGGTGGTGGCGCCCAGAACCAAAAATGTTCTTACAAGCTATCAGCGTGATGATTGAGGAGGAAGAGGATAATTACTCAGGGATAGTCACTCAGCATCAGCATAGGCAGTCTTTGAAGGGATCTGAGATTTCAAAAAAAATTATTCGGTTACATCAGCATCAGGTGCTTGGTAGCTGGTGGTGATCCAAGACTCATTCATTTTTATGAAGGTCAGCCGATCGACCGAGTCGGTGGACAGACGCACCCTGTGATCGGTTACCACGCCTCCAGCAGCACTGAATGTGCGTTCCGAAAGAACGCTGGATGCAGGACAGGCCAGTAGCTCAATTGCATACTGTGCAAGCTCTGGCCAGTGATCCATCCTCAAGACCCAGTAACCCAGAGGATTTTCGGTGGGAAAGGTGTCCAAGTCTGATCTTGCCCCTAGGTATTCCTGCACCATGTAAAACAGACGCTGGCGATGGTTGCTGGAACCGATCATACCTTGGGGCTGCGGACCAAAAAATTGTCTGAACGCATCGGTCAGACGGCCACCTTCTCCACCGCTCCTTCTTTGACTGACCGAAGCCTCAGCAACACGTTGTCCAGAAACAGGAGTTTGTAACCTCCCAGTCTCTGGGAACGCGTTGCACAGACCTTTCTGCAAGGCCTCCCGAAGATGTTTCATCCTCTGCTCCCTCTGCGATGGCAAGATAAGGTCCGCAACCTTACCCTTGTAACGTGGATCAAGGAGGGTTGCCAGCCAGTATTGGTCCTTCTCCTTGATACCACGAATACCAGGATCCTTACGCAGGCTTTGCAGGATCAGGGAGGCCATGCAGCGTAGGTTTGCTGAGGCATTCGGTCCGGAGTCCTCTGGGTCACTAAGAACGACATGGTCCGCAGCCACCTCCTCCCAGCCACGTACAAGTCCATGTGTTTCTTGGGACTGATCCCTTAAAGACTGCTGCTGATGCTGAGTGCCAGGCTCCACCTCCATACTGACACAATCTTCCTCCTCCTCCTCTTCCTCCTCGTCCTCTTCCTGTGTGATCGGCGGGCACGCAGGAACACTGTCTGGATAAAGGGGGCCTTGAGAGCTAAGGAAGTCCTCCTCTTCCTGCCTCTGTTCTGCCTCAAGTGCCCTGTCCATTATTCCACGCAGCGTGTGCTCCAACAGGTGGACAAGGGGGACAGTGTCACTGATGCATGCACTGTCACTGCTCACCATCCTCGTGGCCTCCTCGAATGGTGACAGGACAGTGCATGCATCCCTGATCATGGCCCACTGGCGTGGGGAAAAAAAACCAAGCTCCCCTGACCCTGTCCTGGTGCCATAGTCGCACAGGTACTCATTGATGGCCCTCTGCTGCGTGTGCAGCCGCTGCAGCATGGCCAACGTTGAGTTCCACCTGGTGGGCATGTCACAGATTAGGCGGTTCTTGGGCAGGTTAAACTCCTTTTGGAGGTCCGTCAGCCGAGCACTGGCATTATATGACCGGCGGAAATGCACACAGACTTTCCTGGCCTGCCTCAGGACATCCTGTAAGCCCGGGTACCTGCCCAAGAACCGCTGCACCACCAAGTTAAGGACGTGAGCCAAACAGGGCACATGGGTCATTTGTCCCTGTCGGAGGGCAGAGAGGAGGTTGGTGCCATTGTCGCAAACCACCATTCCTGCCTTAAGTTGGCGTGGCGTCAACCACCTCTGAACCTGCCCCTGCAGAGCTGACAGAACCTCTGCCCCAGTGTGGCTCCTGTCCCCCAAGCACACCAGCTCAAGCACCGCATGGCATCTTTTGGCCTGCGTACTTGCGTAGCCCCTTGAACGCCTACGGAGCACCGCTGGTTCCGAGGAAGAGGCCATGGAGGAAGAAGAAGAGGAGGGGGTGGAGGAGAGAGGTGTGTCACAATCAGCATTTTGGAGGCGTGGTGGCGGAACAACCTCCAACACTACTGCACCTTGTCCTGCATCCTTCCCAGCTGCCAGCAGAGTCACCCAATGCGCCGTGAAACTTAGGTAACGTCCCTGTCCATGCCTGCTGGACCATGAGTCAGCGGTAATATGCACCTTACCGCTGACCGCCCTGTCCAGCGAGGCATGGACATTGCCTTCCACATGCCGGTAGAGAGCCGGAATCGCCTTCCGTGAGAAAAAGTGGCGTTTGGGTACCTGCCACTGAGGAACCGCACATTCCACAAACTCACGGAAGGGGGCAGAGTCTACCAACTGAAAAGGCAGCAGTTGAAGTGCTAGCAATTTTGCCAAGCTAGCATTCAACCGCTGGGCATGTGGATGGCTGGGAGCAAACTTCTTTCGGCGGTGCAGCAGCTGGGGCAGGGAAATTTGCCTGGTACAATCTGACGTCGGTGTGCCAAAAGCAGATTGCCCACAAGTACTTGGCTGTGACACACCTAATTCTACACCTTCATTCCTCTCACTGCAGGTCTCAGAGAGGACTGAAGGTCTAGTGGGGTTGGAAATCTCAGCTGATGAGGAGCAAGGAGAGATCCTCTTTGTTCTTTGGTGTGGGTCTTTTAGATACGCTTGCCAACGAACTGCATGGCAGGTCAACATATGTCTGGTCAAGCATGTGGTACCCAAGCGGGAGATATTTTGGCCACGCGAGATACGCTTGAGACATATGTTGCAAATAGCAGCGGTGCGATCTGATGCACTCGTCTCAAAAAAGGCCCACACCAAAGAACTTTTTGAATAACGCGCAGAGACTGCAGCGCCCTGCACATGTGGAGCTTTGGGGTGTGATGCAGTCAATGTGCTGCCCTTAGGCTGGCCCCTGGAGGGCATCCTGCCTCGTTGGTGATGTGCTGCCGCCTCCTCCTCCTCCTCCTCCTCCTCCTCCTCTCTCCTATCAGGCACCCACGTTGAGTCAGTGACCTCATCATCCCCTCCCTCCTCATCACTGGAGCAAACCTGGCAGTATGCTGCAGCAGGGGGAGCATGACTGCCAGATTGCTGTCCTTCTTGGGCACCCCCTCTGTCCGCGCTCATGTTACTGCCTTCATCGAGCTCAGTATCGTCATCAGAGCCTTCCAAACGCTGGGCATCCTCCTGGAGCATGTACCCAACACTGTGGTCAAACAGTTCGAGGGAATCCTCATGAGGACATGGTGGAGCTAGGGAAGGAGTCACTGATGACATTGAGCTGAGGGAAGAGGCCGCTGCTTTGCCAGACAAAGCACCCTGGGCATGGGTGAGAGAGGATGAGGAGGATGAGGACGGCTTGGTCATCCACTCGACCAAGTCTTCCGCATGTTGCGGCTCAACATGGCCAGCTGCCGAAAAAAAGGCCAAGCGTGTCCCATGGCCACGTGCTGATGAGGATGCACCGTCTCCACGACCAGCACTAGACACAGAGCCTGCTTGCCCTCTCTTATTGGCTTGTGACTGTCTGCCTCTCCTTCTTGGCCTTCCAGACATACTAATGGCCTGTAGCTGCACTAAGCTGGGATAGAACACCTGTAATTTTCTTCAAGTAGCTTTATATACTGTAACCAGACAAGCCTGCCTGTCAGTAGGAAGATAACAGGAACGGATCTAGCTGAACACTGTGAGCAGGACGCACTGTACTAAATGTAAATAGTCTAGCTGCCTGACCGTGGTACTAATAGGATCAAATAGAACACCTGTAATTTTCTTCAGGTAGCTTTATATACTGTAACCAGACAAGCCTGCCTGTCAGTAGGAAGATAACAGGAACGGATCTAGCTGAACACTGTGAGCAGGACGCACTGCACTAAATGTAAATAGTCTAGAAGATAACAGGAACGGATCTAGCTGAACACTGTGAGCAGGACGCACTGCACTAAATGTAAATAGTCTAGAAGATAACAGGAACGGATCTAGCTGAACACTGTGAGCAGGACGCACTGCACTAAATGTAAATAGTCTAGAAGATAACAGGAACGGATCTAGCTGAACACTGTGAGCAGGACGCACTGCACTAAATGTAAATAGTCTAGAAGATAACAGGAACGGATCTAGCTGAACACTGTGAGCAGGACGCACTGCACTAAATGTAAATAGTCTAGAAGATAACAGGAACGGATCTAGCTGAACACTGTGAGCAGGACGCACTGCACTAAATGTAAATAGCAGGAACGGATCTAGCTGAACACTGTGAGCAGGACGCACTGCACTAAATGTAAATAGTCTAGAAGATAACAGGAACGGATCTAGCTGAACACTGTGAGCAGGACGCACTGCACTAAATGTAAATAGCAGGAACGGCTCTAGCTGAACACTGTGCGCAGGACGCACTGCACTAAATGTAAATAGCAGGAACGGATCTAGCTGAACACTGTGAGCAGGACGCACTGCACTAAATGTAAATAGCAGGAACGGATCTAGCTGAACACTGTGAGCAGGACGCACTGCACTAAATGTAAATAGCAGGAACGGATCTAGCTGAACACTGTGAGCAGGACGCACTGCACTAAATGTAAATAGCAGGAACGGATCTAGCTGAACACTGTGAGCAGGACGCACTGCACTAAATGTAAATTGCAGGAACGGATCTAGCTGAACACTGTGAGCAGGACGCACTGCACTAAATGTAAATAGTCTAGAAGATAACAGGAACGGATCTAACTGAACACTGTGAGCAAGACGCACTGCACTAAATGTAAATAGCAGGAACGGATCTAGCTGAACACTGTGAGCAGGACGCACTGCACTAAATGTAAATAGCAAGAACGGATCTAGCTGAACACTGTGAGCAGGACGCACTGCACTAAATGTAAATAGTCTAGAAGATAACAGGAACGGATCTAGCTGAACACTGTGAGCAGGACGCACTGCACTAAATGTAAATAGCAGGAACGGATCTAGCTGAACACTGTGAGCAGGACGCACTGCATTAAATGTAAATAGTCTAGATAGAAGATAACAGGAACGGATCTAGCTAAACTGAATACAGTGTATATATATATATGCAACACCTGGGATGCATATATATACACAATACACTGTAAGTGCAGCTAACTGACTGACTGTTCTGCCTAATCTATCTAACTCAAATCAAATGACACTGTCTCTCTCTCTCTCTATCTCTCAGCACACCGGAACACACACTACACAGGGCCGCCGTGCAGGCGGCCTTATATAGTGTGGGGTGTGTACTAAATCCCCTGAGCCATAATTGGCCAAAGCCACCCTGGCTTTGGCCAATTACAGCTCTCTCTACTGACAGCGCTGTGATTGGCCAAGCATGCGGGTCATAGTGCATGCTTGGCCAATCATCAGCCAGCAATGCACTGCGATGCCGCAGTGAATTATGGGCCGTGACGCGCCACACGAATTTAGCGCGAACGGCCCATAACGTTCGCAATTCGGCGAACGATCGAACAGCCGATGTTCGAGTCGAACATGGGTTCGACTCGAACACGAAGCTCATCCCTACTCCTCATCAGCCTCTGCTGGGGTGGAGGGAAGGGTGGAGGGAAGGGTGGAGGGAAGGGTTGAAAGTGATGGCCTGGCTTCATTCTGGTCATCCAGAAAACGGAGTTGATTGTAGTACCACAGCCTGGGTACATAAACATCATCTGCTGATGCTCCTGATCTCCTTGATTCCTGGATCTTCTTATGCTCCCTCTTATACATGTTCCTCAAGACCCCAATTTTCTTGAGCAATGTCTCCATTGTTGCTTCCGGGATGGTCGCCTGGACAAAGGCCAGAAGTCTCTCCAGCGTTAACTTCCTCACATGCTTTGCATAATACTGAGGGTGTTTCACCTCCCACAAATTCCTCATCTCTCGATATTTCGAAATAAAAGCTGTAAGGAACTCTGGATCCTTAAATAGGGGATTCATTATATCTGGAAAAGATGAAGTCACAAGACAAAAAACACTTTTATTATAGGTTTCTGCTAACCCCTCATCATCTTCTCCCTATGTAGGCCTCATCAATCTATCAAGCCATATAGGCCGCTTGCTACAAAGTCATGACCATAAAACCCAAAAAATATATATCTAAAATTACCTTCGTTTTGTAACGTCCTGGTCCACTATCACCTACCACAGAACGTACGTACGACACGTGCGCAAGGGCCCTCTTTATACACTACGCATGTGTGAAACTCCGCCTGCGTCGCCCGCCCCTGACGTTCGAAATTAACTCATGTTCTCCGCCCCCTAATTCGACGCACAGAACGTACGTACGACACGTGCGCAAGGCTCTTTATACACTACGCATGTGTGAAACTCCGCCTGCGTCGCCCGCCCCTGACGTTCGAAATTAACTCATGTTCTCCGCCCCCTAATTCGACGCACAGAACGTACGTACGACACGTGCGCAAGGCCCCTCTTTATACACTACGCATGTGTGAAACTCCGCCTGCGTCGCCCGCCCCTGACGTTCGATTTTAACTCATGTTCTCCGCCCATTTTTTGTTACGGCGCGTAGTGGAGTTAAAGAATGGCGGAGACACCTGAAATGTTGACGACCTCAGGTAGTGGAGACAGCCCGGAGGCTGGAACGTCAACCAAATCTATGAGGCCTAGATTTAAGGCCTCTAATATGAGTTTTGAAGAGATGGTGGAGATGGTGGCCATTCTTCACAAAGACGACTATGATGGCAATTATGGGCCGTACGCACGGCCAAATTTGCGCAAGGCCAAAATAATGGCGAAGGTCGTGGAGACTTTGCAGGCATCTTTTGGGGTCCAGCGCTCCAAAGATCAATTGAGAAAAAGATGGTCTGACCTGAAACTCAGGGAGCCGGATCAATACCGACGTATCCGGAAAGTTCTTAAAAAAAGTAAGTACTTGTCGTGTTTTTCTCTTGTGTTTATTACCTTGTATACTGCTCCATGTGCTTTTCCTTCCTATACGATTTTTTGTTCATCGTTTTAAACGATCTTTTAATAAACCTCGTTACATATCTATAGATAGATCTATATATAGATATATATATATATATATATATCTATATATATATAGATTAATAATTTTTTGTTTCACATAGGGGAAAAATCACTCAGCCAACAACAAGAAGACAGTCCACCCCAAGCAAAACATGATTGGGAAATCAGCCCAAGTCCCATTGAGGATGTGGAGGAAGGAGAGGTGGGCGACATGGGCACCCCACCAGGTGAGTGTCTGACACACCAGCTTACGTTAATCTATGCATGGCTGCCTTTTGTTTAATGTAATTTGTCTACTCTATTTTAGGGGATCTGGTTGTGCTTCATTCAAGCAACAGTGCCACCCCCGAGTATGTGGAGGAATTAGGCTACATGGGCACCCCACCAGGTCAGTGTCTGAGACAACAGCTTTATTTATGGTAAGGTAAACTATGTATGTGTGCATATTTCTAAAGACATTTTTTGGTTTCA
Source organism: Aquarana catesbeiana (assembly GCF_042186555.1). NCBI lineage: Eukaryota > Metazoa > Chordata > Amphibia > Anura > Ranidae > Aquarana > Aquarana catesbeiana. The sequence continues at coordinate 40,666,873 of NC_133335.1, read as the reverse complement.
TTCCACTTTAGGTACAACAACAAGAAGTGACTATTTCACCTCTGAAAGTGCCCAACGGCTAATTGGTCAAATAATGGCCTGGAATAAAGACATTGATGAAATGCGTAATCGGCTGGATCGTATGCAGCAGGAAATGAAGGACATGATTGATGTTTTGGGTCGAATCTAAATGCCCTTTTTTAAACCCCAAAACATCAATCATGTCCTTCATTTCCTGTTTTGCTGACCCCATTCTGGGCCTTCTCTTTCTTTTTTTGGCAGAACATAAATGGCTGTTTAACCTAATGTAAAAAAGGAGGGCTGTTTCTCGTAAATACCTCAAAAATCCACAAAAAAATAAAACTTGATTTTCTAAAAAACACAAAAAAAAAAAAATAAAAAAATTAATTTTAAAAAACTAAAAAAATTGATTTTAAAAAACCAAAAAAAACTAAAAAAACTTGATTTTAAAAAACCAAAAAAAAATAAAAAAACTTGATTTGCAAAAACCAAAAAAACTAAAAAAACTTGATTTAAAAAAAAAAAAAAGCCTGTTTGCGAAAATCAAAAAGCCAAAAATATATTTTTGTGGATTAGGTAGAAATATTTAAATATAATTATATTTTGCTACATTATTAAGATATCATTATATTTTTGTCTATGAACATTTTATACTAAATGCAGAACTGAATGCATAACAACCATTAATAAAAACATCTCCTTATAGGATTTTAAAAAATGTGTGGTTTGTTATTTCAAGGCTCAGTATCAGTTTGGTTATAATTGTAAAAAAGTTGTTTACAGTGGCAATGGAGCTTATTTAGACATTTTTAAAATTAAAATACAGTTGGCACTACAACTGCTCGACCATAACCTAGGAGACAGCCCAAAAGAAAGGCAAGCAATAAATATAATGCCAGATTTCCGCAATATTTTTTTTATTGTAAAAAATTATATATCCTGGCCCATTGCAATGTCCCCCCTACCCATAAAATAATTAACATATTGCTGTCTAACTTGACGGGCACTTTGGGGGGCCAAGCCAGTACGGACAGTATCCAGGCCTGTAAGGTTGGCTTCTATTTGTCCGGCCTCAGGCCCAACTGTGCCTATATAATTGGTAGAATGCTTGTTTAAAAAGTTGTGCAGAATGCAGCACGATAAAATGATAAAATTAAGTTTGTATTCCGCCAAATTAATGGCTGTTTGAAACAGGCGGAACCGGCTGGCCAGAATTCCAAACGCATTCTCAACCACTCTTCTAGCTCTGGCCAGCCGGTAATTAAAAACCCTCCTCTCCGGGGTGAGGGTTCTTTGGGGGAATGGCCTCATGAGGTGCTTGCTGAGAGCGAAGGCTTCATCGGCAATGAAGACAAAGGGGAGTCCTTCCACGTTATCCTCATCAGGTGGCAATCCCAGGCCACCACTCTGGAGATGCTGGCAGAACTCCGTCTGGGCAAATACTCCTCCATCCGACATCCGGCCATTCTTCCCCACGTCCACATATAAAAAATCATAGTGTGCCGACACCACCGCCATTAAAACAATACTGTGGAACCCCTTATAATTAAAATAATATGACCCCGAATGGGGTGGTGGCACAATGTGGACATGTTTCCCATCTATAGCCCCTCCACAATTGGGAAAGTCCCAACGGCTGGCAAAATGGGATGCCACAGTCTGCCATTCCTGTGGCGTTGAAGGAAACTGGGGAATCAAACAAGAAAACCAAAATCAATTAATTTGGAAGCTAACATTGCAAGAAAATTAGACAATTAAAAACATTATTCCCCAGCATCAGTATAACATTCAATAATTTAATTCTTCTGGAATAACTAATATGGAAAGGTACACTTATCAGATTGCTCACCCCCTCTGATGGAACATTGATTACATTTTAGGGGGTTGTGAAATCCCTAAAAAAAATTACTTTTAGGACACGCAGGAATTTAGGGACTAAAAAGGCTACAAGACTGCAGTTGTCACACTCTGCAGGTGCAGTTGCTAACCAGCTTACAGTAAATGAGGTAATGTAAAAAGGCATTCATGTTGCAAGGAGTACACAATCACATGCAAGGGCAATTAATGAAAACACTTTGAGGCTTGCATATGATTTGATGATGGAAATCAGCAGAGCTTCTGCTCATTTACTAAAGCACTGGAACAAATGCACTTGTAGAGTGCACATGCATTTTGCAAACTGCAACATATATTTGCTTTAGACAAATCAACACCACAGAACATTCAAGCAAATTTTAACGAGGGTGGGGGTGGGGGGGTTGTGAAATCTAGATAATTGCTCATTAGCAGCACACTATTTGGAGTGAGTTTAGGTGGGGGGGGTGGGGGAGTTGTGAAATCTAGATAATTGCTCATTAGCAGCACACTATTTGGAGTGAGTTTAGGTGGGGGGGGGGTGGGGGAGTTGTGAAATCTAGATAATTGCTCATTAGCAGCACACTATTTGGAGTGAGTTTAGGTGGGGGGGGGGGGTGGGGGGGTTGTGAAATCTAGATAATTGCTCATTAGCAGCACACTATTTGGAGTGAGTTTAGGTGGGGGGGGGGTGGGGGAGTTGTGAAATCTAGATAATTGCTCATTAGCAGCACACTATTTGGAGTGAGTTTAGGTGGGGGGGTGGGGGGGTTGTGAAATCTAGATAATTGCTCATTAGCAGCACACTATTTGGAGTGAGTTTAGGTGGGGGGGGTGGGGGGGTTGTGAAATCTAGATAATTGCTCATTAGCAGCACACTATTTGGAGTGAGTTTAGGTGGGGGGGTGGGGGAGTTGTGAAATCTAGATAATTGCTCATTAGCAGCACACTATTTGGAGTGAGTTTAGGTGGGGGGGTGGGGGGGTTGTGAAATCTAGATAATTGCTAATTATAAGCACACTAAATACACTCAAACAAAATACCTTCAAAATGAGTAGACTAGGTGGATATGTTCCCATCACTTCATGCTGGGAAGGTTATTGAAGGAAAATATACATGCATGACAAAAAATAACAGGAAAAAATTCCAGCATGTGTGAGGATAAAAAGGGGACATTCACACTATATTGCAATGATGGTAAGTAGTGTTTGAAGCAAGAAATACATCACATTATCAAAGATTACATAAAAGAACATGTGATGCTAATAAAAGAAAAATATCTTACCTTAATATAGTCCTTCTGCAGGACCTGTATGATGGCAGAACAGGTCTCTGGGATAATGAGATGCCTGTCGAGAACTTAAGGTCCTGCAGGCTTCTCCCTGTGGCCAAATACCGCAAGGTAGCGACCAGCCTCTGCTCCGGAGTGATGGCTTGCCTCATGCAGGTATCCTGCCTGCTGATATAGGGGGTCAGCAAAGCCAACAAACGGTCAAAAACGGGGTCCGTCATGCGGAGAAAGTTCCTGAAATCCTCAGGATTATTCTGACGGATCTCACGGAGCAAAGGCATGTGACAGAACTGGTCACGCTGAAGCAACCAATTCTTGGTCCATGAACTCCTCCTTGCCCTGTTCATGGACTGGTCTTGGGCTGAAGAATAAACTACAGCACCAAGCACATACAATGCACGAGCTCTACGACGAGTACGTACAGGTAACATGGCTTCAAAACGGTCGGCTGGTCAGAACGCACTAAACAGAACGCACTGAAGAACAGCAAGGCCTGTGAAGAACGACCTGAAAATCAGGAACGAGCGGCCAATAAAACAAAGATTTCTCAAAGCCAACTGACCAAACGCACTGAAAAGCAGATACAAACCTCACAAGCACAGACTGAACAACAGTTAAAACAAACTGAAAAATACGAGTCTCACAAGCGCGAATCGTCTCTCACCAAACTTCTACTAACACGAGATAAACACGAGATTAGCAGAAGAAGCCCAAAGGGTGTCGTACGGGCTATTGAACTTCCGTTTTATAGTCTCGTCGGACTTGGTGTACGTCACCGCGTACTAGGCTGTCGTACTTTTGTGTGGTCGTGTGTGTGCAAGTCCGTTCGTAAGAAAGTCTGCCGCAAGTCCGCCGAAGGTACGTCGGAAGTATGTCGGACAGGCTGTCGGACTTTTGTAGGTGAAAAGTCCGACCGTGTGTACGCGGCATTACATCTTGTAAGTGACAAAATAATAAAGATCTTTTTTTTCTTAATAGATTTGCATTGTGTTGATGTGCATTCACATGCACTGCGTTGTGTTAAAATGCATGCATGTAGCTTTTTTAACGCAACACACCACATTACACATGACACCAGCATTGTGTTGTGAACAAGACACATAGAAAACAATTGTTGTGTCAAATTGAACAGGTGCAGTAATCTTAAATTTCTGGACAGGCATGCCAGGAGGCTCTTGACCAAGGTAAATTATATCACTCGATGTTAACTTGAGCTCTATGTGCATAAGAACACACAGCATGCAACTGTACTTTGCCCAAATGCTAAAGGGAACATTTGCAAATCAAGAAAAAGATGTGCTCCTTACATTCTGCATTAGCTCCAGTGACCTTGCTTGTATATTGGACGATCTGCACTGGAATCATGAACACCTTAAAATATTAATAATAATAATAATTTCATATTCCTGATATGTGCCTGCTGTACCATGTACTTGTATGAGAAAGTATCCTGTTCTCTTTGTATTGCTTCCTTTGTGTGAAATCCCTGATGTTCCTGCTAGTCCCTCTGCTTTCATATTAAAAACTGGCCACACTAGGCATGACAGCTCAGTTTTCCAGCTGGGCTGGGAACCCAACCTGCTCTCCTTCAATGATCAGACTTGTTCTGAACCCCCTGCACAGCCATTCACTGAGAGCATCAATGTTCTGACGGAGGCTCTTTACCACGTGTTCAGCCGTGTCCCATCACGGCTGATCACAATGTAAATAGGAAGAGCCGTTGATCTGCTTTTCCTCACTCGCGTCTGTCAGACGCGAGTAGAGGAGAGCCGATTGGCTGCTTTCCTGACAGGGGGGGTCTGTGCTGATTGTTTATCAGTACAGCCCCCTTCGGATGCCCACCCAGGACCACCAGGAATGCCACTAGACCACCAGGGATGGCCACCACACTGGACCACCAGGTATGCCACCCTAGACCACCAGGCAGCTGCCAATCAGTGCCCAGCAGCTGCCAATCAGTGCCACATCAAAATGCCTGCCAGTGCCAGTGCCACCAGTGATGCCTGTCAGTTAAATCCATCAATGCCAGCCATCAGTGCCGCCTATCAATGCCCATCAGTGCCGCCTATCAGTGCCGCCTATCAGTGCCCAGCAGTGTCGTCTATCAGTGCCACCCATAAGTACCCATCAGTGCAGCCTTTCAGTGCCCATCAGTGTTGCTCATCAGTGCCCACCAGTGCCACCTATGAGTGCCCATCAGTGCCGCATATCGGTGCCACCTATCAGTGCCCATCGTCAGTGCCCATAAATGCCACCTCATCAGTGCCACCTCATCGGTGCCGCCTTATCAGTGCCCATCAGTGCAGCTTATCAGTGCCCATCAGTGAAGGAAAAAACTTATTTACGATTTTTTTATAACAAAAACAAAGAAACTTTTTTTTTTCAAAATTTTCTGTCTTTTTTTTTTTCGTTTAGCAAAAAATAAAAACCGCAGAGGTGATCAAATACCACCAAAAGAAAGCTCTATTTGTGGGAACAAAATGATAAAAATTTAGTTTGGGTACCGCGTAATTGTCATTTAAAAAGTGACAGCGCTGAAAGCTGAAAATTGGCCTGGGCAGGAAGGTGGGAAAGTGCCGGGTATTGAAGTGATTAAAGTGAATAACTTTTTTTTTTTGCCTCCCTTCCCTCTCCTAGCTTTTTTTGTTCCTTCTCTAATTCTCTGCTCTTCTATAAAATAACAAAGAAAAAAAGGGGGGGGGGGATGGGTGTCTCCATATCTCGATTTATATGACCTATTTCTTAGACTATGTGCAGACAGGGTACATCCACATTTGAATTGTCTTCTATATTGTTTTTTTTCGTGGCTTTACCATTGTTTTTACTTTTTTTAGACATGATGTATACTTTACAAGTGGACGCACTGTTGTCTGTATACTATGGTTGTAATACCTAGAATTTGCCTTTTCCTGGTTTAAATAAAATATTTGAAAAAAAAAGTGAATAACCCAACACTAAGTTCACTATATGGACCACTTATGTATTTGTACATGTTGATGATCTTATCCCCCCTTATCTCCTCTTCTCAAGAATGAATAAATTCAGTCCCTCTAATCTTTCCTCATAGCTGAGCTCCTCCATGCCTCTTATCAGTTTGGTTGCCCTTCTTTGCACTTTCTCCAGTTCCCCGATATCCTTTTTGAGAACTAGTGCCCAAAACTGAACTGCATATTCCAGATGAGGTCTTACTAATGATTTGAACAGGGGCAAAATGATATCTCTCTCTCTCTGGAGTCCATACCTCTCTTAACCTCCCTGGCGGTATGATTATTTCTGATTTTAGGTGCTGAAAGCGGTACAATTATTTTGCACAGAAATTTGGCGTTTTATATTGTAGGCCTGTAATTCTTAGGAATAGTTCACTTAAATCTGTCCAAACAAAAGTCTAGTAGACATCCCGGGTATGATAAAGTTTGAAAAACGAAATAAAAAATTATAATATAATAAATAACTATAAATAATTATAACAAATAATAATATAATAATAATAAAAATTATATAATAATGTAATCAAATCAAAAACACTGAAATTTGCTCAGTTGCAGAATTTTAGCTTTCGTTACTTTTAGTGTTTGATGAAGGATCTCCCCACAAATCACTATCACTAAATTCTGCAAGTGATTCTAATTTATTATCGCTTTTTTCTAGCTGCTCTAAAACCACTTTTGATGTAAAGAGACAGTTTTGGTTGCTATGGACAATCTCCAGTTTCCTGGCAGAAAGAACAGTTTTATATATATAAAACTGCATGCAGGACACTGGGCAGACCACTAGGGACAAAGGGGATGTGTAATTATTTGATACAGTACTGTAATCTGTAAGATTACAGTATACTGTATCTGTACTGTGTGTTTCACTTTTGAATTTACCGCCGAACTCCGTCCCCGTGCGTCGCAACGCTCGCAGGGAACGGAGCTCGGCACTGTGAATCGAGCGAGACACAGCGGCTCGCCAATCACAGCGGGGAGACATCGCAGGATCCAGGGGACAAGGTAAGTATGCTCTTCCTGGATCCTGCGATGCAAGCCCGAGTCTGGCTCGGGGATACCGCTTTTGGTATAAAAAATCCAACCCGAGCCAGACTCGGGAATACCGCCAGGGAGGTTAATACAAGAAAGAACTTTGCTCGCGAAGCTTGGCATTACATGCTAATATTGAGCTTATGATCTACCAAAACCCCCAGATCCTTCTCCACCATTGATTCCCCCAGCTAAGGTATTTATAATGGGTTTTATATGTATACACAAATTATTTGCCTTTCATTTCTTTTGTAAATTGAATGGGTTGTCAGTATGAGTGCTGACAAGTTTTCCTGACACAAAGAGAAATAAGGTGAGAGGGGAGGGAGCTCCAGCACACAGCCTGTGATTGACAGCCTAAGCTCTGTTCCTGTGTGCAGGGAGGGGTGTCCCTTCCCTCTAATCAGCTCTCAGAGCTCTCCTCACTGAGCTCTGCAGAGTTTAATCTCAGCTCTCTGCCACCATATTTTTTTTTTTTGGACAGCTCACACAAGCCTTATAAATTCTGCCTTTTGAGCAGATGTGGAGGAGAGAGGACTTTAGATAAATAGGTACAAATTATGTGGGTGGATTTGTTAGATCTCTATATATCTGAGGCTATTCACTTCACTGGGTATATGTGAGGGTTTACAACCACTTTAAGGCCCCTAACACATTTTTCACAGAGTTCTTTAAATATCTAGTTAATTAAAAATCTGTCTTGCATAAGAATGCCATGCTGGAGATGGAGGTTAATCTCCCTGCTAGGGTCCAGAGCACTAAAAAGAGGGCAGCACATTCTAAACATGGGCCAACTCTGATCTAAGTGAAGAAATGTATAATGGATGAAGGTTCTAGAAAAAGACAAATAGTCGATTGTGCAGAGGTGATCAGACAACTAAAAGATTTCACTTATCTCCAATGAGAACACACTGACTAGTACACTTCTATCAGAAGGAAGTAATGATAGCCATGTGTCTCTGGACACTATCAATCCCTTTCCTTTCAAGAGGTGATATTAGCACAGTTGTTTCTCAGATGCTAGGAACAGTGTCTTGCATGTAACCTATGATAGAAATGTCTGTAGGAAATAAATGGGTGGTGTATTAAACACAGTTGTCTGGTAGAAAGACTGGCAAAGGAATACCTGCTAGTAAATTCATATTTAACTTATTGCAACTCTCCTTCATATTTCTCCATTATACCAGGGTTTTGCAAAGTTTATCGTAGCGCTACCCGCAAAAGAGCCGCTGATAGGTTTGGGTTCTCTGCTGTTTCCTTGGCACTAAAAGGAGCCCCACTTCTGCTGACATCACCAAAATACCTCGCTCGGAGTGTCTCCCTGCAGTTACATACACGCCGATCGTGATAAAAACGAACAGGTTGTATTGGTAGCAATAACATAGTAAGGCAATGCAACAGTTTACAGGTTATATGACAGACACCGTGAATCAACACAACAACAATACTGTACAGTCAAATACCCTTTTCTAAAGTATGGTCACCTACGTCCTACAGGACCAAGGGCATAAACAGTTGCCCTCTGACTGGGAGATTACTCCCCAAGTGCTCTCTCGTAGGCCCTCAGTCAGGCGAGTTTAGGTTTAAGCCTGAGAATGTGTTAGACCTCCTACAAACCGGTATTGCTAATGAGATAAACCCTGCATATGAAGCAGTCGGAAAATTGGTTCTATTGCCGGCTCTGTTAGAGCCTCTACGTTGGCGTGCAATGTAAGACGCTGTCCCTTTTAAGATGTGGAATGAACAGAATAGTTCCCTTTTACGAGACAAAGTTGTTGATACAGATCCACCTTTTTAAAGTAAACTGTAGGTGTGGTTCAATGTGAGATATAGAATTATTGGCAAAGATCACTTTTTAAGTAGGTGAATCTGTAGGTGTGGTCCACTTTAGGAGGTATGTTTGGGCCTAAACAGTGAAAACTCCTTCTTCTTTTGATGGCCTGGGCTGAGGTGGAAGCAACCACCTGGAAGAGATTCTTAGTCAGTTCAGCAACATGTGGGCAGTGCTCACAATGGCAGCTAAAATATGGCAGTTTGCAGCAATAAAGGCACTGATATATTAGGCCCTGATGTAGGCCAATGCAGAAGAACGCTAATGAACTTGGAAAACCTGGCTGGCAGCAAACTACCTGTAACTGAGATGTGTGGGAGAGCGACCCTCTCATCCAGTCCTTATACGATAATCAGAGAAGTACCGGGCATCCTCCGATGGAGATACCACTTTAATTGAAGATGTGGCTATGCTGGCAGCAGCCCACGCACTCTTTCTGCTGAGTGTTCTCTTCCAGGCTTCTCTCATGCCTTTTTCGGCTTGACAGTCTTCCCCAGCTACTCTGTAGGCTCCAATCCAGATTAGTGCAGCTCAGCACGAACACTCGTACCTCTTTCCTCTTTGCACAGTCTATCTACAACTTCCCAGTGTCTTTCCAGGGTTTTTTTTTTATATGTTCCCACCCTTTGGTGATTGCTCGTGGGCTCTGTAGTTCAACTTCAGCTTAAAGCGGAGTTCCACCCAAAAGTGGAACTTCCACTCATTTGTTTCCTCCCCCCCTCCAGTGCCACAATTGGCACCTTTCAGGGAGGGGGGGATACCTTTGACAGGTATCTTGTTTTCACTTCCGGGAGCCACAGTCGCGGATATTGACGTCACGGCTCAGCTTCCTCCTGTTGCTGGGCTAGTAGGAGAGAGGAGCGAGCTTCGCGCATGCGCAGTAGGGTTCCCGACATGAAGCCATAAGGCTACACTGCTGGGTTCCCTCACCCGCAGCAGCAGGCGGCAGCACCCGACAGCTAATGGAAACACCAGCTGCGGTGCGGACAACGCTGGACTCCAGGACAGGTAAGTGTCCTATTATTAAAATCCAGCAGCTGCAGTATGTGTAGCTGATGGTTTTTAATTTTTGCAGCGGTGGACGGACCTCCGCTTTAACTGTGAAGAAAGTTCTGCTTTCAGCCTACAATTCCCAGAAGTCTCTGGATACCTGTATTAAGTTATGACAAGTAAAAGTGCTAAATGCTGCCATCTTGTGGATGAATAAAGTTCTGCATTCTCAGTAGCAATGCATAGTATTATAGTAGGAACATAAGCAATACTGAGCTTCCTTGTGGGTGGCACTTAGCAAGGCAGTGATGGGTTTTAGGGAAATGTTTTCACCTATGTCACCAGAAGTGTCTGCTTTATAAACTTCAGTTGCCCTTTATATTCTGATTGAACAATATCTAGTAAGTGCAAGGTCTGGAAATGTTGGACTATGTCTTCTAAAGTGAAGACTTGCACACTTTTGTTGAGTCTGCTGTAGGGATGGCAGAGGCAGCTGGCACACTGTGGTTGGTGACTGGTAGAATCCCAATATAGTCACTAAACAAGGGTCCACCGGGCTCCTATTTTTTGTTTTCCTTCCTAGCTGCAAAACAGGCCATTTCTATGCGATGAAAAGAAGAGAACTTTTTCCTAGTACTATTCTTTCCACGTAAGCAAGTCAGCCTGAGACAGCCAAGAGCGTATGTAAAAATGTAATTTGTAACAACATTGCAAGCAAAGAGCTTTCAAGATAGGCACTACTCATATCAGACTATTTTCAATTTAAACACTTTCCAGTTTACTTCATATTTAGTTAAAGATTTGTAGATAGAGGGAGTAGATGCTTCCTGAATCTAATGAGGAACATTCATTATTTGAGAAGAAAAAAGGTAAAAAGTAAAATGGAGCTATTTTGCCAGATCAGTGAAAATTTACAACCCTGACTATAAGCAATGGCGTCCATCTTTCTCACAACAGGGGAAAGAAAAGTATAGGTGAAGGAATATCTATTAAAAGAGTTGTAAAGGTAGAAGGTTTTTTTATCTAAATGCATTCTAAGCATTAAGATAAAAAACCTTCTGTGGGTAGCAGCCTCCCCAGCACCCCCCAATTACCTACCTGAGCTCCTTCTCTCTCCAGCGATGTCCACGATCCCCTCAGCCATCCAGTACACTCCTCCTGATTGGCTGAGACAGAGCAGTGGCGCCATTGGCTCCCACTGCTGTCAATCATAGTCAGTTAGCCAATCGGGGAGGAGGGGGCGTGGCCAGGTCAGGGCTCCGTATCTGAATAGATACACGGAGCTCTGACTCAGCTTGGGTGCCCCCAGTGGCGAGCTGCTGGCTAAGGGGCACTCGAGGGAGGGGCTAGGAGCAGCAAAGAGGGACCTGAGAAGAGGAGGATCTGGGCTGCAAAAGTGTGGTCAATTTTCTTCTTTAAAGAGTAACTCCACTTTTGTTGAAAAAAAAAGATTCCCCCTGGGTGATCTATGTACATTGCAAGGATTATAACAATAAGCCACATTATAACAATAAGCCACAAGCCTTTGTTGCAGATGTTGTTGTTCTGAAGTAATCCCTGTATGTGCCTCTGTGCTGAGTGGGTCTAATGGGAGTGGTTTCATAATTATCTATCAGCTGTGCACCCGCAGGGCACTAATGAGAAAATCTTCTGGGCCTGTATCCCTTTAGACATGTTCTTATTGGGAGTTTTTCACCAAAAATACATTTTTGTTGCAGGGGATGCCTGAAATCTGACTTGTATCTTAGGCAGAATTCTGGGAAAATTGGTTAGATAATCACACAAGCAGGAAATGATGTTGCTGGGGAGTGGTCAGTATACATTCTGTGTACAGAACTACTCCAGGTAGCCATATTGCATTGCATTGCATTCTCAGAAAATTACAGCGGCTGCAAATTGAAAAGAAAATGTCATTTTTAAATAACATTCAATAACAATATGACTTGTGTCGCAATTGTATACGCCAGGGGTCTCCAACCCCCGGGCCGTGGCCCACTACCGGTCCGCAGCCTGTTTACAGGCGGGCCGCGAAGTCTGCACAATCTGAGGTGCGGCGGGTGAGCAGAGAGATCGCCGCCAACACCGCACTTCTGCCCACACAGCCGGTATACTGTTGGAGGTGAAGCGGGGAGCAGAGAGATGACTCTCTCACCGCCCGTCCCGCATCACCGCTGTTCTCTTTCATGCGGAACCCACCACTCCACTGCACTGCCTCTGTGCTTAGTGACAATTGCATGACAGACAGTAGCATGTGCAATCTGCATCTGGTGGCAAGTGGCAATCTTCATCTGGTGGCAGTCTGCATCTGGTGGCATGTGGCAATCTGCATCTGGTGGCATATCACTGTGGCATGTGGCAATCTTCATCTGGTGGCAGTCTGCCTCTGGTGGCAATCTGCATCTGGTGGCATGTGGCAAGTGACTGTGGCAATCTGCATCTGGTGGCATGTGGCAATCTGCATCTGGTGGCATGTGGCAATCTGCATCTGGTGGCATGTGGCAAGTGACTGTGGCAATGTGCATCTGGTGGCATGTGGCAATCTGCATCTGCTGGCATGTGACTGCGGCATGTGGCAATCTTCATCTGGTGGCAGTCTGCATCTGGTGGCATGTGGCAATCTGCATCTGGTGGCATGTGACTGTGGCATATGGCAATCTTCATCTGGTGGCATTCTGCATCTGGTGGCATGTGGCAATCTGCATTTGGTGGCATGTGACTGTGACAATCTGCATCTGTTGGCATGTGACTGTGGCAATCTGCATCTGGTGGCATGTGGCAATCTGCATCTGGCGGCATGTGGCAAGTGACTGTGGCAATCTGCATCTGGTGGCAATCTGCATCTAGTGGCATGTGACTGTGGCAATCTGCATCGGGTGGCATGTGGCTGTGGCAATCTGCATCTGGTGGCAGGCAATGTGGAAAGTGGCATGTGGCAATCTGGTGATAGGCTAGGCACAGTGGCAAGCTGCATCTGGTGGCAGATTCAGCATTATGGTGAGTTGAACTATTTAATTTTATATTACAATATAATAATAAAAATAATGCGCTTCAATCATCCTGACATCATATTAACCATGGTGTTGTGATGATTGAAGTGCAAACACCAGCCTTTTTCTGACAAATCGGGCGCAAAAAAAACGTATCATTACACAGACCGCCTCCCCCCCGGGCCTTGGCACAATTTTCATCCACAATGCCGGTCCCTGGTGCCAAAAAGGTTGGGGCCCACTGGTATACACTATATTATTTTTTCTTTATTTGCTATTTCTTCCCCCCCCCACGAAAGTGGAGTTACCTTTTTAACAGCACTTCCCTTTTTTGAGTTTGCAGCTGTAAAAATGCTGTCCTGTAAGCTTGTCCCCGGAGCCTTTTCCAGCATGCTGTGCCTCTGTGCAATTCATGGTTACTTGTTTTCATCAGTTCCTCTTTGGTTGCTTGATCACGACTGTAACTTCCAAACTAGCTTGCTTGTGCTCAGAATGTGGTCTTTGATATATACTGGAGTCAGGCTTGCTATTCTCCCTCCATGAAACCATTCAAATATCTTTAGAAGAAAACAAAAATAGGGAAGTTTTGTAGTATCTACTATCATAGTAGTATAGTAGAGCATACTTTAGTTTGCTTCAAAAGAAACCTTGCTAGATAACACTGCTTCTTGCTTCCAGAAATGCTGTCCCTGTGACAATTTGAAACGTAATTGAAGGTTGTGTAAGTGTTCACCATGCATCATTAAAGCCTGTCTGAAAAATTAAATTGGCCAAAAAACTGTGCTTGCAAAAGAAGAAAAAATATACAAAAAAAAGTGACACTTCCAGACTTTCAATCTCCTGGTCTCCAGCTGGGCTTAGTGGTTCCTCCTGCCGACCGCTGTGTCCTGTAGTGACATAAAGGTCTGCGTGAGCAACCACTGAGTTGACCATTTTCATTTTTGTTCTGTATTCCACTTAAGTGAAATTCATCATTAGTTATATAGTTTGGGTAGTGTTTTATAATATTAACCATTTGCTGCCAGAGTATTTTCTGCATTTTTATGTACACATGTCAATGTTCATGTTGTAAGTGCTATCTGCTGGTCATCTCTTTCCACAACTTCCTGCATTGTGTTATGGCTTCTCGTCTGGCCATTCTTTTGGTTGACTTTTGATTCCTAAGAACTACATATCCTATGGTACCTTGCTGCCTGCAAGCTGTGACTTCTGTAATGACTCCACCTTCGGAAACTCCTCCCAGCACCTATGTATTCAACTGCCTCCCATCCAGTGACGTACCAGTACGTTGCTGGATTGGAAGGGTGATATCTCGGTCATCGCTGCAGCTACAGTGATGGCCAAGATATTAATTTTAGCACCAGCAATTCCCTTCGCTGTAAAAGCCATTATAGTGGCTAAGCCCTTGAATTACTATTAGAGGGGGCAGAAGGAGGTCCAACCTCCCTCCCACCACCACTGCCTTTACCAGGCTCTCCTGTCTGCTTGGAGAGCCCGGTAAGGATGCCACCAGCGGCATCCATTTTCTGGGACACAATGAGATGAACTGATGTTGTTCAACCCACTGTGTGACGTCAGAAACCTGAAGTGGCGAGGATTTCACTTCTCGTTTTGGTCTCATGTTACCGGCTTGAACAAGCATCTGATCAAACCTTGGTTTAATCAGATGTTTTGGAGGCCAGAGGAGAGATATGGGGTCTAATAGACCCCAGATCTCCCCATAAAGAGGACCTGTCATGGCCCATGCTATTATACGGGGTGTTGTTCATCATTTGTGATGGCAATAAAAGAGATAAAGAAAATTTAAGATATTTTATTTTATTTAATTTAAAGAAAAAATGTAAAGTGCTCCCATCCCCCGTGCTTCCAATGCAATACTCCCAATGCACACGGTCCAGCACAAATGGGTGTATGTTAGATTGGGTGCTGAAATGACCAACGGCTGGAACCGACTGCAATCATGAGAAGGAAGTGTCACCAGCACACCAGGATCTCCAAAATTGGGTCCAAAACTTTAATCACATAGTATCAAAAAAATAAATAGAAGCGATGTTTCGGAGCCACGCAGGACCCCTTCATCAGGCGTGTAGTCACATGCCTGATGAAGGGGTCCTGCGTGGCTCTGAAACGTTGCTTCTACTTATTTTTTTGATACTATGTGATTAAAGTTTGGGACCCAATTTTGGAGATCCTGGTGTGCTGGTGACACTTCCTTCTCATCCCCCTGTGCTCACGCGCAAAAGCAAACGTACACATTGGTCTCTTGCACATACGTAAACGGTGATTGCACCACGCATTGGGTATCATCACAAACGTCAGAGCGAGGGAAATAATTTTAGCGACAGACCTCCTCTAAACGGGTAACTTTAAAGGCCTTTACTGCATCGCCTATGGAGATTTTTAGGTACCGTATTTTGGTATCTATTTACTCAGCGTAACCTCGTGTTTATCATTTACCAAAAAATTGGGTATTACAGTGCATTCGGAAAGTATTCATATCGCTTCACTTTTTCCACATTTTGTTATGTTACAGCCTTATTCCAAAATAGATTCAATTCATTATTTTCCTCAGAATTCTACAAACAATACCCCATAATGAAAATGTGAAATAAGTTTTTTTAAATATTTGCAAATGTATTAAAAATTTTAAAAAATCACATGTACACAAGTATTCACCGCCTTTTCTACGACACTCACAATTGAGCTCAGGTGCATCCTGTTTCCACTGATCATCCTTGAGATGTTTCTACAACTTTACTGGAGTCCACCTGTGGTAAATTCAGTTGATTGGAAAGGCACACACCTGTCTATAAAAGGTCCCACAGTTAACAGTTAACAGTGCATGTCAGAGCACAAACCAAGCCATGAAGTCCAATGAATTGTCTGTAGACCTCTGAGACAGGATTGTATCGAGGCACAGATCTGGGGAAAGGTACAGAAACATTTCTGCTGCGTTGAAGGTCCCAATGAGCACAGTGGCCTCCATCATCCATAAATGGAAGAAGTTTTGAACCACCAGGACTTTTCCTAGAGCAGGCCGCCCGGCCAAACTGAGTGAGAAAGGGGAGAAAGGCCTTAGTCAGGGAGGGGACCAAGTACCCGATGGTCACTCTGACAGAGGTCCAGCATTTCTCTGTGGAGAAAGGAGAACCTTCCAGAAGCACAGGCATCTCTGCAGCACTCCACCAATCAGGCCTGTATGGTAGAGTGGCCAGACGGAAGCCACTCCTCAGTAAAAGGCACATGACAGCCCGTCTGGAGTTTGCCAAAAGGCACCTGAACAAAATTCTCTGGTCTGATGAAACAAAGATTGAACTCTTTGGCCCGAATGGAAAGCATAATTTCTGGAGTAAACCAGGCACCGCTCATCACCTGGCCAATACCATCCTTACAGTGAAGCATGGTGGTGGTAGCATCATGCTGCAGGATATTTTTCAATGGCAGGAACTGGGAGACGAGTCAGGATCGAGGGTAAGATGACTGCAGCAAAGTGCAGAGACATCCTTGATGAAAACCTGCTCCAGAGCACTTTGGACCTCAGGCTGGAGTGAAGGTTTATCTTCCAACAGGACAACGACCCTAAGTACACAGCCAAGATAACAAAGGAATGGCTACGGGACAACTCTGTGAATGTCCTTGAGTGGCCCAGCCAGAGCTCAGACTTGAACCCGATTGAACATCTCTGGAGAGATCTGAAAATAGCTGTGCACTGACACTCCCCATCCAACCTGCTGGAGCTTAAGAGGTCTTGCAAAGAAGAATGGGAGACACTGCCCAAAAATAGGTGTGCCAAGCTTGTAGCATCATACTCAAAAAAGACTTGAGGCTCTAATTGGGGTATTGAGCAAAGGCTGTTAATACTTCTGTACATGTGATTTTTTTTCATTTTTTATTTTTTATTTATTTGCCTTATTCCAAAACAAATCATGAAACTAAAACGGTATATCTGAAATAAGCTAGATGTCAGAAAGTAAAATTTAAAATACATTTTTACTCAAAGTTAAAGAATCATTAACTACTTGCCGACCGCTGCACGCCGATATATGTCGGCACAATGGCAGCGGTGGGCAAATGGGCGTACCTGTATGTCCCCTTTAATTGGCGGGGCTAGTGGGCACGCGCAGCATGACTGTGCCCACGTGTCCCACGGACTCTATGTCTGCCGGTGTCCCGCGTTTGTGTCACGGAGCCGCAGAACGGGGAGATGCCTATGTAAACAAGGCATCTCCCCGTTCTGCCTAGTGACAGGACAGGGATCTACTGCTCCCTGTCATCGGGAGCAGTGATCGCTGTCATGTCAGTGGTAGCCAATCCCCCCCACAGTTAAAACCACTCCCTAGCACACACTTAACCCCTTGATCGCCCCCTAGTGTTTAACCCCTTCCCTGCCAGTGTCATTTACACGGTAATCAGTGCATTTTTATAGCACTGATCGCTGCATAAATGACGATGGTCCCAAAATAGTGTCAAAAGTGTCTGATGTGTCCGCTATAATGTCGCAGTCATGATAAAAATCGCAGATCTCTGCCATTACTAATAAAAAAAAAAATAATAAAAATGCCATAAATCTATCCCCTATTTTGTAGATGCTACAACTTTTGCGCAAACCAATCAATATACACCTATTGTGATTTTTTTTTTTTTTACCAAAAATATGTAGAAGAATACATATCGGCCTAAACTGAGGAAAAAAAAAAATTTTTTTATATATTTTTTTGGGGGGATATTTATTATAGCACAAAGTAAAAAATATTGCTTTATTTTCAAAATTGTCGCTCTTTTTTTGTTTATAGCGCAAAGAATAAAAACCGCAGAGGTGATCAAATACCACCAAAAGAAAGCTCTATTTGTGGGGAAAAAGGGACATCAATTTTGTTTCGGTGTAATGTCGCACGGCCGCGCAATTGTCAGTTAAAGCGACGCAGTGCCGAATCGCAAAAAGTGCTCTGGTCAGGAAGGGGGTAAAAATCTTCCGGGGCTGAAGTGGTTAAAAACAACAATGACAGTAGGGAGCAGGTTATAAATATAATATATTACACTGCATTGTGCAAAAGCCGATAGTGGTTGTAATCTCAAAAGTTACAGATGTATTTTTCACATTATTTATACATACAAACGTTTTAGGTAGGGTTAAAGTGTTAAAGCACATTCAGCAGCTGAGTATGCAGCGTCTTTTTATTTTTTTTATTTCCAATTCTTGCCTATGTTACTGTTTAAGCTGCTGCTCCAGGTTTCCTGTTCAAAGGTGGATCCTTTCTCTTGCAGCGTCCTATGGAGCAGCCCTTTCACAGCCCCAGAGCTTAGGATGGCAAGTCACCCCCATGCTTCTTTCTCCTCCCCCATATCCTCCCTTGTCCAAGCTATCAGGCTGGCTGCAAACTACACTGCCCACTGTTGCTGTGTAAACTGGAAGTTAAGTAAAGCGGTACTGATTGAGCAGAAGTCATCAGCATTGAAAGGTGTAAACTTCCGTGGTAGGATGTTAACTTTATAGTGATTGTGTGTTAACCTAAAAATCACTGAGGGTTTAATACTACTTTAACCGGTTCCTGCCTAGCCTATAGCATAGCTCCCATATGTCTCTGATTTGGAGGGATTGTCCCTGATTTGGAGCAATGTCCCTCTGTCCCTCTTTCCTCCTCATTTGACCCTCATTTTGGTCTGATCTATATACTTGTATATAAAATGCACTTTTTATCTATCAAAAAGTGTTTTCAAGCACTAAACCTTTCATCTGATTTCTAAATTGCTGCATTTGTAAATTCCAAAAGCCAATATAAAAGAATAGTAGTGGTAAAAAAAAGCACTTGTCGGTTTAACCAATCTTGTTTTTTGTCCAATTCTCCTTTAAGGGGGGGGGGGGCGTGGCAAGGGGTGTGTCCTATGCCTGCATACTTTTGCTGATAGGTGTCCCTCATTCCCGTCTCAAAAAGTTGGGAGGTATGCCTATAGCAAGATGACGCCGGCGGGAACCTCTCGTCCTTCCAGATCGCGCAGCGGCACCATCTTTCATCAGCTGCGTCCACTGGGCACAGCTGAGGACTGATCACTGTACCGGCTCGCTGCCGGTACCATTTGACCGCTGTAACCAATCACAGCAGGTCACATGACAGTTGTAAAGAATAGATAAAAGCTGCAACATGTTCCATAAAGCGCTTGGATCCAGGTGTATATTGCAGTTCAATTGGATGTAGGAAAACCTGACAGTCTCTCAGATTCCACAAATTGATCACAATCTCTCATATTCCATGAATGAATGAATAGTTCATTAAAACATCATTGTGATAGAAACTTACATAAAATCTGCCAACCCAGTCTGTATCCACGAATGCCAATGGCTATGTAGACATGCCTGTCCTCCGATGGAAAGGTCCTGGATGGGTCTCCGTGCCTACCACATGTCACTGTCGATGATGGTGGCTCTATTGGTTACGGTATGCCGTGCAGGAGACAAATACAGTCCGCCAGGGGCTGGGACAGATTGATTGATCAATTTTCAGATATATACCAGTATACAGTTTGTATACTCTATTAGGCCCCATTCACACCTGAGCGTTTTTGTAGCTTGAAGCCTGAAGCTCCAAAACGCTGGAGGGGAAAAAAAATCAATTATTCTCTATGGAGATGGTTCACATCTCCACTCGAAAACGCCTGAAGCCAAAAGCTCCAAAACGCCTCAAACTCAAACAAGTTCTGGAACTTTTTTTTTTTTTTAGGCAGATATGAGTGTTTTTGTGTTTTATACATTAGTGACCTTTTGACCTGTACAAAATTGCGGCAAAAATGTGTCAAAATCGCGGTTAAAAAAAAGTGCGTCAAAAATTGTGTGATTTTCTGCCTGAAAACGCTACGCCCAGGTGTGAATGGGGCCTAACTTTTCTACAGGATAAATAATAATATACATGGATTTGGGTTATTTTCACCAAAGAAATGTAACAGAATACATAATATTTGGCCTAAATTCATGAAGAAAGGTTTTTTATTTGCAAAATTGTATAAACGAAACAAAGAAAAACATGTTTTTTTTTTCAAAACTTTCGGGTTTTTTAATTTATTTAGCAAAACAGAAAAACCCTAGTGGTGATTAAATACTACCAAATGAAGGCTCTATTTGTGTGAACAAAATGATAAAAATTTACTTTGGGTACAGTGTTGTATGACCGCGCAATTGTCATTCAAAGTGCGACAGCGCTGAAAGCTGAAAATTAGCCTGGGCAGGAAGGGGGTGAAAGTGCCCGGTATTAAAGTGGTTAAACAAATCCATTAGGGCATGTAGCTCTCTGAAAAGTAGAGATGCAAAACCAATTGCCAGAATCAGAAAGTCTTACCACCCTGATATACAGTACATCTGGAAAGTATTCACCGCGCTTCACTTTTTCCACATTTTGTTATGTTACAGCCTTAGGCCTTATGCCCATGGGCCTTTTTACAGCCGCTTTTAGGAGCATTTTTTAATGCTTAAAAACGCCTCTCCATGTTATTCTATGGCCTCATTCCCACACAGATGTTTTTGAGCTGTAAGTGGCATAGGCATTTTTTAGCTGCAAAAGAAAACCAGGATGAGCTCGTTCTGAGGCTCCACGCTAGAGCTGTTTTTGGGGGGGACCCCACGCCCCTGCGACGTCACCAAACAGTGCATGATGGGGCGGTGACTTCACAAGGGATGGGGCCTCTGGATGACGTCAGTGGTTTGCCCTGCTCCATGCCAATATAAGTCATTGCACACGGCGGACCCAGCATTACACCATGAGATCACGTTGAGTCAACATCGGAAGAAGAACAGAGGGAGAAGACCCAGCAAAAGAGCGAGAAGACAGCAGAGAGAGAAGACAGCGCAGAGAGGAGAAGAACTGCAGAGGTAGAAGGACCAGCAGAGGGAGAAGACGTTGCCAGAAGAGGGGAGAAAACATTGGAAGAGATGCCGGAGCTGCCTTAATAAAATACTTTAAAAACCTGTGTACTGTGTTTGTTTATTTTTGACACTTTTTTTAGATGAATGGGTAGGGGTATAATGTACCCTATACTCATTCACATAGGGTGGGGGGCCGGAATCTGGGGGCCCCCTTGTTAAACGGGGCTTCCAGATTCCGATAAGCCCCACCCGCAGACCCTGACAACCAACAGCCAGGGTTGTCGGGAAGAGGCCCTTGTCCTTATCAACATGGGGACAAGGTGCTTTAGGGTAGGGGCACTCGCCCCGCCCTTTCCTGACCTGCCGGGCTGCGTGCTTGGATAAGGGTCTGGTATCGATTTTGGGGGGAACTCCCTTAAAATCTATACCAGAAGGGTCTGGTATCGTCCTGGGGGGGGGGGAACACCAATTTTTTTACATTTTGGTGAGGGTTCCTTTTCAAGATCCTCAGCACACAAGTCGCACCGCTAGTCAGATCATCATGATCCGACTTCAGGTGCGACTTCTATTCAAATCAGTGGGATCCCATAGGGAACCATTGATTTTGAATGGAGGCAGAGAAACGTGGCTGAAAACTAGCGTGGCTAAACGTGCATTGACGCCAATGCAAACCGCATTTTCAACGCTGCTTTTCTCCTGGTGTCGGTACTAGCTTTACAGCTTGCTTTTTAAAACGCCCATAGGCATGAGGCCTTATTCCAAAATGAATTAAATTCATTATTTTCCTCAATTCTACAGACAATATCCCATAATGACAACGTGAAAGAAGTTTGTTTGAAATCTTTGCAAATGTATTAAAAATGAAAAAAATCTCATGTACATAAGTATTTACAGCCTTTGCTCAATACTTTGTTGAAGCACCTTTGGCACCAATTACAGCCTCAAGTCTTTTTGAGTATGATGCTACAAGCTTGGCACACCTATTTTTGGGCAGTGTCTCCCATTCTTCTTTGCAGGACCTCTCAAGCTCCATCAGGTTGGATGGCGAGCATCGGTGCACAGCCATTTTCAGATCTCTCCAGAGATGTTCAATTGGGTTCAAGTCTGGGCTCTGGCTGGGCCACTCACAGAGGACATTCACAGAGTTGTCCCGTAGCCACTCCTTTGTTATCTTGGCTGTGTGCTTAGGGTCGTTGTCCTGTTGGAAAATGAACCTTCGCCCCAGTCTGAGGTCCAGAGCACTATTTTATTTTGGTTTGTTATTCTTGGAGTATATGTCATGTCTTTGCATATAAAAATCTGGAAATCAAGTGAAACAATAGATATAAAGAAGTAATGATTTGTTATTTTAAACCTAATATTATCTGTTAGCTTCGGCCCCATTCACACCTCAGCGTTTTGGAGCTTGAAGCCTGAAGCTCCAAAATGCTGGAGGGGAAAAAAAAATCTGTTATTCTCTATGGAGATGGTTCACATCTTCACTCCAAAACGCCTGAAGATCAAACAAGTTCTGGAGCTTTTTTTGTCGCTAGAATTGGGTAGATGTGGGCATTTTTGGCGTGTTTGTATTCCCAAAGAAATGAATGGAAATGCTCCATTCACACGTTTTTGCACGATTTTCTGCTCAAATGAAAAAAAAAAAAGTTAAAAATAAAATTTGTAATAATATATGAATAAATAAATGTAAAATAACAAAAAAACATCATAAATAAGTAAAATAAATGAATAATATGTAATGTGACAGTAGGAGATGCTGTCAAGGTAAAATTGATAGTTTTGGGGACACAGGTTACTGTATGCACATTTGCTTGGTGCAAGGCTACAGAGTATAAATGTGGACTGGAGCAAACTGCTTTCACAGCTTTCTCCAGGTTTTGGTATTAGGTCATGGGGCTCTGTAGTTTGGAGATTCCATAGTGTCTTGGGTGGGACGGGATCTCCAATCCTGTGTCCAGACTTTGTAGATTAGCAGGGTGTGTGCTCAGGTGAGCACAGCACTTCTAATGAGGGTATGGGAAGACCTCATGGCTCCCAGTTGGAGACTGCTCCACACCTAGAGTGACAGGAGGTCTCCAGGAGTCAGAGGGGCTGCAGGAGGTAACCAGAACATGTGTGACTGCAAGAGGCAGTGCAACGGCCTGAGGACCAAGGCCAGAGCGGAGCTGTGGGTGCTAAAGTGAAGCCATCCACACTGAGGAATCCTGTGGTCTGTGTGACCAGGATAAAAGGCAGAGGTACTGCTAAAGAGAGCCAGGTGGGCTAGCATTTTCTGCTGTTTATTTGCTGGAGAAGAGCCCCTGCATGGGAAACCTTTATGTTATGGACTTTTATTTGCATTCTTAATAAAAATGGGCTACCATGCCCTTAAATATAGTTCCTGACTGGCTTGAATCACTGATAAATGCATCTGCCACGAGAGCTAATGGTCCCCGATATAACAGTAATTATACATTCATAAATATTAATAATAAGTGAAAGTGAATACCACCACCAACCTGCGCAAATGGCAAAGGGATCATAAATTACAAACCAAATGTAAATTAAAAGCAATAGGAGCAACTTGTAAATAGAAATAAATGTGAAGGAATTATTTAAAAATTAATTAATTGGAACCGCGCTCTCTGTAAAAGTGTTAAAGGTGCAAGTGTAAAGGGAATGCAAGTGCTCAAAATACATAGACAAGTGTCAGCAAACACAACAAAATATAAAATATATATACCGTCCACAAAATATCTATTAATATGTCCAAATACCGTATCAAACAAAACACAAAATTGTGCATATAAAGTGTCCAAATAAAAATATCAAAAATCAAAATACACAAGATTGTGCTTGTGAATACTCGGCAAACAGCAAAGGAGTAGATCTTCCATTACCAGTCACACATCCTACTCACCAGAATCCGACGACACCCATTACAGGTACTCATAAGCGCTTTCGGAAGATGCCAATGAAGATTCTCATGACCACGGCTTCAATCTGAATAGTTATGTAGTCAGGATCTCAGTAAACTTTTACAGAGAGCGCGGTTCCAATTAATACATTTTTAATTAATTCCTTCACATTCATAAATATTAACCTTAAAAAATATTACATATATTATTATCAATAATAATAATAAAATAACACCCAAACTCGAACAAAAAATACAATAATAATAATAATAATATTTTTTTGTTGTTAGGGTGTTTAGTTATTTATTATTTTATTTTTTAAGGGGTAGGGGTTAAAGTTAAGGGTTAATTAGGTCTTTATTGTTACTTAGTATTAATTTATTAAATGTATTTATTTTTTATTTATGATTTTTATTTATTTGTGTACTTATTTTACATTTTTTATTCATTTATTATTATTCGTATAATAATAATAACTAAAGTAAAATAAAAAATAACCCTAACCCCAAATCCGAATCCTAACCCTAACCTAAACTCGAACCCCTTACCCTAATGAAAAAAGATTATAATAAATAAATAATAATAAACGGAGAAATAAAAGCTAATGGAAAAGCTAAAAAAGCTGAAATTCGTGGCAACAAATGATGCAACAGATAATAGTTTTCTCTATTGGCTAATAAAAAAAGCCAAAGCCCAAAAACGCTGCATACAAACGCGCAAAAACACGCCAAAAAGGCCTGAAAAAACACAGGAAAAGCGCTCAAAGACACTACACTCAGGTGTAAATGCAGCCTTCAGACAGTTAAGAGGGTGACTTGCAAATGGACTGTAAAGACTGACAAATATACGGTCATACATTTTAACGCACTGAAGCATATGCTGCCTTAATGCTGCGATCTGAATTACTGCACACTTACTGCATATGCACTTCTGCCATCCACTAGATGGTGATAAATCCATTTGAAAGCACACAGACACCATCATAAGTAAATGAAGCAGACAGGTCTGTAATTACATTGCGGTAAAGAATACACTGAAGTAGCATTAATGCCTTCACTCAGCACTGGCATATTATGAGAGATAAGGGCAGATTCAAACATAACGCTAAAAACAACACAAGAAATGCCGCAGTAATAGATTCACATTGGCCCGATACTGGAACAAAATCATTATTTTTCTGTCAACTAAAATATGAACAAGTGTCATGCATTTCAAGGCAACCACAAACTGGAGCAATATAATACACGTGAGAGATCAGAACAAAACATTTAATTATAGTCGGTATATAAAGGTACTTTGGCAATTTTCGTGCCGCGGTGCTGTTACAAGCCTCTGTTGAGCTCCTATACTGGGCTTTCTGACATCATCAGAATATTGACTGGCAGCCACTTTACATGAACCCATCTCAGTGCCCCTCAATTGTCCCTGCTGAGGCTCCAACCCATTATAGAAAGTAGCGTCATTTGACCAGAAAGGCTTTCTGCAAAATAGCATGCCTGCACCAGACATTGCATGACCCTGAGGTTGGATGATGGCAACCTCAGGAATGAGACGGGAATCTAAGACGAATGGCGGATTCTGTTTTTAGTGATTTACACCGGGCAAAATGGCTCTCTAGGAGATGTACGGTCATCACAGACATAGCTATGACAAGCCGAAGCTTAGCTTTTCAACTAAGTTTACAATGTCACCTATTAAAATTCTAGATTTGTTGCTATGGAGAAATCAACTACAAGCACAGGACACTGAAGTGCAGACTGACTCACATACTAGTTAAATTTCCATATTCATGCAAGTATCTCTATATAATGGAAGATTATTATTTACCAATTGCTTCCAATATGAGAGCGTAGGGGGTAGCAATTTAATAATCTTAAAGTGGATGTAAACCCGAAAAAAAAAAAAAAATTAAGGCTTGCACCTTGTACAGTATAGGATTTCATGTCATCTATGCCCAGTCTTGCCACAAAGAGTTAACCCAGCTCTGAGCAATTCTCTTATATTTTTTCAGTGAGAAAAAAACTGACACACAGAGAAATAGGAATCAGTTCTTCCACTTTGCTATGAGTGACAGGTGATTTACATATCTCATGCCCGAGCCTGAGAGACATTCTGTGTACTTTATATGCCCTCCTCCTTTCTTCTCCAGCTCTCCCAGGATTGGCTGCTCCACACCTCAGCATGATTGGGCATGCTGAAGTCATGTGGTTACTTTCCTGTCTTTTCACTGGATGTTAGAAATCATAGCAGAAGGTCAGTGTAAGAAATACACAGGAGAAAATGCATATTGACAAGGGGAGTGTAGAGGTGGGCGGGGAGTCTACTGACATCACGACTCCACCCACCGAGCTCCACACAACAGACCCGCCCACAGAATATGCAGTTTTTCGGGTCTCATAACAGACAGAGGGGAGACATTTGACAGGTAAAGATACATGCAGGAGGCATGTATATCCTTATAGATAACCCCTATGGCAGTAGTTTAGAAAGGATAAGAGTGGGTTTACATCCACTTTAATTTGACTTGGTTTGGGCCTCTTCCAGTCCCTGTGCAGCACAGTTCAGAGGAGGAGGGAGAAGCAATACAATAGGCTAATTAGGTGCATTGCAGTGCAAAGAGGATACTGATAGGAAGACATAGCAAAGTGACAGAGAGATGAGCTTATCATTGGGCTGCCTCTTGTTTCACTTTCCAATCACAGGGTAGAAGTGGAGGCCTGTAAGTGAAAGCGAAACTGCAGAAGAGACATATCGGGCCCTCTCCCCTGCCAGGCAGGAGTGTGCTGTGTGGCAAAGCTGTTTAAATCTCAGGACATCAATACAAATGCAGTTTAACCACTTGCCACCCAAGCCAATTCTGCCATTTCTCTCCTACATGTAAAAATCATATTTTTTTTTTTTGCTAGAAAATTACTTGGAACCCCCAAACATTATATATGTGTATATATTTTAGCAGAGACCCTAGGGAATAAA
Organism: Aquarana catesbeiana; assembly: GCF_042186555.1. Classification (NCBI taxonomy): domain Eukaryota; kingdom Metazoa; phylum Chordata; class Amphibia; order Anura; family Ranidae; genus Aquarana; species Aquarana catesbeiana. Next base: position 40,640,182 of record NC_133335.1, on the reverse strand, counting down.
ATGGCAGTTGTTGCAATTTTTTATGTCACATGGAATTTGTGCACACAATTTTTTGGGAAAAATTACACTTTACTGAATTTTAATGCAAGAAAACACAATAGATATCCCAGTTTTTTGGTAAAATATAAAAGATGATGTTACACTGAGTAAAAAGATACCAAACATGTCACACTTTAAAATTGCGCACACTTATGCAATGATGCCAAACTAGAGTACTTAAAAATCTTAAAAATTTAAAAATGTTTACAATTTGAAAGGAAAATGTTTGGCACTTTAAATGAAGCACGTGACACATAGCTGGTAAAGTGTTCAAATAGATGATGGCACATTAATTCTTTCATATACATACAGGTATCATGATGGCATATTATCATTAAAATTTATATATACATGCACAGATGCCATGAATAACACATTGCAGTATAAAGTATAATTGTTGTGGGCTGGCTTCTAATCCATATCATAAAATATTCATCAACTGCTTCAGATTCGCGCTATAGCCGAATGACGGCTACAGCGCGGGGCTACTTTGCCGGGAGTATGTCTATTGACGTCCTCCCATGCCTGAGCGGCCTGCGCGCCCCCTGCAGGGTGTGCGCGGCGCACTCTGTGATCAGCGAGTCTATAAGACTCGGCTGATCACAAATCTGAGTAAGGGGTCGATCCCGACCCCCTTACCACGTGATCAGCTGTCAGCCAATGACAGCTGATCATGCGATGTAAACAGAGCCGGTAATTGGGTATTTTTTCTCCTCGCTCTGACAGCCGCCAGCTCATCTGTGCCCACCTGTGCCACCTGCCAGTGCCACCTAGCAGTACACAATAGTATTGCCTACCAGTGCCCACCAGCGCCACCTACCAGTGCCCACAGGGCCACCTATTAGTGCCTCATCAACAGTGCTGCCCATCAGTGTCACCTACCAGTGCCCATCAGTGTCACCTATCAGTGCCAATCAGTGCCATCTATCAGTGGTACTTATCAGTAACACCTGCCAGTGCCACCCATCAGGGACCATCAGTGCCATCTTATCAGTGGTCATAGTGCCGCCTTATCTGTGCCCATCAGTACTGCCTTATCTGTCCCCATCAGTGCCGCCTTATCTGTTCCTGTCAGTGCTGCCTTAAATGAGCCTATCAGTGCAGCCTACCAGTGCCCACTAGTGCCGCCTCATCAGCGCATATCAATGAAGGAGAAAAATTACCTGTTTGCAAAATTTTATAACAAATTATGAAACATGATTTTTTTTTTTCAAAATTTTCCTTTTTTTGTGTGGTTAGCAAAAAATAAAAACCTCAGCTGTGATTAAATACCACCAAAAAAAAGCTCTATTTGTGTGAAAAAAATTACACAAATTTCATTTGGGTACAGTGTTGTATGACCGCACAATTGTCATTCAAAGTGCGACAGCGCTGAAATTTGAAAATTGGTCTGGGCGGGAGGGGGGTTTAAGTGCCCAGTAAGCAAGTGGTTAAAATCATTAATGATTGCAGAAAGTTCATAATAATCTAAGCTGTAAACGCATGGTTGTAATGCATCTAAAAAAAGATGTTTTGTGGAATTCACTTCACTTCTTCAGGAGCGGATGCAAGGTGGGTATCTGCAAAAAACATATAGATACCGATGTAGTTTAAGCCCCCAGTCACACCGGTTACGACATGCGGTTTACAAATCATACCTGAAGTAGCATCTAATGTGTTTCTATGGCAGTGTCTTAATGAGTACGATATCAAGTAGTGCGATTTGAGAAGTAGTTCATGTATTACTTTTTCAGGACTTCTGCGTGATTTCACTGCTATAGATTATAACGTAAATCGTGCTGCAGATCGTACCTGTGTCTATATCAGCACTACTCACTGAAGTAGCACTGAAGTCTTTTCAAATCGTTACAAATCTCACAGAAGAAGTGCTGAATTAGTGTTGAAGTTGGGCTTTAAATTGCACCACTTTAAATCGTACCTGGTGTGACCACAGGCTGATAGGTAACTCGAAAAAGAAAAAAGGAGGAAGAAAAATGTGTGTATGTGTGTGTGTGTGTGTGTGTGTGTGTATGTGTGTGTATGTATATATATATATATATATATATATATATATATATATATATATATATATATATATATATATATATATATATATATATATATATATAATATATATAAAATGTATGTATTTGATAGATATATATATTAGAGCTGCATGATTCTGGCTAAAATGAGAATCACGATTTTTTTGCTTAGAATAAAGATCACGATTCTCTCACATCTTCTTTCACATTATGCAAAAAACATTGGGCTAACTTTACTGTTTAGTTTTTTTTAATACATTAAAGTGTATTTTTTCGAAAAAAATGCTGCACAAATACGGTGTAACATAAAATATTGCAACAACAGCCATTTTATTCTCTAGGGTCTCTGCTAAAAAAATATATATATATATCCTGTTTGGGTGTTCCAAGTAATTTTCTAGCAGCAAATAATGATTTTTACTTGTAAGCAACAAATGTCGGAAAAGGTTTGATCTTTGAATGGTTACACTTCCCTCATTTACATGCCAGAGTCCTTTCCTTTTAATAAAAGAACGAAAAGATAAGTATCTGTATGTGTGTGTGTGTGTGTGTGTGTGTGTGTGTGTGTGTGTACTTGAAATTATCAGAGTGCCTCATGCACACTCAACGCGTCTCGAAAATAACTTTATAATCTTCTTCAGGGGTGTGTATAGAAGCAAGAAGCAAGATTCTATAATAAAAAGATAACCGTCACGAAATTGCTAAGAATACAATAGGTTGCATATTTGTCAATAAGCTTCTTTTTTTATAACTGTATGGGGGAGGGGCTGCCTGGGACAACACACAGATTCGTCCTCCTGCATAGCAGAAAGACAGGATCTGTGTGTCACCCCCTGACAGAACGGAGATCTGCCGTATTTACATTGGCAGATCCCCGTTCTGTCTCTGCGGGGAATGATCGCGCTGGCCAATCGGCCCGTGCCCACAGATCGCCGTGTATGAGCCCAATGTACACCGACGGTGATTCACGCAGCTGAGCCAACCTGCCACAGCAGATCTGCGGCGGCTGGTCAGCAAGCTTTTAAAACGAGACCCATGACCTACTATAGTCATATGACTCCATCGCTGAATCTGAAATTTAAAAGGAAAAGATTTGGGACTTTAAATGAATGTGACACATAGCTGGCAAAGTGTTCAAGTGCAATACAAATGCAGTTTAACCACTTGCCACCCAAGCCAATTCTGACCTGTCTGGTGTTTTCCTTGGCCTTCATGATGCCGTTTGTTCACTAAGATTCTCAAACAAACCTCTGAGGGCTTCACAGAACAGCTGTATTTATATTGAGATTAAATTACACACAGGTGGACTCTATTTACTAATTAGGTGACTTCTGAAGGCAATTGGTTCCACTAGATTTTAGTTAGGGGTATTAGAGTAAAGGGGGCTGAATACAAATGCACGCCACACTTTTCACATATTTATTTGTAAAACATTTGGAAAACCATTTATCATTTTCCTTTCACTCCTGCCACTTTGTGTTGGTCTATCACATAAAATCCATTTACGTTTATGGTTGTAACATGACAAAATGTGGAAAATTTCAAGGGCTATGAATACTTTTTCAAGGCACTGTACTGTATGCACGTCATTTGTGCGCTTAGCAGTTTAGGAGTTCAGCCTATAATTCAGACCATAAGACTTTATACATGATCAATAGTAACTAACCGTTCAAAAATGTTCAGAGGCACTTTGCTGCTGATCCACTGCCAATGCGTAGGTTTATCTTGCACAATACAATTTTGGGGAAACACGCAAAAATAAATATGCAATTGTGAGATACATTAACGACCTCAATACCGGGCACTTTCACCCCCTTCCTTCCGAAACCAATTTTCAGCTTTCAGCGCTGTCGCACTTTGAGTGACAATTACTCAGTCATGCTAAACTGTACCCAAATGAAATGATCAATTTGTTCACACAAATAGAACTTTCTTTTGGTGGTATTTATTCATTTATTTTTTGTGATATAAACAAAAAAAAGGCGAAAAAAATATTTTGAAAAAAAAAACAAAACATTTTCTACTTTGTGTTTTAAAAGAAGAAATCCAATAAAATCTAATTTCGTCATACATTTTGGCCAGAATGTATTCTGCTACATGTCTTTGGTAAAAAAAATCCTGATAATTGGTTTGCGTGAAAGTTTATAGTGTCTACAAGCTATGCTACGTATTACTGAAAATTTATCAAATCCTGATGTACTGATGGCCTATCTCATTTCTTGGGGCCCTAAAATGTCAGGACAGTACCAATATCCACTAAATGACCCCTTTTTTGTAAAGTTGACAGCCCAAGGTATTTAGTAAAGGGAACAGAGGGACGCCAGACTGAGTGCAGTATAAATCATATATTTAATAAAAACAAGTAGTAACTCGCAGGTTAAATTAGATGAGTTCAGTACGTGGTGAAAATCACCAGTCCCGAAGTCTCACAAATGTCCTATTTGGCGTCCTATTTTCTCTTGTAGCCTGTGGTACTGGTGTGATCTTACAGGGATCCAGAGGAGGCTAGGAACCAGGAAGCAGGAAACGGAAAGCAGCTGGTCACGGCCATGACCGCCGTAAACCGCAAGATGGCGCCGGGCCGGACGTGATGTCACCGGAACAGGAAATGTGATTATTCACAGTGGCAAAGACTGGAAATGCATTTCGAAGCTACAGCTTCTTCATCAGACCATCATTGGCTGGCAAACCTGGCAATCTTAAATAAAGAGGAGATAGAAACAGAGAGATCTGATGGGTTGCAAAAAGGAAAGAAAACTCCGCGCCACTGATTGCATGTAAAAAAATAAAATTAATACAAAAGAGCTGCTCCCCTAAAAAAATGAAAAAACACTCTTGATTATGTGAATATGTAATATAGGAAGCGCTGGTAAATCTTCAATATTGGAATATCAAAGAATGAAAAAAATTGTATGTAAAAAATGGTTGTCACATGCTGTGCCACAGCAGAAAATTTCACTCGGTGATAAGTCCTTGTAGTGAGAAAGATGTGCAAACAAATATGTGCTAAGAAAATGATAAAGTCCCAAAAACAAAAATATAAATCAATTGTCCAAATCCAAAATTGCTTGAAATGGTGATCTTAATTCCAATGCTTGCTTTACGTGGGATAGTGACCAATCCTTCACCACACAAAATACACCCAGCGTGAGCAGATAAATGAGCCGCTTGCCAGATGTATTTGACTTCTTTAATGAAAAAGAAAGTCAAATATCGCTTTGGCAGGATAATGCCTGCTTGCATATGGGGAAGCTGAGAGATACACGGGGAACCTCCTCCTCAGAGTTTGGGGCAGGATATACAAAAACGATCAAAGAATATCCATAGCATAATAATGTTTATTAAAATAGTAGGATAAAAAGAATAACCAAACGGCTCCTTACTTTAAAAAGTGCCAAACCCGGCACTGGGGCTGCAGGCTTTTTGCGTGTGAGAGAGCTGGGTCCGTACCGCTTCCACCTCCGTGAAGGGCGTGCGTTCCACCAGCCGCCGCAGACAACCAGAGACCTAGATGTGGCGTGGGGTACAACGTGACCAGGTATCGCCTCGATGTATGTTTCGTGATTACGTCTTCAGGAGGCGTGATGGGCTGGCCGTCCCATCAATCAAATAGACAGATTTAAAGTGGTAGATGGTTATAGACTGAAATGAGTGTGAATATGAGTAAAAACTTGCTGATTTAATAGTGGATGATGATAATTTTATGAAGTTTGAAGAGATCGATCAAAGAATTATTTGATTAAATATATAAATATAAATGTATAAATATACCTTGGATATGAAATTGATAAATTTGTATGAATACATTAACTAAAAAAAAAGAATTAAAAAATTAATAAAAAAAATATAATTACATTATTAACAGTTATAATCAATCAATTATAGATTATAATGAATTAATAAAATTGAAATAATGAAATGGTGAAAATAGAGGAAGGAGATCACTCTATGCTAGATGTTATAAATTATATGATGATGACCATAGGTACTTCTTAAAAGGATAAATCATATCTTCAAATAATAAATTGGTAATGGATAATGATGATAATACATACTGGGTACACATGTGTGCACACATATAATCATACATGTACACAATACGATAACCGCTCATGCACGTATATACCCACATACCTGCACATACGTGCATTTGTAAACATGTACATGTGCAACAGACACATGTATACAGGTGACTATATATAATATAAATAATATAATATATAATATATATAATAATTAATATATAATAAATAATAATTAATATATATAAAAAAGCATCTTTCTATCCCAATACTCTCTAGAGCAGGGGTGTCGAACTCGAATTCATCGGGGGCCGCATCATCAGTATGGTTGCCCTCAAAGGCCCGGTTGTATCTGTAGGACTATGTGTCCACTCTTTAATATCATACATAATTGTCACTGCATTCGTTTATTACTGGTTTTATGGAGTGCAGGGTTCAGGAGTGCAGGGTACAGGAGTTCGCTGCTTATGAAGTGCAGGGTACAGGAGTATGCTATGCACAATGTGCAACATCTGACCTCTGCACCCTCCACTCTCCTTCCATTCTCCCACCTCTGCCTCCACAGCCCTCATACCCCACCCCACCCCCCAAAAAAAAAAGCCTCTCACATCTGTGCTTTTTCCTACCTTCATACCTGGCCCAGCTCTGGTATCTCCCTGTGTATGAGGATCTCTGTGTTCAGCACCACAACACTGCAGCAAGTCCTCAAATAGCCTGCAACCCGCTGGATAATAAAACAAGAAAAAATAGCAATCGGAGCTGCCAGGAACCTCCAACACTGACGGGCAAACCGCGCATGCGCGCTGCTAGAGGGACTGAGGAGGGGAGAGAGCAGGAGATGTTCCCTTGGAGATCGGCTGGCCGCGCAGGCGCTCCCACAAAGCCAGTGCGGCTCGTGTGACGGAGGATATTTACTCTTGCTGCCTAGGACACAAAAGAGGTGGCGGCCGCCAGCCATTTCAGGGGCCACATGACAAGGCCTGGCGGGCAGGATTCGGCCCGTGGGCCTTGTGTTTGCCACCTGTGCTCTACACCCTGTTCCAAATTATTATGCCAATGATATTTTTCTCATTTACCTAAATAATTGATGTAAACAACAGTCAGCATAATTCTCATGTTATCAACTTTTAAGAGTACAATTCAAATTTTATTGAACAAACCTCCTTATAATAAGTTTTTTTTTTTTTTTCAAAATAAAAAACTTACAATGCACTGTTCCAAATTATTATTCACAGTAAGTTTCAAAACACTTTATATGTTGTAAAGAACTGAAAATTGTCATTTGTTGTGTTTGGAGCGTATTTACTGAAATCAAAAGCTATTTCAATCAAACTTTAAACAACATTTTAACTTTTTAAACATTTTAACAGGTCACGTTATATTTTAACATGGACCCCTTATTTGGTAGCAGCTTCACAAGTTTTGCATCCATTGAACTTGTGAGTTTTTGGACAGATTCTGCTTGAATTTGTTTGCAAGATGTCAGAATAGCCTCCCAGAGCTGCTGTTTGGATGTAAACTGCCTCCCACCCTCATAGATCTTTTGCTTGAGGATGCTCCAGAGGTTCTCAATAGGATTGAGGTCAGGGGAGGATGGAGGCCACACCATGACTTTCTCTCCTTTTATCCCCATAGCAGCCATTGATGCAGAGGTATTCTTTGCAGCATGACATGGTGCATTGTCATGCATGAAGATGATTTTATTAAGCATAGTTTCTCCTTCAGTACCAGGGAAGGAAGTGGTCAGTCAGGAACTCCACATACTTTGCAGAGGTCTTTTTTACACCTTCTGGGACCCTAAAGGGGCCAACCAGCTCTCTTCCCATGATTCCAGCCCAAAACATGACTCCACCACCGCCTTGCTGACATCGCAGCCTTATTGGAACAGGGTGGCCGTCCACCAACCATCCACTACCCCATCCATCTGGACCATCCAGGGTTGCACGACGCTAATCAGTGAACAGGACTGTTTAAAAATTAGTCTTCATATATTTTTCTGCGAAATACAGCCGTTTCTGCTTGTGAGCATTGGATAGTGGTGGCCGAAAGGGAAAGTTTATGCACAGTTGCAAGACTCTGGAGCACTTTACACCTTGATGTCCGTGGGACTCTAGAGGCACCAACAGCTTTAAATATCTGTTTGCTGCTATGTAATGGTGTTTTAGCAGCTGCTCTCTTGATCCGATGCATGGATCTAGCAGAAATCTTTCTCAATGTGCCTTTATCTGCACAAAACCTGTCTGTGCTCTGAATCAGCCACAAATCTCTTAATAGTGCGATGATCACGCTTACATTTTCATGAAATATCTAATGTTTTCATACCTCGTCCAAGGCATTGAACTATTTCACTCTTTTCGGCAGCAGTGAGATCCTTTTTCTTCTCCATATTGCTTGAAAATGGTGCTCTCCTTAACCACTTCCCGCCCGGCCCATAGCAGATGACGGCCGGGCGGTGGTTCAGTTATCCTGACTGGGCTTCATATGACGTCCAGCAGGGTAACATGCCGCCGCGCGCCCCCGGGGGCGCGCATCGCGGCGATCGGTGGATCGGTGTGTCAGTCTGACACACTGCTACACCGATCTTGGTACCACGTGATCAGCCGTGTCCAATCACGGCTGATCACGATGTCAATAGGAAGAGCCATTGATCGGCTCTTCCTCACTCGCGTCTGACAGACGCGAGTAGAGGAGAGCCGATCGGCTGCTCTCCTGATGGGGGGTCTGTGCTGATTGTTTATCAGCACAGCCCCCCCCTCAGATCACCACACTGGACCACCAGGGATCGCCACTAAGACCACCAGGGAAGGGGCAACATGTGGATGGCCAGGTATGTACCCCATGGCCATCCACATGTGCCCAGTCAGTGCCCAATCTGTGCCAATCAGTGCCCACAAATGGGCACTGATTGGCACCATTATGTTGCAGTGATGCCCAGCAATGCCACCCTTAGGGGCATCAGTGCAAACAATCAGTGTCATCAGTATCACCCATCAGTGTCCATCGGTGCCACCTGTCAGTGCCCATCCGTGCCCATCAGTGCCCACCTATCAGTGCCCATCCGTGCCCATCTGTGCCAACTATCAGTGCCACCCATAAGTACTCATCAATGCCACCTACGAGTGCCCATCAATGCCACCTACGAGTGCCCATCAGTGCCGCCTATGAGTGCCCATCGGTGCCACCTATGAGTGCCCATCAGTGCCACATACCAGTGCCACCTATTAGTGCCCATCAGTGCCGCCTATCAGTGCCCATCATCAGTGCCCGTCAGTGCCACCTCATCAGTGCCACCTCATTGGTGCCACCTCATCGGTGCCCATCAGTGCCGCCGTATCAGTGCCTGTCAGTGCAGCCATATCAGTGCCCGTCATTGAAGAAGAAAACGTACTTATTTACAAAAAATTTTAACAGAAACAAAAAAAACCTTTTTTTTTTTCAAAATTTTCTGTCTTTTTTTATTTGTTGCGCAAAAAATAAAAACCGCAGAGGTGATCAAATACCACCAAAAGAAAGCTCTATTTGTGGGAACAAAATGATAAAAAATTTGTTTGGGTACAGTGTTGCATGACCGCGCAATTGTCATTCAAAGTGAGACAGCGCTGAAAGCTTCCTTTAATTGGGCTCACCTGGCAATCTAATTATCACAGGTGACCGAGATTGTTTTCAGTGATCAAAAGAGCCCTGAGACACAATGCCATCCATGAGTTAAACTGAAAAACAAAATATTTAATCTTTGTGACACTGAAATAGAATTTCCATAAAAATTTGGAACAGGGTATAGTGGGAATACAATATTATACAAAAGAGAGAAGAGGGGGGATCTGTGTTTGTTACCCAATATGAGCGGTTTAGTGGAGACACTGGGTGTCCAGTCGCCAATGACCGGGCGACCCACAGAGGAATGATCGAGGGGATCACACCAACACTTGTTAAATTACAGTGCTGATTTCGATCTCCTCGTTAATTCCTCTAGGCGACATGGTATACAAAGTGTAAATTCCAATACATCTCCTAATGACACTGCCTTTTGAAACGTTCTGTTACTGTCTAGTTTGGCCTTGAGGCATGCTATATGTGGGCCATACAATCAGGGCCCTTCAAGCCAGATTTGAGGAACATTGCAGATTTGTCCCCCGCCACTTTCTGGAATATCAGAAACAATCATCCAAAGATCTAAAAGTTTGGGTCCTTAAATCAATGCCAGATAAATTTTCCCTGGCAGAACGTTTCCCAGGCTGCGTCCCGTCCATTCTGAGGGACATTCAGAAACGTCCACTCAGAAGGATGAAACGCCCAACTGTTTATATGCAGTGGCCGGGTGGGAGGAGGTTAAAGACTATGTTACCCCAACATTTCACCTTTCTTCAAAGTCGGACCATCCTGTGTCGGACCAGTTAAGACGGCTCTCATAGGGGACCTTTGTACATATCATGCGACATGTGCTCCCAAAGTTGGAGCATATGTTGGACCAGTTTGAACCCAGCCTTAATCACTTTCAAGATTGTTTAAATCTGATTGGTGGCTATACGAAAAATCTTAGTACTGGCATGTTTTTACATCAGATTTTCTGTGTTAAAAGCAGCCATGATGATGTCCCAGCATGCCCAGCAGGTGCATTGCAGGAACATCAGATTACTGACCGGTGCAGTACAACAATAAAAACACAGCTTTCGCCCTATTGATCTTTTATGAGGTGTGCACAATTGGCTGATGAAATTGACAAATATAAATACAATAAAATATTTATTACAGAAATGATCACACAAGAAAAAGTAGCATAAACAAAGGTAAAGCCGATACAATTTTGCACATGGTGAAAGATTGCATTGCATTTGAAATACGTAACATCTAGAACTACCGACGCGTTTCGCTCTTCAGGGGTGGATGCATGTAGGATATACCTAGAAATGAATAACCAAAAAGTTGATGTAACACATGAATAAATAATGGACAATGGTAAGAGGGGCCTTGCAGAAAAAGAAAAGACCCCATACTCGCCAATCGACAAGGCCTAGGTGCCTGTGGCTATGTTCACTGAGGATGGAAGAAATATATACTTGGGAAGGGAGCTGAAGGAGTGGAGCCAACCAAAAAAACCCCGACCAAGGAACAATGGAAAGGCAGACATGGCATGGGTAGAAATAAGTGATCTTGGAGGTCCTAAATAATCTGTTCAGGTGTCAACTATAATATAATATGTAAATAATCAAACATTGCCAAATTGGCAAAATAATCATAAAGTATATAATGAAATGCCTGAATGCATGTATAAGCCAACCTGTTGCGAAGGTAGAACGAATAATAAGGCAAAGGAGCAAATCAGTAGTACAGCAATGACTGGATTAAAAACTGAACTTAGGTTATGCTTCCTTGATCCATCAAAATGTTACATCTTCTATTTTGACTGGATTGTATTTTGTAAAATTGATATATAGGTAGGTTTATAAAATGTTGCCCTTAAAAATCCATAGCTTGTGCCACACACTGTTGAACGTTACAGGAGTTGTAAAGTCTCAAGGTTTATCAGCTTAATGCATTCTATACATTAAGATGAAAAACCTTCTGTGCTGCAGCTGCCCCCCAGAGCCCCCCCCCCCCATTTTCTTATCTGAACCTCATCGTTCCAGCTCCAGTCCCTGTCTCCATCCTCATTGGATAGATTGATAGCAGCAGGACCCACAGGCTCCTGTTGATGTCAATCCAATCCAGTGACACGGGAGCAGGGGGGACGGGGCCAAGTCCTGCTGTCTGTGTCCAAGGACGCAGCAGCGGAACTCGTAAGCACGCCCGCACGAGTGCCCCCAGGGAATGCAGGTCTCCATGGGGGCACCCGATGAAGAAGAGTTGCCAGGAGCGCTGACAGGGCACCCCAGAAGAATAGAATCAAGGCTGCTCTGTGCAAAACCCTTGCACAGTGCTGGTAAGTATGACATGTTTGTTATTAAAAAAAAACAAAAAAAACGAACCTTTACAATCACTTTAACTGTTGTCTCATGGAGAAATTTCTGCTTCAGCTCAGTCCCCGGCCACTAGCCACTGTGGCCCATTTCTCCCAGATTAGGAGCCCAATCTGAAATGCATCAGAGGGCGTGGCTAGTGGGCGGGGACTAAGCTGAAGCTGGGGTTTCTCCACAACACAACGGTTACATTTAACAGTGTGTTGTCAAAGCATTGTATGAGATTTTGTGTGGAGTGGGATGTGCTCCTTTTTGGGGATCAGCACCTGTGGCGGAGACTGAAGCCAAGGGGACTCTATGCACAGTAGACTTGGAGCGGTGCTGTCAGCAGGGCCGTCTTTAATATTGATTGGACCCTGGGCAAAAATTTTCTTGCCCCCCCCCTATGCAATTTTGGTCTCCACCTGCTCTGAGACATACAATAAATAGCAGCTAGACTTAAAATCAGTTTACTGTATCAGATCAGGCAGCGATTGGGATTGGTTGCCAGAGGTTACAGCATATCATTACCGCTTACTGACTGGTTGCTAGAGGTTACAGCACACATTAAGGCTCACTGATTAATTGCTGGAGGTTACAGCACATGATTTCTGCTTGTTAATTGGTTGCTAGAGATTACTGTACAGTAATACTGCTCACTGATTGGTTGCTATAGGTTACAGCACATCTTCTCCTCACTACAGGGGGGCATGATATACATATGAATGCTGCCTTTATTTGCATAACAATGATGCCTGCCTCGGCTATTTACATATGAATGCAGCTGCTATTTACATATGAATGTTGTTGTTATTTACATATGAATGCCGGTTATTTACATGTAAACACAGGGTCTGCAGGTGAGTCATCTGTACACAACAATAGGGCAGAGCTGGGCAGCATTAATAGCACCACTTCACACCGAGATATCGGGACACAGCACAGGACTAAAACTTCAAGGGACAAGGGAATTTAAACTGGGATAGTTGGCAAGTATGAGGCAGCTGCTTTGGGCCCCACAACAATGACAGGGCCCAGGGCAGCTGCCCCTTTTGCCCTGCCTTAAAGACGGCCCTGGCTGTCAGGATCATATAATCAAAATAAACTTTATTGTTTCTAAACATAACATCTAATCAATGTAGTAAAAAAAAGGGGCATTATGATATACTGTACGTAGTCATTGTTGGAAAACAGACTTTTCTTGCGACCATGCAACAAAATCTAGTACTGCTTCCAATGATCAGAGATGGAGGACATCAATGTGCAAGGAGGATATGGAAGCTAGAATGATTCAGAGAACAGTCATGGGAGAGGTGATGGAATATTCATAATACAAAATCTGCATGGTCCTAGAATATATCACCTAAGACAAACAGAACTATCTCATCTGCTGAATCAATTTAACCCTTTACCCTTCCGTTTCTAAAAGGAGGGGCACTGCATCTGACTGTGCCCTTCCACCCCCATTTGCGAGCCTGCAAGTGTGACACAGAACAGAAGTGACAGGTAAAGTAATATTGTTAATATATTAAGGCCAATTGTATTCTCGCTTGCGCAAGACAAATTGGATTTAAGTCACACGAAATACTGGCTTAGAGAGGACACCGTGGTTCCACTTTGCGGCTCAGCCGGAGGTTACACAGTGCTGATTACTATCCTCTCCCTTCCGTTCTATTTGTGAATGCTATAAAGTCTGAATAATGGACAGGAGGGAGAATGAATCAATAAAAAAATAAAGCGACACGCAAGCAATGAAATAAGGAGTTTAGCTTATTTTTAATATGGCTACGCAAGAAAATTATGCTTTGTACATATAGAACCCAAAAATTAAAAAAAAATTACACTACAGCCAAATTTTACAAATTTATATCTAAACCAACTGGAAATACATAGGGCTGTCTACTGAAGGGGTCTAATGTGGCGCTACCCCTTTAGGAGCTCCCCCTTTAGGAGCTGCTAAAGGGGTAGCTCCTAAATGTGGCGCTACCCACATGATGTGGCACTACCCCTTTAGGAGCTGCTAGAAATTTTGGGACCTCTGCTCTCTATAGCTCTAGGTGAGGCCTCACCCTCGTTGACACCACAAAAGAAAAAATATATATTTTTGAGCTGGAAGAATATATACTTTTTGACACCCAGCTTCCTTATATCAATTTAGAACGACTTTAGGTAAAGTACTAATTTTCATGCATTTTAAACTTAGGTACTACAAAAAAAAATTATATTATTCATACATACTATTTTTTTTTTATTAATGGTTCTCCTGTCCATAACAACAAACTTCCATTATCTCTACAAAGGAGGAGCAAGCAACCCCAGCAGGCTCAGAGCTATTACTCAGGTGACACTTTATAGCATTCCCCTTCATTCCAAACCTGGCTTCTACACTATGAATATGTAGAGAAGTGATGGGAGGGGTGCAGCTTGGCCAGCACAGACAGTGCTTAGTTATTCCCAGAGGCAATGGGCAAGGAGGGAGTAGCCCGGGCTAGAGAATTCAGAGGCAGATTGCAAGTCACTGGCAAAAAAAAGCTGCAAGTAATCTTTGAAGATACTAGCTTTGAAAAAGTACAGTATGAACAGAGGACCAGGTGGTGGCTTTACAAAGCTGGGTGGATTCTATGTGGGACTTTAGGAAGAGGACATTTACAGCCTTCAGGTCCAAGATGGGGTGAATGTTCCCTTTTAGTTTAAGACCTGTGAAAAGATTGGTGTTAAAACTACTGAAATATTTCTGTTGATGGACCCATGTCAATGATTCCTTGGTGCAGAAGATCCGTAAGAACAGCAAGGAGATCTGCTAGCCTGAACAAAGACAAAAGAAGGTTGGATAGCATGAATTAGGATGAAAAGCTGAAACGAAAAACTCTAGCTTGTAGTCCTTGGACAACTACTCAGACATCAGAGCATTCTGATCAGGTGTCAGCAAAGTCCAAAAGGTATTCCCTACTTTGAGAAGTGCTGATATCCCCTTGTGCCAAAGAGAACTTGTCTGCAGGCTTGGAGGATTTTAAGTCCAAGGTTTGTGGTTGTACTGGGTCCCTCTCTTCGGCTTGGCTGTGGTATGAGAAGCCTGGGAGAACAACATAAACTTTTTTTGATTCAGGCAGAAGATTTACCACTTTGCAGCTTAGTCTTATGCCCCGTACACACGATAGGATTTTCCGGAAAATGTGTGATAGGACCTTGTTGTCGGAAATTCCGACCGTGTGTAGGCTCCATCACACATTTTCCATAGGAATTTCCGACACACAAAGTTTGAGAGCTTGCTATAAAATTTTCCGACAACAAAATCCGTTGTCGGAAATTTCCGATCGTGTGTACACAAATCCGACGCACAAAGTGCCACGCATGCTCAGAATAAATTAAGAAACGAAAGCTATTGGCTACTGCCCCGTTTATAGTCCTGACGTACGTGTTTTACGTCACCGTGTTCAGAACGATCAGATTTTCCGACAACTTTGTGTGACCGTGTGTATGCAAGACAAGTTTGAGCCAACATCCGTCGAAAAAAATCCATGGATTTTGTTGTCGGAATGTCCGATCAATGTCCGACCGTGTGTACGGGGCATTAGACTGCTGTGGTAAATGACTGTTTGTACCATCTGTAACTTCCTTAAAGCAGAACTTTACCCATAACAACTTGATAAAAAAAAAAAATTCTATAGCAAGCAACATACATTCTACATTAGTAATTATGCCACCAAAATTAGTGTGTGCTGTAAATTGCTTCCAGCATTGCGCCTGTTTCTTCTTGTTAGAGGCTGCCATTTTGCTGAAGCCCAGAGCTTCTGAGCCGAAGTAAATTATAAACCGTTAAAATCAACAGATTTAGATCCGGTTTAAAAACAATGGTTACATTACCGAAATGCCTAGATTGCTAACTGTCGCATCTGCTTGTTTCCTCACCAAACTGTCAAACAGATCAAACAGAAGCAGCTTCCTTGGCTGTAAAGGATAGGAGGGTTTAATTCTGCTTTAGGGCTCTCAGCAGATCGACCTCTACAAATTCAGCACAGTTCCTAAAAATAGAAAGCACCTGAGCATGTGCAGAATAGGATGAGACAGTGTATTACTGGATTTTAAACAGTATAGACACTCATTTTTAATGTTTTACATAGTTATACCTGCAAAAGGGGCCAGCCTGAAGTGATCTAGCAGGACTTAAGTTCCACTTTAATGAAATTATCCAGCAGTCATGCAAAGCATTTTTTTATATTTCGGTTCTGTAGACCAACACTTCAGCCACAGCATACTCCACATGTTCACTGACAGAAGACTCATTCAGGTGATGAGAAAAATATCAGCTAAATCGTGCACAGAGTAATGTAGAACTGAGGTTAAAAGCTCCAAGCGCTCCATAATTAAATGATCAGTTAGGTCTCCAGCTGATAACTATGGGTATTTAAAGCGGGGGTCCACCTATCTATCGTTTTTTTTTTTTTTTGAGTTCATTCACAAACTTTTCTTCTCAGCATTACATACTCACATATTGTGTGTAATATGTCCGCCTGTGTCAGATTTCGTCGGAAAGAATAACTTATATTATTCACTGCAGGCGGTTTCCATCTTCATTGTGGGCATTTGAAGCCCACAAGCATTTATTTCCTGGATGTGGTGAATGCTGTGCTCCCAGCATTCACCGCTCGTTCCCGCACATGCTCAGTGGCATCCTGGGAAGCCTGAGACTAGCTCCCAGGAGTCTGGGAGAGGCTAGAAACACGCCTACTCCCACGGGAGGAAAACCAGGAAGTGCAAAGAAGAATAGAAAAATAAAAGGTAATTACGGCGATTTAAATTTTTTTAAACGGCATGTCAGCATCTAGGCAAGGAAGAGAATACATACAGATATTGTTCAAAATTTGGGTGGAACCCCGCTTTAAAATTAGTTTTTAAATGCTTGTTGGTGTTATCTTTAAACACTGGAACATCCTCAATAGGTACACACAAGGTTTCTGGCTGCCTTCTGAATCCTTGGCAATTGTCAGGAGGTTGATGTGCGTGACCCTGAATCAATTAATATAGTCCTTTGCATTTTCAATATACCTATTAGCACAGTGCTGGCTATTGTGCATTATGCAAACCTGTATTAAGCACAATTATTCAGCAATGTAGGTTTCTGCACTTCTGCTTGAGCATCAACATATATGTCTGTATTGTTATACAGCTACTAGCGTGTGTGCAGTATATAACGAGCCTTGCATTACATTTTGCAAAGCATAGTGTCTTTATATTCTCCATTCTTTGTGCACCCAGCTTTTCATCTTTGCTCATGTCACACACAGCCAACTTTTCAATATAATGTATGCTCCAAATCTCTTTCTCACCTGTATGTCTCCAGGCAACTAGATTTTTTTTTTTTTTTAGGAACAATTAATTTGAATACAATGTGTAAGTCAATATATTTTATACCGAGATATATTTTTGGGTAGGCTGAATTCTATATGTTGTGTGCACCAAACAAGAAGTATGAAGGCAGTATGCAAAAATAGATTATGCATCCGTGTTAGGATCACACACATGGGTAGTTACCAGACTGTCATGTGCTTTGCCCTGTGTTATGCTCAAAGAAAATGGCCTACAATTAACTATTTGTAGAGCTTATCTCCTGTGTATACTTCCCACTGACCAGTGCTGAAAGAGGCTGAATGGAGCAATACTCTATTCCAGCCTTTTTCAACCAGGGTGCCTTCGGGTTTCTTCAGGGGTGCCTTGGCAAAATGTCTACAAATTGCCCACAAATTTCCCAAAAACTGTATACAAGCCAGCCGGTGGATCAAGCCTGCCTTTTAGTTACACAAAGGCACAAGTTTTCATTGTGCACCATTACATTCTTCTAGCCGCTGGTGTCCTAACAACCAATGATGTCATCAGATGATGTCAGGTGCTTGCACAGCATCCTTGCTTGCCTCTCCCCTGCCGCGCCCTGTCAGCACTGGGGTCACATTAGCAGAGTGAGCTGGAGAAATTGAGGGAGAAACATTAGAATACTAGTCAATACCAGTGTGCAAAGGTGTATTTACTCTGGAAGAATAAATGACCTCTAACGTTAGGTGTCCTATGTATGAAGATGTTGCTGCATTATGTAAAACTAATAGTTTCGTTTTTTTTTTTATCATTTTAGGGGTGTCTCGAGAATTTTAAAAAGTGCCTTGACTGAAAAAACGTTGAGTAGCACTGATCTATTTTCCTCCATCAGCATTTACCAGACCTTCTGGGTGCATGTCAAGAGTGAAGCTCATGGATTAAAATCTAGGCCTATCTACCTGCCACACTTTCTCAAGTGACAAGTGCACTGAAGTTTGAAGCAAACATCCTATGTTCACAGACCCTCTTATGAAAACTATTATTGGACCATAAATGGAGGATGGAAAAAATATACTTAACCGATTAAATGAAAGGGAGCCTGTGAGTATAGAAAAATAAGAGCTGCAATTGATGATTTGATTTTGAAAGGTGTTAATTCCAGCCCACTAGATAAAGATGTCAGGATCAGGATGATAGGTATAGGACATGTTCCTTGAATTAGGCAGCAATAGTAGGCTTTGTATTTCTAGCTTCACATGTAGCGATTCAGAAATTTCTGAAACCAGAGGGTCAGCATAACATCCAGACAAATGGCATTTTCAGAAGGAGGTCAGCTCTGTCTCAGCTGCTTGCCCATCAACACAGAGGTACCAGGGATAAGTCAGTGGTGCATTCATCGTGCTAGGCGGTGGCTGTAGAGGAGGTTGGATGCCTGGGGTGAGGTCAGGATGAAGTGGTCAGCTGCAGATTGCTCTTGGGTCATCCCACTGGCACTGCTTCTATGGCTTCCTCCTGCTCTGTTTTTTTTTTCTGTTGCACTTGGAGAGTCTTGCTGCATTTTGGCCACCACCTGATGGGTCCTTCTCTTTTCAGTATCCACACATTCATTATTCTTGGGTTTGAAACTTTACTTTGTTTCAGATTGACGATAGGTGCTGACCTTGCTTGTACTATGTCTGCCTTTACTCTTGTCAAGTTTCTTGACTATATGTTTATTTTTGCTCTTTGGGTCTGAATAACTCTAACCAAATCACGTTTGGCTACTCTTCACAACTGCACTTCTATCTAAACTTCTGCCATGGTTACCAGCCTGGTGGATAGAACCATTAGCCTGTCTTCAACTAAAGACTTGCATAATATTGGGTAATCCACTTCAGCTGATGGCTGCCATCCCAAGAGCACCAGGTTGTTTCAGAGCCCTTGCCTCAGTAAGGGTCAATTTACATCCCTCTGGTGCCAAGGTGCGGCCCATCCATTGTGAGCACATGGGCGCCACCTAGGGTTGCCACCTCATCCCTTTAAACCCGAACACATATTAATTACACAGGTTCTGTGGCTGATTAAGGTGGTAATTAAACTCACTTGGTGCCTTATCTACATTAAACTTGCCTCAGAACCTGTGTAATTCAGATGTGTTCGGGTTTGAGGGATGAGGTGGCAACTCTAGCGCCACCCCCCTATCCATACCCCGCTGCCCTCCCTATCTATGCTCCCAGCCCCTCTCAGGATGCCGGGTGCATGGATTCCTATAGCTGGGATGGGCAGGGGTGTGTTTTTTGAAGCACAGATTAGAACCAGAGGCTCTAATAGGCTTCAAAATAGGGTGGGCCCGGGGCGCAGAGTACTGCATCTGGAGCCCACCCCGGTGTGTTGTAACAGCGAATGAATAGGGGTACTGTTTATCTCAAGACTTTTATACAATTCCATTAAAGATTGAGTTACGTCAACAAGACTGGCGCATACAAACCACAAATATAAAAATACATATAGTGATAAAACTTTGGTTTTAGCTGGGTGCTCATTTGCGGAAGTTGCTTTATTCTTGCAGCACTTCTGCAGCATTTCTTGATCCTTTTAATTTATTTGTGTTATGTTGTTATATTCTGAAGGGAAGCCCGGAGCAAAATAAATAAAATGCAATAGGCGCAGGGTGGGCATGACAGGGTTAACAGGGGGACCATAGCAGGGAGATGGTATGTAAAAGTTGCTGGGATTGGTTGGGGTGGAAGGAAGGGGTGGAGCAGAGTTAACTGAGCAGAGGGAGAGATCCCTCCCCAGCTCAGTTTGCCAGGAGGAGAGAGCTTCCCACCCTCCCTCCCTGATTTTGGTGCGTATGTTGTCAAGATTAATTACTTTGTTTACATTCTACAGTGCGTGGATGTCGTGGCAGTGGCGTGGTGTTGGTCTTTGCCGGTGAAGGATTAAACCCCAGATATGAAGAGTTCGGGACCCTTCGATAGTATGAGGCGTTGGTGGTATTCCAGCTAACAGGGGTTTACCTGGAATTGGTTATTGGGTGCACTGCGGTCAATTGGTTTGTTGTCTCCTAGCTAGCATGTCAGCTGGAGGCCTATTTTAGTTAAGGTACCGCAGTGCCGGAGTGGATTGAGTGGCAAGATTGGTGGGTTTTTTCCTGCAAAGACCAACGGGAGTATTTAACAGATGGGGTGGTTTATTTCAGGTGTTTTTCATACAGTTATGTTAATTTATGGTAATTTTATTTGATTGGTTATTATTATTAATAAAGATAATTGGCTGCTACGGCCAATATTTACTCCAGATTGGTGTGGTCTCATTTTCTGGGGGAAAAAGGTGAAGGGGTTCGTAGCAGTTTTTTGGATTGATGGATCTGGGGGGTAAACGGGATACCTCTGGTATCCAATAGTCATGTATTCTCGGAAGCAGGCGCAAACTTTTTGTTAACTCTTCAGTTCCACAGCAGCAATGGGAAAGGGTGAGCTTTGCAGAAAAATCTGAATATGTCTTAAGGCTTATTAAGCGTAGAAGCTGATATATATATAGATATATCTATATATAGATAGATATATCTATATCTATCTATCTATCTATCTATCTATCTATCTATCTATCTATCTATCTATCTATCTATCTATCTATCTATCTATCTATCTATCTATCGAGAAATATATATATATATATATATATATATATATATATATATATATATAGATATATATATCTATATATAGGTATATATATATAGATATATATATCTATATATATATCTATATATATATATATATATAGATATATATATATATACATACATACATGTTAGGTATATAAAGCATGTATTGGAATAGACAGTTCACCATGATCACATTTCTTTAATCACATCCACTACACTCCTCTTTCCGGCCAATCAGGAAGTGGGTCTAATAACCGTCACCCAATTGGCTAAAAGGACAGGTTAATCCTATTGGATGGTTAGGAGAAGAAGGGAGGAGCCGCACAGAAGACACAGGAGCCTGCCCGCCATCCGTGGAAGCCGCTGCCTCTGTATCACCACTGCCAAGCTGGCTTAGTCTGTACAGATCCATATCCTCAATCACTGCAGCAGACAAAATGGCAATGTGCATTGTGGTAGCACAAAAGTCCTAATTTTGTAGGATGTGGCAGTTTTACGTTTTAACTATGAGAAGATTAGACAACTTTACAGATAAAAAAAACCCCTGAAATTTGATAAATCACACCTGATGCATTGACTACAGCTAACAAGCTGTCATTTCTGCAGTGCAGATTTTTAAATGAAAAGATGACTCTGGTTGCTATGGTAACAAATATATAGTTCCTGTTTTGGACATTTCAGCAAAGGAGCCTCAATATTCCGTTTGTAAAATACAGCATGAAATGTAATGGTTTTCAGCTGTATGGTTAATTTTAGTATCTCATCTGTATATTAGTTTTAACATAAGCTCTAATTGCGGTCCCTGAACAGTTATAAAGGTTTGAAAAATGTGTACTAAATAAATGTTCTAAACGGGACTTACCCCCATGAGAGGACCCGGCAGAACTGCACTCACCAGTTTTTCTGTTTTTTTATTTCTCTCGTTATGTTCAAATCATTTCTGTTCCCTCATCTTCACTCCAGAGGCTCACATGAAGCTCCAGCTATAAACCAGCTTATAGCTTGCCTGATTTCTGGTCCAAATCTCTCCACATTCACTCCCTCAGGATCAAGAGAACACAATCTAGCTGCGGCCAACTGGAGCCATAGAAAACACATCTAGGGACTGCAAAGAATTCTTTACTTTTTATTAACCAAATCTGACTTCATTGTAAAAGTTAGACATGTCATTTTAAAGTATTATGGGGAAAGTATGGTGCATTTTTAACCACTTCAGCCCCGGAAGATTTGGCTGCTCAATGACCAAAGCATTTTTTGCGATACGGCACTGCGTCACTTTAACTGACAATTGCGCGGCCGTGCGACGCTGTACCCAAACAAAATTGACGTCCTTTTTTACCCACAAATAGAGCTTTCTTTTAGTGGTATTTGATCACCTCTGCTTTTTTTATTTTTTGCGCTATAAACAAAAAAAGAGCGACCATTTTGAAAAAAAAAACACTATTTTGTACTTTTTGCTATAATAAATTTCCCCAACTTTTTTTTATAAAAAAGCAATTTTTTTTTCAGTTTGGACTGATATATATTCTTCTACATATTTTTGGTAATAAAAATCGCAATAAGCGTATATTGATTGGTTTGCGCAAAATTTATAGCATCTACAAAATAGGGGATAGATTTATGGCATTATTTTTTTATTTTTTTACTAGTAATGGCAGCAATCTGCGATTTTTATCGTGACTGCGACATTATGGCGGACACATCGGACACTTTTGACACATTTTTGGGACCACTGACAATTATACAGCGATCAGTGCTATAAAAATGCACTGATTACTGTATAAATGTCACTGGCAGGGAAGGGGTTAACGCCAGGGGGCGATCAAGGGGTTAACTGTGTTCCCTGACTGTGTGTTCTAACTGTAGGGGGAGGGGACTGACTATAGGAGATCACAGATCCTAGTTATTAGGAACTCACGATCTGCATCTCCTCTCAGAACAGAACAGGGATTTGTGGGTTTACACACACACACGTCCCTGTTCTGCCTCTCATGCCTGCGATCGCTCGTGGCCGGCGGTCATCGCGACTGCCGGTCACGAGCATCAGCACCCCCGCAGTGCAGCAGGTGCACGCGTGCTTGCTGCCCCGCTGGAAGGAGCCGACGTACAGCTATGGCGGTTCGCGGGAAAGTGACGACCTGCCACTGTATAATGACGGCGGCTGGTCGGCAAGTGGTTAATTAGCAAATAATTCATCACAGCAGAAATTTACATGAATTATTACCTAAAGACAGAGGGCGGAACGTGATCAGAAATCTAAAAGTTTACAGTTGTCACCATAACAGGAATACGGTGTAAATTTTAAAATAGGGACACCTATTCTGGTGACAACTATTTTAAAAAGTACTATTATCATTGCATTAAGTATTAATAAAGAACATTAATTGCACCTCTATGCTTATAGCTGCAGCTGCTGTTTTCTTTTTTTGGTATTTCCAGCTCTTCATAACAGCCAGCAAGAGGGGTGATACATCAGCCTACTGCCAATTTCAAAAGTGAAAGAATACATCCCCGTGCACCCTTTAGACGTGGATGTTCTAGGCCACTGGATGCTGTAGACCAGACTTTCTCAGCCTTTTCAACACGGAAGAACCCCTGAAATAACCTTTCGGTCTCAGGGAACTTCTGTTAAAAATGGCTATATCTACAACTCATGATACATTAGTGGGATGGTCAGTGGAAGAGTGCTCCTTACATCTGTGGTCTCAGGGAAGAATTTCCCCCCTACAGATAGCTAAAAAGATCATTAGTGTCACTGGAAACTTATCTGAGAGGCAAAAGTTGCTCATTGCTCAAGGAACCCCTAGCAACCACTGGAAGAAGCCTGGTTGAGAAACCCTGCTGTAGACTTTAGCTATGCAGTCTGCCCATCAGTTGCTTAATTATATTCAGAGACCTGCTTCTGGAACAGTCATCATGCAACTGATTAGCACAGCTAAAGTCTGCCCCATCCAGTGGCCAACAAGGAGGAACATGCTTGTCTAAAGGGATTCCGGGAATGTGTGTTTTCACTCTGGCTCATGACTCGTTATCACTTAGGCGGGCCATACATTCATCATTTTGTTTTTCGTTCAAACAGCGGGTTGAACAAAAAAAGAAAAAAAAAGAAGGACCCAATTCCCGCTGTGTTATGCTGCCAATGGTGGCATGGCTATAGTCAGCGGCACTGATTATTCCAGAATAACCCCACAGGCTAATTGTACACAAGTGGATTGGTAGGTCAACTTATGTATAACCAGCCTGCTCATACATGGATTGAAATTAATCTGGACCCTGCTGAACTGGCTAAATTTCGATCCTTGTATGGTCGCCAATACACTGTATTCTCTTACTGCATCTAAATGGTTGGCTACAGAGGGTGATATTGAGAGAGCAGAATGAATTGTAGACACAGACATAAAGGTAATGAACACAAAACAATTCCCTGCGCTCAGGTGCTGGGTCTAGGCATGTGTGGTGCAGTCAACCCTTTTGTATGGAATGTCAATGGCCTTGCTGCCCTCCTCCAGAACAATGGGTGTCCTTGGAACTGAAACCTATAAAAAGAAGAGAGGGCGCACCGACCAAAAATAATTTTAATGAAGGTAAAACAGTAATAGTTATACTCGCATACAAACGTGGTAAACATGCACATCAAGGCAAGGCAACTTTGGCACTGAGGAAGAGGGTCCTCCCTCGAAACGCGTAAAACACCCTGCAATACCGTCTGGTCCTCCGACATCTTTGCTTGCGCCATAGACCTAAGAGTCACCGCTCGCTATTTGCTGTTGCTTTGATATGCACGTTTACCATGTTTGTATGTGAGTATAACCATTGCTGTTTTACCTTCATTCAAATTATTTTTGGTAATGCACAAGGTCGGTGCGCCCAACCTTCTTTTTTTTTATGTAGCGCCCACCTACTTAGGTGTGTGCTAACTAGTTAGTAAGGGTTAGTGTTAGGTAAAATTTCCAGTGCATTGCCCTGTTGGTTTAAGCCTGGTTGGGTTTGATTTGGTTGGGAGAAGTGACAAGTACCGGTAAGCCGATACTAAGTGACAGGAAGACTCAATGAACTACCACAGCGCTTCACAGCACTGTGGTAGTTCATTGAGAACTACAAGCTGACAACCACTAAGGAGCTGTGCCTCTGAATGACATGGCTGTTTGGGCGGAGCCCGGCAAGACCATGCTGTTTTTCAAACCGTGGCTGCCAGTACGGGGAGCCTCTCCCCATACATCTGCCATGGGGGGGGGGGGGGGGGCAACAGGCGGCAGCTGCAGCATTGGGAACATATTACATGTTCCACCCTAAAATCAGGTAACATGTTCCCAAAGGTGAATTTATCCTTTAAAAAGATGTCTACAGTGGCAGCAATTCCAACCACGGCACTAACTGCATGGCATTTGCATGTTCTTCTTCAGGCAGCTTTGTAGCCAGCAGAGCTCAAACACGCAAATATTTATATTGTTGCTTGTAGACTAGAAGCTTATTGAATTATTGGTCGCATCATTTTTTTTTTCTTTTAGGATCGGCTGACCTGTTGATGTGATGCTGCATATCTCTTTGTACAGAGGTTCGTGTCTGGATGGGGTGTTAGAACCCTTAAGCTGGCCATAAACTGATAGGACTTAGAATGGAAATTCTTAGGAAAAGTCTTAAGAAAATTCAATTAGAACATTTAGTTTTGGAATGAATTGACTTTACACAGACGGTGTTAGAAATTCGTGTGTTCAAGAAAAATTTTCCAACCTGCTCTTATATGCATGAGAAAAACACTGGTGTTGGCTGTAAATTTATCTTAACCCAGCACTTTTGTAAAGCTATACATTTATCTCAACAGAAGGCTCTTTTTTCTTAGCCATTGTTACACTTTTCATTGTTAAACATTTTCTATCTTTTTTGTCTGTCTTTTTTTTATCCAATAAGCCTCTAGAGCTCCGTGTAATCAGGTTTTTGCAGTGAGTGTTACACAAAAGCCATGAGACTAATCACAGATCAAGAAGAAAGCTGAATGAACGACTTCTAGCGATGAAAAGGTTAGGCCCAAGGGCTCTACCTACCTGAGCCTTGGATGACTGAGTCAATCAAATCACAAAAGAGATTTTATAAAGTTATATTTATCTGACTAGTACTGCTGCTTCAGTGTTAAATCTTTTTTTTTTTTTAACTGCATAGATAATTAACTTGCAAAGCTGTCTCTAGCCTGGTTCCTCTGTGTACTTCTTCACTAATTTCCTGAAATACAACCCCTGCTGTTAAGATGACCTCCTACCCTCCATTACTAGTCACTTCTCCACATGCTGACTTTCAGGAAATCTCAAGAACTTCCCTTCTCTGGAATTGCCTTTCAACACCCAATTTGCTATTCTCTAACCCCTGAAAACCTCAAACATATCTGATACCTCAAATAATCAGGCAAGCTTACAGTATAATTCATTCTAAAACATGACTCTTCTATGACTGATCCAGTGGTGTTTTTTCCTCCAATTCTTTGTGGGGGGGGGGGCACTGGTAAAGAAAAGGGCTCTCTTAAATTCTATGTAGCACCCTCTACCAATAGGTAGGTGCTAGTAATAGATTGTTGCTAGTTAAGACTGTCAGCACAGGAAAATTTAGGCAGGCCTATGCTGCAAGCTAGGCCTGTCTGTTTTGATCTGGGGGCTGGGAGTGGTCAGAGTAGCAGTGGGTGTGGCCACCTGTGCTCTAGTTCTGAAGCGCCTCCCCTGCTTCCAGGGAGATTGTTCTGGAAGATGGGCTGGGCCTAGAACTGGAGTGGCAGGCAGCTCATGTGGGAGCCCTGACCAATCCCCAACTGGTATTGGCAGGAGGCGGGCCTCCAATATAAGCTGAGGTAACATGCCACTGGGGAGAGTTGTCGGCTGAGTGGAGGATTGAATACTAGACAGCAGCAGGAGGGCACCTCCATCTGGGGGGGTGTGCCGATCACAGAAGGAGGCCCAGGGAGTGCTGTGAAGGAACTTCGCCTTTACACGGTCATTGGCAATGTCTTTATTATCACACGGTCGTTGATAAAGAACTCCTGGAGCAGAGGGGCAGGTGAAACTGTCGGAACATATGGTCCAGTCAAGTTCTCCATCAAGAACTCAGGGCAGAGAAAGGTCGGTGAGTGTGCCACAGTGGAGGGCTGGATGTGCCAGGAAGTCTGTGAGAGAACTTTGCTTCTACACAGTCATTAGCAAAGTCTTCATCATTACACGGTCAATGATGAGGAGTTCTGGATCAGAGGAGAGACTGTGGGGAGTTGTGTCAAATTTATGTGGCCTGAGGGCACAGGATTTGCAAGCTGGGCTAGCTGGGAACAGTAGTCTACCGCCCAACATGTGCTTTTAAACTACTAGGCCTCTGGGGAGAAGTACTGCAGGCCTCTGGCCTAGTAGCAGCGAGCAACCAGAGCCAGTTAAGGGAACTATTCAAAGTAAGTCCTTCTAGCATACAGAAGATGTGACATATTACTTCACTAATAATTCATGATAAGTTTGTGCAGGAGGAGGAGAGGATCTCTAGGAACATCACCCTTACACAGTCAAGAGTGATGTCCTCACCCTTACACGGTCATGGGTGGGGTATTCCTGGAAGCAATAGTCTGCGGGAGTTAAGCAGAGGAGGAGCAATAGTCTGCATGGTGATGCAGGAGGAAGATCATAGCTACCATATATGCATATCATTTCTTCAGGCTCAAATACGTGCTAACTTTTACAACCTTTAAATATGATTGCAAAAATTAACCATTCTATGGGCATCCCATATACCCCTTTCCCTCAACCAAGTTGTATCCCCCAATAAACAAAAACAAAACCAACAAAAGACCGTTCATTGTCTCTGCAAGTGATATATGGGAGTCTGGCAGCGGGGTGAATTGGTGGATGTTTGTTACTAGTGGCAACTACACCGCTACATCTACTTGGCAAGGTCCTAAGCCCACCAGGCCTATGCATAGGAATAGGTCTCTTCTTTTGTATCATCTTACTCTGACAGGTTTCCCATGAAGCTTATGTAACTAAAGTAGCTATGCACCTATCTCTATATCCATTTTTCTATTCCTCATATTCCTGCCACATTTACACTACATCCATTCTTTTATTCCTTGGGCCACATTCACACTACATCCATTCTTTTATTTCTTGGGCCACATTCACACTACATGCATTCTTCTATTCCTTAGGCCACATTCACACTACATGCATTCTTCTATTCTTTAGACCAGTGGTCATCAACCCTGTCCTCAGGGCCCACTAACAGGCCAGGTTTTATGTATTACCTTGGGGAGATGCAGACTAGAATACTTCAATCACTGAGCAGCAAATGATATCACCTGTGATGTATTTCAGTTATCTTGCAAACCTGGCCTGTTAGTGGGCCCTGAGGACAGGAGTTGATGACCACTGCTTTAGGCCACATTCACACTACATCCATTCTTCTATTCCTTAGGTCACATTCACACTGCATCCATTCTTCTATTCCTTAGGTCACATTCACACTGCATCCATTCTTCTATTCCTTAGGCCACATTCACACTGCATCCATTCTTCTATTCCTTAGGCCACATTCACTCTAGCCTTCTCTGTAAAATGCAGTGTTTTACCATGCAGGATGGTGCACTGCTAGTTTCAGCAGGGAGCAGTGTGATGCACATTCCAGCACATCACGCTGCTTTATTTGTTCCTATTTTTTTTCCAACTTTATTTGAAATGTCATGTGATGACACTGCAGTCATTTCACTGCACAGTAACATGCTGTTACGTACCATATGGGAGAGCCTGACGAGTAGAGGGAGACCTCTCATACAGACCCGGCTCAAGGACCACTGGAGTTGCAACAGTGGCCGTGAGAGCACGGTGAGGTAAGAGCACCTGCAAAGTCCTCCGTTGGTTGTGGTAGTGGAAGCTGATGAATAGCAGGACCAGACTGGATTGCTGAGCAGCAGAAGGTAGCAGGAACAGCGGATGCAGGTATGCTGTGGATGCAGGACAGCGGATGCAGGTAAGCTGTGGATGCAGGACAGTGGATGCAGGTAAGCTGTAGCTGTAGGACGGCAGTACTGGATCTACACAGGCTGGAAGCAGAAAGAATGCAGCACAGTCAGACAGGCCAGGTCATACACGGAGGATCAGTCTATCATAAAGCGCTAATGTTCACGCGCATAGACTTTAGCCTATGCCCGGCAAGACGGGCACCTGCTAATGCACATCTGCACATGCCAAGTCCCTGACACACACTGTTCTACGGTGCCATCCAGTGCAGTGCAGAACAATGCAGACATTCTAGATTTTTTTTGTACTGTACTGCTCATCTCACCAGCATTGCAATGTGAACACGGCATATAGAAAACAATTATTTTCTATGTGCCCTAGGGATGACTGAGTTTATCCAATGTGGAAAAACACAGGTCTCTGCAAACAGATTGAGTGAACCCTTATATTTATATCCCAAGGATATGTTTCATAAAATTGATTTTCTATGGTTTATCAGTAAATGCTGCTGTGCTTACTGTATATTAAAATAACCATATCAGAGAAATTATTTGTTCTGTACTCTACTTATAACTCTACTCATAACTTTGCAATATATGTTGGAGCTGTAGCTATTATGCATCAATTAACCTGGTTTTGAAGGGGATCTGCTAAGATAGTGATATGGGAGTTGTGTTGTTGACTTTGGTATTGAAAGTGCAAGCTCTTGGGTTAAAACTCAGGGTCACTTTATAGTGAACCACAGTCCTAGAGCAAGCACAAAAAAACAAGGAAATTATGAAACCTCTGACCTACATGAAGTAAAATGAGGCTTCTTGCACATGACTGTAAAGAACAGAGCATGGGCATAGAGTGTAAAATATTTCTTTTGTTGTGGTGCCCAGGAGTTACAGATGCAGCATTCCCTTGCTCATAGGAATGCATTGCCAAAAATGTGCATGCATAACCGATGGCACTGGTGTTTACTTGCTCTAGTGTATGAGTGTATTTTACGAAACGTAAAATTTTATGGCGCCAGGAATTATGCACGCACTGCATTTTCGGTTATGCATTCCTATGGGCAAAGACATGCTGCAGATGTGGCTTCCAGACGCCATAACAACAGACAAAATTCACATTGTGTGCCCATACAATGTTCTTTATGGCTGTGTACAAGAGGCCTAACACTGTGGGGCTTGCAGCTTCAAAATCAGCAGTTTTAGCTCCAACAGTATTTTCCTAACTGGATATTTATAATGCACACCTCCCAACATTTTGAGATGGGAATGAGGGACACCTACTAGCAAATGTATGTAGGCATAGGACACCCCCCCTGCCACACCCCCTTAAAGGAGAATTAACCAAAAAAAAGGTCAAATAAATCCACAAGGGCTTTTTTTTTACCACTACTATTCCTTTATATTGGCTTTTAACATTTACAAATGCAGCAATTTAGAAATTGGATGAAAGGTTTAGCACTGGGAAACACTTTTTGAGAGATAAAAAGTGCATTTTATATACAACTATATCCACTTCCGGACCGCCAAACGCCGATATACGTCCTTACTTTGAGTACGGATATCGTTGTTATGGCAGCAGCTAGCTGCCATAACCCCGGTATCCTCACGTTTGGCCGGCGGTCCGCTACTAGATAAAAGTGGTCTCTGCAGTGGATTTTGCCGTGAGATCACTTTTATTGGTGGCGGAAAAGGGCTGCCCCTCCCGCCGTGCTCCGGAGCCCCCCACCGCTTACTGGAGCCGTCGGCAGCGGCGGAGGTGATCCGGTCCTCTCTGTGGCTGGGCATGGAGACGAGCCAATGGAAGATGGCCCCCACCCGTCTCCATGACATTGCAGGGTGGAAGCGATGTCGAAAAGTCACTTCCACCCATAGCTCTTAAAAGACCATTTTTTTTATATCATTTTTTTAAATGAGAATTTTTTTTTTATTGCATTTTATTATTTTTATTTTTATTGCATTTTAGTCTAATAATGAGATCTGAGGTCTTTTTGACCCCAGATATTTAAGAGGTTCTGTCATGCTTTTTTTCTATTACAAGGGATGTTTACATTCCTTGTAATAGGAATAAAAGTGAAACAATTTTTTTTTTAAAAAAAACCTTGTACAAATAAAAAATAAAAGGTAAAATAAATAAGAAAAAAAAAATTTAAACATGCCCCGTCCCGCTGAGCTCGCGTGCAGAAGCGCACGCATACGTGGGACGATGTTCTTTATGGCTGTGTACAAGAGGCCTAACACTGTGGGGCTTGCAGCTTCAAAATCAGCAGTTTTAGCTCCAACAGTATTTTCCTAACTGGATATTCTTAAGGCATACCTCCCAACATTTTGAGATGGGAATGAGTGACACCTACTAGCAAATGTATGTAGGCATAGGACACGCCCCCCTGCCACACCCCCTTAAAGGAGAATTAACCAAATAAAAAGGTTTGGTCTGTGTGTTTAAACTACACCTGTGAGGTATCGCCGCGATTGGTAGAGCGAGAGCAATAATTCTAGCCCTAGACCTCCTCTGTAACTCAAAACATGCAACCTGTAGAATTTTTTAAACGTCACCTATGGAGATTTTTAAGGGTAAAAGTTTGTCGCCATTTCACGAGCGGGCGCAATTTTGAAGCTTGACATGTTGGGTATCAATTTACTTGGCGTAACATTATATTTCACAGTATAAAAAGAGGCCTGGTCCTTAAAGAGGAGGTCCAGTCAAAAAAAAAGAAAAAATTAAAAGTCAGCAGCTACAAATACTCCAGCTGCTGACTTTTAATTGGACACTTACCTGTCCCAGGGTCCAGCGATGCGTGGGATCGAAGCCCCGCTCGTCTTCCCCTCCGTTCAGCGGCGCCGGCATTGCAACTGTGGGCGCCGGGCTGTGGCTTCACAGCCTGGCACCCACTGCGCATGTGCAAGCGGCGCCGCGCACCGTGATTGGCCGCTCAGTCACCTGGGACCTGTAATGGGTCCCAGATGATTGACAGGAGGGAGGGAGCAGAGCTGAGCCCTTCCTGTGCCGAGGGGGAAGTGATGTCACCAGCCCAGGCACTGGAAGAGGCAGACTATGAGGGACCACCTAGCAACAGGCATTTAGAGGTAAGTAAAAAAAAAAAAAATCCAAATTTTTTTTGTATTTTTTTTTTTTTAGGATTTTTCATGTAGTTTTTTTTTTTTTTGGGTGGAACCCCACTTTAATTGGTTAACCACTTCAGCCCCGGAAGATTTTACCCCCTTCCTGACCAGAGCGTTTTTGCGATTCGGCACTACGTCGCTTTAACTGACAATTGCGCGGTCGTGCGACGTGGCTCCCAAACAAAATTGACGTCCTTTTTTTCCCACAAATAGAGCTTTCTTTTGGTGGTATTTGATCACCTCTGCGATTTTTATTTTTTGCGCTATAAACAAAATAAGAGCAACAATTTTGAAAAAAACGCATTATTTTTTACATTTTGCTATAATAAATATCCCCAAAAATATAAAAAAAAACATTTTTTTTCCTCAGTTTAGGCCGATCGTATTCTTCTACATCGAGTAGACCCGCGACCCGACTCACGGAGCTACCGGCCAGCGCGCACGCAATGGCACGGCGGGGAATTCAAATGGACGTACAGGTACGCCCATTTGCCCAGCCGTGCCATTCTGCTGACGTACATCGGCGTGCGCCGGTCGGGAACCGGTTAAAGATCAGACCAAAATGAGGGACAAATGAGGGGGAAAGAGGGACTTTGCTCCAAATCAGGGACAGTCCCTCCAAATCAGGGACAGTTGGGAGCTATGCTTAAGGTACATGTAAAACACTGAACAGATTATTTTTACTACTGAGTTTATATTTAAATGTGACAGCTTTCTGAGCTTTCCATCTAGTTTATATAAAATGACATATACACAACAGTAATACAGTATATACCTCGCTGTTGCTCATATCATGTTACATTTTCATTCCATTAATTCTATAATTCAATAATTCTATGACTTATTTACTGTTAATAAAATTAGAAATCAAAGTCAACTTTACTACTCCTCTAAATATAGTGCCAACGGGGGTAAGGAATAGGGGAAGGGCGATTATCCTCTCTGTTCCGCCACCCACCTTATGTATACAATTAGCAGCAGTTAACTAATTTAATACTGGAACATGTACTTATATATTTTAAATACTAACAACAAAATGACTCACAGGGGATTAAGGTCTGTATTAATGCAATTTGTGTCAAAAAGACCTTCACATCCTTCTAAAGGTAATCCGGGCAATCAACATGTAATTCCTTGACTGAGAAGAGGTTAATTCAGATACAGGAAAGTAGGAATGCATTACTCAAATCTCAAAGACAAGAATGTGTGATGTGTATATATATTTTTACCCCTAATAAATCAAAAGAAAAGATCTTTAATCTGGCCATACAAAGAACAGGTCTGTTGCACTGTGGGCACCATATAGAGCTGCTGACTTAATATTAGGACACTTACTTGTACTGGAATCCAGCGATGTCGGCACCCCAGCCGATGTTTCCATCAGCTCTCGGGTGCTGCCGCTGCCATTCGTAATAAGGGAACCCGTCAGTGAAGCCTTGGGGCTTCACAGCAGGTTAGCTACTGCGCATGCGCTTTCCCTACTGCGCTGCGCTTTCTGAATGGCCCAGCAGCGAGGGAAGGAGGAGGGGGCCAAACTTCCGAGTGATCATGCCGCGGTGCGATCTCCCAGAAGTGGGGACAGGTACCTGTCAAAAAAAGGTACCCGCTCCCCCCCCCCCCCGAAAGGTGCATAATGTGGCACCGGAGGGGCATAGGAGTCAGATAAGCAGAGCTTCCCCTTTTGGGTGGAACTCCGCTTTAAGCTGGCCATAAATTATACAATTTTCTTGTTCAATTTCATAGCTCCCAACTGTCCCTGATTTGGAGCAATGTCCCTCTGTCCCTCTTTCCTCCTCATTTGTCCCTCATTTTGGTCTGATCTATATAGTATATAAAATGCACTTTTTATCTTTCAAAAAGTGTTTCCCAGTGCTAAACCTTTCATCCAAATTCTAAATTGCTGCATTTGTCAATTTTGAAAGCCAATATAAAGGAATATTAGTGGTAAAAAAAGCACTCTTGGATTTGACTAACCCTTTTTTTTGGTATGTCCCCTTTAAGAGGCGTGGCAGGGGGCGTGTCCCATGCCTAGATACGTTTGCTAGTAGGTGTCCCTCATTCCCATCTTAAAATGTTGAGAAGTATGCAATTTCCTTTACATTTACCTTCAACTATTTAGTGCAAGGGCCTGCCTGATTGCATACAAATCAAAAGTGTTTAGGTTGTACCTCATATTATATGGCTTTGGTAAATCTAAAGAAAAATTGTATAATGTATGGCCAGCCTTACCCTCCCCGCATTAGCTCACCACAAGATTTCTGAGTCGGCTTAGACTTCTTGAAAGTTGAAAGCTGCAAAAGACACTCCACAATCCTTCCCATGCACATGTGACAGGCTAGACAGGCTTGGCATTTGACTGCTGCACAGACACTTGGGAAAGAAAAGGGGAATGCCGTGTAAGTAACGGGTATTTCTCAGGGCAGAGGGGGAACTTTGCTCAGCATTGTGATGACTGCTCTACACCTGTTTCTTGTCTACTAGGGCCAAAGTACAAGGAAAAGGGAATATGTATGGCAGGGGCGTTGCTAGGTCTACAAAAGAACCGGGGCTAGAGCCCATAGCAGCGTAGTAAAGAAAGTCATACGATTGGGCGGGCATACAGATGTACATGTATATACAGTAATATACGTGTGTGTATATATCCCCAGAGAGCCCCCACTTACATGAGGGTCCCCAGAAAGCCTCGCCCTTAAATCAGGGTCCCCAGAGAGCATCCCCCTTGCATCAGGGTACCCAGAGAGCCTCCCCCTTGCATCAGTGTCCCCAGAGAGCCTCCCACTTACATCAGGGTCCACAGAGAGCCTCCCACTTACATCAGGGTCCCCAGAGAGCCTCCCACTTACATCAGGGTCCCCAGAGAGCCTCCCACTTACATCAGGGTCCCCAGAGAGCCTCCCACTTACATCAGGGTCCCCAGAGAGCCCCCAACTTACATCAGGGTCCCCAGAGAACCTCCCCTCCTCTTGGAGACCCCTGCAGAGACTCGGGGCTATGGGCCCCAGATTCAGGGCTATAGCCCCAAAAGCCACCCCCTAGCAACGCCACTGATGTATGGAGAGGGATCCTATTGCACATCACATCCATCACATCACATCCTATCACATCCACCCCACAACTATTACCTATCTGGACATTTCACTCATTGGAAGCTCAGAGGGCACGATAAAGACCTTTATTTAACCACTTCAGCCCCGGAAGGATTTAGCCCCTTCCTGCCAGAGCATTTTTTGCGATTCGGCACTGCGTCGCTTTAGCTGACAATTGCGCGGTCGTGCGACGTTGTACTCAAACAAAATTTACATCCTTTTTTTTACCACAAATAGAGCTTTCTTTTGGTGGTATTTGATCACCTCTGCGGTTTTTATTTTTTGCGCTATAAACAAAAAAAGACTGACAATTTTGAAAAAAAAGGCAATGTTTTTTACTTTTTTCTATAATAAATATCCCCCAAAAATATATAAAAAAATGAATTTTTCCACAGTTTAGGCCGATATGTATTCTTCTACATGTTTTTGGTAAAAAAAATTGCAATAAGTGTATATTGATTGGTTTGCGGAAAAGTTATAGCGTCTACAAAATAGGGGATAGATTTATAGCATTTTTATTATTCTTTTTTTTTTTTACTAGTAATGGCGGTGATCTGCGATTTTAATGGGACTGCGACATTATGGCAGACAGATCAGACACTTTTGACATTATTTTGGGACCACTGACATTTATACAGCGATCAGAGCAACAAATAGCCACTGATTACTGTATAAATGACACTGGCAGGGAAGGGGTTAAACACTAGAGGGCGATCAGGGGGTTAAGTGTGTTCCCTGGATGTGTTCTAACTGTAGGGGGGGGTGGGCTCACTACAACATGACAGAGATCAGTGCTCCTGATGACAGAGAGCAGTAGATCCCTGTCATGTCACTAGTCAGAACAGGGGAATGCCTTGTTTACATAGGCATCTCCCCGTTCTGCCTCTCCTCGCCGCAATGGCGGGCCGCCCATAAATATCGAGTTTGCGGGACCCGCGGGCACACTCCCGCTAGGCGGCAAATTCGAAGGGACGTACAGGTACGCCCATTTGCCTGCCTGTGCCATTCTGCCGATGTAAATCAGCATGCGCTGGTTGGCAATGGGGTTAATCATACTAGTCGATATCAATAGCTAATTAGAAGCCTATGCAGTATTATATTTGGACAGTTCAAAAGGTTCTGATGAAACTGCACCTCTGACCTCAACTTCATTGCACAGGCCAATATCTATGAAGTGGTTGTAAACCTCTGAAACAAAAAAATGAACAGAACATATTCCTCTATACTGTGTACTAGCCTCAATCGAAAGCACCAAATGTGATCTCTGTCTACTTTCTCTTCCCTCAGCTATCTGACAAGTTGACAGGTTATCCTGACACCACAGAATCTTCGGAGATGGTCCTGCCCCCTCCAGCACAAAGCAGGTGATTGACAGCTTCAGCTGTGCATGTTTCCCTATGAGATTGTGTAGTGGGGGGGGGGGGACATCCTTTCCCTCCACACTCAGGTCTCAGATTACACTCAGCTCTCCCTGCACTATGCTGGAGCTTTGAAATAGTCTTTGATCTCTGAGTTTTAGAAGGCTGTAGAGAAGAGAAGGCTCTGGAGACACCTGCCAATTCTCTGTAGCTCTGTAGCTCTGAGCCTGGCTGCTGTTTTGTGCGTGACTCAGGAGATAAACAGCAGCAGTACACTTTGTTAACACATTTCTTCCCTCTTTTCACTGAGAAAAGGGAAACATCTCCTCATTTGCAACTCGGTTGTGCAACAAGCTAAAAATAAGCATTCCTGCCTGCAGAAGCAGTCATAATCACTCCCTAGAGCAGGCTTGGGAGGCTTGATTTTTGCTTAAACAGTGCATGTGGCTGCTGAATCAAAGGGGAATTTTGTAAAATGTCCAATAATTGCATTAAATAAATTATAAAAAATGCAAAAAGGAACAGGAATTTTTTTTTTTTTTTTACTGTTTTAACGTCTTATGTTAACAAAAAGAATAAAAAATCTAACATATCATATGAAAGTGCCCTTTAACCTTTTTGTACCTAAATGTTTTATTCATTCCACAGCCTACATGGCAGGGATTATTAATGAATGCCGCAGTACCTAAGGAAACTTCTTCATGTGCAATACTCTGATTGCTGGTAACAGGTGGCTCGTGGTAAAGATGGTCTAATCCTAAACCTGTGTAGCCACCGGCTCTGCGGATCTCCTGCTCACCCCCCTGCTGTGTTGAGGAATCTTGTGTGTATTCAGCCAGCTAGGGGAGATCCAGAGGAGGAGCGGCGCTGGGATGTGTGTTGTCAGCCGCCTCTTTCCCCTCGCTTCCCTGTTTTGTTGCTGGAGCAGCTCTGTGTAACATCCCCCTACTCTTTTCTCCCATCCTTCTTCAATGCAGTGGCAGTGGACCAATGTAAGCTATGGAGCCGTGGACTTCAAAACATAAATTTCAGCACACAGAGGAGAGGACAGGACTTTTCCTGGGCAATTCACCAAAGGTTTGAGCAGGCTATTGCGGGGAGGCAGAGAGTGCAGACCTCCTGCTGGGGTCTGTGCTGTATACCAGAAGAGAAAAAGCCTTTTGCTGGCGTGTCCACAACCAAGAGCCTGGGGACTTAGTCATTAAAGATTACATAGGCATTCCCTTCGCCAGGAAGTCCCCTGGCAAAGTCGTGACTTTCAGGTCGCAGCAGTGTGCACCTAAAGAGTTGTGGAAGAACAGACAACTCATCATGTCAAACAGCTCCTGCAGGGGTAAGCACTTGTAGCGCCATACCCCGGAGGAGCCGCTTGAGTATGTTTGGTTCAGTACTCTGCCTCTCAAACCCAAGAACAGTCTCTGCCCCTCTGGCAATAATGTAAGTGCAAGTACAGTAATAACAGACACACGTTGTAGTAAAACACAGAAGTAGCCTTTACTGTGGAATTTTTGTGAAATGGTAACAACAGTAGAAGTATAGTTCAAGTAAATTAACTGTAGCAAGAGCAGAGGCAAACACTTAAATAATAACAGATCTCAAGATGGCAAACTTTATACCGTATTGGTCAACTCTCGACTTAGATGTGGCTCTAGGAGTCCAGGCAGGAGGAGAGCAGAGGAATGACCCTCACTTATGTCAGACCTCTCTCTTCTGTCCCCTGACATCACAGGCCCACAAACTTTAAACACCGCACCTGGTTCAGCGGTCAATGGCTTAACTCCCAAGACAGACTACAGCCGGGTCACGCATCCCATATACTGAGCCCTGGGTATGTGTGCGTGTCCGTATGACCACAATAACTTTAGTTCCTTTGAAGAAGAAGACCTTGAGTCTTCAACTAGCCACTTTAGTTGGTGCACTTTGTGTCCTGTTTGGCAGAGTGTAAAGGCAGTATGTGGGCAGTGTCTGGATAAAAGGACAGACACTGAGACAGACACTAACAGGGCATACATGTGACCCAGGTTCAGGCAAGTATGGGCAAAGTGAACAACGCTGTCTGCATGCAGTGTCTTTGTTTCCCACAAATGGGCAAGTGCCCGCTCACCAATTATTTTTTTCATTTGCAAATTATTCATAATAGGGATGCACCGATACCATTTTTTTATGAGTAGCGATAATTTTTTTTAGTACTTGCCGATACCAATTACCGATACCTACCGCAACCGTTTTGTTTTCACTTCAGCTGTCTGCAATGGTACAAAGCATTAAAAAGTTATTTACAAATGAAATAGATTTTTTTTTTTAAATTTTGGGCTTTTTCAATGTGAAATGTGTAAATATATGTTAATACATATGTGTAAAAATATTCACTAACAAAGCAAACAAAAAAAAAAGTTTTCATTGTTTATTGTTTATAAAATAGATGCGAACAAAAAAAAAAGCAGGGAAATAATAATTAAATGGAGGAGAATAGGGAGTTAATTAAGGCTGACTAAGGGGTTAAACAGAGGAACATTTGTTCATCCCTTTGATCTGCAGATGAAGAAACAGAAAGATACAAAAAGAAACAATGTTTCTTTTAATTTTAATGTTTCAGCGATTGAGCAATGTTGGTAATAAACATTGCGGGCTGCTGTTTTTTTTTGACAGCTCCAATTACCGGACTTCTTTAACACTTCAGCTGTCAACAGGGGAGACCCACTGACAGCTCTAAGAACCGAGCCTGAAAGGATCGGTCTCGGGTATCGGTGCATTTGCACGAGTACCGATACTTATGCAAATACTCAGTATCGGCAATGATACCAATACTAGTATCGGTGAGACCCTAAATCATACCCTTGTTCAACTTCCTACTGCATAGTGTTCTGGAAGGACAACACTTCCTCCCAGAGACCTTCTGAAATCAATGCTCACTTTGGTCGCAGTAAAATGATATAATATTTAAAATAAGGTAAGCTGAATGAATTCTCATAATTTATAAAATGATACTAGCAGTTAACTGAATGATTTAATTTGTTTGCAGGGAAAGTCTTCTTCCTAAAAGAAGAGTACCGGTGAGCAAGAAGATCTAGCCATAAACTTTTAGCTGTGAAGGAATGCGCCTTATTTAGTTTGGCAATAAAATTATTATCCTTATATGATAACTGTAAGTTTGTTCAAATGCACAAGGAGTTCAAATAAACAGAGCACACCTAGCTAACAAAAAAACCCCTGCAAACCCTTTTATTTAGAAAACAGACATGAATCCTATTGCCTCTGGGGTGGTAACAAGGCCAAGAAAATTCGAACAGTTTTACTGGAGTAAAGCAAGATTATATTCAGTTACTGGCACCTTTCCCTGCTCTGATGCTTAGAGTCTATTTTGGATTTTACAATTACCTATGCTTTCTAAATCTTTTTTGTTCAAGTTGCAATTGTAAATTTGCCTGAAGCTGGCAAACAGCCTGGTGTTTTTGGACATTCATTACAAGAAAGTTTTGAAATTGCTGTCCCATTAGAACCCGTTTTTTCAGCTGTGTATGCCTGATCCTTTTATATGTGGAGTACAAGACCTTTATTTTAGTGGTCCCGAAACGAAAAAAAATGACACGCTAGGCTGGGTAGAAAAAAATATCTTTTTCTTTTTTTTGATAAATATTTTTATTATTTTCAAGAAAGAAGAGCAGTACAAATCATATACATAAAAATTAGTATATTAAAATACTAAATATATTCATAGTTAACCACTTGCCGACCGCCGCACGTCCAAAGTTTTGCGGCGGATATCGTTGCTATGGCAGCAGCTAGCTGCCATAACCCCAGTATCCCCGTTTTCATGCGGCGGTCGGCTACAAGATAAAAGTGGTCCCTGCGGCGGATTCGCCGCGAGATCACTCTTATCGGCGGCGGGAGAGGGCCCCCCCCTCCCGTCGCGATCCGGTGCCCTCCGCCGCTTACCGGAGCCGTCGGTAGCGGCGGAGGTGATCGCATCTGTCCCCTTGTTGTGCCTGGAGACGAGTGAGGGGAAGATGGTACCCACTCGTCTCCATGACACTACATTCCTTGTAATAGGAATAAAAGTGACACCATTTTTTTTTAAACAGTGTAAAAATAAATAAAATCATGTAAAATAAATAAGAAAAAAAAAATTTTTTAAAAAACGCCCCATCCCGACGAGCTTGCGCGCAGAAGCGAACGCATACATAAGTAGTGCCCGCATATGAAAACGGTCAAACCACACATGTGAAGTATCGCCGTGATCGTTAGAGCGAGAGCAATAATTCTAGCCCTAGACCTCCTCTGTAACGCAAAAAATGCAACCTGTAGAATTTTTTTAAACGTCGCCTATGGAGATTTTTGAGGGTAAAAGTTTGACGCCATTCCACAAGCGGGCGCAATTTTGAAGCGTGATATGTTGGGTATCAATTTACTCGGCGTAACATTATCTTTCACAATATAAAAAAAATTGGGCTAACTTTACCGTTGTCTTATTAAAAAAAGTGATTTTTTTCCAAAAAAAGCGCGCTTGTAAGACCGCTGCGCAAATACGATGTGAAAAAAAGTATTGCAATGACCGCCATTTTATTCTCTAGGGTGTTAGAAAAAAAAACAATATATAATGTTTGGGGGTTCTAAGTAATTTTCTAGCAAAAAAAAATGTTTTAAACATGTAAACACCTAAAATCCAAAACAAGGCTAGTCCTTAAGTGGTTAAGAAAGGGAATAAATAATAAGCAAATAGGGGTAAATAATAAATGTACAAGAGATTTAAGAATAGATCACAAACGTAGAAGGAATCTATCAAAATTTGGCGGTAAGTAAGATGTAATCCATGGGGAACATGTTTTCTCATGTTTTCTCAAATTTGTCTATATTATCAAAAACAATAGCAGCAGGTTTTTCATTGGACATAAACCAATTTATTTTGTTCCTGACCGAAGTGGAGTTGGGAGTAGAAGACCACCATGCTTTTGCCAATGTTTGTTTAGCAGCAGGGAATAAAAATGTCAAAAGACGGAATTGGGTATTAGTAAAGTTTTTTGGTTTGAGATTTAATAAGGCTTTTAGATGGTTTTTGGAAAGTTTTTATTTTCCAAAGGTAAAAATCGATATATACATATATATGTATATCAGACCAAAATTGTTTTAATTTAGGACATTCCCACCATTTATGAAAAAAGTTTCCAATATCAAAACAACCTCTAAAGCATAATTGGTTTAAACTTGGCTAAACGTTTGGGAACCAAATACCATCTCATGAGTAATTGGATTATTTTGAGGAAGTATTAATAAAACAGTGGGAAGGAGCATACCATGTTGGTTTCCATGCTTCTTCTGTTATAGTTGTTCAAAAAATGTTTTTTTCTAATATCCTAAACAACAAACACGTTTTTTACTGTAGCTAATAAAAACGTACACATTTCAGAATACTGTGTTTCATAAATCTCAACTATACCTTTGTTCTGCTACAGTTATACAATACAGCTACATTTCAATCCTTCTAGTCTTTGATTGGACAGTGAAGGAGAAACAGTGAATTGATGGGCTCATCCCTCTTACTGTGCTCCCCCCCCTTCCTGTTAACATGTTCTTTGTTAGCACATATGAATGTAATACACCTGACAGGCTGCTAATGTTGGTCTGAACTCCACTATGCCAGGCATTACAATAAGCTGTTATTAAGACAAATTCAGATATTAGCACTAATTACATTTAACCACTTCAATACCAGGCACTTATACACCTTCCTGCCCAGACCAATTTTCAGCTTTCAGCGCTGTCGCATTTTGAATGACAATTGCGAGGTCATACAACACTGCACCCAAACTAAATTTTTATCATTTTGTTCCCACAAATAGAGCTTTCTTTTGGTGGTATTTGATCACCTTTGCGATTTTTATTTTCTGCTAAAAACAAATAAAAAAAAGACTGAAAATTTTGCAAAAAAAGTGTTTTTTTTTTGTTTCTGTTACAAAACTTTGTAAATAAGTAAGTTTACTCCTTCACTGATGGGCACTGATAAGGTGGCACTGATGGGCACCGATGAGGTGGCACCAATGAGGTGGCACTGATGATGGGCACTAATATGCGGCACTGATGGGGCACTGATATGCAGCACTGATGGGTACACATAAGTGGCACTGATGGGCACTGAAAAGCAGCATAGATGGGCACTGATTATGCGGCATGGATGGGCACTGATAGGCGGCACGGATGGGCAAGAATGGGCACTGATAGGTGGCACTGATGTACGCTAATAGATGGAACTGATGGATGCCAATCGGTGCCAAACAATAATGCCTGCCAATCAGTGATGCCCATTGTTGGCACTGATTGGCATCCCTGGTGGTCTAGGGTGGCATACCTGGTGGTGGCATCCCTGGTGGTCCTGGTGGCGTCCCTGGTGGTCCAGTGTGGGCATCCTCGGGGGGGGGGGGGCTGCGCTGATAATCAATCAGCACAGACCCCCCTGTCAGAGGAGCAGCCGATCGGCTCTCCTTTACTTGCGTCTGCAGACGCGAGTGAGGAAAAGCCGATCAATGGCTCTTCCTGTTTACACTGTGATCAGCCATGATTGGACACAGCTGATCACGTGGTAAAGAGTCTCCGTCAGAGACTCTTTACCTAGATCGGAGTTGCGGTGTGTCAAATTGACACACCGCAACAACGATTGCCGCGATGCGCGACCCCGGGGGCGCGCAGTGGATTGATGTCCTGGCGACGCCATATGACGCCCGGTCAGGATATTGAAACCACTTTACCGCCGTTATTTTGCTATATGGCGGGCAGCAAGTGGTTAAACATACAAACATTTTTCTCACAAGCACATAACTGAATTTTATATATCTGCTGCCCTGCTACCTTTTTTACTTTTCTGCTAATTAACAAGGTTGTTTAGCAAAATATCACATTTCTTTAACTCCAACATGTATAATTTGGTACTACATAATGTGGAGAAGTGATAACGGGCTGTGCTGAGTTTTTCCAATGTCATTGTACCCATTAAACAGATTTGTCTACAAGTTGTCTGCTTGATCAGTGTTAGATAGGACAGCAATCAAAGCCGGCCATACACGGCTTGAATCTCCGCTGGTTCAGCAGGAACGGACCAAGATTCGAACCGTTAATGGGCAGGCTGAATGTACCAAGTTGATCGGTCGATCAATTTGGGTACAACCAGCCTGCCATATTCGTTTACGATTATTGCAAGCAGCTGCTATAGCCGCTAGCAATAATCACTGTCTTCTCCCGGTGGGCTTCCCCCGCCCACCCTGCTAGCAGAAGACAATGACCCGGCAGGAGGGATTCCCCGCATCAACACTGTGCTGATGGGGGAACCAAACAGATTTCTTTCCTGCAACCCGTGGTTGCAGGAAAGACATTTGCTCCGTGTATGGCTGGCCTAAGTGGAAAT
The DNA here is from genome assembly GCF_042186555.1 of Aquarana catesbeiana. Taxonomy (NCBI): domain Eukaryota; kingdom Metazoa; phylum Chordata; class Amphibia; order Anura; family Ranidae; genus Aquarana; species Aquarana catesbeiana. Next base: position 40,596,276 of record NC_133335.1, on the reverse strand, counting down.
GTTTCCAAAAGGACACAGAACAATAAAAAAAAAAACATTTTTAATAGGGTGGTGGGGGATTGAAGCTTCTGCTAGGCTTTTAAATTTTTGTCTGTGTCACCACTGGAAAGATTATCTTTAATTTGCATTCAGGTAACAAAGTGTCAGACAGAACAGGAAGAAAGCGAAAACAAACAATTGACAGGGGATCTAACTCTTCCCTTGCTATTCAAAATTAAACAGTTTTGGTTGGAGTTGGTCTTGACTTACTTTTTTAAAGCAAGCGCAAACTAATGAATATTAGGCTGGCTTTTCATCCTTCTGCAACATTAGTGCTTTTCAAAGCTGGGCCAATTTCATAGCAGCCTAACAGCGCGGCTTGAAAAACTACTTCTGTACAGAAGTCAATGCAAGCCGCTCCGAAGTCGCACCCAAGTAGTACAGGAACCTTTTTCTAAGTCGAAGCGCCTTGAATGGCTCCTACCATGTTTCCCCGAAGATAAGACCTACCCCGACAATAAGGCCTAGTGCTATTTTCCAGGAGGGCTGCAATATAAGCTTTTTTTACCACTACTATTCCTTTATATTGGCTTTTGGAATTTACAAATGCAGCAATTTAGAAATTGGATGTAAGGTTTAGTGCTAGAAAACACTTTAAAGCTGGGTTCCACCCAAAAATGGAACTTCCGCTTTAAGGGAAGGTGACCCCCTGACATGCCACATTTGGCATATCTTTTTTTTGGGGGGGAGCTTATACGGGATCCACCTCCCACTTCCTCCTGGCGCACCCGCGGAGCTGGAAGGGAGATCACCTCTCCCCCCTCCCTCTCGGCAATCATCTGGGACACGTCACAGGTCCCAGATGATTGCCCGGCCAATCACAGCACGCGACGCGGCTCGGGCATGCGCAGTGCGTGCCCGGCTGTGAAGCCACAGCCGGGCGCCCACAGTGACAATGCCGGCGCCGCAGAGAGGAGGGGGAGACGAACGGGGCTTTGTTCCCCCGTATTGCTGGACCCTGGGACAGGTAAGTGTCTGATTATTAATAGTCAGCAGCTGCAGTATTTGTAGCTGTTGACTTTTAATTATTTTTTTTTTAAGCGGAACTCCACTTTAACCGCTTTCCGACCGGCTCATTCCGATATATGTCGGCAGAAGGGCACATACAGGCATATTAACGTACCTGTATGTTGCCCTTTGAGAAGCGGCTTGCGGGCGCCCGCCGCAAGCTCCGTGATTGCGGGTCCTGCGGACTTGATCGTCTCACGGAGATCAAGAACGGGGAAATGCTGATGTAAACAAGCATTTGCCCTTTCTGCCTAGTGACCGGACACTGATCACAGCTTCCTGTGATCGGGAGCAGTGATCAGTGTTGTGTCACACGTAGCCACGCCCCCCCACAGTTAGAATCACTCCCTAGGACACACTTAACCCCTGCAGCGCCCCCTCCTGGTTAACCCCTTCACTGCCTGTCACATTTAAGCCCCATACACACTATCAGATTTTCTGCCGATTTTTGTCCTCAGATTTACCAAAACCATATAATATGAGGTCAAACCTTAGGAGTATCAATTTGTATGCAATCAGGCAGGCTCTTGCACTACATGGTTTTGGTTAAAACTGAAGACAAAAATCAGCAGAAAATCTGATCGTGTGTATGGGGCTTAACACAGTAATCAATGCATTTTTAATCGCACTGATCGCTGTATAAAGGTGAATGGTCCCAAAATAGCGCCAAAAGTGTCCAATCTGTCCACCATAATGTCGCAGTCACGATAAAAATCGCTGATAGCCACCATTACTAGTAAAAAAAAATTATTAATACAAATGCCATAAAACTATCCCCTATTTTGTAGACGCTATAACTTGAGCAAACCAAACAATAAACGCGTATTGCGATTTTTTTTTTTTACCAAAAATATGTAGAAGAATACGTATCGGCCTAAACTGAGGAAAAAAAATGTTTTTTTTTATATTTTTTGGGGGATATTTATTATAGCAAAAAGTAAAAAATATTGTTTTTTTTTCAAAATTGTTGCTCTTTTTTTGTTTATAGTGCAAAAAATAAAAACCGCAGAGGTGATCAAATACCACCAAAAGAAAGCTCTATTTGTTGTGAAAAAAGGACGTCAATTTTGTTTTGAGAGCCACGTCGCACGACCGCGCAATTGTCAGTTAAATCTACGCAGTGCCGAATCGCAAAAAGTGCTCTGGTCTTTGGCCAGCCAAATGGTCCGGGGCTGAAATGGTTAAGATAGATAAAAAGTGCATTTTATATACAACTATATATAGATCAGACCAAAAGGAGGAGGAATGAGGGACAGAGGGACATTGCTTCAAATCAGGGACAGTTGGGAGGTAATGCTCCCTATCTTCATGTACAAATAGATATGCAAATGTTATTTTATTATACATTTAAACCAATTTAAAAACGTTTCAGTTGCTATCACAAGCAAAACACCCGCATGATTAGAAGACATAATTAGTGTACTACATTACCTCCAACAAACACAAACCATGGGCTTGCAGCATTATACACCAAGAGTCTTGTCACCTATCACCTAGACATCAAATAAACTGCTACAGTAATTAGATCACCTCCAAATGACAGTTCCATAAACATCAAAGTAAAGTATTTATTCACCATTACAACAAACATGAATAGGCATTTTACAAAATATGAAATACATATTACATTACTTATGGCTGCTCGATTACAGGCTACATTTAACTGTGACGTTAGAACTAAATGGGTAAGCCCAAGGGCTTTTTTACATTAGCCACACTCTCTACCACCCCTCTAAAAGGTAGCACAGTGGTAGAACAGTGGCTGCCTTGCATTCAGGGGGTGATATTACCACTCCCTTAATGCCTGTTTTTTTTTTTTCAGCCAAGGTGGGGATTTTTTTTCTCGAAATGACAAGCCGCAATCATGAGCCAAATGTTTGCCCTGTAGTTGGAGCATAGCAGCAGTGTGTACTAACATGGTAAACACGCTCCTCTGGTCCCTCCCTGCTCCTCTGGTACCCCAACATGCTCCTCTGTTTTCCCCTGTCCTCTATCCCCCCCATACTCCTCTGGTACCCCCCTGCTTCTCTGTACTCCTGTGCTCCTCTGGTACTCCCCCTGCTCATCTGGTACCACACATGCTCCTCTGGTCCCCCCCCCCCGTGCTCCTCTGATCCCCCACATGCTCCTCTGGTCCCCCCATGCTCCTCTCCCCCCCCCCACATGTGCCTCTGTTTTCCCCTGTTCCTCTATTCCTCCATGCTCCTATGGTCCTCCCTACTCCTCTGTACCCCTGTGCTCCTCTGGTACTCCCCCTGCTCATCTGGTACCACACATGCTCCTCTGATCCCCCACATGCTCCTCTGGTCCCCCCATGCTCCTCCTCCCCCCCCACATGTGCCTCTGTTTCCCCTGTTCCTCTATTCCCCCATGCTCCTATGGTCCTCCCTACTCCTCTGTACCCCTGTGCTCCTCTGTACCCCTGTGCTCCTCTGTACCCCTGTGCTCCCCTGGTACCCCCTCTGCTCCTCTGGTAACACACATGCTCCTCTGGTCCCCCGTGCTCCTCTCCTCCCCCACATGGTCCTCTGTGATCCCCTGTTCCTTTATCCCCCCCCCCCCCATGCATCTCTGGTCCCCCCTGCCTCCCTGTACCCCCGTGCTCCTTTGGTCCCCCACATGCTCCTCTGGCCCCCCCATGCTCCTCTGGTCCCCCCATGCTCCTCTCCTCCCCCACATGCTCCTCTGTTTTCCCCTGTCCTCTATTCCCCCCATGCTCCTCTGGTCCCCCCTACTCCTCTGGTACCTGCTTCTCTGGTACCGCAAATGCGCCTCTTGATTTGGACCATTTATTGAGCAGTTTGAGGGTTGGGTTGTGAAAAAAAACTTTTTACATACATGCTAAATTGAACGAAATGGGCAAGACAAAATATAAACGAACGCAATAGATGTTACAAACTTAAGTCAAGCAGATACTGTATTTATTGGCGTATAACATGCACAGATATATAACACCCACATTCATTTTAAGAGGGAAGTTTCAAGAAAAAAGAATACATTTTAAATAAGGAACTTTGAAGCAAAATAAGGGTCAGTGCCCATCTACAGCCTCACCATTGCCATCAATGCAGCCTGATCAATGCCCATCTGCAGTCTCACAACTGCCATCAATGCAGCCTCACAAGTAGCATCAATGCAGCAGCCTCACCATTGCCATCAATGCAGCAGCCTCACCATTGCCGTCAATGCAGCAGCCTCACCATTGCCATTAATGCAGCAGCCTCACCATTGCCATCGATGCAGCAGCCTCACCATTGTCATCAATGCAGCAGCCTCACCATTGCCATCAATGCAGCAGCCTCACCATTGCCATCAGTGCAGCAGCCTCACCATTGCCATCAGTGCAGCCTGATTGATGCCCATCTGCAGCCTAGAGGGGACAGGGAAGGGGGGACGGGATGAGCGCCAACAGATTACATACAGTGAGAATCTCCTATGATAGACAGAACAGTGGTCCAATGGCAGCCCAGGAGACGGGACTTCCTATTACAGAGGCCGCCAAGTAAACAGGAGATTCTCACTGTATGTAATCTGATGGCGCTCGTCCCGCCCCCCTCCCTGTCCCCTCCGAGGCAGCTAAAATTGAAGTATTGGCGTATAACACGCACGCGCTAGTTGCACCCAATTTTGAGGGTGAAAAGGTACGTGTTATACGCCAATAAATACAGTATTTCTGCATTTTCAGTTTCTCTAGCACTCTTGTGACAGCTATAAATATTTTCAACAGCTCTGCCATGATTAGAGTTTAATTTAGACTAACATGAAAATGATGTGACCAAGAATTTGTCATTTCTTTTGCACTACAAATAACGCTACATGCAAGTCAATGCTGAAAACATTTCTAACTTCTGTACAGATTTAGTGTAGAGATTAGAAGGAAATTAAATGTGTAATAACACATCTTCTTGTTGTCAGCAGATGCCATTTGCTGTTAAAACATTTAATTCTAACTAGCCTTCAGCTAATTTTTCAGATTTATGATTGCAGTCGCAGTCTTTTATCAGTTAGTTTAATAAAGAGAACCTGTCACTACATTAAACGTATCTGATTTCTGAGCCCAATAACAGGCACCACAAAATGTCTGTACATACTTCTGAAACTTGAGTGTACAAGTTTGTGGAATGGGGGTAGGGGTGATAACGACAGAAAAGGTCTGGGTCATAGGTCCCTGAAAGATTCAAGATGAAGCCTAATACATCTATGATGCATTTGTACCGATGTATTGAATGCCAGCTGAAAACTGAAAATTGACAGTAGTAGCGCATGCTGTATAAACTGCTGGGGAACACGAGAAAAGGACTTAGGTGGGGTTGCATGAGAAAGTGTATGTACTCAGGGAGGATCCCACCTGTGGAAATGCTTCTCCGTGATCAAAAGGCAGGAGGTATGCAGTGGCACGAGGCTTAGAGAACTCAGAAATGTGTTTTAAACAATATTAAACACAGTGGCGGCCCATTCCCTATCCATGCGTCCGACCCCTGATCTACATGCAGGGCACCAGATGCATAGATTCCAATGGGATGGGGGGCCAGAGGCTCTAATAGGCTTCAAAAAGGGTGGACTCAGGCGCAGAGCACTGCACCCAAAGCTCAGCCAGTTGTGTGGCAATAGCAAATGACATTTCGCTATTGTAACACTGATTCATGAGACCCGTCACCCAATTGGCCAAAAGGAGATCTGATCGGATTGGCCGCCAGGAGGAGGAGGGAGGAGACGCTGGGGAACCGAGACAGCAGCCACTCGCAGCTTGGAGAGAAGCCCAGAGAGCTGCTCGTGAGATGGGGTAAGTGTGGGGCCCTGACTGACTGACAGACGGGGGGGTGCCGTCCGTAACCCCCGTGACCTGACCGGCCGACCAGGGGGGGCTTCTGTGCCAGCTGTGACTGACTTTGGGGGTGCATCGGCGGGTGGATTGTTTGCCGCCACCCCCCACAAAAACACCAGCCGCCACCGATTAAACAAAATTCAGGAATTGACATGAGCGTGCCTAAATCAAGATTTACTCCACTGAGATCCAGATAGGAATGATAGACAACCCTAGGTGTTGTAGCTCCTACTGCAATGGAGAATACATATAAAGATATGTAGATACCTGCTTTCAATGCACTGATACTGTTGTGTAACAGCCTGGCTGCATGGTGGACTGCATGTCCTCCACGAGGACAGCCATTTAGTGGTGGGGGGCACTCTTTAACTCACTCCTGCCCGGTATAGATTGGACCCCTTACACTCACCAGGGCACTATGAACACAGAAGCACCCCCAGAAGTCCCTTGGCCTGGGGTGCCAAGGTTCACCATCACTGACCTAGGCTATCTAGGTAGCTGCCTACTCTCACTACAGGCTTCCTGACCTAATTAGGGCAGCACGTAATGCCAATTTGGGAAACTACATTGGGCACTTCTGTGCCCTTACCCTATAACCCCAGTTTTAGTGACTAACTTTAATGATTTAACAGGTTCACTTTACATATTTAACAGTGTATAGCATTTTTACAGAAAAAAATATCTAAAGCCAGGAGAAAAAAATATCTAATGCCAGGAAAAAAAATATATATTGTAGCTTGTCAATACTAAGATGTGGGGACTACGTTAGTTTTGATTCAGGTTATGACCATTTTCTACAAATACAGAAACATGAATTAACTTGCACACAGCACTGTCATCAAACTATAAACAAAAAACTAAACCAAAAAATGAATTTCTGTGTGTGTATGTGTACATTTGCACTGTATATAGTAGGATATGTGGGATATGGGTGTAGCGCTATAGAAGAGATATATGAAATTTCAAATATAAGTTGTCTGAAGAGATCAAGAAAAATTCATAGCAGACTTCTGCAGGCATAAAAGGAAAGGAAGCCCATCACTATCGCCCACACACACACTGACCCTTACCGTCAGCAAATGGGTTATATAGCATAACAATAGGGTGGTAACAACAGGAAAACAGGCGTCTCTTTATTCCAAATTCCTCGCTCCAACAGTGCAAAAAGGGTTAATGGCCAGCGAAAGCACTCCACATTTGCAGCAAAAGCATTGGTAGTACATGTAAAGGAGAAAGGATGCACTTCATTGTGCAGACATTCCAAAAAAGTGGCATGTTTATTGAGCACCAATAGCAAGTAAACACTCACATTTGAACAGAAGAATACAGGTAAAATGAAGAAAGCGACCAGCGCTTCCTACTGCTGAGATGGTCACGGCTCCTCCGTCCTCTCCGACACGTCACTCGTATATAAGTTCAGACAACTTATATTTGAAATTTCATATGGACTTTATAAATATATCTCTTCTATAGCGCTACACCCATATCCCACATATCTTTTCATTGTATCCAACCATACTGTGTTAGCTGCTCATTTTCTATCGTTTTTGACCTAGCGCAACAATTCAATTTCTATATAGTAGGATATGCCCGCTCTGCTTTTAGTATCTGTGTGTGACTGCTGCTGCCCAAAAAAAAAACCCTATTACCAACACAAGAGCTCTGGGCTGTGATTGCACACAGCCAATCAGATGGTCCCGGCCATGAATCATTGGCCGGGGCTCGCTAACAGGCTTCCACTGTGTAAAATCAGGGGGCTCACATGCACGCGACCTAAACCCAGTAGTAGGCAGCAACTTAAGGGTACGCCGCTTTGCCTATAGGCACCTAATTGATATCTCAATGTTATCAGCTTTCCAAACTCCAATCTGTGAACTACAAGGCCCTCCGCCCTAGGTAATGGAGATTAGGAAAGTGTTTGTAAGCATACCCATGTGAGCAGTCTAGGGAGTCAATACTGTTCGTCCACATATACAGGACAGTGAGGGAGCACAGTCACTCTAGGACAGAAAGTGTGTTTCTGGAAGGAGGCCTCCTGATGACTTCTGGATGATGAAACGAGTAGGGGTGGGCATTCCAGTCACGTACTACATCACTCCTGCCTACTGGAACGCACGCTGGCTCTAGGGGACCGCTGAGCAACGGCGGTTTAGCAGTACTACCTGTTGGCAGATCATTCCTGGTGCTGGTGTTCCGTCAGATTAGGCGACCCGTCAGATTTCGTAACGGAAGTGACGTTCTGTCACGGACATCTTGGTACACCCCACACTCGGCCACACTAAGCCTACAATCTGAAGTTGCCAAGCGGACATCTTTTTACATCCACCCAAATCTTGCATTTCAAACTTATTTTTACCACTAAACCGAGCATTATATAGTATTTAGAAGTCCGTGACACTGTTTTGATGTTGAATTTTAAAAGCAGCGGCAAGCCTGCAGATCTCACACATTTTCTAACCTGACAGAAGACCGCTGCTTTTAAAATTCAACATCAAAACAGTGTCATGGACTTCTAAATACTGTATTTCACGATATAAGCTTAGTGGTAAAAATAAGTGTGAAATGCAAGACTTCGGTGGGTGTAAAAAGATGTCCGCTTGGCGACTTTAGATTGTAGGCTTACTGCGACTGATTGCGTGGTGTACCAAGATGGCCGTGACGGGACGTCACTTCTGTTACAAGTTTTGACGGGTCGCCTCATCTGACGGGCACTTTATCATGTGATTATAAAATGTGGTAACTTAAGCGCTAATATGAAATTGATAAATGATTAATTGAATGAAAAACAGCTGCAACTATTCCAATGTGTTCTGACACCACATAAATTATATATATAATAACAAATAATAGTGCACTAAATTTCGAAATGACTAACTAACATTAGCCTCCAGTGAATATGTGACAGACTGTAACATGCACAATAAAAAACAAACAAACTCCTGATTGCTGAAAAACTTCAACCCAAAACAATACGTGCTCCGTGGCAGTCTTTACAGAAAATATGTGCAAATAGATGATTGCCACCACCTCAGTGTGTGGTAATTCCCTTGAGAAAGTCACGTGACCTGTGATGCAATGCGTCGGGAGGAGCCGGTGACAAAACTTCCGGTGTCTCGTTACCCTGGATGTGTAGTGAGGAGGAGAGCTGTTTCAATGCTAACTGCTCGTTTTACTGTGTTTCTTTACTGCCCAAATGTAAGTGCACATTTTTTTATCTATTAAAAGCAAGTATTTCTTAGCAATTTTGCGTGATGATGTTGTTTTCATTTACTTTGAGAAATTGAACCTGAAGGAATTAGCTGTCTGTGGAGAATTTTCAAAACCTGGAGCCATTAGCTGGAACCTGATTACTCGCGAGTTGATCACAAACTGAGCCTTATTATTGAAAAGTGTCATTAGACCCAAAGGGGTCTTGAAGTGAGGTGAGCAGGCATTGCACACTGAGGTGGTGGCAGTCATCTATCTGCAAGATGGCCATAACGGAATGTCACTTCCGTTACAAGTTTTGACGGGTTGCCTTATCTGACGGAGCACCGGGATATGGCACTTTATCATGTGATTATAAAATCTGGTAACCTAAGCACTAATATGAAATTGATAAATGATTAATTGAATGAAAAACAGCTACAACTATTCCAATGTGTTTTGACACCACATAAATTATATATATAATAACGAATAATAGTGCTCTAAATTTCGAAATGACTAATTAACATTAGCCTCCAGTGAATATGTGACAGACTGTAACATGCACAATAAAAAACAAACTCTTGATTGCTGAAAAACTTCAATCCAAAACAATACATGCCCCGTGGCAGTCTTTACGGAAAATATGTGCAGATAGATGATCGCCACCACCTCAGTGTGCCTCAGTGTGCGGGAAAGCCCCTTAAGAAAGTCACGTGACCTGTGACGCAACGCGTCGGGAGGAATCGGTGACGACACTTCCGGTGTCTCGTTACCCTGGATGTTACATAGTTACATAGTTACATAGTAGGTGAGGTTGAAAAAAGACACAAGTCCATCAAGTCCAACCTATGTGTGTGATTATGTGTCAGTATTACATTACATATCCCTGTATATTGCGGTCATTCAGGTGATTATCTAATAGTTTCTTGAAGCTATCAATGCTCCCCGCTGAGACCACCGCCTGTGGAAGGGAATTCCACATCCTTGCCGCTCTTACAGTAAAGAACCCTCTACGTAGTTTAAGGTTAAACCTCTTTTCTTCTAATTGTAATGAGTGGCCACGAGTCTTATTAAACTCTCTTCTGCGAAAAAGTTTTATCCCTATTGTGGGGTCACCAGTACAGTATTTGTAAATTGAAATCATATCCCCTCTCAAGCGTCTCTTCTCCAGAGAGAATAAGTTCAGTGCTCGCAACCTTTCCTCATAACTAAGATCCTCCAGACCCTTTATTAGCTTTGTTGCCCTTCTTTGTACTCGCTCCATTTCCAGTACGTCCCTCCTGAGGACTGGTGCCCAGAACTGGACAGCATACTCCAGGTGCGGCCGGACCAGAGTCTTGTAGAGCGGGAGAATTATTGTTTTATCTCTGCAGTTGATCCCCCTTTTAATGCATGCCAATATTCTGTTTGCTTTATTAGCAGCAGCTTGGCATTGCATGCCATTGCTGAGCCTATCATCCACTAGGACTCCCAAGTCCTTTTCCATCCTAGATTCCCCCAGAGGTTCTCCCCCCCAGTGTATAGATTGCATTCATATTTTTGACACCCAAATGCATTATTTTACATTTTTCTACATTGAACCTCATTTGCCATGTAGTCGCCCACCCCATTAATTTGTTCAGGTCTTTTTGCAAGATTTCCACATCCTGCGGAGAAGTTATTGCCCTGCTTAGCTTAGTATCGTCTGCAAATACAGAGATGGAACTGTTTATCCCATCCTCCAGGTCGTTTATGAACAAATTAAATAGGATTGGTCCCAGCACAGAACCCTGGGGGACCCCACTACCCACCCCTGACCATTCTGAGTACTCCCCATTTATCACCACCCTCTGAACACGCCCTTGTAGCCAGTTTTCAATCCATGTACTCACCCTATGGTCCATGCCAACGCACCTTATTTTGTACAGTAAACGTTTATGGGGAACTGTGTCAAATGCTTTTGCAAAATCCAGATACACCACGTCTACGGGCCTTCCTTTATCTAGATGGCAACTCACCTCCTCATAGAAGGTTAATAGATTGGTTTGGCAAGAACGATTCTTCATGAATCCATGCTGATTACTGCTAATGATATCATTCTTATTACTAAAATCTTGTATATAGTCCCTTATCATCCCCTCCAAGAGTTTACATACTATTGATGTTAGGCTAACTGGTCTGTAATTCCCAGGGATGTTTTTTGGGCCCTTTTTAAATATTGGTGCTACATTGGCTTTTCTCCAATCAGCTGGTACCATTCCAGTCAATAGACTGTCTGTAAAAATTAGGAACAACGGTCTGGCAATCAGCTGACTGAGTTCCCTAATACCGCGTACACACGGTCGGACTTTTCGTCTACAAAAGTCCAACGGACGCCGACGGACTAAAGCTGGCTGGTAATCCGATCGTGTGTGGGCTTCTCCGGACTTTCAGCAGACTTTTTCAGCCTCAAATCCGACGGACTTTAGATTTGAAACATGCTTCAAATCTTTACGTCGTAACTACGACGGACCCCGAAATCCGCTCGTCTGTGTGCTAGTCCGACGGACAAAAACCCATGCTAGGGCAGCTATTGGCTACTGGCTATGAACTTCCTTATTTTAGTCCGGTGTACGTCATCACGTACGAATCCGTCGGACTTTTGTGTGGTCGTGTGTAGGCAAGTCCGTTCGTTAGAAAGTCTGCTGCAAGTCCGCCGAAAGTCCGCCGGAAGTCTGTCGGACAGGCTGTCGGACTTTTGTAGACGAAAAGTCCGACCGTGTGTACGCGGCATAAGTACCCTCGGATGCAAGCCATCTGGTCCCGGTGATTTATTAATGTTAAGTTTCTCAAGTCTAATTTTAATTCCGTCCTCTGTTAACCATGTAGGTGCTTCCTGTGTTGTGTCATGAGGATAAACACTGCAGTTTTGGTTACTGAAGCCTCCCGATTCACTCGTGAAGACTGAGGAGAAGAATAAATTCAATACCTCTGCCATCTCCCCATCCTTTGTAACCAGATGTCCTTCCTCATTCTTTATGGGGCCAATATGGTCTGTCCTCCCTTTTTTACTGTTAACATACTTAAAGAATTTCTTGGGATTTTTTTTGCTCTCCTCCGCTATGTGTCTTTCATGTTCTATCTTAGCCATCCTAATTGCACCCTTACATTTCTTATTGCATTCTTTATAAATTCTGAATGCTGTGGATGATCCCTCAACCTTGTATTTTTTGAAGGCCTTCTCCTTTGCTTTTATATGCATTTTTACATTGGAGTTAAGCCATCCAGGATGTTTGTTCGCTCTTTTAAATTTATTACCCAATGGGATACATTGGCTAATGCCCTTATTTAATATGCTCTTAAAGCAAACCCATCTCTCCTCTGTATTCTTTGTTCCTAATATTTTATCCCAATTTATGCCTTTTAGCAAGGTTTGTAGTTTAGGGAAGTTGGCTCTTTTGAAATTCAGTGTCTTTGTGTTCCCTTCATGTCTCCTATTTGTGTGATTTATACTGAAACTAATTGACCTGTGATCGCTGTTACCTAAATTGCCCCGTATTTCCACATCTGTTATCAGGTCTGTATTGTTGGTAATCAGTAGATCTAGTAATGTTTTATTTCTAGTTGGTGCGTCTACCATCTGACCCATAAAATTGTCCTTTAAGACATTAAGGAACTGGCGAGCCTTAAATGAATGCGTGGTTCCCTCCGCCCAGTCTATGTCTGGATAATTAAAATCCCCCATTATGATAACACTTCCCATCCTTGCTGCTAATCCAATTTGTGATAGGAGATCCGTCTCCACTTCCTCCCTCAGGTTAGGGGGCCTATAGCATACTCCCAGTATTATTTTCCCCTTAGCTTCATCCCTTTGGAGCTCTACCCATAAAGATTCCACCTCCTCCCTAGCCCCCTCAGTGATGTCATCTCTCACATTCACTTGTACATTATTCTTGATATATAGGCATACCCCTCCCCCTTTTTTACCCTCTCTATCCTTGCGGTATAGGGTATACCCTTGAATGTTTGCCAGCCAATCATGAGAGCTGTTGAACCAGGTCTCTGAAATTCCCACAAAATCCAAATCCTCCTTGTACAACAGTATCTCTAGTTCACCCATCTTGTCCGCCAGGCTCCTGGCATTGGTGAACATGCCACATAGTTTAGACCGGTCGCATATTGTCCTCGTATTGGGTGTTTCAAGATTGCAACTTGGACTTGCTACTATACTCACCTTGTGTTTTTGTGCTTTGGTTAACCTACCACTAATGCGCTAATGATGTGTAGTGAGGAGGAGAGCTGTTTCAATGCTAACTGCTCATTTTAATGTATTTCTTTACTGCCCAAATGTGACTGCACATTTTTTTATCTAGTAAAAGCAAGTATTTCTTAGCAATTTTGCGTGATGATGTTGTTTTCATTTACTTTGAGAAATTGAACCTGAAGGAATTAGCTGGCTGTGGAGAAGTTTTCCAAACCTGGAGCCATTAGCTGGAACCTGATTACTGGCGAGTTGATCACAAACCGAGCCATATTATTGAAAAGTTTAATTAAACCCAAAGGGGTCTTAAAGTAGGGTGAGCAGGCATTGCACACTGAGGTGGTGGCAATCATCTATCTGCACATATTTTCCATGAAGACTGCCATGGAGCACTTTATCATGTGAGTTGACATCTTTGTCTTTTTATGTGTACTTTTAAATAAATGGTATCACGCTATGTCGCTATTTCGATCCTTGTTATCTTATCCTCCCCTTGAATTGAATACATCGAGGGGGATTTCTCATTTCTGGATGGAATAACACACATATAGAAGCTTGGTAGACCCACCTCGGTATAAACCCTCGGGGTCCATACCAGTGGGTGAGTGCTCAACCTATGGGGGGACATCCACTGTGTTTTTTGCAGTGGAATATTGCATACACACGGAGCACTTTACTTGCTCCATGTTGCTGACCAAAATATGCTCTTGTATTGTTGGGCCTTTGTACTGAAGGTCTGCATAGATGCAAAGATGATATGTCCACCCACAAGACTCTTAAAGCGGTAGTAAACCGTGAAAAACAAACAAACTACAAGACAATAGCATAATGTGCTAGTATGAATTGCATACAGGTAAGCCTTAATTTAGGCTTACCTGTAGGTACAAATGTCCAAGCGGGGGGTACATCGGCTTTAACAATTTAGCAGCTAATGTGCATTATTTAAATCCCTTATAATGTACACAGAAAATGGGACCATTCCTGACCATATTTACATCCATACAATATAAATTTCTTTGTATTATGCACTATAAAGGTTCTTTATCATTGCTCAGAGCTGTCAACATCCTCTTCATCAATACTTGTCAGTATCAGTAGCAAAACAGAAAAAAGAATATGCAGAGATATGCATCACTTCCATGACAGAGCTTTAGTAAATGACAGTCTGAAGGTCCTTTGTCACCTAGCAGACTACTAGAGTGACTTGATGTCATATTTTGTTACTAGATATGACAGATTTTCTGTCAGTGTAGGCTGTGTGTCTGTCTGTACACTGCTTAGGGAGAATACAGAAACCTGATGGAGCGTATACCGGCTGCTGCTAAGCAGAGAGAGACTGGAACACTACATTTCTACACACTGAAAACAGACAACTATCCCCTCTGTCTTTCACAACATCTTTTGCTGTGTGAAAAGCCAGCAACATGTTCAATGGCTCTTTTAAACTTCTGTCATAGTACCAAACAGAATAGTATTTTCTTGACCCCATTTTCTAATGGGGAACTACCTATGCAAGCAAAGTCTATCAACAGATTTATGGAATAACCAGAAATTGTACAAGAGAATGAGGAATATTCACGATCCAATATTCCAATCTAGATCCTTAAAGTGGAAAGTTATGCTAGTGTAGCAAGGTCCCGGGCCTCCAAAGGCCTAATGGCGACCTCCAGAGTCAGGGATAGCTGACATCCGTCTTTGTAGAGTGGGTTACAACTAGGCATGGTGGGTGTGATGCAAGATGGAGTGATGGGCGCCAGATACTTTTTGAATTCAAAAGAGATTTATTGTCTCTTAACAAAACTGTGGGATGAGAGGGTTAGGGCCAGGACACCCTTAAGTAATTGCAATGATAATTGGCAGACTCCGAGACTTCTATAGGTAGATAGCTATACAGGGGAAGGCCTCCAGCCGGATACCACTTCTGTATAGGTAAGACCGCTGTCTCCTATGGCAACAAATCTGGTAACAGTCACTAACGGTAGTTGTACTTAACTATTGGCAACACAGAATAGTTCTTCTCTTACACTACAGTCTCTCACTGTAGGTTTTTACTCACTGAGCTCCCAGTCTCTCACTAGACCTCCAGATCCAATCGCCACTGAAAAAAAAAAAAGCCTTTAATATCACTTTAACAGATTTCAGCAGTGTCTCCCGGGTCACCTTCTGGCCGCACAGATCGTCTGTTTTGGTCGGGCAGTACATCTTTTGCTCCCTCTCCCTGAGTACAAGCTTGCACTCTGGGATTTGCTGTGATTAGCTCTTCGGTCAATGTAAAGCTATGGCAACTTGACTACTGCCTTTCCGTTTATAACTGCTATCGTCTGGCATATATTTTGTGCTGAATGTATGGAAACTTTTAAGGATGCAGTGCAATTTTATCAACTCCCTGTTTACTCTTTTTGTACATGTGCTCTTACTCAGACAAGTGAGGCCTGTTTCTTCTTATATCACCCCTATGTGTGTCCTGAGGAAGCGGATCAGCGAAACGTGTGGACGCACAAGGGCCCACTCATCTGATGTTATGTAATATTATTTTGTCAATGTCTGGCCATGCTGAGCTGAATTTTGCACAAATGTGTATCCGTTTTTAATTGTGTTCATTGATGGGTTTTTTTGTTTTTTCCTATGTACAAATAAAATATGGATTTTAGAATCTATATAAGGGGATTTTTTCTCTGTTTTCTACATTATAGTTACGGATGTGGCAATGGAGTGATTTCAGTATTTTTAACAGATCTTCTTAATTTGAAACAAATTTATGAATAACAGTAGCATAAATGCCAGTTAGGAAGTATTCATTGTCAAGTAAAATATTAATTTTCTGTGTTACAAATGGTAGGTATATATTTCCTACCTACCAAAGGACAAGTGCTAAAGCTGGCCATACACTAACATACACTAAGGCCCCTTTCACACGGGCTTTCCGATCAGGTCCGCCTGTCAGTTTTTTAGGTGGACCTGATCAGATGCTCCATTCATTTATGCTCTTCTGAAGTTTACACACGAGGTTGTCTCCTTGCTCAAACCCTGGTGGTTGCTCCATGTAGAGATCCGACCG
This sequence comes from Aquarana catesbeiana, assembly GCF_042186555.1. Lineage (NCBI taxonomy): Eukaryota > Metazoa > Chordata > Amphibia > Anura > Ranidae > Aquarana > Aquarana catesbeiana. The sequence continues at coordinate 40,579,938 of NC_133335.1, read as the reverse complement.
TGTGTATGCCCCATCAGACTTTTTCCGTCAAAAATTCAGACGGACTTATGCCCCGTACACACGGTCGGATTTTCCGACGGAAAATGTGCGATCAGAGCGTGTTGTCAGAAATTCTGACCGTGTGTGGGCTCCATCAGACTTTTTCCACACAAAGTTTGAGAGCAGGCTATAAAATTTTCTGACAACAAAATCCGTTGTCGGAATTTCCGATCGTGTGTACACAAATCCGACGCACAAAGTGCCACGCATGCTCAGAATAAATAAAGAGATGAAAGCTATTGGCTACTGCCCCGTTTATAGTTCCGACGTAGGTGTTTTACGTCACCACGTTCAGAATGATCGGATTTTACGACAAATTTGTGTGACCGTGTGTATGCAAGGCAAGTTTGAGCCAACATCCATCGGAAAAAACCCTAGGATTTTGTTGTCGGAATGTCCGATCAATGTCCGACCGTGTGTACGGGGCATTAGAGAACATGTTCTATATTTTTCTGACGGAAAAAACGCTCGTCTGTATGCTGTTCCCACGCACCAAAAACAACGCATGCTCTGAAGCAAGTACGACACGGAAGCTATTGGCTACTGGCTATTGAACTTCCGTTTTCTAGTCCTGTCATACGTGTTGTACGTCACCGCGTTCTGGACAGTCGGAATTTGGTGTGACCGTGTGTATGCAAGACAGCTTGAGCGGAATTCCATCGGAACTCCGGCGGAAAAACCTTCAGAGTTTATTCCGACGGGAAAACCGGTCGTGTGTATGCGACATTACTTAATGTCTCCATATAGGAAAGCAGTTTTAACATCTAGGTGTTTCACTTGCATGCCTTTCTCGGCTGCAACACTAAGAAGCGCTCTAAAGGTCCAGTGTTTTTTACAGCGGGAGAGATTGTTTCATCCTAATCTTCACCAAATTTCTGGGAGTAACCCATGGAAACTAGTCTGGCTTTTATTTGTAGATATTCCCTTCTGCGTCTGACTTTACTTTGAAAGTTCACTTACCTCCTATAGTTTTGCGATAAGGAGGGAGCTCTGTGAGTATCCAGGTTTTATTTTCTTGAAGTAACTTTAATCCTTCTTCTGCTGTCTTTCTCCATTTATTGGCTTCACATTTTGGCAGTTTTTCTAGGTCTTCCCAGGATGTTGGTTCAAGTATGCTGTGTGTTTTGAATGTGTTTTTAACAGCTTGCGGGGTGGTATCCCCTCTGTAGTCCGAGTGGATGTTCTGCTTTCAGGCAGTTCAGCAGGATCTGGTGGGGAACTTGATTTAGGCATTGCGAGTTCCACCTCTTATTCTGACGCCTGCACATGTTGGATTTGGTCAACCTTTTCTTCTGGTTTGCTGGGTATATTCACTTTACCGCAACAACATACAATATATACATATATACATGACTGAGTCCGATTAGTACAGTTCAGACTGGATTTCTAATTCACCTCACAAAGAGTATTGTTCCCTTGAAAATCCAGGACCCATAATCAAAAGGCAAGAGGCTTGCATTCAGTCCTCTCCAACAGCCTCTGTCCCAGCTAGGTCTGTCACATTTCTCCCCTTTCGGCAGGAGACTAACACAGGAGGAGACCCCAGGCGGGTTGACTCCGAAGTTAGTCCATAGTTCCAGTCCTCTACTGCCTGTACCCACACAGTACCCCAAACAAATTGTTCCAAACAGAGTATTAGTCACCCAGTCAACCTCTGCCTCTCTCAGAGAACATATCCGCCGCTGGGGAGAGGCCCGGACTGGCCCTTCTCCCTGGAGTCCTTTCTGCCGCTGGAGAGAAGACAGGGGGACTAGGCTCACTCCATCCTGCTGTTGGGGATCTGGGCCGACTGCCCAGCATCCCTGGGGTATACAGGTGGGGACTGAAGCCCCATCCATTGACACCAGATCAAGCTGCAGTTGTGAGGTGATGACTGCATTCTCTCCTTGGATCCTGATCTGCAGCTCGCGATAGACTGCCACTTCCTCACCTTGGGCCTCCACAATTGCTGCAGGTGTGGGGCAGAGGTCTTGGACCCTCTGTCCAGTTGCCAGCACTTCTGCTGGGGGTTTGCTAGGTGGTTCCTCCTCTACAGAAACGTCTATCAAATCCTCAGTCTCTGGAGTTGCTAAAAGTGTGGGACAAAAGTCTTGGACCCTCTGTTCAGATACCAGATCTTCAGCTGGAGAAGTTTGTTGTAACTCCATAGATGCTGCTGGCAGAAAATCACATGTCCCTGTCAGTGTTGTGGGAGAAAGGCCGACTACCTCTTCTCTCAAGAAGGCCAAAGCCACTGTTGGTGCTGAGCAGAGCACAGTGAACTTTGGCCCTGATAGCAGCTCTTCTGCTGGAGGCTCATAAGGTTGTTCTTCCTCAGCAGAAAAGTCTATCAAATCCCATGTCTCTGCAACTGATGTCTGGGGATAAAGGTTCACCATCTCCTGTCTATGGAACCCAGAAGATGCTATCATTGCTGGGCAGAGGTTAGCAGAGCTCTGCCCTGTTGTCAGCACTTCAGGTTTTTGGACAGCAATCTCCGGATTTTCCACTGGCATGCTGCTGAACGTGTTCTAGCAGTTTCCTATATGCCCTTTCCAGATGCTGTTCCTTCCTTAGCAAATGGTCCAGATAAGGTTTGAGCTCTGAGACCCCTGCAAGACCAAACATAGCCTCTCTATATTCTCGCAGGTCCTCAAGGGCAGGTTCCCTTCATCGCCAAACACAAAATGATCTGTAAGGCTCTCCCACAGCAATCCAGGGCCTCCAAAGTCATATCCCTCCGGAGAGCATTCTGTTGTCTCCCCTAAATATCCCTCCTCTGCGTGCCATTGCGGAGCCCGATAACTATTGTCCAGCTCTATCTCCTGCTGGACCAGCCTCTCCAACTCAGTCACCCATTGCTCCTGGGGCCGCTCTCCCAGGAATGCCATCTGCAATGCCCGTTGGTCACTGGCCCGTTGCTCTTGGGTTGGAAAGCACTTGCCCTGTTTTATACCAGCGAGCTGGAGGGCTCCAATCCAGAGCTCCACCCGAATCTGCTGCCTGAGCTCCAGGTATTCATCCTCAGACACAGTCCTGGTGTATGTTGAAAGGATGATCCGTAGCAGCCTCAGGAACTCTGATGCCAGGTCCAAATCTCTGCTGAGGTGACTGAAGTCTGCTATGCAGATCTTGGATCCAGTTGGAGGTTTGGATGTCCCAGACTGCAGGAAGCGTCCCGCTGCTTGCCACCAATGTCACGTAACGTCCCACACTCCGCTTGAGTGCTTCCGTCAGTATACCACTTCCTTGTAGTCTGGATACAGATATCAGATATTCCAACCGCTACCAAGCATAAAACAAGGCGAGACTTGCTTGGTTGCTAACATGGGCTATTTTATTTAGAATCAAAATTACAAGACTTTATATGCCGTTGTAATCTCCTCTAACAATACAACTGTAACCTAATTAACATGAGCTAGTTTACTAAATCATTTACCCAGACTAGGTGACTACGTCTCCTAGCTCATTACCATAAACATAAACACAGGGTTACTTAGAACAAACAACAATGTGTGGAATACCCTTAGAACCTGTGGTAAGCCAGACTAAACTCATTTACATCAAACAACATACAATATATACATATATACACGACTGAGTCCGATTAGTACAGTTCAGACTGGATTTCTAATTCACCACACAGAGTATTGTTCCCTTGAAAATCCAGGGCCAATAATCAAAAGGCAAGAGGCTTGCATTCAGTCCTCTCCAACAGCCTCTGTCCCGGCTAGGTCTGTCACACTGATGAAGGGTTCTCATCAAAATAAACACTATGGCTTAATGTCACCTTGTCAGTCTTTGGGTGTAGGGTTCTGTAACCCTTAGTTTGCTCACTGTAGTCTACTAGAATGACCTCTATGGCTCTGTTCTCCAGCTTGGATCGCTTTTCACTCGGAATATAGGCATATGCATTACATCCAAACACTCTGATGTGCCCTATGCTAGGCTTTGATCCATGCCACATTTTGAATGGAGTACTTTTAATGGCTCTTGAGGGTAATCTGTTCTGTAGGAAGGTTGCAATTCTGCTTCTGCCCAGTACTTATGAGGTAGGTTGACACTCGACAACATGCACCTGACTATTTCTATAAGAGTGTGATTTTCCTTTCTGCTACACCGTTTTTTTCAGGAGTGTAGGGTATGGTTGTCTGGTGTACTATTCCTTGTCTCTTCAGATATGAGGCCACTTCTTTGCTTATATATTCTCCTCCATTGTCGGAGCGTATTATTCCTGGTTTGCGCTGGAATTTGTTGCTAGAAGTGGCAACGAACTCTTGAAGTTTCTCTGATGTTTCATTCTTGTGTTTCATCAGATAAGTAGTTGTGTACCTGGAAAAATCATCAATGAAAGTCAATAGATATCTGTTCCCGCCTGACATGGGAGTTTTCATTGGACTGCATACATCACTGTGTATGAGCTGCAGGGGGTAGGTGGCTTTTCTTTGAGATGCCTGTGGAAGGGGAGCATGTGTGGCTTTTGCTTCTTCACAGCTCTTGCATTTCATTAACTTTGTGCAAGGCGGTATTGTCAAATCTTCTGATAAGCCTCTCTGTGTCCTGTATAGCTTCTGGACTTCTGTGCCCCTGCCGCCTGTGCTATAGGGAATCATCTAGTTTTCCTTTTGCAAGGAATCACTTATTATTGTGAATTGTGCATTCATCACCCTGGAACTTAACTGTGAGACCGTTGTTTGCAAGACTTTTCACTGATAGAAGGCTGCCTTCTAGTTCTGGAACATACAGCACTTTCTTTACAAGTATACTGTGCTCGCCTTGTGGTATAATGTAGTTCAGGAAGCCCCTCCATGATGTGTCTGCAGTTTCCTTTGTGATTGTTTTGACTCTTTCTTTTGTGGATAGCTTTAGCTTTCACAGCTCGGCTTTCCAGATAGAACAGTCCTTTTTTAAGTAACCGTTCCTTTTACAGCAAAAACAGGCTCTGCTTTCTTTGTTGTGCTTTGTGCCTTTGTACATCTTAAGAGCTTTATCATGGTGCGTATTTTCTTTCCTTCTGTCATTTTCATCTATTAATTTGCCTTTAACATATTCCAGTGTTAGTTCCTGCTTGGGTCTGGCTGTCATAAACCAGATGTGACCAGAACTGTGTGACTGAGACAGAGTGAACCAGACATAGATAGGTGAAAGTAAGTAAGTTTATTAAAGTAAATACATATAAATGTGAACACACCACCAATAAAAACAGAGTGAACAAACTGAACAACCAAACAGTGATAATAAACCAACCAGTATATATAGTAAAAAGGAGTACCAGAATCGTAGTCAAGCCAGGCCAGGGTCATAAATAGGAGATCAGCAGAAGGGGGGCCAGGAGTAAACAGACAGGGAAAAAAGATGGAAGGAATCAGGCTGCAGGGCAAGGATCCAGGAACAGAAACAAACAGGTTCAGGATACAAGAATCAGGAATGAGGGTTCAGGTCCAGGATCAGGATAACAGATAAACAGGCTGCAGGTCAGGGCACAAGGACAATACCAGGGCAAGGTGTGTGTGCACTTGCCGGGTATTTATACTATTAGCTGCTATCAAAGTCAGGTGATGCCTGATTGCAGAAGGTTATACCTGCCCCACACTGCCAGGATCCATCCGCTGGTGGACGCCAGTACTGCGGCCCAAAGATGACATAATACCAGCAGGGAAAAGCTCTTCTGATAGTTCCAAACTGCCAGGAGACATCTGCTGGTGGACCTCAGTACTGCATGCCAAATGATAGATATTACCAGCGGAGGGAACCTTTCCTGACACTGGCTTCTGAAGCGTTAATAAGAGCAGTATATGTCTTTGGAAGGCTGCAGAGGAGCAGGGCAACAGTATGGTTATCTTTGATGTCCTCTCCGATGGCGCACAGCTGCTCTATGATTTGTAGCATAGTTTTCACATGGACACACATTTGCTGGACTTCTTCTAGTCTCATCTTTCTCTCTTTTTCGTAGTAGAAATAGCTTGCTGTTTAGACTTGAACACTCATACAGTTTTTGTAATGAAGTCCACATACCTTTGGCTGTTTTCCCTGTTCTTATGTGGAAAAGCTGGTCATCTTCCACTAGTAAGCCTTTGGTTGCTTTTGCCTGCCTATCCTTCCTGTCCCAGTTCTCTGTCTCTCCATCTGTGTGTCTGTCTGTATTCAGCACTTGCCACAAGTCATCCATGCTAAAAAGTATTTCTAGTTTAAACTTCCACAGCTGGTAATTGGCATTGTTCAGCTTTGCAATGGTAAACTTTACATCTTAACTGCTTGCCATCTTTCAGCTGCTTGCATACAGTACTCACAGACTTGCAGAATTATTTTTCCAGTGCCTGGGTGCTGCTGGGGTGCTTCTGGGTTTGCTGGCTGTGCCTGGGCCCATAACATTTTAGCAGGTTATTGAATCATGTGCTGGAAGCTTGTTGTATGCAGAGTATACCTTTACTTTCATGGAGAAATAGCTGAACATATCTTACAGCATGTCTTTATCATTGAACAGAAACAAGAACGCATATACTGAGAAAGATAATACTTCCTTTGGTTACATTACCATAGAATATACACTATAATGCTGCAGCGCCACCTGCTGCACAGATAGGTATAATGCATACAGTATTGTCAGTTTATTAGCAACCATGCTGTTGTTCTTTCCAACACTGACATTGCTGGATTCCAGGACAGGTAAGTGTCCAAATATTAAAAGTCCACAGCTACAGTAATTCTAGCTACAGACTTTTATTTTTTTGTGAAGGGACTGGGCCTCCTCTTTAACTATTAAGAAGTTCAAAATTTGACTGGTTAACTCATCAAATAAAGTAAAAAGCCTTTATGCATTGCTGCCTCTGAGCTATACACAATGCAACACCAATAGTAAATTGTCAGTACATGATTATATTTATAAGTAAAAGGATAAAGTCTTCTGGAAGGTATTGTAATAAATGTAAACATGTATGTACCAAGCCTATAGTAACAAAAAAAAAAAAAAACAGCCATTTCAGTCTGTTGAAGTTTAGCTGATTTCATTATTAACAAAGAGGCAAGCACAGCACATTGCATATAATAGAGTTCCCCTGGAGAGTGCATACATACCTTGACATCTGATATGATTCTGAACACTGTTCTACTTTCTCAGCTAATGTGTTTCTTCCCCCATCCTAATTACAGCTATGTGCAATGGGTAATCAGGCCTTTGACTTGCCCGCTAATGGATCACAATGTTACTTCTAATGTCCCAGGTTGGCCTTGTTTGGAGACAGTGATTAAATATAATTAGAAGCTTGACACCCTTCATACACAGTGTGCTGTGATAAATGAGAAGGCAGTGTGTGCAAAGGGAGGATATAATCTAAGAAAGATGAGATACTAATAGCCATGTCTCCTTGTAAAGATCTACCATTATTTCCCTGAATCTCCTTAGATATACCTATTTTTCAATAGGCCTAAACGTGTAACAACAACATTAAGCACAAAACAATTAGGGACTGTTAAATACATGCACTGTTTTCATCAAACTTAGCCACAATAAGACTTAAAGCGTTTGTTACCCCAACGTTTCATATTCCTGATATGAGCCCGCTGTACCATGTACTTGTATGAAAAAGTATCCTCTTCTCTTTGTATTGCTTCCTTTATGTGAAATCCCTGGTGTTCCTGCCAGTCCCTGTGCTTTTCTAATAAAAACCGACCACACTAAGCAGAAGAGCACAGCGTGGTCAGTTCTCTAGCTATGCTGGGAACTCAGTGTGCTCTCCTCCAATGATCAGACTTGTCCTGGCACGACCACCTGCACAGCCTATCACTGGGAAGCTCAGTGTGCTGCTGCTTCTGCCCCCCCCCCCCCCCCAGCTCTTATGCAGCTGAGAACAGAGGGAATGTGATCACTTATAAAGAAAAGGGAAAAAACTATATTTATAATGGTTTTTATATCCATACACAAATGTTTCATCTTTCATTTCTATTTCAAACTGAATGGGTTGTTTTACAAGGTGATCATTTACAATCACTTTATTGTAAACCTGCCACATACCTGAGCAATTCAAATTGACCAAATCATGAAAAAAACCTTCGTTGACACTATTTTTAATGAAAACCATGTCAAAGGGATCAGTAAATCCAGATATAGGCAGCTGAAGTAGTATGCAAAACTTGACTTAGAATCTTTATTGGCTCCGCCCCTTCCAACCTCCCTACTGGTTCTTTATGTGCTGCATTTAATCAAGTTGAAAATCCATTTAAAACAAATTACACTCACAGACATTTAATTAAAAAAAAAAAAAAAAACTAACAAGGGGTACAGCATTTCCCCACTGTACCAAAGAATATGAATTTGTTATTAACTCTGTCTGCATTTTAGAGATTTCCCGTCTCTTCTGCCCATCTGACTGCTTACATAATTTCTTGCTAAAGGCTGCTGCAGACATTAATAGCAATCAGACATGCAGGCACAATCTAATCACCCCCCAGGCATTTATACCATTTGACAGATCCCTAAACATAGAGTCGCATCTTTCAACTTTTGACATTTTGCCTATGAAGAGGGAAGGAGAAGATACACTGCAGACACATATAGCACTCGCTTATCAGGAAAGAACCATAGTGATCAGGCAATATCCACTAATCTGTCCGCTGATCCTAAGTGAGTAGGTGGATGGCTAGTCTGTGTCCGCTCCACTTATGTAGAGCAGACACAGACAAGCCCCATTCTCCTCTATGAGCGGTCCAATGGAAACAGACCGCCTGTCCGTTTACATCAGATGGGTATCCAATCCGATCTGTTAGACACATAGGGAATGGATCCCCATTTGTCTGTTTTTAGCAGACAGGATCAGATCAAATGTCAGCGAGTGTCAACGGACACATGTGCGTTGACACCGCCGCTCCACAGAGGGCAATGGATGGTCCAGTCGTGTCCGTCTAAAAGTAGTCAATCAGTTTCTAACTTCAGCTTGTTCAATTTAGGATAAGTTCACCTTTTAAAAATATAAATAAATAAGTAGGTAAAAAAAATGTGTTTTTACAATTTTTTGTTTTAGGAGCCTGCAAAGCAGATCGCTGATGCCGTGCAAGTCTCTTGCAAGCTGTCAGTGTAAGCTTGGCACGCACTGCGCATGCGCGAGCCTCGCTGTAAATGGCCGGGTAATCTTCTGGGACCTGTGACGTGTCCCAGAAAATTGCAGGGAGGGAGGGGGGTGATCTTCCTGCTGGTGCCGCTGAGCCCCGGGAGTAAGTGGGAGCTGGGTGTCTCTAAAAAGAGGCACCCCCCCCAAAAAAAAAAATGACATGCCAAATGTGGCATGTCAGGGGGTCACCTGCCCTTTAGGTGGTTAAACTTCTCTCATTTACACACCGAAGTTCATTCCTTTGATCTAAAGGACAAAACGTTACAATGTTTATAGTTAGTTCTGCGGGTGAGGAATGTTGTGATACTTGGCAGACTGCCTGTTTATTTTTATTTTTTTTGACAGCTGTCGACTTCAGCAGAGAATTCTCTGCATAGAAAGAATCAGGAAAATGCTTTGTCAAGATCGCAAGGGGGAAAAAAATCACAATAACGATTAATCGTGCAGCTTTACACGATGTGGCTGTGAGGGCGTAGCCCCACATGGCCTTGCTCTCTTTGAATTGTGGCAGTGAGTACAGGGAAAAGATCCCAGGCTCGCTGCCACAAAGAGGCAGGGGATCGGAGGGAGGGGAGTCTGATGCTGAACATGTTATACCCTAATAATGGGTGGAACGTGTTCAGAAAGGTGATCTTATCCTTTAAGCTTTAACAAAAAACATGGAAGGTGGTTTCTATGAAGTGCTGCACCGAACTCTGTGAGCATTCGTTTTAGTAAATCTCCCCAATAGAGTAGCTGTGGAAGGATGTTCATCTTCAACATGGCTGCTCTACCGTAACGCAAAAAAATTATTTCGCCCCATGCTTTCAGACCCTGTTGTATTCCGTAAAAGAGTGGGCGTAGTTTTGTATGTATATCTCACAGGGGAGTTACAGGGGAGCGGTATGCCTACATAAGTGATCGCACCCAGTTGCCACACAAATTGGAAATGTTTTTGGCATGAAGTCACAGTGACTTTGTTGCTAGAGCTGCCAACGGTCATGAGATATTGTCTGTAACCCCTTTGGTTGTAAGACGACATCAATTACTTCCTACTATAGTCTATGAAAGACTAATGCTCTGGTAGAAGGGGTGGTGGTAGTCCCCCATTTCTTCTATTACTATATGTCCACTACAATTTATCAGTGACCACTGTTTATTCTTTTGTATCCCAAAAAAAACTCAAAACCCTCCCTTTAAGTAAATATAATGCACACAGTCACATATATATTTTATATAGAAATTCCAATTAAGATTATATTTTATATCGCTGGCTAAGGTGCGTGGGGTTATGCACACTCGTTCTGTTGAATCATTTTATTGCCAGATAAGGTATATTCTTTTTATTTAAGGCATTGGTTAGTGAATGTATGGCTACCATTAGTCAGTTTGGTAAGGGTATTGAGCCTGGTGGGCTTTCTTCAGCTGGTTTGACATAGCTAAAAACTCATCTTTTATGGCCTGCTCTTGAATCACAAGGGGGGAAACCAATTATGTTGTTATAAATAAAGTAGTCTTGGAGGCCAGTTTGATTGATTTTCAACCTAATAGAATCACTTAACACATTTGGTCTCCAGATCTTTCTACAGAAAAGAGTAAGTGTCATAGGGTGGTGATCTGAAAGGAACATTGGTTCTACAGTTTCTGTAGGTACAATAGGCCAGGATCTGATATGAAAAAGTAGTCTTATTATGTAGAAGAGACAAGAAGGTAAAAAGTGTGCGGCATGTGTCATGTAGCATAAGTGAAGAGAATTGTTTCTTTTTTGAAGAAGCGCCCTGTAAATCTCTCCCCTACTATTAGAATTCCACTTTTGAACTCATACGGTTCATCGCACAACATACATAGAAATACTACCTGTTTTTTGTCAGGACAATATGTTTTCAAGTGTGATTGGTTTGCCTCCTGAGCACAAATAAAGGCTTTCCCTGTCTGCCAGTTGATCCATCAGCTTGGAAAACAAAATTGCATCCCCTTTGGTTGTAAATGTCAGGTTTGTGGCATGATAGACTGCTGGGAATCTATGGTTTAATAAGCTTTGATTCTAGTCACTTTTAAAAATGAGTTTCTTACAGAAAAAGAAGTTGTGTTTGTAAAGTTCATGTAGGGTTTGGGACCTTTTCTCCATGTTGTTGAGTTCCATCATATTCAGACAGTAAATTTACTAGGGAGTTAGGAGGGGAATGTTAGAAAGGGCCCCATTTTTAAGGTGTTCCCTTTAGATAGGCTGAACATGGTTGTGTAACTAGTGAAAGATGAGATGTGCGGAGTTGTCAACTTTCTCTACCTATAAACAGGAGAAAAAAACTTGGACCAAGACCTACAGTGGTCAACAAGAATGTTTGATAGGGTAAGGCCTAATCCCAACATACTTAATCCTTGACCTCAGGGAAAAAAAGACTGTACAGAAAAGTATGTCCAGAAAAAAGGCCAAAAACACAGCAGCTGGAAGCGTAATTGGAGCCTCTTAAATCTTTCACTTTAGGCAGAAGGTCCATAATAAGAAGGATATTGTTTGATAGACAAGTAACCTATTAACTGCCTCCCACCCACCGTATAGACAAATGATGGCAGGCGGGATCCCCTCTCGTTCTGGGACGATGTCATATGACGTCGCCCAGTCTCACTGCGATAACACACCCCCAGGGTGGAAGCAGCGTGGCGATCAGGGGCGCGCTGTGTCCCTGGGACACGACGTGACCTCAATCTTGGTAAAGAGCTGAATAGCCGGCTCTTTACCCATATGATCGGCTGTGTACAATCACAGCTGATCACATGTAAACACAATAGTGCCGTTCTTTGACAGAGTGTGAGGAGAGCTGATCAGTGGCATCTCCTCACAGGGGAGAAAAACTTTTTTTTTTTTCAAAATATTTGGTATTTTTTCTTTTTTTTTTTGCAAAAAATAAAAAACCCAGTGGTGATTAAATACCACCAAAAGACAACTCTATTTGTGGGGAAAAAAAATGATAAAAAAATTAGTTTGGGTACAATGTTGCATGACCGGGCAATTGTCATTCAAGGTGTGACAGCACTTAAAGCTGAAAATTGGCATGGGCAGGAAGGGGGTGAAAGTGCCCAGTAGGTAAGTGGTTAAAGAGACATACAGGTAAGAACTCTCTCAGCTGATAATCCAAATGGAAAGAGGAAAGAGAAATCCTTAAAGGCTAGCTCCACCTTTAGCAACATGTTACACCCATATTTAAGGTGTAACATGTAAAATGGTGTGCAACCCTACCAACCCCGAAGCAGCTTCCTCCATGACAGCATGCAAGGTTCTTCTCCCCTACAGCAGCTGTCAAATTTGAAATTTTTGTTACTCTGAGATCTGTGAACGAAGAAAGGTAGCAGACAGAACTTGTAGTTTTCCATGGAACATGAGTACATTAACAGCTTGCCAACCATTTCACAAACATGTACGGCAGCAAGGTGGCTCTGCTGTGCTGGATTACATACTAGGTACGTAATGCACGATCTCAGGTAGGGGGCACGCACGGTGGTGCTGTGATCCAACATAGCACCGATCAGTCTTCAGGCCCAGGCCTGGACCTGCTGATTGGTTCTGGCCAATCACAGAACAGCATTTGCCTGTGTTTACAAAACACAGGCACAAGAAATGATGTCATCTTCTCTCGTGGAGCCCTTTTTGGTTCCAGCAAAAGAAGAGAGAACATCTACAGTGGGTAAAGGCAGCACACAGTCACACAATCAGTTGGGCACATTTGATCCCCTGATCCCACCCCCAGTTAATCCTTTCACTGCCCCAGTGCCGGGACAAGACCATCCAGCACCCAGGGCAAAGATGCCAAACTGCGTCCCCTCCTTCCCTTAGGGTTAGGGTAAGGGAACACAAATCCCTGCAAAAAACCATAGTGCCCAGGGCAGTCGCCCCTCCTGCCCACCCCTTGTCCCAGCCCTGCACTGCCCTGTCAGTGCCATTGGTATTTTATTTTACTGATCACTGTATTTGTGTCACTTTAGATAGCGTTAGCATCAATCCCAGATAGCATCAGTTTTCCTGCCACATATTCACTATCACATTTTAACCTTTTGATTGCCAGCAATACTATCACAGACACACTATAAACCTCTATTTCTAGTATACTGTCTTAATGGATCAATATCTTTGTTTAGACCAGAACTATACTAGCTTCCCCAATAGTATAGTGTCCCCAAAAATGCAAGGTTAGCACAGGGGTGGATCCAGAGTCTAGTCTCGGGAGGGGCACTGCCAGGAAATATATTTTTTTGTGGTACATCTATCGGGGAAGTGGCTGGTGTTGGCGCTTCAATCATCACGGCACCATGGTTGTTATGGTGTCAGGATGATTGAAGCGCATTATTACTATTATTACATTGTAATAAAAAATTAAATAGTTTAACTCACCATAATGCAGAATCAGTGGGAGCCCCGAGTGTGTCACTTGCCACATCGCCTGCCACATATTGCGGATTGTCACTTGCCACGTCGCTTGTCACCAGATGCAGATTGTCACTTGTCACGTCGCCTGCCACATGTTGCGGATTGTCACTTGCCAGGTCGCCTGTCACCAGATGAAGATTGTCACTTGCCACGTCGCCTGCCACATGTTGCGGATTGTCACTTGCCAGGTCGCCTGTCACCAGATGAAGATTGTCACTTGCCACCTGCTAAGATGGTCTCTTGTGTCCCAGAGGCAGGCAGCAGAGAGATGATGTAATCTCTCTGCTGCCGCAGCTGCCTGCATGGTGAGGGGGGAACTGCAGGGATGCAGGGCGGGCGCCGGGTGGTGAGAGATGATGTCATCTCTCTGCTCCCCCGCCCGCTGGCTCCCTGATTGGCCAGCAGCCCGCTCACACATCGAGCAGCGCCGGCACATCTCACCACCTGAGCCGCCGGGCCAGCCCGCTGTCTCTCTCCTGCGGAGCTGCCCGGCGGCTCTTTCACTTACGGAGCTGCTCCCCGGCTCTGTCACCTACGGAGCCGCCCGGCGGCTCTCTCGCCGGCTCTCTGACCCACCCGCATTTCTCGGAGGGGGCAATTGCCCCGTTGCCCCCCCCTGGATCCGCCCCTGGGTTAGCAGGATCAGCCCCTACACCTGCCAACACCTGTGTTTAGCCCCTCGCCCCCCCCCCCCCCCAATTGCAGTGTAAGTAGATCACTGTCACTTCTGATACATACAAAACCACATCATTAGCAAGATCAGGCCTGATTTCTGCTAGAACTAGCAGATTACATTTTTTGTAGTGGTTCAAGCAGTCCCTGACAGCCAGGTGCTCCTTTTCCCGTGAGTCGCACAAGGTACTGTGGAGATGCGACCCCATGTCACAGGTGAATATGCCCCTAGCAACGCCTGTGATTCCAAGTCTGCAGACCGGGTGAGAAAGTTCAAATAGACAGCAGATTCCCTCGCAGGGGTATTCAGCATTACAGTCCTGCTTCAGAACAACTAGCATTCAGCCTTCCTGGCTAAAAACACAGCATTCCTGCTCAGGCCTTACACCTTAGGCCTTGGTTTCTTCCCCAGACCTGACGCTCAACACCTCTCTGCTTGCAGCTTCGTGCTGCACTGGCTCCCTCCTGACTCCTAAGCCAGAACTCCTGTCTGCCAGGTGGAGCTGTCTCTAAGGATGAGCACTGACCTCTATTCCTGGGATGTTTATGAACCCAGTCCACAGGTGTGCAATTAGTATTCCTGCCAAAATCAGGCATACCCTGCCCATATTCACCTGTGATATTGGGTTGCATCTCCACAGTACCTAAAAATTTAGTGGTCAAAATTTCCAACGAAAGGTACACTAGTGAAGAGGCCTACAGGATTCTGAGTATGTCAGCTGAGAGAGAAGGAGTCCTCACTGACAGAATCAGGCTCAGAATATGAACCTGTAGAGAGCAGCGGCCCCCTGACAGATAGCTCAGACAATGAAGAAGAGGTCCCTGCTAAGGTCAGGCATACCAGACCCCTTGCTACAATCGCACAATGATTCTGATATGTAGCAGCGTGCCAGTACTAGTGCCACACTATCTGTTGGTGAACTAGCAAGCACCAGCATCCTAGTACATACTGGTCTTTTACATACCAAACACTGCAGTGCATGGTGACGTGCCAGTAGTGCAGTCCAAGCTGGTGCAGTGGCTAGCACAAGTAGGCTCCCAAGAATCCACCAAGAATTAGTAGTGTCCTTCCTGATGTGCTTGCAAATCTTTATTGGCAGCCCACAGATTCTGCAGCACCCATACTTCCCACATTTACTGCCCAACCCGGAATTCAGCTGGAAACAGCAAATGTAACTACTCCCATTGATTTTTTTTAGCTGTTTTTCACGGAAGATCTGTATTGATCGATTGTGGACAAAAGCAATTTATATGCTGAGTAAATTGCCGGCCATCCAAATTCGTTCCTTGCCAGACAATTCAAATGAAAACCTATTGCGGTTTCTTAATTTAAAACTTTTTGGGCCTTACCCTCAGCATGGGTATTACTAAAAAGAATTCATCATATGCCCGTGTTTTAGGCGTAGATATGGGAATATAATGTGATTTATGCATTTCAATGACAATGACAATGTTGTCCTCGGGGTGACCATGAATATGATCAACTCCACAAAATGTGGCCCCTCATAAATCACCTTTACCAGAAATTTGCACACATGTATACACCCCAACAAAATGTCTGCGTAGATGAGTCCCTCATTCATCATTCTGGCCACCTTGCATTCAAATAGTTTCTCCCCAACAAGTGTGCCAGATCTGGGGTCAAAATGTATAAGCTCTGTGGGAGGGCAACAGGCTATACATGTCATTTTTCAGATATAAGAGGGAAAAGATCACGTGGATGCCCAGAATACATGGGGAGCAGTGGCAAGACAGCATGGGACTTGGTGTAACCCTTATTCTTAAAGGGGTACCACTTGTACGTCAACAGTTATTATTCAAGCATGTCACCATTTAGACAACTTTTTAATCTTGGAATTGACTCATGTGGCATGAGAAGCCCCTGAGTCCACGACTACAACCTTAACATGGGAGGGGTGGACTTCAACGACCAGACGAAGAAGCCGTACTGAAGTTTCCCATAAAGCCAAACGCTGGTACACGAAAGTGTTTGTACAATGCTTTTGTACTTCACAAAGCAACAGGATGAAGTGGATCTTTCCTATAATTTCAGGAAGTGATCATCACGGCCCTTTTGTTTCCAGAAGGTGCTGTGGCCCAATCCCTAAATCTTGCTTTGCATGAATGCCATTCAGCTGTGGCAATGACCTGTTTATTCTGACAGCAGCAGGGTGTGCTTTCAGAATATATATGTCAGCGGTTGCAGCGCTGCTGGAGGAAATTTTTCATTTGCAGTTAAAAAAAAAACATATACGCCCAAGCATTAGGGGTCTGGGGTGGTCAGTGAGTGAATAGCTCATATTCTTCAGCATTTCAGTAAATAAAAGTTGTTGTTTTATTGAGTTAATGTTCTGTTGTTACAGTGTTTTATTGTTAACCATTGTTTGCTTTGCAGAAATAACATTCAGCTGCAGCACTGATCTGTTTATTCCGAGAGCAGCAGGATTTGCTGGAGGAGATTTCTCATCTGCACTTAAAAATAGTATGTATATGCCCATGCATGGGGGCCTGGGTGGTCAGTGGGTGGATTACCCCTATGCTTCGTCATATATTTTTTGTACTTTTTTTGGCTGAAATTTCTTCATCCACATCGATCAACGTGAATGGGGGAATCTGTTAGGTTCCTTTTTTCATTCAGCCCATATGGATTGGTTGCCGTTGCACGGGCGTACCCAATTTTAAAGCGTGACATGTTTGGTATCTACAGTGTTTACTTGGCGTGTCATAATCTTTAAAATTTTACCAAAATAAATGTATTTTTTATTGTTTTTTAAAAACTGCTGCGCAAATACAGTGTGACATAAAAAATTGCAACACCGACATTGTATGCTCTAGGGCCTCTGCTTTAAAAAAAAAAAAATTCTAGCAAAAAATAAAAAACATTAAAAGTTTAAATGCCATAAGCCTCAGACATTCCTAAAAGCACCTCTGCCTAATAAAAAAACACAAACCCTTCATACTTTCCATCCTGGGAAACATTTTTATTTTTTTTATCAGGACAAGTAGATTGTTATGAGAGACAAGTAGATTGTGACCCCGATTTACTCCCTTGGACAAGTGTTTTTTTTTTTAAATTTCCACATCCCTGTATATAGTTGTTAAGTTAATGTAGACCTATCATATTTAGTTTCTATGAATACGTGTAATTAGGATATTTTATGGAATAATATGCTCCATGCAATTAACCCCGCAAGTAGCGATCGAGAGCTTTCCGTTAGCCGCTGGTAACTATACCGGGAGCGCGCAGATTTTGCATTTCAACCTGCAGGGGGCGGGCGCGTGCCACCGATGGACCGTTTCTGCTGTGATAATTCACAACAGAAGCTGGTCTGTGGGTCCCTAGGATTCAATGTCCTCCGGCACCTGCCTGGTCGTAGTAAAACACAGAGAACTGAGAAATGCCTATATAAACAAGGCATATCTCAGTTCTGACAGGGGGGAAGGGAAGATCCTGTGTCTCTGAAAAGCAGAGACTAGAACTGATCTCTTCCCCTAGTAAAAGCACCACATGGTGTACACAAAAACACTGGCTAGGCACACAGTTAACCTTTTGATGGCCCTAGATGTTTAACCCCTTCCCAGCCAATGTCATTTGTACAGTGACAGTAAATATTTTTAGCACTGGTCACTGTATTAGTGTCACTGGTTACCACAAAGTGTCAAAAGTGTCAGTTAGTGCCAGACTGTCCACCGCAATACCACAGTCCCGCTATAAGTCACTGATCGCTTCCATTACTAGTATAAAAAAAAAAAAAAATTCCATAAATATATCCCATAGTTTGTAGACTCTATAACGATTGTGTAAACCATTCAATATACGCTTACTGGGATTTTTTTACCAAAAACATGTAGCAGAATACATATTGGCTTAAATTTATGAAGAAATTTGACTTTTTAAATTTTTTTTATTGGATATGTTTTATAACAGAATGTAAAAAATTTTGGGTTGTTTTCAAAATTGTCTGTCTTTTTTTGTTTATAGTACAAAAAATAAAAATATCACCAAAAAAAGCTCTATTTGTGAGAAGAAAATGACAACTTTTATTTGGGTACAGCGTTGCACGACTGCGCAATTGTCAGTTAACCACTTCCGGACCGCCACACGCCGATATACCTCCTAACTTTGAAGAGGGATATCTTTGTTATGGCAGCAGCTAGCTGCCATAACCCTGGTATCCTCTTCTTCGGTGGGCGGTCTGGTTTCTGATAAGAGTGGTCTCTGTGGCGGATTCGCCGCAAGATCAAGACTCCAGTGCCCTCCGCCACTTACCATAGCTGTCGTTAGCGGCGGAGGCGATCAGATCCTTGTCCTTCCTGGGTATAGAGATGAGTGAGGAGAAGATGGCCCCCACCTGTCTCCATACCATTGCAGGGCGGAAGCGACGTCAAAACATTACTTCCACTGATAACTCCTAAAGCGCCATTTTTTTTATTATTGCATTTTAGTGTAATTATGAGATCTGAGGTCTTTTTGACCCCGGATCTCTTATTTAAGTGGTCCTGTCATGCTTTTTTTCTATTACATGGGATGCTTACATTCCTTGTAATAGGAATAAAAGTGGCACAATTTTTTTTTAAAAGAACAGTGTAAAAATAAATAAAAGGTAAAATAAATAAGAAAAAAAAAATTTCAACGCGCCCCGTCCCTCCGAGCTCGCGAACAGAAGCGCCCGCATATGAAAACGTTTTTCAAACCACACATGTGTGGTATCGCCGCGATTAGTAGAGCAAGAGTACTAATTCTAGCCCTAGACCTCCTCTGTAACTCAAAACATACAACCTGTAGAATTTTTTAAATGTCGCCTATGGAGATTTTTTAAGGGTAAAGGTTTGTCGCCATTCCACGAGTGGGTGAAATTTTGAAGCGTGACATGTTGGGTATCAATTTACTCGGGCGTAACATTATCTTTCACAATATAAAAAAAAATTAGACTAACTTTACTGTTGTCTTATTCAATTACATAAAAAAAAGTGTATTTTTTCCAAAAAAGTGCGCTTGTGTGCAAATACGGTGTGACAGAAAGTACTGCAATGACCGCCATTTTATTCTCTATGGTGTTAGAAAAAAATGTATGTTTGTGGGTTCTAAGTAATTTTCTAGCAAAAAAAAAACTGTTTTTAACTTGTAAACAACAAATCTCAGAAAGAGGCTCGGTCCTTAAGTGGTTAAAGTAACACACAAAAAATGGCCTGGTGGTGAAGTGGGGTAAATGTTTCCCGGAGGTCAAGTGGTTATTTTTGTTAAAGCCTAATATCTTAGAATATGTATTAGGGGTAAACTAGGGTTGTTTTTTTTTTTTTTTTTTAAAGATAGGTGCATCCATATATTGGATCCAATGATCAGTTTTGACACAAGACTTTTTACATTAGGTAATTTGGCATGCATGATGCAGGGCCCAGCTACACGATCCATAATCACAATGTCATTACTGGCCCTCAAGGAGTTAAACACAATTGGTTGGTGGAGTTTTTCTAATATTGTAGTGTAAATAGTTATTAGGCTGCTGTGTACATAAGACAGAAACACGATCATCTCATTTCACTGGGTAAACATCAGAATGAGTCATTGATTACCTCAAAATGGATGGAATTATATCCGCGCTTTTCTGTGCCATTTTCATAACCAACGCAAAAAACTTTACATGCGACTAGGTTATTGACCTTCTAGCAATGCACCCTTAAATTGAATTAAAATAGTACATAATCCTGAATGGCCTTTAACAATTTTTTTTTATTTTATTCAGCCAGGTGGTACTAAGTGATCACATCCCCTTTAGTATCCCTGGAGCTGAACATGGAATCTATTGTCATTCCATGTTTCTATTATTATTATTTCAGGTACTTATATAGCGCCATCAAATTACGCAGCACTTTACATATACATTGTACCTTCAAATCCAAAAAAGGAAAATTTTGGGACTTTAAATGAGGCTAGCACCAAAGGGATGCTTGCCTCCATCCCGGCCATTGGTTAAAAAGAAAAAGAGAAGTGGGACTTTAAATGAAGCAACACAAATGCAGGTCAAGTGACCAAAATTCATTTATTTGGTATAATCCATGGTATGTAAAAAACATTTTAGGCATCCAACCTCTAAAATGCTGTGGGCATCAAGCCTCTATATAATAAACCATGGATTGATTATACATAAAATACACATAAATTACACAATAAGTCATGATCCATTGTCACACAGAGAGCAAAGATGACAATCAATATGCATGTATACATTTCTTACTGTAATTAGACCCAAAAAGAGCCATGAAAATTAGGACAAATAATTAAAATAATAAAAGAGATTTAATGCCATGACAGATACTTATGGAGGTAAGTGGAATCATTGAAATCTTGGTATTCCGTGATATGGAAAAATTGGTAATGATCAAAGCTCTACACGTTTCGCGGTATAGCAACCACTCATCAGGAGCATACGTCATGGAATGATTCTAAAAAATATCCCATATCGATGTGAGCATATTCTCACACAAAGAATATCTGAACTTTTGTGATGGCTGCTATGCAACAAGAATAAAACACGATTTTCAAAATATTTGACCATTAGCATTCACTTCTATAAGCTTTTATTGTCATGTGGGCGGCACAGTGGTGTAGTGGATAGCACTCTCGCCTAGCAGTAAGAAGGGTCACTGGTTCAAATCCCAACCACAACACTACCTGCCTGGAGTTTGCATGTTCTCCCTGTGCCTGCGTGGGTTTCCTCCGGGTACTCCGGTTTCCTCCCACACTCCAAAGACATGCTGGTAGGTTAATTGGATCCTGTCTAAATTGTCCCTAGTATATGTATGAATGTGAGTTAGGGACCTTAGATTGTAAGCTCCTTGAGGGTAGGGACTGATGTGAATGTACAATGTATATGTAAAAGCGCTGCGTAAACTGACGGCGCTATATAAGTACCTGAAATAAATAAAATAAAAAAATAAATAAAAATGTACACAGGAGGTTTGAAAACCTCTTCTGAATGCTGGAATTTGGGAGCTAGTAACCGCAGTTTTCTGAAAAAAACGCTTCAAACCTCAACTGCTTCTAAAAGGGGGGTTCCGGCCGCAATATTTTTTTTTTTAAAAAGTCAGCAGATACAAACACTGTAGCTGCTGACTTTTAATAAGGACACTTGCCTGTCCAGCGAGCCTGTGATGTTGGCCCCCCGAGGCCGAGGCCGATCCGTCCATCTTAACGAAGGGAAACAGGCAGTGGAGCCTTGCGGCTTCACTGCCCATTTCCTACTGCGAATGCGCAAGTCGCACGGCGCTTTGTGAATGGCCCCGTGGTTTTCTAGGACACACACAGATCCCAGAAGGCAACGGGGCTGCTCGCCGAAGAGGAGGAAGCACCGCGGAATAGGAAGAGGCAGATTAGGAAGACTGCCTAGCAACAAGGGTTTCAGGTAAGTTAAAAAAAAAAAAATTTCAAATGTTTTTTTTTTTTTAATTTTTAAGATTTTTGACGCAATTTTTTTTTTTAGGGTGGCCCTCCACTTAAACTACTATAAACGCCTGAGTGCACATGTACCCATAAGATAATAATCAGGAGAGTTCAGAGGCTGCTGAAAAAATGCACAAATGCGCCTAAACGTCCGTTTACCAGGCCTTACAGAAGACTGAAAAAATCCAAGTAAACTAATATAAACTCTGGGTAAACACAAATCTATGATAAGTGGTAAGGACTCAACTATATTAACTCACTATCTGATTATTATAAGTACAGTGGATTTCATCGGAATAAGTCGATTGAAAAAAATATATTGTGATATTTAAAAATTCTGCTACACTCATAACTTTCTACTTGTTAAAAAAAAAAAAAAGAAACAAAAAACTTCATTTTTTCCATTTCCACTTAAATACTGCAATATAATATTTTTTACTTAAAAATATTATAGCAGAATTGTGATAATAATAACAGTCCATGTTTTTTGTTACGTATTTTATGTGTTCTTCAGCATGCCTTGCAAACGTTAGAAGAAAAATGTAGCAGGCCGCTTGCAAGATGCATAAATCTAACTTCAAACTTTCCACAAGCAATCAAATCACATTTCACAAATGCAAATTGGTGCAGACCAAGGCTGTCAGCTGGAGGAGTAGGCCGATCACACAGATATAAAACAAGTCTTATTAATAACTACAGGATGGATTGGGAGTCCTTGTATTCCTCTGGCAATCCTGTGTTAATGTCACAACTGAAGCTAGTGGAATTTGTCTGTGCTGATGTAAGGAATCTGTTTAACATTTCGCATAATAAGGTACAACTTTCAGCTTTCTAAATATTCTTTTAAAGAGATACTACCATGGTTTGGGGTATTTTTCTATGTGAAGTTTGTATGTTTATAAAATTATAATTACTTCTACAACATAAAATCCTTGTTCTTTCATGCCTAAGTCTATTTCTGACATTTGTTGCTTAATATCCGTATTTTTCGCTAGAAAAATTACATAGAACCCCAAAACATTTTTTTTTTTTTTTTAGCAGAGACCCTAGAGAATAAAATGGTGATCGTTGCAAATTTTTTATGTCACACGGTATTTGCGCAGCATTCTTTCAAACGCAGTTTTTGGGAAAAAATACACTTTCATGAATTAAAAAAGAAAAACAGTAAAGTTAGCCCAATTTTTTTGTACACTGTGAAAGATAATGTTACGCCAAGTAACTAGATACCTTACATGTCATGCTTTAAGATTGCACACACTCGTGGAATGGCGACAAACTATGCTACTTAAAA
The DNA here is from genome assembly GCF_042186555.1 of Aquarana catesbeiana. Classification (NCBI taxonomy): domain Eukaryota; kingdom Metazoa; phylum Chordata; class Amphibia; order Anura; family Ranidae; genus Aquarana; species Aquarana catesbeiana. The sequence continues at coordinate 40,557,010 of NC_133335.1, read as the reverse complement.
ATCTCCATAGGCGACGCTTTAAAAAAATGTAATGGTTACCAGGTTAGTGTTACAGAGGAGATCACGGTGATACCTCACATGTGTGATTTGAACACCATTTACGTTTGCGGGCGCGACTTACGTTTGCCTTTTCTTTGCTGCGCGAGCACGCGAGGACGGGGGCGCTTTATATTTTTTCTTTTTTTTTTTTTTCTTATTTATTTCATTTTATTTTATTTTTTTTAACATTGTTCCTTTAAAAAATAAAAATAAAAATTTAATCACTTTTATTGCTGTCACAAGGAATATAAACATCCCTTGTGACAATAATAGGTGGTGACAGGTACTCTTTATGGAGGGATCGGGGATCTAAAAGACCCCCGATCCCTCCTTTGCACTTCAAAGTATTCAGATCGCCAAAATCGGCATTTCTGTATACTGTTATTTTTTAAAAATCGGCGCCATTGGCAGGCGAGTAAAGCGGAAGTGACGTTGTGACGTCGCTTCCAGGATTTTACATCAGAGACCCGATCGAAGCTGAATGCGGCTTCGTTCGGGTCTCAGCCTAGGTGGCAGACGTGCCGAATGGTGGCTCGGGTCTCCAGGTGGGAGGCCTGGGAAAAGCGGTGGAAGGCTTGAGAGGGTGTGGGACGTCCCCTCCCGCTCTTTTAGGATAACAGCCGAGCAGCTTTTAGCCACATCGGTTGTTATCACTAAAAAGCCAACCGCTGGCTCTAAAAAACGGTACTGGGGTGATACCTGCAGCTGCAGGCATCACCTCGGTATAACCCCTTTATGCTGAGAACGCATACTTGCGTACGGTTGGCATGAAGGGGTTAAACATTTTACCCTATGGGTTTCCAGAGAGAGCACGGCAGGAGGCATCAAGTTCTGTAAATAAGAAGCAAAAGCTAACCTGGAAAACGTGAAAAACAGCCAAGCACTCCACCTGGTGGTTGAAAATGAGGACACAAAACAATTAATATGAAATAATGTATAAATATTTATTAAATAATGTATTTATTAATAAGTAGGGAAGACCCTCACCATGCCAACATCTAAAATATATATTCAAGGATTGACCAAGTCAAAAAATTAGAGGATTTTGTGGGCACATAATGAGAGAGAGAATCAGTAAAAAAGTATAAATTTTATTAAAACATAAAAACATATTAACAACATACAAACAACACCCTGTATGGACACGGTTACCAGTTACCCAATAATGCAGTTATAGATGTCAGGGCTGGGCTCAGCCCTTCCTTCTCTGAGCTGGCCGCTCAGCTGTCGGCTAATTGCCAGCTCCTATCTCTCCACAGTTACTCAGCTGTTGATAATATCCTGCTTGTCAGTCCTGCCTACTTAAGCTGTTCAGCCCAGTGGAGCTCTGCCTTCACCTTAGTCAACATCACAGAGACGCTCTCCTGCATTCCTGTTAAAAGACTTGCTTGGCTGACATCCCTTCTGGCTCTAGATCCTGCTGGCTGTTTTACTACGCTCATCTCCGGCTCCCTGACGTTTGGCTTGTCTGACTATCCATTCCGGTTCCTGAACTCTGGCTATGTTTTGACTACGTTTGTTTTATTTACTTTTATTATTAAACATGTGTGATTTAACTGTACTTCTGTCAGTCTGATTTCATGGTTTCTGACAATAGAGGACTGGACCTACGGTAAAAAGATTAATTTAATACTGTATCAAGGTAAAAGAAAAATTGTATTTATTAATAAACTTTATTTTCTATCCCTGACAGTAAAAATAAATAATCTGAACAAATGTTTTACTTTGCAAAGCCATTTTCTTGCGACTCTTCCGAAGGAAAGAATTTCAGAGATGTAAAGCCGGCCATAGATGGTTCGTATCTCAGCCGGTGTAGCAGGGGCCGGCCGAGATTTGAACCAAATATGGGCAGGCTGGATGCACCGAAGTTGTTGAATCGATCAACATGGGTACAACCAGTCTGTCGGAGTTTACAAGCGGTTATTGCTAGCAACTAGCAATAATCGCTGTGTTCTCCCGATGGTTGGCTCTGTTCCACTAATCTCACAATTAAGGATGAGCTCCGGCGTGTTCGCACACCCCACGTGCAGAGACCGCAAGAAAGTCGGCACTGCTCTGCGCTAATCACAGGCAGTGAGACATTTTCCGATCTCTGCAGCCACGCATCGGGACAATGTCTCACTGCCTGTGATTAGCGCAGAGCAGTGCCGACTTCCTGGCGGGCTCTGCAGCGCAGTGCTGACTTCCTGGCGGGCTCTGCAGCGCAGTGACGACTTCCTGGCGGGCTCTGCAGCGCAGTGCCGACTTCCTGGCGGGCTTTGCAGGGCAGTGCCGACTTCCTGGCGGGCTCTGCAGCGCAGTGCTGACTTCCTGGCGGGCTCTGCAGGGCAGTGCCGACTTCCTGGCGGGCTCTGCACGTGGGGTGTGCGAACACACCAGAGCTCATCCTTACTCACAATCTTAGCAGACAACTTCTTATCATGTCAAACAATGCAAACTTTACCCAACATGATTTACACCACCTAAATCTTTGAAAAGGTTATAAGAAGGCAAGCCCGTGTTGCTATACAAGTAGTGATCATTTATGGATAAATACAAATGTACTGATGCAGTTAGCTGATGTGATGAAAGACCCCATGCCAGGAGATGTCTGTGGAGGAAGATGATACTTGTATAGCATTTCCATGGACCCTCCCCACAGCTGCATCTGATTGTGTGCAAATGTCTTTAAGAAAGCAAAGAAAGGAATAACCCAATGGATAAAAAAAGCCTGTTCACGCAAAAAATTTAATAACAGCAATTAGCGACGAGAGACTGAACATGGCAATTAGAAAAGCCCAGATCAAAGGGAAACTTAAAAGGGAAATTTGTAACGGTGTCTTTAGAAAAGAAAAGTGTGTCAGCTCAGAGAACCTCCAAGACAGCTGTGGCTGCTTCTCCGCTGGTGCACAGCATGTTCCCTTCAGATAAAGGTGTTTACATGCCAGCCAATTACTCTGAGAGCACTCCACATGTCACAGAAAAGGAGACAGTAGCCACCAAACCAGCACATTGTTGCAGACCAAAGTCAGTTCAAACTGACAGCAAAAAAAATTGAAAACGAACGATGAGGTGAAATATATATAAAAAAAAGAGCCACTTCCCTATAAAAGTACACAGTGGGTAACTCTATGACATGCTCCTAAACTTGCTACTGTGTTACATGATTATTTGTAGCAGCAATAAACCTGTTTTATCAGGCAAGGAATTTTAGGGTGTTTATGTTCAGCATTAAATTCTAATTTTACTCCCTTGTCTGTTAGGCCCCTTTCACACGTGCGGACAGTATGTTCGTATTTCATCCATCCATTTTCGGATGATATACGGACATACATGCATCCCTATGGGATAGCGGGTGTCAGCGGATGAACATCTGCTGACACCGGATATCATCCGTCCTCGCTATGGTCCGATTCTGCAGACGGAGGAAAATCCTATTTTTCTATCCGTCTGCAGAGCGGATCGGATGAACACGGACAGACGGTCCGTGTTCATCGGATCCCCCCATAGGGGAGAGCGGAGATCTGACACAGTATGCAGAGACCGTCCTGTCATCCCCCGGCTCAGCAGGGATCAACGGAGCGATCACCGCTGAGCAAGCGAATGTTCACGGGGCGGTTAATCACGGATCTGTCCCGTATGAAAGGACCCTTACTATTACAAAACTTGTTTTATAAAGATTCTTTGGTTGTCAGGTTACATAGTTACATTGAAAAAAGACATCTAGTTCAACCAAAAAAAAACAAAAAAAACAAAAAAAAAAGCATACAATACCATATACACAATTCTATACCCACAGTTGATCCAGAGGAAGGCGAAAAAACCCAGCAAAGCATAAATTAATTTGCTACAGCAGGGGAGAAAATTCCTTCCTGATCCTCCGCAATCGGATATTCCTTAGATCAACTTTACCTATAAATGTCAGTACCCAGTTATATTATGTACACCTAGGAAATAATCCAGTCCCTTTTTGAAGCAATCTACTGAGCTGGCCAGAACCACCTCTGGAGGGAGTCTATTCCACATTTTCACTGCTCTTACTGTGAAGAAAAAACAGGAACAAAGCAGCTCCTTCTAATGCCCCGTACACACGGTCGGACATTGATCGGACATTCCGACAACAAAATCCATGGATTTTTTCGGACGGATGTTGGCTCAAACTTGTCTTGCATACACACGGTCGCAAAAAGTTGTCGGTAAATCCGAACGTTCTGAACGCGGTGATGTAAAACACATACGTCGGGACTATAAACGGGGCAGTAGCCAATAGCTTTCGTCTCTTAATTTATTCTGAGCATGCGTGGCACTTTGTGCGTCGGAATTGTCCACACACGGTCGGAATTGACGCGATCGGATTTTGTTGTCGGAAAATGTTATAGCCTGCTCTCAAACTTTGTGTGTTGGAAAATCCGATGGAAAAAGTCCGATGGAGCCCACACACGGTCGGAATTTCTGATAACAAGCTCCGATCGCACTTTTTCCGTAGGAAAATCCGACCATGTGTACAGGGCATTAGTGTAGCAATTCAGACATTTAATGAATTTAAATCGTAATGGAAACTCTCATAAATGAGTGGTATTAAACAGCATAGATATTGGGGTCATCCGCGCTGTCCCAGGGGCTGCCTGGTGTCGCTGGCTGGAATGCTTGTGTAACTGTCCGTTATCCGGTTGCACTGGTGGAGCCCAGCGCTCCCGGAAGCCTGGAACAGAGATCAGCGATGCACAGGAACACGGCAAGGTGACGTCACTTCCGGGTACAGGGTCAGCGGGGAGGTGCCCGCGTTCGGAGCATGCGTATTCCTTCCTCAGGCTCCACCGGTGCAACCGGGTAACGGACAGTTACATCCACGCTGGCACCAGGCAGCCCCTGGGACAGCGTGGATGACCCCAATATCTATGCTGCTCCTTTGTTAGTGTTTCCATTACGATTTAAATTCATTAACTGTCTGAATTGCTACACTTAGAATACGCTGATTTGTTCCTGTTTTTTCTGTTCCAGAGTTTCTTCTGTCTGTAAGCTGGCAGCCTTCTTGGGACAAGCACATCTAATAGTCTTACATGGACTTTCCGTCATGGACTTGATTGATTGCTCTATTTAATGATCCCACTCCCATGTTTATCTTTGTATAGCCTTACCCAGAGTGCACCAAATTAACCCATTGTTTGTATCTTTCTGTGAAGAAACCTTTCCGTATTTGGAGATGAAATTTATTTTCCTCCAGATGTAAAGAGTGCCCCCTTGTCCTCTGTTCACTTTGCACTCCTGTGACCCGTTTTCAGCAGAGAGCGGGCTCTCTGCTGACATCACAACAATAAAGTCTGGAACCGCAAGGTGCCTAGACTGATACCCATATCAGCCTCTCAGCAAGCTGATGAGAGCCTGAGACGGCCCACTCCGCCCCTCCACAGCCCAGCGCTCCAATGAGTGGGGAGGGAGATGAGCAGAGAGCTGTGACTGACAGTCTGCAGCTCTCTGCTCACGGAGCTCTGAAAACCAAGTGATTGGCGGTGTTCGTTCACTCGGTTTTCAGTGTAGAGGCGCTGGGGGACAGATGGAGCCTCAGGCCGATGCTGCATCCACCTAGGCAAGTATAAATGGGGGAAAACAGAGAAACCCATACTTCTCTTTTAATAAACTTGCCTTCTCTTTGTCCCCAGTCACCCACTCCAGATTATTTTGTAAAGGGCCTACATGCTCAGACCTGGCCTTTTTACTAGTAATATATTTGAAGAATGTTTGGGGGGTTTCCTACTATCTTTTGCAATCTGTCGTTTGTTTTGAATTTTTGCGTCCTTGATTTCCTGTTTAACATCCAGTATTCTGTTAGATTCATTGTAACATTTAATCGATGATAGTGTTACTTCATTTTTATATTTTTTAAAAGCTCTTCTCTTATTATTTTTAGCCTTTTAAACGTATTGCCCATGGGAATATACTTTGCAGTGAGTTTGCATACAGTCTTTTTGAAGAATTCCCATTTCTGTTCTGTTTTCATGGACTCCAATATTCCCTCCCAGTCTTAGAGAGCAGCCCTCATCCTTGAAAAATTTGCTCTCTTAAAGTTAAGTGTTTTTATATTTCCCATATGTGGGCTAGGTTGTGCGAATGTGCCTGACTACCTTCCATGATCCATTGTCTGCTTAGCCTGGGCTTAGATGGACAAATCTCATAGTGTTAATCTACTCCTTCTATTATCTTGTTGGATTTTGTGTAAAGCACATGCTCAGTGGAAATATGCTCAAAGCAGCCCCATAATATGGAACCAAAGAATACAATTCAATTGCATATTATCTATGTGTGCATAAAAGAACATGTTTTCAAATGTACATAAACATATACATGCAGTATATTATTCCCTGATGAATTTGATGCACTTTATGGGGGCCCTCCGGAGGTCTCAAAAAAACTGATGCCTTTAAGTATTCACATGAATGCCTTGGAAGGCATGTCCCTTTTTGGTTCCCAAAAGACAAGTGGGCCTGTATCCGTTTAACAAGGGGCTGGCTTGATATGCTTGGAAGGAAAACATCCACAGCGTTTTTTTCAAGCCCACACAAACTTTTTTTAACATAAAAGAAACACTCCTTGGCCATGTATTACCAGATTCAGATCAAAGCAATCTTAAAGTGGTGTTCTGGCCGAAATGATACTTTTTAAATAAAAATACCCCTATAATACACAAGCTTAATGTATTCTAGTAAAGTTAGTCTGTAAACTAAGGTCTGCTTTGTTAGTTTATAGCAGTAGTTTGTTATTTTATAAACTTACAGCAGGCTGTGGCCATCTTAAGTGTGGGCATCTGAAGCCAGACTGTATTTCTTCCTGGATCTCATCCTTGCAGATCTCGCACATGCTCAGTGCAGCACAAGCAGTGTAATAGGTTTCAGGTCAGGTTTCCATAGCAACGGCAGTGTCAGAGGAAGTTGCCGCCCCTTCCCAGAAGGCACTGCAAACAGGAAATGATGCGATGGGCCACGGCCAGGGAGGAGGAAGTGAAAAATGAATACAGCAGATATACAGTAGGTACTGAGAAATTTTTTTTTTAAATATCCAATTCGTTTACAGTGAACAGTTTAGTGAGGGATGCTGAAGAGTTGAAAAAGTGGGTGGAACTCCACTTTAATGCCCAAATGTATCCTTTTCTCCCAATAGGCTCTGGGAAGCAGATGTTAATCACACTGGGAAATTCCATGTGTTAATGACACCACAGACTTTTCCCTCTTTCTGAATATAGTGTTCCTATCACAAAAAAAATGTGTAATGTCACACAAAATGTGACACTGCAGACTTATGAATCAACCCAGGGTATGGTATTTATATCTCCATATATAAAGTCCCTAAACGTTGCACAGGAGTGTAAAGACTTGATAGGTATAAAGCAATAATATTATTCATAGTCAAAACCTGCATTTCATATTCTATTTGGCCACCCCTTCCCAGCCTGGTCACAGTTGCAGTAGGACTGTCTGATAATTTGTATGTTTTCTATAAGCATGGTTTAATAAATGTACTCCGGAATGTGAGTGCTCAGTGAATCTCCACTTGGAGTATAAATAGCAGCATCTGCAGAGCTCACAGGCCCCTATCCAGTAGAGAGCAATTACCGTGAATGTTGAGTAGTTGAAATGCAAGGTGAAAAACGGAGCACAATCTCTGTATTTAAATGTGCTAATTACAATTCGGGAAATAATAAAGAATTACTCCAGGAAGTGAAACTAATCAGTGAGAGGATAATGCTTTCCAAGAAACCCTAAAATTTGGTTTACAGGATAAGTTTACCTTTTTATAAAAAAAGAATAAATGCACACATACAGTGCCTTGCAAAAGTATTCACCCCCCTTGGCTATTTACCTATTGTGTTACATTACAGCCTTTAGTTCAATGTTTTTTTTAATCTGAATTATATGTGATGGATCAGAACACAATAGTCTAAGTTGGTGAAGTAAAATTAGAAAAATATATACATAAAACTATTTTTCAGAAATAAAAAACTGATAATTGGCATGTGCGTATGTATTCATCCACTTTGTTATAAAGCCCATAAAAAGCTCTGGTGCAACCAATTACCTTCAGAAGTCACATAATTTGTGAAACGATGTCCACCTGTGTGCAATCTAAGTGTCACATGATCTGTCATTACATATACATACCTTTGTGAAAGGCCCCAGAGGCTGCAACACCTAAGCAAGAAGCACCACTAACCAAACACTGCCATGAAGACCAAGGAACTCTCCAAACAAGTAAGGGACAATGTTGTTGAGAAGTACAAGTCAGGGTTAGGATATAAAAAAATATCCAAATCTTTGATGATCTCTAGGAGCACCATCAAATCTATCATAACCAAATAGAAAGAACATGGCACAACAACAAACCTGCCAAGAGACGGTCGCACACCAAAACTCACTGACCGGGCAAGGAGGGCATTAATCAGAGAGGCAGCACAGAGACCTAAGGTAACCCTGGAGAAGCTGCAGAGTTCCACAGCAAAGACTGGAGTATCTGTACATAGGACTACAATAAGCCGTACGCTCCATAGAGTTGGGCTTTATGGCAGAGTGGCCAGAAGAAAGCCATTACTTTCAACAAAAAACAAAATGGCACATTTTGAGTTTGTGAAAAGGCATGTGGGAGACTCCCAAAATGTATGGAGGAAGGTGCTCTGATCTGATGAGACTAAAATTGAACTTTTTGGCTATCAAAGAAAACGCTAAGTCTGGCGCAAACCCAACACATCACATCACCCAAAGAAGACCATCCCCACAGTGAATCATGGTGGTGGCAGCATCATGCTGTGGGGATGTTTTTCAGCAGTCGGGACTGGGAAACTGGTCAGAGTTGAGGGAAAGATGGATGTTGCTGAATACAGGAATATTCTTGAGCTAAACCTGTACCACTCTGTGTGTGATTTGAGGCTAGGATGGTGGTTCACCTTCCAGCAGGACAATGACCCCAAACACACTGCTAAAGCAACACTTGAGTGGTTTAAGGGGAAACATGTAAATGTGTTGGAATGGCCTAGTCAAAGCCCAGACCTCAATCCAATAGAAAATCTGTGGTCAGACTTAAAGATTGCTGTTCACAAGCACAAACCATCCAACTTGAAGGAGCTGGAGCAGTTTTGCAAGGAGGAATGGGCAAAAATCCCAGTGGTAAAATGTGGCAAGCTCATAGAGACTTCTCCAAAGCGACTTGGAGCTGTGATAGCCGCAAAAGGTGGCTCTACAAAGTATTGACTTTAGGGGTGTGAATAGTTGTGCACATTGACTTTTTCTGTTATTTTGTCCTATTTGTTGTTTGCCTCACAATAAAAAAAAAATCTTCAAAGTTGCAGGCATGTTCTGTAAATTAAATGATGCAAATCCTCAAACAATCCATGTTAATTTAAGGTTGTGAGGCAACAAAACACAAAAAATGCCAAGGGGGTGAATACTTTTGCAAGGCACTGTATTTTTGCAGGTTGTTTTAGGGAGCCTGCAGAACATTGCACCCGTGATCAGCAGATCATGGATGGAATGCAGGACACCTGCAGACTCTCAAGATAGCTATTGAGAGCAGGAGAAATCAATGAACTATGAAGGCGCTCACTAGTGCCCTTGCATTTCATTGTAAACTACAAGCCGTCAGCCGCAAAGGTTGACAGTAGTTGTAGTTCATTCATTCAAAGGAAACTGTAAATGAATTATGCGGTTGTGTAGACGAAGTTATTTTCAAAAAAATTACAGCGGGTGGGGAGAGAGGATCCCCTGCCCGCTGTCACAGAATGGGGGAGAGATCGTCAGAATTGGTGGCAGGAGCTGGAACATGTTACATGTTTCATCCTAAATACGGGTGGAAAATGTAACATTTTCCAAAAGCTGAACTTATCCTTCAAAGGGTATGTCAAGGTTTGTTTCTAGATTTGGATGGAGTGGGGAAGGATTCGTACCCCTGTCACGTTTTTTACTACTGTCTGGGGCTCTGTTAAAGAGATTTAGCCTCACTTAATTGACAATGTTTTCATCCATCTGCAATTGGGACACAAACAGAAACAAAAATTTTACAGGGATTCTAGCTTTCCCCCATCTTGCTAAAGAGCTATCTTTCTGGACAACCCTTCTACAGTCACATCAGCTGATACCTAAAGGTATTGATCTACCCCCTTAAAGTTGATCCTCTGGAAATCATCCCAGTGGGTAAGGTACCCTTACAACTACTCTCTACAACTTGAGAACGAGCCACGCATTGTACGATTGTATGTTTTTATTGTAAAACTTCTATGTTTTAGGTTTTATTTTTTACATATGTGCTTCCCTCCGGGTGGGTTGTGAGCATGTGTATCTTTCTTTTTGTACATTTCACACATTTGTACAAGTGTACTTTCATCAAAAATTCAATAAAAGAGATATTGTCAACAGTTTTAAATATATTAGATTAGGCACATCCAAATGCTTTAGCAATAAAGTTGTATTAGGCATGTAAATAAAATTATACAATAGGTACAATTATCAAAGTATGTCATATTACATCAAACATAATACAGCATAGGTATTTGCGTCACTGGTAAACTAACAAAAATACATGCATGTACAGTGCCTTGAAAAAGTATTCACACCCCTTGAAGTTTTCTACATTTTGTCATGTTACAACCAAAAACGTAAATGTATTTTATTGGGATTTTATGCGATAGACCAATACAAAGTGGCACATAATTGTGAAGTGGAAGGATAATGATAAATGGTTTTCCAAATTTTTGACAAATAAATATCTGAAAAGTGTGGCGTACATTTGTATCCAGTCCCCTTTGCTCTGATACCCCTAACTAAAATCTAGTGGAACCAATTGCCTTCACCTAATTAGTAAATAGAGTCCATCTGTGTGCAATGTAATCTCAGTATAAATACAGCTGTTCTGTGAAGCCCTCAGAGGTTTTTTAGAGAACCTTAGTGAACAAAACACATTATGAAGGCCAAGGAACACACCAGACAGGTCAGGGATAAAGTTGTGAAGAAGTTTAAAGCAGGGTTAGGTTATAAAAAAAATATCCCAAGCTTTCTCACGGAGCACTGTTCAACCTATCGAAAATGGAAAGAGTATGGCACAGCTGCAAACCTACCAAGACATGGCCATCCACCTAAACTGACAGTCCAGGCAAGGAGAATATTAATCAGAGAAGCACCCAAGAGGCCCATGGTATTTCTGGAGAAGCTGCAGAGATCCACAGCTCAGGTGGGAGAATCTGTCCACAGGACAACTATTAGTCGTGCACTCCACAAATCTGACCTTTATGGAAGAGTGGCAAGAAGAAAGCCATTGTTGAAAGAAAGCCATAAGAAGTCCAGTTTACAGTTTGCAAGAAATCATTTGGAGGACACAGCAAACATGTGGAAGAAGGTGCTCTGGTCAGATGAGACCAAAATTGAACTTTTTGGCCTAAAAGCAAAACGCTATGTGAGGCAGAAAACTAACACTGCACATCACCCTGAACACGCCATCCCCACTGTGAAACATGGTGGTGGAAGCATCATGTTGTGGAGATGCTTTTCTTTAGCAGGGAAGCTGGTCAGAATTGATGGGAACTAGGATGGAGCCAAATACAGGGCAATCTTCGAAGAAAACCTTGAGACTTGAGACTGGGGCGGAGGTTCACCTTCCAGCAGGACAACGACCTAAACATACAGGCAGAGCTACAATAGAATGCTTTAGTCCAAAACATATTCATGAGGTAGAATGGCTCAGTCAAAGTTCAGACCTAAATCCATTTGAGAATCTGTGGCAAGACTTGACGCTCCACATCCAATCTGACAGAGCTTGAGCTATTTTGCAAAGTAGGATAGGCAAAAATGTCACTCTCTAGATGTGCAAAGCTAGTAGAGACATCCCCAAAAAAGACTTGCAGCTGTAATTGCAGTGAAAGGTGGTTCTACAAAGTATTGACTCAGGAGGGCTGAGTATAAATGCACGCCACACTTTTCACATATTTATTTGTAAAAAAATTGAAAACCATTTATCATTTTCCTTCCACTTCACAATTATGTGCCACTTTGTGTTGGTCTATCACATAAAATTCCAATAAAATACATTTATATTTTTGGTTTTAACATGACAAAATGTGGAAAATCTCAAGGGGTATGAATACTTTTTCAAGGCACTGTATATAGGTACAATGAGTACCATTTAAATTATTTAGCAGCTGATGTTCAAAAATAATTACAGGAATTCAGTACCCAGAATAGAGTAATGAAAAGGAAAGCTGAGCCAGACCTTGGTGAAAAGAGAGAGGAGGAGAAAAACTCAACATTTTAGGGATGAAACCTTTCTTGAGAAAGGGGGTTCTTACATCCCGAAGACTTTTTTTTTTCCAATCAGAAGCTATCATAGTGATCAGCTGATCAGGAATCAGGCCTCCCAGTTCCCAATCATTAGTACACAACCTGGAGCTGTCACTGACAACTTGGTCTATGTGCTGGGAGTGTACTCTGCTACGTGCTCTGAACACAAACACAGCAGAACATATATTTGGCCCTATGGAGGAAAGACCCACTTCCCACCCCACCACCACCTAAACAACCTGTGGTTTAAAAAAGCCCAGAAAAACACACCTGAACGTACTGTCCCTTCAGGTAGCAGTGATCAATGATCAGAAGTTCAGTTTTTTCCCCTCTCCCCTGCTAGTCTTGTGTTCATCCCTCGTTGTAGAGACGCACTGCAATGTTTCAGAACCCTGCGAAGCAAGGACTCAAGAGTCTCAGGTATGTAACTGGGGCTTTTAAGTAGTTTATTTTAAAATGTAAAAGATGCATTAGGCACAAGGGAGAGTTTTTTCTTCCTCCCTGGAGATCGGATTTAAGCAGAAATAAAGCAAAACTAACCCCATCAATGTAACTTTCCCAAAACAGGTATATTTAAGGCATGTCGTGAATGATAACTGTTACTTTGGGCTGTTTCCCTGATTAATGCTCTCCTTACTCAGCCTGTCAGTTTAGGTGGACGGCCATGTCTTGGTAGGTTTGCAGTTGATTCATACTCTGCATTTTCGGATGATGGATTGATGAACAATGCTCTGTGAGATGTTCAAAGCTTGGGATATTTTTTTATAACCTAACCCTGCTTTAAACTTCTCCACAACTTTATCTCTGACCTGTCTGGTGTGTTCCTTGGCCTTCATGACACTGTTTGTTCACTAAGGTTCTCTAACAAACCTCTAAGGGCTTCACAGAACAGCTGTATTTATACTGAGATTAAATTACACACAGGTGGACTCTATTTACTAATTGGGTGACTTCTGGAGGCAATTGGTTCCACTAGATGTTAGTTAGGGGTATCACAGTAAAGGGGACTGAATACAAATGCACGCCACAATTTTCAGATATTTATTTGTAAAAAATTTTGAAAAACATTTATCATTTTCCTTCCACTTCACAATTATGTGCCACTTTGTGTTGGTTTATCACCTATAATCCCAATAAAATATATTTACGTTTTTGGTTGTGACATGACAAAATGTGGAAAGTTTCAAGGGGCATGAATACTTTTTCAAGGCACTGTAGATATATATATATATATATATATATATATATATATATATATATATATATATATATATACAGTATATCATTGTGAAATAAAATGGTTTATAGCTGTGTTTGAGGAAAAGGTCCATATCCCACCTAAAGTTAAAGTGATTGTAAACCTTCAGTTTTATTTTTTTTAAATAATAAACATGTCATACCTCCACTTTGCAGCTCGTTTTGCACAGAGTGGCCCCGATCACCCTCTTCTGGGGTCCCCCGGCGGCTCTCGCGGCTCCTCCTCACATCAGATAACCCCCTAGGAGAAGTGTTCTCCCGGGTGAGCGCTTCTCCCGAGTCCAGCATTTGCGTCCATAGACACAAATGCCGGACTCGGTCCCACCCCCCGGCGCCCGCTTCATTGGATTTGATTGACAACTGCAGGAGCCAATGGCTGCGCTGCTATCAATCTATCCAATCAAGAGCCGGGACCATGTGCAGAGAGGGAAAGCGGGGGCTTAGGTAAGTAAAATGGGGGGGCTAGGGGGCTGGACACTGCCAGAAGTTTTTTCACCTTACTGCATAGGATGCAGTAGGGTGAAAAAACACGAGGGTTTACAGATGCATTAAGGTGAAAAAACATGAGGGTTTACAACCCGTTTAAGGCCTGCTGGAATCCTAGTCCCCAAGAAAAGAATCCACCAGACTTCATGTTCCAGTAATTTACGGCACAAATCCCTACCATGTATGGATTGTTTCACTCTCTGGACTGCATAGAAAGAAAAATAATTAATATTTCCACTATGTGTCATTTTAAAATGTTTAGATACATTAGACAAATTATTTTCGTTAGTGTGGGCTGTCCCACTGTAATGCTCACTAATTCTAGTACGTAGAGGTCTAGTAGTGCAGCCCACATATTGTAACTTACAGATGCTACACTCAATCACATAAACCGCATTCCTGGTACTGCAATTAATGAAATGCCTAATGGGAAATGTTTTATCGTTATCAAAAGTGGTAACAAATTTGTGTTCCTTATTATGTTTGTCGCAGTAGCGGCATGTGCTAAGCCCACAGGCATAGGAGCCAGAAGTGCTGAGCCAGGTGCTTATTCTAGTTGGTGACTGGTACAAGCTAGGAGATAAATACTGTAGTTGCCCAGGGTTCTAGAATGTCTGCTAGAAAACTTGCATCCATTAGCAAATACCATATTCAAGTACTTGTCACCATGTAAAACGGGAAGATACTTCTTAATGATGTTTCTAATCCGGTTGTGTTCCTTAGACAACGCCGTAAGAAGGTGACTGGATATTGACTTTTATTCCTATTTAGTGGTTTCTGTTTTTTCTGTTCCATCAGAGTATCCCTGTTCTTACTCTGGGCAATTTTAATCGCTCTATTTATTTGCCAATCTTGATAGCTATGAGTTTAAAGTGCATAGAAATATTATGGCATTTTATTGAGAAACTTTCCCTAGTGGAACAGTTACGCCTGGCTCTTACATACTCACCGACTGGTTTGGCGCGTATTGTATGCGATGGATGGCAACTTGATGCTAAAAGCAAAGAATTGCCAGCACAAGGTTTCCGAAATGTTTCAGTATTAACATCTCCTGTACTGGAACTGCCTCTAATGCCCCGTACACACGATCGGACTTTCCGACAACAAAACCGCGGACTTTTGTCAGAAGGGTGTTGGCTCAAACTTGTCTTGCATACACACGGTCACACAAATGTTGGCCAACAATTACGAACGTAGTGACGTACTGGACGTACTATGTTGTTTTTCCGCTCTTTAGCGCCACCCTTTGGGCTCCTCCTGCTAGTTTTGTGTTAGTAGAAGTTTGGTGAGTGTGAGTGATTCGCGCTTTTCTTTTTGCGTTTTTCATTTATCACTTTTCAGTTCATTTCTGAACGGCCATTCGTCAACCAGACATGTTGCGGAATCGGAGGAGATAACGTGTTATTTATTATTGGCCTTATTTTTTGGATTTAATAATATTGATTTGATTTGGTATATTTTCTATATTTTTGGATGCATAGAATGCACTTTTTGGTTAAGTTCTATTGGCAGATAGCATGTCTAATTTATTTATTTATTTATTTATTTTTTAATGCACAATAAAAAAATTGTGGAGAATAATACTTGGCTATGTGTTTTACTTCAAATGACAGTTTGGGAGTAGGCAGTTACATTTTATAAAATACAATGTAAAATTAACAAGGAACAACAACATAGTTGTATCTTTGATCTTAAAAACTACGGGATAATGGTGTTGTGGTAACTTGCCAAAAAAAAAAAATATATATTATTCTTGATATCACTAGAAAAAAAAAAGCCTTTGAAAATTTGTTTGCAATAACTCCATCAGTATCACCAGCAAAGCAGCTTCATTATTATCCCATTAAAGAAGAAGAGAATTGTGCGCTGCATTTGGAGATTTCATAATTTGCCACGTCATGAATGTTAATTCTCCATTACGAATGCTAGTTTACAAGACCGACCGCTTCCGGGTCGTCCTTGCTTCCGAGCATGCGTGGACTTTTGTCCGACGGACTTGTGTACAAACAATCAAAAATCCGACAACAAACATTTGTTGGTGGAAAATTTGAGAACCTGCTAGCCAACATTTGTTGGCGGAAAGTCCGACAACAATTGTCAGATGGAGCATACACACGATTGGACTTTCCGCCAACAAGCTCACATCCAACATTTCCTGTTGGAAAGTCCGATCGTGTGTACGCGGCATAAGTGTAACAGAGATTTCCCCTCACCTTCTGTCCCAAGGCCAAACAGGAAGTGGACGTGAATACTTGCAAATTAAGGAAATTCCTTGAGGACCCCCAGGTCACCAGAACTAGTGTCCCCATTGGAAGATTTCTCTTCTATTACTTTTCTGAGGACAACCCAAAATTTGGGATTTTCTTATACTTTCACTTTCAATGATAATGGTAAACAGGACAAATGGAGAGGGTGAATCTTCTTAATGGGGGGGGGGGGGGGGGGGGCACAGAACGCAATACAAACTGACAAGTGTACTAATCCTTCTCCACTCTATCGAAAACAGAAAAAAAATGTTTTGCCTTTAGTTATACTTTACGGTTTGAAATTCATTTATCAAATCTCTTTAGTGTTCTGTCAGAATACAAATGGGAAGAATGCCGGTTTTTTAAAGCTCTATCAAACAGTTTTTGCAATCTCTTGTCCTAAACTGAGCCAAGTTGAAAGCTGTGATAAGTTGTGGTCTGGTTTGCCTCAGTGAAGGAAATAATTACTGTTCTTACAGTTGACATGAGTTATATAATGCTGAGGAGCACTCCATTATTCTTCAAAATTCCTGTTTACATTGTTGGCAACTGGCAACCCGGAAAGCTTTTTCTTTCAAAAGTAAAGGTTTTTATCCTTCGTAATATGCAGTCAGGAAGCCAGTAGAGGAGACGGCTTCACAGCTCTTGAACTACAGTAAAACTGGGTACACACTTTTCAATACACAAGCAATGTTAATGCAGCGATCTCTTCTGCTAAGACATTGGGGTTAATTTATGAAAACTGGAGAATGCAAAATCTGGTGCAGCTCTGCAAAGAAACCAATCAACTTCCAGGTTTTTTGTCAAAGCTTAACTGAACAAGCTGAAGTTAGAATCTGATTGGCTACCATATACAGCTACACTAGATTTTCCACCCTCTTAGTAAAATCAACCCCATTGTATACTTACAGGGGACCCCCCCCCCCCCAGAATACACAGATTAAAGGGTTACTAAACCCTTGATTTTTTTTAAAATAACAAACATATCATAAATAATGAAGAAACTCCTGCGCTGTCAGAAATACCTATGCTAAGGGGCACTGCTGCAACACCTAAATGACTGATCCAAACAGACAAAAGTGGTGTGAATAAAGTAAGTGGTGATTGCGCTGTGATAAGTGGGGAAGGAAGGAGGAGGGAGGGGAAGGGGCTAGCTCAAATGTATAGAGAGGTGAATGAAAAATGAAAAAATTATACAAAATATAAAGGTATAATGAGCATGAGGGCTAGTATCATACTAGCACATAAACAATATCATGTAAATACTGAAACAGAAGAAAAGAAAAATCTCAGTGCAAAAGGGCTAGTACCATATTAGCACATATGTGGTAACTCAGCAAATACTTATCAAAAGATAAAACTCAGTGCAAAAGGGCTAGTATCATACTAGCACATATGTAGTAACTCAGCAAATAATTAATGGTGACTCCAAGTAAATAACTAAATGGTGAACAGTCCTACCGCCTTGTAGTACAAAGTGCTCAAACAATGAGTCATCAGTTCCAAAAGGCAAAATGGAAAAATTATACAAAATATAAAAGTGTGATGAAATGTAATAAAGTGCAGTCTAATGAGCACTAAATCCGAATAAACTGAAGAACCAAAATAGTCTAAAGCGTATAAAAAGCTATGAAATGAGTGACAAATACAGTGTGGGTACAAAAAAATTGAACAAAATAGAATATATAAATCAAACAAAGTCCATGTGCATGAGGGCTAGTATCATACTAGCACATAAAAATATTGTAAATACTGACACATTTCTTTTCTTTTGTGTCAGTATTTACAATATTTTTATGTGCTAGTATGATACTAGCCCTCATGCTCATTATACCTTTATATTTTGTATAATTTTTTCATTTTTCATTCACCTCTCTATACATTTGAGCTAGCCCCTTCCCCTCCCTCCTCCTTCCTTCCCCACTTATCACAGCGCAATCACCACTTACTTTATTCAAACATATCATACTTACCTCCTCTGTGCAGTTGGTTTTGCACAGAGTGGCCCCAATTCTCTTCTTCTAGGGTCCCTCAGCGGCGCTGGTGGCTCCTCCTCTTCTCAAGTGCCCCGTCGAGAGAAGCGCTCTCCTTCGGGACACCCGATGCCAAGTCCTGCTCCTGCGTCTATTGACACAGACAGCAGGAGCTCGGCCCCGCCCCTGGCACCTGCATCATTGGATTTCATTGACAGCAGCGGGAGCCAATGGCTGCGGTGCTATCAATCTATCCAAACAGGACATGAGACACCGACAGGAGCTGGTGTGCTCGTTCTCGTTGTGGGTATTACGGGGCTCAGGTAAGTAAAAGAGGGTCTGCTGCATGACAGGAGGTTTTTCACCTTAATGCATAGAATGCATTAAGGTGAAAAAACCTTGAGGGTTTACAACAGGGCCGGATTAACATAGGGGCTGGTGGAGCTGCAGCTCCAGGCCCCTCCCTCAATATAGGCACATGGCAGTGAATATCTGTGTGCCTTCCTGAAGGAAGAGGAGCCCTCTGTGCTCACATGGAGGAGACAAGTCAGTGCAGCCAAGTCCTGTCTCTGCCGATGCCTGACTCCTATCACAGGATCTGTTCACTCACACAGATCCTCCTCAGTGTCTGGGAGCTGTCTGGGGGAGGGGCGCTGATGTTCTCCTTTCCAGCAGAAGCCCGGGAGGAAGGACATCTCCCATGCTGTT
The DNA here is from genome assembly GCF_042186555.1 of Aquarana catesbeiana. NCBI lineage: Eukaryota > Metazoa > Chordata > Amphibia > Anura > Ranidae > Aquarana > Aquarana catesbeiana. Next base: position 40,538,011 of record NC_133335.1, on the reverse strand, counting down.
GTTGAGATAAGGTTAGTACAATTGTTAGGGAGGTGTTTTATTGTGCTAGGGGAAAGACTGCTGCTTCCCTCCATGTAATGTGCTGTGCCCACCATGTCATGTGCATTGCAGTGCCCCCATGTAATGTGCTGTGCCCACCATGTCATGTCATGTGCATTGCAGTGCCCCCCATGTAATGTGCTGTGCCCAGTATGTCATGTGCATTGCAGTGCCCCCCATGTAATGTGCTGTGCCCAGTATGTCATGTGCATTGCAGTGCCCCCATGTAATGTGCTGTGCCCCCCATGTAATGTCATGTGCATTGCAGTGCCCCCCATGTAATGTGCTGTGCCCAGTATGTCATGTGCATTGCAGTGCCCCTATGTAATGTGCTGTACCCACTATGTCATGTCATGTGCATTGCAGTGGCCCCATGTAATGTGCTGTGCCCACCATGTCATGTGCATTGCAGTGCCCCCATGTAATGTGCTGTGCCCACTATGTCATGTGCTGTGCAGTGCAGTGCCCCCATGTCATGTGCTGTACATTGCAGTGCCCACCATGTAATGTGCAGTGCCCACCATGTAATGTGCTGTGCCATGCAGTGATCCCACCAAGTAATGTACAGTGCCCACCATGTAATGTGATGTGCCATGCAGTTCCCACCATGTCATGTGCTGTGCCCACCCTGCCATGTGTTGTGCCCAGCATGTAGTGTGTTGTGCCCACTGTGCAATGTACTGGGCTGTTCAGCAGTGCCCACCATGTCATGTGCAGTTCCTAACATGTAATGTGCAGTTGCATTGCCCACCATGAAATGTGCTATGCCATGCAGTGCCCACCATGTAATGTGTTGTGCCATTCAGTGCCCACCATGTAATGCGCTTTGCCCACCACGTCATGTGCTGTGCCATGCAGTGCCCACCATGTAATGCGCTGTACCCACCATGTAATGTGCTGTGCCATGCAGTGCCAACCGTGTCATGTGCAGTGCCCACCATGTAAATTACTGTGCAGTGCCCACCCTGTTGTGCTGTGTTGTACCCACCATGTCATGTGCTGCGCCATGCAGTGCTTACCATGTAATGTGCTGTACATTGTCCACCATGGCATGTGCCATGCAGTACCCACAATGGAATGCGCTATGCAGGGCTCACCATGTCATGTGCTGTGTACACCAATTAGGCCTCATGCACACAGGCTGTTAAAATAACGTTATGAAAACGCCAGTATCTTTGCAGTGATTTTTTTTTTACTTTTTTCAGCTTTTTTCAACGTTTTTGCAATAGCGTTTTTGAGCGTTTTTCCGCGTTAGCGTTCTTGAGTGTTTTTGAGCGTTTTTCCGCGTTAGCGTTTTTGAGCGTTTTTTAGCTTTTTTTTTTTTTCAATGGACCAAAAACTTCAAAAAATGTTGGTGAATGACGTTTTTTGAGCGTTTTTGAGCGTTTATCAGTGTTAGAGCGTTTTTACAGCTGAAAAACGTCTCTCAGAACCCACTGGTCCTGGGTTTTTTTTTACAGCTTAAAAACACCTATGCCATTTGCAGCTCAAAAAGGCCTAGGTGGACATGAAGCCATAGACTAACATAGACGGGCCTTTTTAACCACTTGCCGACCGCCTAACGTAGATATACGTCGGCAGAATGGCACGGGCAGGCAGAATCACGTACCTGTACGTGATCTGCCTCCCGCGGGCGGGGGGTCCGATCGGACCCCCCCCCCCGGTGCCAGCGGCGGTCGGCATTTGACTGGGAGCGTCGGGAGGCGAGGGGGAGACCATCCGATCGTGGCCCCCCCCCTCGCGATCGCTCCCAGCCAATCGGAATCCTCCCCTGCCTGTGTGTAGTTTCACACAGGCAGAGGATGTGATGTCATCTCTCCTCGGCTTTGGCAGTTTCCGTCCCAGCGCCGAGGAGAGAAGACATGTAAGTGCACAACACACACACACAGTAGAACATGCCAGGCATACTTTACACCCCCGATCCCCCCCCAATCACCCCCCCCCCCCCCGTCACAAACTGACACCAGCAGTATTTTTTTTTTTTTTTTCTGATTACTGCATAGTGTCAGTTTGTGACAGTTACAGTGTTGGGACAGTGAGTATTACCCCCCTTTAGGTCTAGGGTACCCCCCTAACCCCCCCTAATAAAGTTTTAACCCCTTGATCACCCCCTGTCACCAGTGTCACTAAGCAATCATTTTTCTGATCGCTGTATTAGTGTCGCTGGTGACGCTAGTTAGGAACGTAAATATTTAGGTTCGCCGTCAGCGTTTTATAGTGACAGGGACCCTCATATACTACCTAATAAATGTTTTAACCCCTTGATTGCCCCCTAGTTAACCCTTTCACCACTGATCACCGTATAAGTGTTACGGGTGACGCTGGTTAGTTCGTTTATTTTTTATAGTGTCAGGGGACCCGCCGTTTATTACCTAATAAAGGTTTAGCCCCCTGATCGCCCGGCGGTGATATGCGTCGCCCCAGGCAGCGTCAGATTAGCGCCAGTACCGCTAACACCCACGCACGCAGCATACGCCTCCCTTAGTGGTATAGTATCTGTACGGATCAATATCTGATCCGATCAGATCTATACTAGTGTCCCCAGCAGTTTAGGGTTCCCAAAAACGCAGTGTTAGCGGGATCAGCCCAGATACCTGCTAGCACCTGCGTTCTTCCCCTCCGCCCGGCCCAGCCCAAGTGCAGTATCGATCGATCACTGTCACTTACAAAACACTAAACGCATAACTGCAGCGTTCACAGAGTCAGGCCTGATCCCTGCGATCGCTAACAGTTTTCTTGGTAGCGTTTTGGTGAACTGGCAAGCACCAGCCCCAGGCAGCGTCAGGTTAGCGCCAGTACCGCTAACACCCACGCACGCACCGTACACCTCCCTTAGTGGTATAGTATCTGAACGCATCAATATCTGATCCGATCAGATCTATACTAGCGTCCCCAGCAGTTTAGGGTTCCCACAAACGCAGTGTTAGCGGGATCAGCCCAGATACCTGCTAGCACCTGCGTTTTGCCCCTCCGCCCGGCCCAGCCCAGCCCACCCAAGTGCAGTATCGATCGATCACTGTCACTTACAAAACACTAAATGCATAACTGCAGCGTTCGCAGAGTCAGGCCTGGTCCCTGCGATCGCTAACAGTTTTTTTGGTAGCGTTTTGGTGAACTGGCAAGCACCAGCGGCCTAGTACACCCCGGTCGTAGTCAAACCAGCACTGCAGTAACACTTGGTGACGTGGCGAGTCCCATAAGTGCAGTTCAAGCTGGTGAGGTGGCAAGCTCAAGTAGTGTCCCGCTGCCACCAAGAAGACAAACACAGGCCCGTCGTGCCCATAGTGCCCTTCCTGCTGCATTCGCCAATCCTAATTGGGAACCCACCACTTCTGCAGCGCCCGTACTTCCCCCATTCACATCCCCAACCAAATGCAGTCGGCTGCATGAGAGGCATTTTCTTTATGTCCTCCCGAGTACCCCTACCCAGCGAACCCCCCCAAAAAAGATGTTGTGTCTGCAGCAAGCGCGGATATAGACGTGACACCCGCTATTATTGTCCCTCCTGTCCTGACAATCCTGGTCTTTGCATTGGTGAATGTTTTGAACGCTACCATTCACTAGCTGAGTATTAGCGTAGGGTACAGCATTGCACAGACTAGGCACACTTTCACAGGGTCTCCCAAGAAAAGTGTAAAAAAAAAAAAAAAAACACAAACAAAAATATAAAATAAAAAAAAAATAGTTGTCGTTTTATTGTTCTCTCTCTCTATTCTCTCTCTATTGTTCTGCTCTTTTTTACTGTATTCTATTCTGCAATGTTTTATTGTTGTTATGTTTTATCATGCTTGCTTTTCAGATATGCAATTTTTTATACCTTACCATTTACTGTGCTTTATTGTTAACCATTTTTTTGTCTTCAGGTACGCCATTCACGACTTTGAGTGGTTATACCAGAATGATGCCTGCAGGTTTAGGTATCATCTTGGTATCATTCTTTTCAGCCAGCGGTCGGCTTTCATGTAAAAGCAATCCTAGCAGCTAATTAGCCTCTAGACTGCTTTTACAAGCAGTGGGAGGGAATGCCCCCCCCCCCAACGTCTTCCGTGTTTTTCTCTGGCTCTCCTGTCTCAACAGGGAACCTGAGAATGCAGCTGGTGATTCAGCCAGCTGACCATAGAGCTGATCAGAGACCAGAGTGGCTCCAAACATCTCTATGGCCTAAGAAACCGGAAGCTACGAGCATTTTATGACTTAGATTTCGCCGGATGTAAACAGCGCCATTGGGAAATTGGGAAAGCATTTTATCACACCGATCTTGGTGTGGTCAGATGCTTTGAGGGCAGAGGAGAAATCTAGGGTCTAATAGACCCCAATTTTTGCAAAAAAGAGTACCTGTCACTACCTATTGCTATGATAGGGGATATTTACATTCCCTGAGATAACAATAAAAATGATTTAAAAAAAAAAAAAATGAAAGGAACAGTTTAAAAATAAGATAAAAAAATAATAATAATAAAGAAAAAAAAAAAAAAAAAAAGCACCCCTGTCCCCCCTGCTCTCGCGCTAAGGCGAACGCAAGCGTCGGTCTGGCGTCAAATGTAAACAGCAATTGCACCATGCATGTGAGGTATCACCGTGAAGGTCAGCTCGAGGGCAGTAATTTTAGCAGTAGACCTCCTCTGTAAATCTAAAGTGGTAACCTGTAAAGGCTTTTAAAGGCTTTTAAAAATGTATTTAGTTTGTCGCCACTGCACGTTTGTGCGCAATTTTAAAGCATGTCATGTTTGGTATCCATGTACTTGGCCTAAGATCATCTTTTTTATTTCATCAAACATTTGGGCAATATAGTGTGTTTTAGTGCATTAAAATTTAAAAAAGTGTGTTTTTTCCCCAAAAAATGCGTTTGAAAAATCGCTGCGCAAATACTGTGTGAAAAAAAAAAATGAAACACCCACCATTTTAATCTGTAGGGCATTTGCTTTAAAAAAATATATAATGTTTGGGGGTTCATAGTAATTTTCTTGCAAAAAAAAATTATTTTTTTATGTAATCAAAAAGTGTCAGAAAGGGCTTTGTCTTCAAGTGGTTAGAAGAGTGGGTGATGTGTGACATAAGCTTCTAAATGTTGTGCATAAAATGCCAGGACAGTTCAAAACCCCCCCAAATGACCCTATTTTGGAAAGTAGACACCCCAAGCTATTTGCTGAGAGGCATGTCGAGTCCATGGAATATTTTATATTGTGACACAAGTTGCGGGAAAGAGACAATTTTTTATTTTTTTTATTTTTTTTTGCGCAAAGTTGTCACTAAATGATATATTGCTCAAACATGCCATGGGAATATGTGAAATTACACCCCCACTTTTCGGGGGCGTGGCCAGGCAGAGCATGTAGCAGGACACACTTCTCCTCAGCTCCGCCGAAAATCCTGGTAATCATCCTTTGGATCACTCATCCAGCCCGCTGATACCTCCAATCGGAACCGCACGCCATCTGGGCCTCAGCAGACCCATTCATCCGACCGATTTGCAGCTGAAAAACATGCCAAAATGGGACAAGAATGGTGGAGGCCAGCCCGCAGCACAGGCCCAAGATGGTGCTCTGCCACAGCGATCTCAAAAGGAAAAATATAAGGAGGCAGCCCAGAAACTCCTGTTTGGCAATAAATCATCAAAAGAACTACCATCACCCACATCTGACCTCAGTGAAGGAGAAGGAAGCCAGCTGGAGATGGATAATACTATTCCACTGGAGGATGGCGCTGGATCCCCTTCTGACTGGGCCGCAGTGAGTACAGTATCACATTCCTATCAGGGCACTCAGACACCAAGTATGCCCCTGGATAATGCTGAACCCACTCTCAGAGACATTCTCTCTGCAGTGACTATATGCAACAGATCCATCTCAACCCTGACTGATGAAGTGAAGGGTGTTAAAGCTGAGATATCCTTTGTGAGACAGGACATGCAAAAGCTGAGAGAGCGCACAGCTGCAGTGGAGAGCAGGGTCAGTGTAATTGAAGATGATTTAGTACCCATGCAGAGAGATTTAAAGTGTAACTGCCATCTTGCAGATCAGCATGCAGCGCGTTTAGATGATTTGGAAAATCGCATGCGCCGCAACAATGTCCGCGCCTTAGGATTCCCAGAAAGGATAGAGGGTAAAGACCCTGTCACCTTCATCGAACAATGGCTCCTCACTACATTTGGAAAAGAAGCATTCTCTCCGCTATTTGCGGTGGAGAGAGCGCATAGAGTGCCATCTCGTCCACTACCCCCTGGCAATCACCCTCGTGCTTTTCTGTTTAAGCTCTTAAACTACAAAGACAGAGATGCCATCCTTGCTAAAGCCAGAACCATGGGAAGTAAGCTGTCTATTGAAAACTCCAAAATCTCCCTGTTTCCGGATTTTTCGGCTGAACTCCAGAAGCAGCGAGCAAAGTTTATGGATGTCAAACGAAGATTAAGAGACCTTAACTTGCCATATGCGATGCTATATCCTGCCCGCCTTAGGGTAGTCGCACTTGGAGAAACCCGCTTCTTTGAACGCCCGGACATGGCGGCTCAATGGCTAGATCGTGAGGATAGGGCCCTTAAAGCTGCCAGACCACAAAGAGATGTCCCTGCTTAAGAGATAAGTCCTAGATATGCAAAAACCTGGCAAGACCCGGTCTATTTTTGCTGGGATAGATCCCTGGGCCTTAAGATTCAAAACAATTGTTATCTAAGGAGGACAGTTCCTACTCTCATATTCGATGTTCAGGCGGTCGAGGAGAACTGTTTGTTTGTCTTACCCTCCTCCCCACGTTTTTTTTGTTTCTTTTGCCCCTTTTTTTCCACATTTTTGTCTGCAATTAATGAAGCAATATGTGCCTACCGTAGCTGTGAAACCCCTACGGGAACTAACCTACTGGTTAACTAGGAGTTTTCAAGGCTTTTACCCCCCCACACCTGTTGTGTGGGAAAAGTTAACACTGCAGCCAAGTGGCTGCGTGAACTGCTGACCTTTAGATTCTTGCCATGCAGAGTAACATGCATTAAGCCAACAATTTACTGTCTTCTGTACCTATATACTACCCTAATAATGTATTTCTCTTTGCCTTGCAACATGATTTCATGTCTACAAATACCTACATGTTCTCTGAAAGGAGAAATCAAGCATGATTTGGGGAAAGGGGGCCTATCCCCCCTTCCAGATAATATGTTATGGTATGACCTGGGAGGTCTGATGAGAATTATGCCGGCCTGGTCAATACTCCTGAAACAAGATGGGGATGGCTAAATTGTCCATTGTGACTTGGAATGTCAGAGGACTGGGAAATCCAGTAAAAAAGGGGGCGGTCCTTAGACATCTCTAGTCGCTGAATGCGGGGGTGGTCTGCCTACAGGAGACCCATTTCTCTGCGGACCCTCCCCCCAGCCTCAGTCCACGATTGTATACTAACCAGTTTCATGCAACCCACTCCACTTACTCAAGGGGAGCAAGTATATTGTTCAGAAAAGATACTCAATTCAATTGCATTAGAAAACGCATTGACCCGGCTGGCAGATATGTCTTTCTTCTATGCTCAATTACAGGCCTCAAATGTATTCTTGCTAGCATCTATATACCCCCACCGTATAACTCAGAGGTTATCAGGCACCTAGCAGGTTTTATGGCCCAATACCCAGAAGTACCCTTACTGGCAATGGGGGACTACAATAATTTCTTAAATCCTCTCAAAGATAAATTTCCTGTACCTACTGCTGGCATATCTCAGGTGAAAGGTAGCACCCCCTTTGCCAGAATACTTGAAGAAACAGGGCTAATAGATGTTTGGAGATCCAGACACCCAAACGATAAAAAATACTCCTGCCACTCAGCCTCACATGACGGGTTATCCAGAATAGATTTGGGCCTTGGGAATGACAAGATGCTACATTTAATAGAGGAATCTGGCTATGCAGACAGGCATATATCTGACCACTCGGCACTTTGGGTAACCATTTCATTACCAAATAGATACAGACGGCCAATGTGGAAACTCAATCCCTTTTGGCTCTCGCTGTTTGCCGAACCAGACCCTCTAGCCAGGGCACTTACACTGTTTATACAGGATAATATTGGTACGGCTGGACTGGGGGTGGTCTGGGATGCAGCGAAGGCCTTTTTGAGAGGACAACTTATCAAAACAATATCACGGATTAAAACTGACACCAAGGCTTGGGAACTATTGGTACGAAATAGAGTCACTGAGACTGAAAACGATTATATTAATAACCCCACAGGAGACAATAAGAGGGCATGGTTGAGTGCACAGACAATGTCTGGGCAACTGGCGTTGCAGCTGGCGGAGAACAAACGCTTTTTTTTGCAACAATCACATTTTGAGGAGGGGGAGACGACTGGTCATATGCTTGCAGTAATGGCGCGGTCTCAACAATCGACCTCTCTCATCTCCGCCATCTGTGACGCACAGGGCGCTCTGAAATGCTCTACTCTTGATATCCTGACGGTCTTTGGTGATTTCTATGCTGATCTCTATACTTCTAAAGTTACACCCACTGACAGTGCAATAACAGACTTCTTAGGTAGCTGTGAACTCCCCAGTCTGCCAATAGAAGATAGGGTCATGCTTAATGCCCCTTTAACTGCAGAAGAACTGGATATCGCCCTATCTCAAACTAAAAACAATAAAGCACCAGGTATAGATGGCCTCCCTTCAGAGATATACAAACGCTACGCTGATTCCATGCTCCCCACACTACTGAAAGTTTACAATGAGGCATTAAAGGAGGGTTCACTGCCAAGCTCAATGAATGAGGCGATCATTATTGTTATTTTAAAACCGGGTAAAGATGCGAATTCCCCGGGATCTTATAGACCCATTTCATTGCTCACATCCGATATCAAGTTGCTGGCCCGGATGTTAGCAAACAGATTGGCCAAGGTAATTCATAAAATAGTACATAGGGACCAATCCGGGTTCATCCCCACGAGATCCACGGCCCAAAATATAAGAAGACTATTCCTGAACTTACAGCTCCCAGTGGACAACACAGGCAATAGAGCAATTTTCTCGCTGGACGCAGCTAAGGCCTTCGACAGTGTCGAGTGGCCTTATCTGTGGAAAACACTACAAAACATGGGACTGGGAGATACCTTTATTCGATGGGTACAGCTTTTGTATGCTGCGCCCACAGCCAGGATACGGATTAATGGGGAACTTTCAGAACCTTTTCCTTTATTTAGAGGCACCAGACAGGGGTGCCCATTGTCGCCCCTGCTGTTTGCCTTGGCCCTGGAACCTCTGGGAGCAAAAATTAGAGGAGACTCTAGAATAGCGGGATTCCAAAGAGGTATGAATAAAGACGTAGTGTCCATGTACGCAGATGATACCCTGCTCTACTTAGGAGACACAAAAGATTCATTACAAACAGTCATGTCCCTCATTAAGGACTTTGGGGAATTATCGGGCTTCTCCATTAACTGGGACAAGTCAGTGCTGATGCCGCTTGACCCCCTGAACACTCCATTACCATTAGGTGCAGAGATGATACAACAAGTAAGCTCATTCCGCTACCTGGGGATCCAGGTGACCCCTAACCCAACCACTTATGTTGAACAGAACCTAACACCCTTATTAACTAAATTCCGTGAAAAAAGCAGGGCCTGGTGTAAACTACCCCTGTCTGTCGTTGGTAGAATTAACCTTATTAAAATGGTCTGGGCACCACAACTGCTTTATATTTTTAACAATTCCCCGGTATGGATATCTAAAAAATGGTTCGATAGAATAGAGACCCAATTCAGAGAGCTCATATGGAGAAAAAAAATAGCGAGGATAAAACTATCAACATTACAATATGGCAAAGAGGAGGGGGGACTTGCAGTCCCTCACCCCAGGATGTATTATCTCGCTTCCCAGCTACAACAACTAGGAGGATGGGGCTTGCTGGACCCGAAAGACCCGATTCGTAAACTTGTAATACTAGAAGACAATAACTATTCAGCACTGACAAATTTGGAGGCGGGATTCCTGCACTTAGACCCGGAAGCTCCTACGGTTAAATTATTGATTTCACTTTGGGCCTATGTCAAAAAACTAATAGGCATCACGGGCTTTCTGTCCAGCACGCCTCTCTGGCGAAATAGACAACTGAAAGAAATACAAAAACTAAAAGGCTTCAAGAGCTGGTAGGACGCAGGCATCAAATATATCTCACAATTATACCAAGATAACACTCTCAAATCATTCCAGCAGATCCAAACAGAGTTTGGGATCCCACATAATAATTTTTATAAATACCTCCAACTGCGACATGCCTTACAAACTCAGAATAGAACTGTCAGGATCCAACCAACAGAACATCCGATTATACAGGATGTATTTATGGATGAAGTTAAAAAGGGCATGATATCTAGATGCTATAATACACTTATAGCACGAATACAAGACCCCTCTAGACTACCATGCAGGCAGCGGTGGGAGGAGGATATAGGAGCAATAGATGGAGACACTTGGGAGATATGCCTTATGAATGCCCCCCTGGTATCAATTTCTACGTCACAGAAACTTTCACATCTTTACCTTCTACATAGGGCGTACAGAACCCCCCTTCAACTCTATAAATGGGGAATTAGGGACTCACCCCTGTGCCCGAAATGTGAACGGGATCATGGAAATTTACTCCACATGATCTGGAAATGCCCCAAGCTATTCAGATATTGGAAGGAAGTACTGGACACGATTTCAGAAGTATATATGATACCTCTTGAGAGAACTCCAGTGGTATGTGTACTGGGGGGAATAGATGAAGAGTTAGCACCCCCACCTACACGTATAGCGCTTATTCGTTTACTATACATAGCGAAGAAACTAATTGCCCAGTGGTGGATTACCCCGAGAGTTCCCACAAGAGTGCAATGGATAGACAGCGTGAACAGACTCCTAATAAGAGAAAAAATAACCTACCAACGTAGGAAGGCTCCACAAAAATTCCTCTCCATATGGCAGGCGTGGTTAGACGTTCCTGGTTTGGCCCCGCACCAATTAATTAAAGATAAGTTACTCTTGGGTTGATGTAGACTTGACTACTGTATAGAAATTATATGCATGCAAGGAAGTGTGGAGTATAAAAAGAGACAGCCCCTGTGGGATATATAACAGTATATATGATGAGGTACTGCATGGCAAGGTTTTACTCTGCTTTGTTCCTATCTTTCTTTTTCTCTTTCTCCTTTTCTCTATTTCTCCTGTCTTTCTCCTCTATTTTATTTCTTTACTTTACCGATGAATACTATATTGAACTAAACATAACGAATCAAGTCAAGGTTGTCGGAATTATAATGCAGTAGAGTTGATTTTGATATTACTGTTAAATGAGCAACGGGTTTGCTATTTTTACACTCTAAGATGATCAGAGATCATTAGAGCTTTCAGCATACAAGGGTAACATTATTATAGCTTGTATTTGATTAAATTTGTACCTTATTTGGAGTCATACTCCTTGCGAATTATATTACATGTTAGACATATTATAACTAAAAGATAAGAGCACGATAGGTGATATTCCTGATAGGATATAATCGGAACTGTCTTACAATAATTTTAGGTAGCTGATAAATGTTCCCATAACATGCTTTGTGAGAATTTCGAAATTTGTATATGTTATGTACAAGTATCTGTATGCTATCTGTATTTGTTTGTTTTTTTTTTTATGCAAAATAAAAACCTTTCTGATTAAAAAAAAGAAATTACACCCCAAAATACATTCTGCTGCTTCTCCTGAGTACGGGGATACCACATGTGTGAGACTTTTTGGGAGCCTAGCCGTGTACGGGACCCCGAAAACCAAGCACCGCCTTCAGGCTTTCTAAGGCCGTAAATTTTTGATTTCACTCTTCACTGCCTATCACAGTCTCGGAGGCCATGGAATGCCCAGGTGGCAAAAAACCCCCCCAAATGACCCCATTTTGGAAAGTAGACACCCCAAGCTATTTGATGAGAGGTATAGTGAGTATTTTGCAGACCTCACTTTTTGTCACAAAGTTTTGAAAATTGAAAAAAGAAAAAAAAAATTTTTTTTTCTCGTCTTTCTTTATTTTCAAAAACAAATGAGAGCTGCAAAATACTCACCATGCCTCTCAGCAAATAGCTTGGGGTGTCTACTTTCCAAAATGGGGTCATTTGGGGGGGTTTTGTGCCACCTGGGCATTCCATGACCTCCGAAACTGTGATAGGCAGTGAAGAGTGAAATCAAAAATGTACGCCCTTAGAAATCCTGAAGGCAGTGATTGGTTTTTGGGGCCCCGTACGCGGCTAGGCTCCCAAAAAGTCCCACACATGTGGTATCCCCGTACTCAGGAGAAGCAGCTAAATGTATTTTGGGGTGCAATTCCACATATGCCCATGGCCTGTGTGAGCAATATATCATTTAGTGACAACTTTGTGCAAAAAAAAAAAAAATTGTCACTTTCCCGCAACTTGTGTCAAAATATAAAACATTCCATGGACTCAACATGCCTCAAAGCAAATAGCTTGGGGTGTCTACTTTCCAAAATGGGGTCATTTGGGGGGGGTTTTATGCCATCTGGGCATTTTATGGCCTTCAAAACTGTGATAGGTAGTGAGGAGTAAAATCAAAAATGTACGCCATTAGAAATCCTGAAGGCAGTGATTGGTTTTTGGGGCCCCGTACGCGGCTAGGCTCCCAAAAAGTCCCACACATGTGGTATCCCCGTACTCAGGAGAAGCAGCTAAATGTATTTTGGGGTGCAATTCCACATATGCCCATGGCCTGTGTGAGCAATATATCATTTAGTGACAACTTTTTGTAATTTTTTTTTTTTTTTTTTGTCATTATTCAATCACTTGGGACAAAAAAAATGAATATTCAATGGGCTCAACATGCCTCTCAGCAATTTCCTTGGGGTGTCTACTTTCCAAAATGGGGTCATTTGGGGGGGTTTTGTACTGCCCTGCCATTTTAGCACCTCAAGAAACGACATAGGCAGTCATAAATTAAAGGCTGTGTAAATTCCAGAAAATGTACCCTAGTTTGTAGGCGCTATAACTTTTGCGCAAACCAATAAATATACACTTATTGACATTTTTTTACCAAAGACATGTGGCCGAATACATTTTGGCCTAAATGTATGACTAAAATTGAGTTTATTGGATTTTTTTTAGAACAAAAAGTAGAAAATATCATTTTTTTTTCAAAATTTTCGGTCTTTTTCCGTGTATAGCGCAATAAATAAAAACGGCAGAGGTGATCAAATACCATCAAAAGAAAGCTCTATTTGTGGGAAGAAAAGGACGCAAATTTCGTTTGGTTACAGCATTGCATGACAGCGCAATTAGCAGTTAAAGCGAAGCAGTGCCAAATTGTAAAAAGTGCTCTGGTCAGGAAGGGGGTAAATCCTTCCGGGGCTGAAGTGGTTAAGCTGAAAAAAAGCTCGAAAAAGCAGCTGTAAAAACGTCTGTGTGCATGAGGCCTTAATGTGCTGTGCTCACAATGTAATGTGCTGTGCTGTGTCATGCAGTGCCCACCATGCCATGTGCAGTACCCACCATATAATATGCTGTGCCCACCATATAATGTGCTGTGCAGTGCCCACTTGTAATGTGCACTGCCCACCATGTAATGTGCTCAGCTGTGCCCACCATGTCATGTGCTGTGCTCACCATATAAGGTCCTGTGCCCACCGTGTGCATGTGCTGTGTTGTGCCCACCATGCAATGTGCTGTGTTGTGCCCACCATGCAATGTGCTGTGTTGTGCAGTACCAACCATGTCATGTGCTGTGCCCACCATATAATGAACTGTGCCTACCTTGTAATGTGCTGTATTGGGCAGTGCCAACAGTGTAATTTGCTGTGCCCGCCATGTAATGTGCTGTGCTTTGCCCACCATTAAATGTGCTGTATCCATGTATCCACCATGTAATGTGTAGTGCCAACCATGTAATGTAATGTGCTACCCCCCCCCCCCCCGTGTAATGTACTATGCTGTGCCCCCCTCACTCTCACCCCCCTCTCTCTCTCTCATCCCCTCTCTTTCACCCTGTTCTCTCTCTCGCCCCCTTCAACCCCCTCTTTCCTACCACCCTCTCTCTCTTTCACCCTCTCTCTATTCCCCTTTTTCTCACCCCCTCTCTCTCGTCCCCATCTCTCTCATTCAATGCCTTTCTCTCTCTTTTCCCCTCCCTCTCATCCCCTCTCTTTCAGCCCCCTATCTAACTATCACCCCCCCCCCTCTCTCTCACCCCCCTCTCTCTCTTTAATTTAATTCAACAAAAAATTGTTTGCGTTTTCATTTTATTTATTTTCATAAAAAGGCCCACCAACATCCTTAGCACCAGGCCCATGTTGCTCTTAATCTGGCCCTGGTTTACAACCCCTTTAATAATTGAATTCTGTTTTTTCAGCCTGCCCGTTTGACAGAAGCCGGTCATTAGACTGAGTTCTGTATAACAGACAGCTGTACACATGGACCAAAAGTCGGCTAATTCTTGCTGAACTGACCGATTTTCAGGCTGTGTGTACTGGACTTAAAGAGGAGCCCCACCTTAAAAAAAAATATTAAAAGCCAGCAGCTGCTAAATTTTAATAAATGAACACTTACCTGTCCAAGGGTCCAGCAATGTCGGCAGCTGAAGCCGATCGATCGCTCGTCTCTCGGCTGCCCCCACCGCCATCCTCAGTCAGGGAATCAGGAAGTGAAGCGTTGCGGATTCACTGCCCAGTTCCCTACTGCGCATGTGCGAGTCGCGCTGCATGTCTTCACTGGTTCCCGCTGTGTTCCGGGAACTGTGTGTTTCCCAGAACACAACGGGGGGGGTGATTGGGTGGGTCATCTGCAGCTATTCTGCAGCTATCTAAGCCGGGAAGTGGGTGCAGATACCTGTATTAGACAAGTATCTGCACCGCCCTCCCCCCTGAAAGGTGCCAATTGTGGCACTGGAGGGGGGGAGGAATCCGATGAGTGGAAGTTCCACTTTATGGTGGAACTCCGCTTTAAGTATTCTGTCATCTGTCAAGACCCACTGTACACATCCTTCTCTGGCCTGATTTAAACAGAAAAATACAGTGGTTACCAAAGCAAAACTTTTCCCCTGATGTTGTAGTCATATATCCACAAGTGACTTATGCTGTTGGGTACCAGTTGGCAGGCATATCTAGCCACTCTAATGTCTTAAACTGAGTAAAACCACTAAAAGGCCCCTTTCACACGGGACGGATCCGTGTTGATCCGCCCCGTGTTCATCCGCTGCTCAGCGGGGATCACTCCGTTTTCCCCAGCTGAGCAGGCAGATGACAGGGCGGGACCCACACACTGTGCAGGGACCGCCCTGTCAGATCTCCGCTCTCCCCTATGGGGATCGGAGGAACACGGACCGTCTGTCTGTGTTCTTCCGATCCGCTCTGCAGACGGATAGAAAAATAGGATTTTCTTCCGTCCGCAGAATCGGACGAGAGCGGAGGCGGACGACATCGGGTGTTAGCGGATGTACATCCGCTGACACCCGCTATCCCATAGGGATGCATGTATGTCCGTATTTCATCCGAAAACGGATGGATGAAATACGGACATACGGTCCGCATGTGTGAAAGGGGCCTAAGAAGATACTGCATAATTTTACACAGTTACTGCACTCTTGCAGCCTCCACCTAACTATTGTTCTATGAGCACACCCATTAACCACTTAAGGACCAGCCTCGTTTTGGATTTTAGGTGTTTACATGTTTAAAACAGGTTTTTCTGCTAAAAAATTACTTAGAACCCCCAAACATTATATATGGTTTTTCTTCTAACACCGTAGAGAATACAATGGCAGTCATTGCAATACTTTTTTTTGCACCGTATTTGCGCAGCGGTCTCATAAGCGCACTTTTTTTGGAAAAAATTCACTTTTTTGAATAAAAAAATAAAACAACAGTAAAGTTATCCCAATTTTTTTTTTATATAGTGAAATATAATGTTACGCCAAGTAAATTGATACCCAACATGTCATGCTTGGAAATTGCGCCCGCTCGTGGAATGGCGTCAAACTTTTACCCTCAAAAATCTCCATAGGCGACGTTTAAAAAATTCTAAAGGTTGCATATTTTGCGCTACAGAGGAGGTCTAGGGCTAGAATTATTGCTCTCACTCTACCGGTTGCTGTGATACCTCGCATGTGTGGCTTGACCACCGTTTTCATATGCGGGCGCTACTCGCGTATGCGTTCGCTTCTGCGCGCGAGCTCGTTGGGACAGGGGGGTTTTAAAAATTTTTTTTTTATTTTTATTATTTATTTTACAATATTTTATTAATTTTTACACTGTTTAAAAAAAAAAAAAAAAATTGTGTCACTTTTATTCCTATTACAAGGAATGTAAAAACGAACAATTTGTTCCCCTAGGGTGGGATTTTGAAGGCATTACCAAAAAGGATACATACTAATATAAAAAATATATTTTATTACAAAATACAAAAACATAGTACAAAAAATACACCAAGTGACATGTTAGAATAATACAAGAAAAATACATAAGAACAATTGCATCAAACAAAGAATATAGGGCAAAGAATGTCACAAAAGACTGACAAAAAGCATGAGATGAGGTAGGTCTCACTAAACCGACGCGTTTCGGAAAGTCCTTCGTCAAGGTTTGACAAGTGAGAGATATCATCTATTAAATGTTACAAAGGCAGAAAACATAAGATAATTAACAACACAGATATATGTGCTATAATGTACCCCCCATGCCCCATATGTGAGAATGAACTCACTTACCCAATGCACGTGTTACAAAGAGATTCAAAGCAAATAATCAGCCCAACTGTGGTGTCCCAGGCCATATGCAAGTCTAGAGGATCCAATTATGAGTAGGTAACGTACTAATGGAGATTCATGTAAAGGGTATAGTTCTATACCCTTTACATGAATCTCCATTAGTACGTTACCTACTCATAATTGGATCCTCTAGACTTGCATATGGCCTGGGACACCACAGTTGGGCTGATTATTTGCTTTGAATCTCTTTGTAACACGTGCATTGGGTAAGTGAGTTCATTCTCACATATGGGGCATGGGGGGTACATTATAGCACATATATCTGTGTTGTTAATTATCTTATGTTTTCTGCCTTTGTAACATTTAATAGATGATATCTCTCACTTGTCAAACCTTGACGAAGGACTTTCCGAAACGCGTCGGTTTAGTGAGACCTACCTCATCTCATGCTTTTTGTCAGTCTTTTGTGACATTCTTTGCCCTATATTCTTTGTTTGATGCAATTGTTCTTATGTATTTTTCTTGTATTATTCTAACATGTCACTTGGTGTATTTTTTGTATTTTTTGTACTATGTTTTTGTATTTTGTAATAAAATATATTTTTTATATTAGTATGTATCCTTTTTGGTAATGCCTTCAAAATCCCACCCTAGGGGAACAAATTGTTCGTTTTTCCATATTATGGGATGTGGCATACCCTCTCTGTTCACTACTTCGGGTCAGAATCTTTTTATTACAAGGAATGTAAACATCCCTTGTAATAGAAAAAAGCATGGCAGGACCTCTTAAATATGAGATCTGGGGTCAAAAAAGACCTCAGATCTCATATTTACACTAAAATGCAATAAAAAAAAAAAAAAAAAAAAAAAAAGTCATTTAGAAAAATGACATTTGAAAAAATATGCCTTTAAGAGGCGTGGACAGAAGTGACGTTTTGACGTCGCTTCCGCCCAGCAGTGTTATGGAGACGAGTGAGCGCCATCTTGGCCTCACTCGTCTCCAGACACCCCAGAGAACAGGACGCGATCGCCTCCGCCGCTACCGACGGCTCCGGTAAGCGGCGGAGGGCACCGGATCGCGGTGGGAGGGGGGGCCCCTCTCCCGCCACCGATAAAAGTGATCTCGCGGCGAATCCGCCGCAGGGACCACTTTTATCTGAAAGCCGGCCGCCGCACGAAAACGGGGATACCAGGGTTATGGCAGCTAGCTGCTGCCATAACAACGATATCCCCGTTCAAACTTAGGACGTACATAGTCGTGCGGCGGTCGGGAAGTGGTTAAATGAAGTGATGAGTGTATCACAGTCAATACCTATGAGAATACCTGCATGTAACATTCTTAGCAGAATATTCAAGATGAGTAAACTGATCTATCATGTAAACATATCCAAATACACTTTTCTCACTATATAGGGCTCATTATACCCCACAAAAACTCCATGCTTGGGGAAAAATATAACACCGTTATGCCTGAGATGCTCTCTATTCAATGGTTCTCTTCTCCACATGCTTTGGCGATGTCTGAAGCTTCATTGCTATTGGGAAAAAATATTCACAACCCTAAATTTACTATGCTTTCCTGAGATGATAGGAACGCCCAAATTTGCGCTATTGGGAATAACACCTGATGGAGCATTACCTGCAGAGATGTACACTATGTCAGTGGTCATCAACCCTGTTCTCAGGGCCCACTAACAGGCCAGGTTTGCAAGATAACTGAAATACATCACAGGTGATATCATTTGCTGCTCAGTGATTGCAGTATTCTAGTCTGCATCTCCACACGGTAATACATAAAACCTGGCCTGTTAGTGGGCCCTGAGGACAGGGTTGATGACCACTGCACTATGTGGATAAGATCGTTATACTTAGTATGTAAATTTATTCTACAAAAATGGTTATCTGCTGATCCTCCAACCCATAAACAATGGGTTAAGAAACTTAATTATATACTTAAAAGAGAAAAATGAACGTATAAGCATAGAGGTACACCTCAAAAGTTTGGTAAAATATGGTCATGGTGGATAAAACCTAGTAACAAACTTTATGACAGTTTATCTAGTAGAGATGAGTAAAGGCAATGGAAATAGTTGGGAGTAAGGAGCTGAGGTAGAAGGAAGTGGAGTAGATGAGAAGAAATTAATATGCAAAAGAAAGATAAACTGAAGCTGCAGGGAGGATGCTTCCATAGTCTAACGACTGATATTAAGGGAGCTTAACTTAATTCGATTAGTAGATGTATTTATGCTCCTATTATGCTTTGGTTATTATATGATAAGTGAATTTGATACAAGAGGTGCAAGGTTTGTTTGGTTTATGGTTTTTTTCTTGCTTTTTTTTTTTTTTGTGTTTGTTTTGTTTTTGTTTTTTTTTGCTTTCCTTTTCTTATATATCATTTAATAACATCAGATATTTTTTTTTTCCAAGTAATTTTCTTTTATTGAGAAAAAGGTGAGCAAATACAGAAAACGAAAAGATTGGTAAAGCATGAAAGAATTACAGAGTGTTGGCATACCGTTGTACATCAGAGAAACAATCACTTCATCATTAAGTCGATTGTGGTGAGAGAAATGACCCCAGCCTGTAGACTCATTTGCATCTAGGTGGGATAGAGCATGTCAGTGTATAAGTGTGGTTGATGTGCGATCGGTGTCCGTGTGGTATGGTGAGATTTATAGTTTGGGGGACTTAGATTGTTAAGTAGGGGATTAGTGAGCGAGGGGGGCAAGTAGAAATTGGGTGCATATTGTGTTTATAAAAAGTAGACTTGTATTTTACTTGTAATAGGATTTGGAGGTGGGTGTTTAAAGGTCTTGTGAAGTGAGGATAAAAATCAGTTATCGCGTTGATGTATTAAGGGAAGGGGTGGGGTATGGGAAGGAGGAGGAGAGGGGGATGGAGGGGATGGGGAGGGGTAGGAAGGGTAGAATGGGTGTCTCTGGCTTCCCTTAGTTATTTTCCTTCAGATTTGGAAAGGTGAGGTGATGTTTAGATAGTAGTGTGAGTTCAGTCAAGGTTAGAAAACCCAGTTATGAAGGTGGGTTCATGAAATTAGAGTATTCTTGTGTCGTCTGATAATGTAGCCAGCAGGCCCATTTTTGGCTGAATTTTGTCTAGGTGTCCCGTGAGATGTGGATGAGTTTCTCAATTTCGGCTACCTTATGAATCCTTGTGAACCATTCTTTGAGAGTGGGTGTCTGCATTGAGTACCAGTGAATTGGGATGCATTGTTTAGCGACGTTGATCATATGCATTTTGTAGTAAGAAGTATGTGACAAGGGCGAGTGATGGAGAAGGAATTGTGCCGGGGTCAAGTCTAGGTTGTAGGAGGTAATTTGAGCGGTGATGCAACGTACTTCTGACCAGTAGTGTAGTAGGGGAGAGCATGACCACCACATGTGAAGTAGAGTACCTCTTTCTTGGTGGCATCTCCAACAAGTCTCAGGGATTTCAGGATTGAATTTATGTAGGAGAGCAGGGGTGCAGTACTACCTGGATTGGGTTTTGAATCCATGTTCCTGGGTGGTTACGTTTGTTGACCCTTTGTGTATGGTCTTAAATATATTCTCCCAATTCTCTTCTGTGAGTGAGATGGTCATTCTCCCATTTTTTTACAGGCTAAATTGTCATTGGCCTTGAGGTCAGCAAAGAGAAGATTGTGTATATAAGAGATGAGATGAGTTTGGGGTGTTGTCTTAGTACAAAAAATTTCAAAGAGGGAGAGTTGCCTTGAGTAATGGGAAGTTAATGTCAGATATTTAATGAACTTATTTGATATATTATCTGTTAGTATGTATATTTCTAAAAAAAAAAAAAAAAATTATTTGATATAAAAAAAAGAGATCCGGTTCCTTCCTTTTCTGCTCCTGATCCTCTTCCTGCTTCCTCTGCCCATGCATTTCTACCAGGCCAATCCTGTGAGTACATTGCTCCTAATGATCACCAATGAAAGGGGGGCTCACTGACCACCAATTTCATGAGGCACACTGGCCACCAATGTAAGCGGGCCCACTGACCACCAATTTGATGGGAACACACTGGCCATCAATATAAGGGGCCACACTGATCACCAATGTAATGGTACACAATGAGCACCTATGTAAAGGGACACACTGACCACAAATGTAATGGTACACAATGAGCCCCAATGTAAGGGGCACACTGAGCAACAATGTAAGGGGGGCACACTGAGCAACAATGTAAGGGGGGCACACTGAGCAACAATGTAAGGGGGGCACACTGAGCAGCAATGTAAGGGGGGCACACTGAGCAGAAATGTAAGGGGGCACACTGATCACAAATGTAAAGAGGCACACTGACCCATTACTGACTACAATCTTACTACAGTTAACACATAGGGGAGCTGAGACATCTTCATAGACTTTCTAAACAACCAATTTTTTCATTGGAGATTTTCTTTTACTCCTTGTTAGGAACAGGAATATTTCCTAAAGGGGCCGCATACAGCAATAAAACTTGAAAATGACTTATCCCTAATGGTAGAGAACTAAAATAGAATTTTACAGTTGGAGTTACACTTTTAAAAAAATCCAAACTTCAGTCAAAGATAAGAGAATCTGAGGAAGTCTGTGAGTAGATAGTGTAAATATTAACCTGTGTGACAAGGATTCCCCTGGTCCAAGCCCTGGTCTGCTTAACTTTCAATGCCTGTAGCCAGCTTCTGGTGAAATCCCCATGAGCCTGCCGCCTAATACTAGAATCATGTAAAAAGCTGGCTACAAATTGATTGCCCTAAGACTAATGCCGCGTACACACGACTGGACTTTACGGCATACTTGGTTCGGCGGACCGGAGTCCGTCAGACAATTCGATCGTGTGTGGGCTCCAGTGGACTTTTTTTCCCCAAAAGTTCGACGGACCTAGAAATGAAACAGAGGTCTGCCGTAAAGTCCGCTCGTGTGTACGCGGCATTACAAACACTAGAAGTCTATATCGGGACCACGCAAATTAACCCCAACAATGAGTGAAAGTAGAACAAATCTTAAAGTCTTAACGCAGTTTTGCAACTTCTGCATTTGTAAGTACATAGCAATGCAACTACTTAATATACTTTTTTTTCTCCAGGATAAATTAGGCCTTCATTTGATGGTAAATGTTAATTGATATCTCCCAGTTTTGTCTGAAATTTGGAAATCTGTCCCAAAATAGTAAAAAAAAAAACCTATATATATATTTTTTTAAACATTAGCAGTATACTACTTGCCATTACCATGACCCACCATAAAAAAAAAAAAAAAAAAAAAAATATGTGTACATTCGCTATTATTTCTACACGTAGAGAACAAGAAAATATGGTGCACAGTTTCCTTTTTTTTATCCTACCTAAGCATTATATAAAAAACCTTGGGGGGGCCTTTTGGTAAATTTGTCACATATTTACGACCACTATTCTTCCGCATTTCAAGATACTGTCGCAAATTGCAAAATATTTAATATTACAGTGTCCTGTCCATTGAAATGTAAAATCATTTGTTTTAAAAAACTGTTGAAGTTGTGATCAAGTACTGTATAGTTGCAAAAGCAAATAGGTCTGTAATTGTGACAGCACAGCTATAGTTCCTCACAGAATACCCTGTCAAGGATACCATCAGATAGACTCTGTTCGCTCTACCCAGATCTGTTTTCTCTCCCTTAGTATATTCAAAGGTCTGTCCCTGTTTGACTTTACACCGTGCAGAGAGGAGACCCCGCCCCATACAATACAATTTTCGGAGCTGCTCATGCACTCATATTATTATTATTATTATTATACAGGATGTATATATCACGGATAGTTTGCATAGTGCTTTACAACAGTAGGGCAGACAATACAATTCAATACAGGAGGAATCAGAGAGCCCTGCTCGTTAGAGCTTACAATCTAGGAGGGAGGGTCAAGAGATACAAAAGGGTAATAACTGTGGGGGGATGAGCTGATAAAGAAAATAAAACATCAGTTGTTAGGTGGAGGCGGGGTACGCTTCTCCGAAGAGAAAAGTTTTCAGGGATGGCCTAAAAGTAGATTGATTTGGAGATAGCCTGACAGATTGGGGTAGGGTATTCCACAGGATGGGAGAGGCTCGGGAGAAGTCCTGGAGGGGAATATAGGAGGAGGTGATGAGGGAGCTAGAGAGCAGGAGGTCTTGGGAGGAACGAAGAGGACGGTTAGGTTGGTATATTTATTAGTAGCCCTATTTAGTACCAGGGTGTTACATCCCTAATGGTAGAGAACTAAAATAAAAGTTTGAGTTACACTTTAAGATCCAAACTTCAGAGCTTGGGGAGGGCTCAACTCTCTGCTCAGTTTGCAGTCAGCCAGGCAGAGAGCTGGGAAGATGTGGAGGAAGAGAACAGAGCTGTGTTTGTTGTGCATGCCCTGATTAAAATGGGATAATAAGCATTACAATTAGGAAATATCGTTCATGAGATGCAGCACTTGATGAGTTTATATTAACATTAATTTTGCTTTATTGCTTATACAAATTACTATACTATTATTATTTTTGCATATATTTAATTGTGTATGAGTATATTTCACCGTGAAGAAACTAAAACTATTGTTGGGAGCTTTGCTCACACCAATCATGTGGTTTCACACCCTTCACACGCAAAAAAGAGACGCCAAACAAAAGCCCATACTAACGCCATACAAACGCTATAGGAGCGTTTGTTGAGCGTCAGAAATTTAGTCAAGTGTGAACAAGCCCTAGCAGTGATCCTTTCTTTTGTAAAGGGACAGTGTAAAAAAAATAAGTGTAAAAATTAAAATAAAAAGTAAAATAAGTAAGAAAAAATTGAATTAATTTAAAGCGCCCCGTCCCTCCATGCTCGTGAGCAGAAGCGAAAGCATAGGTAAGTCGCGCCCGCATGTGTAAACAGTGTTTAAACCACACATGTGAGGTATCAGCACGATTGTTATGCCCCGTACACACAGTCGGATATTGATCGGACATTCCGAAAATGTCAGAAAATCCGATCATTCTGAACGCGGTGACGTAAAACACGTACGTCGGGACTATAAACGGGGCAGTAGCCAATAGCTTTCATCTCTTTATTTATTCTGAGCATGCGTGGCACTTTGTCCGTCGGATTTGTGTACACACGATCGGAATTTCCGACAACGGATTTTGTTGTTGGAAAATTTGATAGCCTGCTCTCAAACTTTGTGTGTCGGAAAATCCGATGCAAAATGTGTGATGGAGCCTACACACGGTTGGAATTTCCGACAACAAGGTCCTATCACACATTTTTCGTCAGAAAATCCGACCGTGTGTACGGGGCATTAGAGTGAGAGCAATAATTATAGCAAAAGACTGCCTCTGTAACTCAAAACTGGTAACCTGTAGAAATTTTTAAACGTCGCCTATGGAGATTTTTAAGTGTCAAAGTTTATCGCCATTCCACGAGCGGGCGCAATTTTGAAGCATGACATGTTGGGTATCAATTTACTCAGCGTAACATTATCTTTCACAATATATAAAAAAATTAGGCTAACTTTACTCTTTTCTTATTTATTAATTTAAAAAAAAGAGTATTTTTATACTGCGGCAGGTTGGCATAGCTGCGCAAATCGTTGCTTCTTTAAGAAATCAAAGCAGGCGCGCGCCCGCCAGCCACGTGTCCCTGGAGCTGATGCGTGTGCATGGCGGGCACGATGTCCGCCGGGCACCCCCAGTCAATCCCATCCCCCCTACAGGTAGAACACACCTAGGGAACACAGTTAACCCCTTGATCGCCCCCTAGTGTTAACCCCTTCCCTGCCAGTGACATTTATACAGTAATCAGTGGCTATTTTTAGCTCTGATTGCTGTATAAATGTCAATGGTCCCCAAATAGTGTCAAAAGTGTTCAATCTGTCCGCCGCAATGTCGCAGTCCTGCTAAAAACCGCAGATTACCGCCATTACTAGTAGAAAAAAAAAATAAATAACTATAGGTATTAAAGTAAACTACCGCCCCTTACTGAAAATACCACCACTGCACCACAAATAAACATAATGGGTGAATAATTCGGTGAAAACAGCTGCCACTATAAAAATATATATAATAGTGTAAAATCCTTCTATTATATCTAATCAGTGCAAGAACATATATATAAAGAAGAGATAAGTGGCACTATCCCAGACAACACTGTCCAATTGAAATTAAAAAGGTGTCTGGTGAAGCAATGTGTTTAAACAATCAACACGACATGTGATTAATATGAGTGATTAAATTTAAACGGCATGTCCATATATGTCAAAAGATATGTTTTAGACAATAAAAACACCATGTGATGGATATAAGTGATTAAATCTAAACAAAAAGTCCATATGTTGAAAAAGTATAATAAAGTAATCTTTAGTGTCCCACTCCCTTAAGAAACGCACTCACCGACTCCAAATGCCTGCACTTGCGTGCAAGGCTAAAGCGCTTTTACACCACACACAGGGGTAAAATCAACAGCCGATATCCAGCAGTGTATATGGGAATCGCTCCACATGTAAAATAATAAAGTGCTCCAATAGTGTAAAACAGCATAACCAATTTATTAAAACACTGTCACTCTTCAAATGATCCACTCACATTTTACAGAAATCCAAACCAGCAATAAAACCAGTGCAAGTCACAGCAACTCAGCAAATTGGATCACACAATGCAAGGAAACAGTCACGGCGGACCCGAGCTGTGCAGGTGCTAAATCCTCAGTTCTCTCCCCCTCCTCGGTACTTCGCCCCTAGATCGAATCACCACTGACTAGTGCGGCTTCCAGCGTCATGAATCACAGCTACACCCCCGACATGTTTCGTCACAGATTGACTTATTCATGGGATTGGCCTTTCCCATGAATAAGTCAATCTGTGACTGAGAACTGAGGATTTAGCACCTGCACACCTCGGGTCCGCCGTGACTGTTTTCTTGCATTGTGTGATCCAATTTGCTGAGTTGCTGTGACTTGCACTTGTTTTATTGCTGGTTTGGATTTCTGTAAAATGTGAGTGGATCATTTGAAGAGTGACAGTGTTTTAATAAATTGGTTATGCTGTTTTACACTATTGGAGCACTTTATTATTTTACATGTGGAGCGATTCCCATATACACTGCTGGATATCGGGCTGTTGATTTTACCCCTGTGTGTGGTGTAAAAGCGCTTTACCCTTGCACGCGAGTGCAGGCATTTGGAGTCGGTGAGTGTGTTTCTTAAGGGAGTGGGACACTCTGGT
This sequence comes from Aquarana catesbeiana, assembly GCF_042186555.1. Classification (NCBI taxonomy): domain Eukaryota; kingdom Metazoa; phylum Chordata; class Amphibia; order Anura; family Ranidae; genus Aquarana; species Aquarana catesbeiana. The sequence goes on along the minus strand of NC_133335.1, from coordinate 40,512,065 downwards.
GTGGTGGAAGACATTAAGAAGACACTTTCAACTAAAGATTACTTTATTATACTTTTTCAACATATGGACTTTTTGTTTAGATTTAATCACTTATATCCATCACATGGTGTTTTTATTGTCTAAAACATATCTTTTGACATATATGGACATGCCGTTTAAATTTAATCACTCATATTAATCACATGTCGTGTTGATTGTTTAAGCACATTGCTTCACCGGACACCTTTTTTTATTTCAATTGGACAGTGTTGTCTGGGATAGTGCCACTTATCTCTTCTTTATATATATGTTCTTGCACTGTTTAGATATAATAGAAGGATTTTACACTGTCAACAAAAAAAATAAATAATAATAAAAATTGCATAAATCTATTACCTATTTTGTAGACGCTATAACTTTTGCACAAGCCAATGAATATACGCTTATTGCAAATTTTTTTTACCAAAAATATGTAGAAGAATATATATCGGCCTAAACTGTTGAAGAAATGTGTTTTTTGGATATTCATTATAGCAAAAAGTACAAAATATTGTTTTTTACAAACTTGTAGCTCTTTTTTTGTTTATAGCGCAAAAAAAAAAAAAAAAACGCAGAGGGTATCAAATACCACCAAAAGAAAGCTCTTTTTGTGGGAAAAAAAGGACATCAATTTTGTTTGGGTACAACGTCGCACGACCGCGCAATTGTCAGTTAAAGCCACACAGTGCCATATCGCAACAAAAATGGCCTGGTCAAGAAGGGGGCAAATCCTTCCAGGGTTGAAGTGGTTAAAATCCATACCAGACCAGAAGGGTCTTTTTATTTATTTACATATTTTTAATGACAGGGCTCCTTTGTGTTCATTCTGCTGCATTCTAACAACCACGTCATGCATTGTTGGTGTGTTACCATTGAAGTCCTTGGGGCCAAAATCATGCAGCAACCGCACCAAAGTAGCACAGGACCCTTATTTTTTTTAAAATTGCCATGCTGTGCTGCAATGATGTAGAAAGGCACCATAGAGAATAATGTGATTTCAATTTTTATGCAATACTGTGCGACACAAGACGCATCAGAAATCATACTAGTGTGAACCAGGCCTATCTGAAGGAGGTGTTATCTTATAACCAATTATTCTTTGGTAATTCTGATCATAAAGTGAAAGAAACAAAGATACAAAGGAGCAGCACGTGTGAACGTTTTGACTGTCATTGTGGAGAGTAGGATACAGTGTTTTACGTTTTTCTCCCGACAGCTGCCAAGGTTAGGCATGTAAAAGCCACAAGAGACTAGAATAAGTGTCTGAGGTTATTTTGATCTTGAAAATATATACAGAGGCAGTAGGAGTAATGTCGTTCTTTGATTTGTTTTAGTTTTAGGTTGAAACCCTGCCTAAAGAGGTTTCACAATAATTGTGTTATTATGTGTTATAGTCCCACAGGAGACCCAGTGCACACAGCACTTTGTCCCATTAAAATGTGTTCAATGGTTTTTAAATTAAAAATAATTGTAATTCTGTTAGCACTGGTTGTGACTTCACTCCATATCGGAAGCCCAATTTCTGGGTGCTCCTATGGGGGTGGTACAAGCCAGCACCTCCCCTCTTTGTATTGCAGTTGCTGCTGTCCAACTGTGCTGTCCAATTGTCTCCTTTAAAATCTTCGTTTTTACTTAAAGGAAAGCTACTGAGCACAGACCTGCCTGCTCGCCAGCCAGCAGCCTACTATTTTAGGTCAGTGGAGAGAGGGCACAGCTTTAACCGTTGGCTTGTATAGTAGCTGGCATATGTTATGGGCATATGTGGGCTTGTGTTTTTGTAAATGACAGTACTGCTCTTCAGCGCAGTAATTCACAACACAAGCCTACAGTTACAAATATACTCCCCAAAATAGCAGGTTGATGGCTGGCGGGCTACCTTTCTTTTCTGTAAAAAAGAAGATTACAGAGGCGACACAGGGCTTGACAATTAGACAGCAGAGCTGCAGGTGTTCTGAATGGCAGCTTTCAGCTAGGGAGGGGTTGGGAGTTGTCCAATGATGACAGAATGTTGTGTTTCATGGCCTTGAGTGGAGAAAATTGTCCTGCCTTGAAGTCAAGTCCACAACTCTTATGCAAAATCATAAAGTTTGGTGACTCCTGAACTCAAGAGTTTTAATCTGGGACGGAGTCATAAGTTTTTCCTGGGGTAGAAAGACTCTGGCCTGCTCTGTGTCTAGACACATATACTCCAAGCAGTTTGTAAGCTCCAGCATCGATTTCTTAAGGTTCAGGATCCAACCAAACCTTTTTAAAGTATTGACTGTCTGCATTACATTGTCGGAGTTTGAGCGAACTGTTTCCTCAATTAGAGATGGTGCTTACCTCTTGGTGAACACTTGGGTGTGGAAGATGGAGGAAGATGGAGGAAGGGTATTTTTGGACTCGAATTATGATGTTAAAAGTCTTCACATCTAAGATGGGGTGGATGTCAAGTTTTTTAAAACAGTGAGTAAAAAACCTTAAAGTGTTACTAACGGCAAAATGTTTTTTTTTTAAATTAAAATAACAAACATATTACACTTACCTGCTCTGTACAGTGGTATTGCTCAGAGTGGCCTGATCCTCCACTTCTCGGGTCCCCAGCGGCAATCTCGGCACCTCCTCTTCTTCTTGGGACCACCATAGCCAGCTGCTGGCTATGGGGAGAAACGTAGTCCCCACGCTCCCAACCTGTGTCTCTACAGAGCCGCTCTCCATAGACTTACACAGCAGGACTTAGGCCCACCCCCCACTTTCTCCTCACTGCATTTGAATGACAGCAGCAAGATCCAATGGCTCCTGCTGCTGCTTGAATGCAGTGTAAAGAGGAAAAGAGGGGAGAATAGATGTAGCTGTGCACAGCATTGATCTCTTCTCCCCTCTCTTCCCCTTCACATAGGGGAAGGGGAGCACAGGGAGACTGAAACATTTTTTACCTTAATGCAAACAATGCATTAAGGTAAAAAACGATTTTAGGTTTAGTAACACTTTAACACCTTTCTGCTCTGGGAACAACTGTAGTGACTACTTGGCTCAAAAGATCTAACAGAACAACATGAAGGTCTGCTAGACTGTGCAAAAACACAGGTAGGCTGGACAACATGAAGTGGGACAGGAGCAGAGAGCAGAATACTTTTAGTCGGACACCACGTCTATTACTAAATTCAAGTGGAACATGTAGCATATTTCAAAATGTGAACTTAGCCTTTAATGATTGTAGTATTATTATATAATTGGTTCCAGGACAGAGCCTTGGGTACCCGGCTTGCAACTCCAGATCATTCAGAAGGTAAACTATTTATCACCACCCTCTTCACCCCCTTCTGAAACTAGTTTTCTATCCAGGTACATACATTATTATCAATGCCAACATTCATTTGTAAATTAGGCATTTATAGGCAACTGTATTGAATGCTTTGGCAAAATCCAGATACACCACGTCTACTTCCTCATAAAATGTTAACAGGTTGGTCTGGCAAGCAGGGGCTTGGTTATGACTAATATTACCCTTTTAAGCATGGTCCCTTATCATTCCCTCCAACAGTTTACATGCTATTGTTGTTAGGCTGACTGGTCTGTAGTTTCTAGGTATATATGTTGGCTCTTTTTTGTATATTGGTACCACGTTAGCTTTTCACTAATCAGCTGGTACAATTTTGGTTTCTAAGATGTCCTTAAAGAGTAACTCTACTTTTGTTGAGAAAAAACACTCCCCTCTAGGCGATCAATGTAAATTGAAGAGATTTTAATAAACTTTGCTGCAAATTCCTACATTTTGTTATTCTGAAGAAATAGCTACTTGTTTGTCTGTGCAGAGTGAAACTGTAGGGGAGTGGTTTTATAATTATCAGTCAGTACCTGCAGGGCTCTAATGAGGAAATTGGCAAGATCTGCATTCCTTCAGACGTGATTTTCCTTTGGGAGTAGCTCACCAAAAATGATTTGTTTTGCAGGGATGCTCAAAATCTGATTTGTAACTTAGTGCGGACTTCTGCGAAAAACAGAAATCCAATCACACAAGCAGGAAATTACATATCTGGGTCCACACATCTGTGTACAGAACGCCTCCAGGTAGCCATATTCCGTGTTGTGTTTTTAAGCATATAGTCTTGTTTGTTATACCCCTCCTTTTCCTGATTAGAAGAATGTATTTCGTCTTTGTCACTTGGTACCATTTTCTGCCAATTATCCTTTATGTGGTCAATGTACCCTTACAAAGCCTTTTTTTGCAGGTAATATACTCAAAACATTTTGGGGAATTTTTTATTTTATTTTTTACTCTCCTCTGCTACATCTCTCATGTGCTATTTTAGCTACCCTGATCATAATTTTACAATTCTTACCACATTCCCTGTAATTTTGGTATGCCAACGGTGACCCCTCAGCCTTGTATAGGGTCCTAGTATAGGGATTCCCAGTATAGGGACCCTTACATTTCGAACTTACCAGTAAAATCCTTTCTTGGAGGACAGTATGGGACACGGCTCTTTAATCATTACAATGATGCTATAAGCTGCTAGCTAACTTGGAGTGCAAAAAACAAGGCTTCAGAGACATCTCCCTATTTACACCCCCCAGTTGCTTCATTTTTGTAGCAAGCAATAGGAGGATCATAAGAACAGAGGGAACAGAGTTGTGTCTCCTAACGTGCTCCAAACAAAATTTAATTTTACTGGTAAGTGAAACAGTACGAGGGCTCTTTAATCATTATGACGGGGATGTCTAAAAGCAGTCCATCTCAGAGGTGGACAACACAGCAAACAACAGACCCACAAAAACAAACAGGTCAAAAAGGCTTCACAAATCTGAGAATCAGATGCCTATTTCTGAAAAGCCCATAAAGCACTAACAGATCTAGTAGAGTGTCTAGGGAGGGAAGGAACCCCTGTCCTTCAGACTATAAGCCCTAATGACAACTTGTCTTATTCACCTAGCATTGGTGGAGTGTGAACCAGGGAGACCCCTGTGAGGACCTTCAGGAGCACAAAGAGGCATTCTGATGGTCTAAAAGAGCAGTAGCAGAGAAGTAAACTCTCACAGAATGCACCATATCTAGACAGTGGAGTGAAACTGCAAGTATGAACAAAAGGAAGGAAGGACCACCTAAATCTTGGGCTTCAAGACAACTTTGTTCTTGAAACACTAAGAAAGGCTCTTTACAGGATAATGCCATTAACTCAGAGACCCTCTGTGTAGAGTAAAAGCAACAAGACCTTAAATCGGGGTTCCACCCAAATTTTGAACATTATCTCTATGCATTCTCTTCCTTGCCTAGATTCTGACATGCTGTGTAAAAAAATTTAAATCGCCGTCATTACCTTTTTTTTTCTAATCTTCTTAGCACTTCCTGGTTTTCCTCCCATGGGAGTAGGTGTGTTTCTAGCCTCTCCCAGACCTCCCACAGTCCCCTGGGAGCTAGTCTCAGGCTTCCCAGCATGCATTGTGCAACAGCGTCATCACAACATCTCGGTGAATGCTGGGAGCACAGCATTCACCGCATCCAGGAAATACATGCTTATGGGCTTCAAATGCCCACAATGAAGATGGAAACCGCCTTCAGTGAATTTTATAAGTTATTCTTTACAACGAAATCGGACACAGGCGGACTTATTACACAGAACATGTGAGTAGATAATCATGAGAAGAAAAGTTTGTGAATGAACGCCAAAAAAAAAAAACCGATAGATAGGTGGACCCCCGCTTTAAAGTTCAAAAGGCAGCTTATGCAGAGCTAAGAGAACCAGGGTGAGTTCCAAAGCATACCTCCCAACTTTCCCTGATTTGGAACAATGTCCCTCTTTCCTCCTCATGTGTCCCTCATTTTGGTCTGATCTATATAGTTGTATATAAAATGCACTATTTATCTTTCAAAAAGTGTTTCCCAGTGCTAAACCTTTCATCCAATTTCTAAATTGCTGCATTTGTAAATGTCAAAAGCCAATATAAAGGAATAGTAGTGGTAAAAAAGCACTTGTGGGTTTAACCAATCATTTTTTTAAATAATTTTCCATTAAAAGGGGCATGGCAGGGGTGTGTTCTATGCCTACAAACTTTTGATAAAAGGTGTCCCACATTCCCATCTCAAAATGTTGGGAGGTATGCCCAGAGGACACAGCAGAATGCACAGGGGGACAAATGTGAGTTATCCCCTGAGAGGTGTAATAGGGCGTACACACGGTCGGACTTTGTTCGGACATTCCGACAACAAAATCCATGGATTTTTTCCGACGGATGTTGGCTCAAACTTGTCTTGCATACACACGGTCACACAAAGTTGTCGGAAAATCCGATCATTCTGAACACGGTGACGTAAAACACGTACGTCGGGACTATAAACGGGGCAGTGGCCAATAGCTTTCATCTCTTTATTTATTCTGAGCATGCGTGGCACTTTGTCCGTCGGATTTGTGTACACACAATCGGAATTTCCGACAACGGATTTTGTTGTCGGAAAATTTTATCTCCTGCTCTCCAACTTTGTGTGTCAGAAAATCCGATGGAAAATGTCCGATGGAGCCCACACACGGTCGGAATTTCCGACAACACGCTCCGATCGGACATTTTCCATCGGAAAATCCGACCGTGTGTACGGGCCATAAGAGTTCAAATGTCTCTGAAACAGCACAGCCAAGGCCAAGTTCAGCCAAGTCAGATGCTGATCCAAAACAGACTGGAGAAAAGACAGAATACGACCCACAGAGTACTTTCTAGGACGAGGGTTTCCGGAGTCACACCAAGTGAAATCAGCCTTCCAGGTGCCTTCTAACCTTTAAGATGTTATAAAGTGTCCCTCAGGACTGTGGCTTCAATAGGATTGCCAATAAATCTAGTCCTATGGATGAAATTATTTCAGGTCATGTGATTAGACCAGGCAGGGGCCTCAGGGACACAGCTCTGCCACAGGCAGGCCAATGCCCTGCACCTGAAAGCTCCCTGCAGTTAACTGGATGTTCTATGTGCCATGAGAAGCACCTGCATCAGGATCAGGTGCAAAGCTGCAACAGTATGGAGCTTTAGAACTATATAAAAGAAAAAGTATGTGAGTATAGCACCCTCTACCTAAAGGAAGGTGCTAGAGTAGTATTTTTTCTAGCTGCAGGGCCCAAGTGCAGGTAAATTAACCCGTCCTATGCTTTAGGCTGGGCCTGGTTGATGTGATTTGGGACTGGGAGTGATCAGTGTAGTGAGGGGTGTGGCCACCTGCGCTCTGACTCAAAGATGCCTCCCCTGCTTTCAGAAGGACAGTTCTGGAAGAGAGGTTGGACTTGAGATCTGAGTGACAGGCAGCTCATGTGAGGAGCCCTGACCAATCTCTAACGTGCATTGGCAGGGGGCAGGCCTCTCATATAGGCTGGGGTCACATGCTTCCAGGGGGGAATTCTGGAGCAGAAAGACAGCATGGAGTGTTGAGGTGCTGTTCCATGCATTCTCACGTGGGGGAAGCGGTTGACGTGGAGGAGGGATGGACGAACCGCTGGGAAGGAGCTATAGATAAGGATCTTCATCTCTGCGGAGTACATCAGGCTACTGTGACCGGGGAACACAGGACTTGGATGTAAAGAAGATCAGAGGAAGTAGCAGTCAAGCGGAGGAAGTGGAGCAGCATTCTGTGACCGGGGACACAGAACTGTTCTAGAAGAGAAGGTCAGTGTAATAGAAGAAGAGAAACTTGTCAGAGCAGTGTAGAATGCTGTGGCCAGGGAACACAGCATTGTTAGGGATGGACTGGCTGGAATCAGTAGTCCGTTTATTGCCATGTGTCAGGTCAGCGGGGAGAGATGCTGTGTCATTGGTGATACCTTCCAAAAACTGGGTGACTGTCCGTTTCATAGAAGCTGGAGATGGAAGCTGTGTGCACCTCTGGTTCTTTGACTCATAGCACAATATCATTCCGGTTTACCAATGGGAATTATTCAGAGTGGTTCCTTTTGTTCTTTTGGAAGTAAAGCTAGCAACACAGTAACTAAGCAGTAAAGGATTTGCACAAAGTAAAGAAGCTAATGCACAGAAATACAAAGCTACAAGGCCAAGGCCACATGTAATTCCTAGAATGTGCTGTATCATGGGCATCTCATATTTCCTTTTCTCCCATCCAAGTTTTACCCCACAATAAAAGCAACAAAACGGATCAAAGTGACTGTTCATTGTCTTTAAAATGTTGAATGGGGGTTGGCAGCAGGGTGATTAGCAGATGCTAGTAACCAAATCAGCAGCCCTCACGGGGGTACCGCTACATAAGCATTATTAGAACATGCAGCAGGCACTGAATATAGGTAGTAAAATGCTACAGTGTCAGATGGGTAAAAAAAAAAAAAAATTCAAATATAAATGTAATATCTGTCCTGTGTTCCATCTCTTTTTTGGTTACTGCTAAGTATAAAAGGATGCAGACAAATGCCAGGCAGGGTGATTTAGTGCAGGCAGTCAGTTTGAACTCTCACTGTCAGACAAGAGGCAGCAGCAGTTGGATGCAGAATTACTTTGAGCACAGAAATAAAATGTTATTGGCAAAACATGGCTGCATAATGTGATGTTTTTATATTTCAGTCAGGTCTCCTTAACCCATGCGTTTTCTTTTCCTACTCTAGCCTGAGCATACTTCAGATATCAGTAGAGATTTCCAAGTGGGGAGCAGCCAGACACTTGATATGGGAATTAAATGATTGCCATTAATCAGCCATGCATGACCAAGTTTACACTAATGGACACATTCAGACATTTTTTCGGTGCCTGTTGACCTTGTTCTTTACAGGGTTTAAATAACCAATTTGATCCCACGTAGAAAAAAAAAAAAAAAGAAGCTAGTGCAGTGTGCAAGTTAAGAGGTGCAGATTGCTGAGGTCATCAAAAAATGAATCACAACCCTGCCATCTCTATAAGTATCAGGACACAGCCACCACCCCAGCAGGACTGCCCCCCACTTGTAGGTGCATCCATAATGAGATTGCAGTCTGCATTCCTACATTAAAGATTGATTTTTTTAGAATATATGAGAAGCTGAATCGATTGCTGCTCTCCTTCTCTCATTCCCAGTGGTGAACTTGGAACAAGGGCTACTTTGTGGAAATTGGAAAGGGGATTTCAGATATAGACCTACTCCACTGACCTTTGGAATACACTCTGTTTATGTGGCAGGCCAGAGTTGATTTTTAACTCTGTCCTATGACCCCTGAAATGTCATTTATTCACTCAGTTTTGATGTTTGTATTATTTTTAGATTTACTGAAGCAGTGGTTTGGCAGAGGCTTAGAATTCTGTTCTTTGAACTGGGATTTGGATGCCAAACAAAGACATCAATCATAACAATGTGAGCTCCTCTGAAATAATGTTCACTGTCATAAAAAAAGACAACATACAACTTAAATTATACCTTGACAAAAAATATTAATTGTATTTATTAAAATGTCTTATATTTTATCAACATGCTGTTAGTACACTTGACATTTACTCTGGCTTAAAACGTAACTAGGGCCCGTAAGAAGGTGTCAGACTTGCCCCAGTTTCAGAGTAATGCCCCGTACACACGATCGGATTTTCCGACAACAAATGTTGGATGTGAGCTTGTTGGCGGAAAATTCCGACCGTGTGTGTGCTCCATTGAACATTTGTTGTTGGACTTTCAGCCAACAAATGTTGGCTAGCAGGTTCTCAAATTTTCCGCCAACAAATGTTTGTTGTCAGACTTTCCGATCACGTGTACACAAGTCCGTCGGACAAAAGTCCACGCATGCTCGGAATCAAGTACGAGCCGGAGATATAACTAGCGTTCGTAATGGAGATATCACGTACGTCTTGTATGTCACTACGTTCGTAATTGTTGGCCAACATTTCTGTGACCGTGTGTATGCAAGACAAGTTGGAGCCAACATCCTTCAAGCAAAAATCCCCGGTTTTGTTGTTGGAAAGTCCGATCATGTGTATGGGGCATAAGAGTAGCTCAAGAGTTATGTCCTTGGAACTGTATTTACAGAAAAGCCTCAATTCCAAATCTTAGTTAGTATACAATGTAATTCTAAATGCAACATTTAGAAAAAGCTATATTTTTGGCAAAATAAAAGCATAGAGTGGCATGTCTGTACAAATAGGCAGTCTAAATGATGACGCGACTCTTGGCGTAACTTGAACCTTCAGGGCCCGAGTGCAAGAAAGCATGAAGGGCCCCCCTGACCTCTGGCCAGGGCCCTTCCCACTGATCCCGGGGGGCAGCAGGACCTGGATAGCGGGGGCGGCATATGGAGGAACAAATCCCCTCCATTTTCCTCCTGCAGCCAATGAATGCCTATGGGAGGGAGAGGAGGAGAAGCAGGCTTTTTGCGGCTGCAGGAGAAAAATGTAGGAGATTTGTTCCTCTATATGCCCCCCCATCCAGGTGTACATGGGCAACATGTGCGCCATTGCAATTGTGACCCCTGTAGTTACGCCCCTGGGATGAGTGGCAGCGGGGGTGGTGGGAGATGGGTTCAGTGGCAGCAGTGGTGGTTGGGTGGGGATAGGATCAGTGGCAGCAGTGGTGGAGGGATGGGATGAGTGGCAATGGTGAAGGGGGATGGGAACAGTGGCAAGGGTGGTGGTTGGGGGGTGGGATCAGTGGTAGGGGGGATTGAATGGGATGAGTGGCAGATGTGGTGGGGGGGAATGGGATCAGTGGCAAGGGTGGTGGTTGGGGGGGATGAGATGAGTGGAAGCAGTGGAGGGCATTGGATGAAATGAGTGGCAGCGGTGGTGGGAGGATGGGATTAGTGGCGAGGGTGATGGTTGGGGGGGATGGGATGGGATGAGTGGTAGTTACATAGTTACATAGTTACATAGTAGGTGAGGTTGAAAAAAGACACAAGTCCATCAAGTCCAACCTATGTGTGTGATTATGTGTCAGTATTACATTACATATCCCTGTATATTGTGGTCATTCAGGTGATTATCTAATAGTTTCTTGAAGCTATCAATGCTCCCCGCTGAGACCACCGCCTGTGGAAGGGAATTCCACATCCTTGCCGCTCTTACAGTAAAGAACCCTCTACGTAGTTTAAGGTTAAACCTCTTTTCTTCTAATTGTAATGAGTGGCCACGAGTCTTATTAAACTCTCTTCTGCGAAAAAGTTTTATCCCTATTGTGGGGTCACCAGTACAGTATTTGTAAATTGAAATCATATCCCCTCTCAAGCGTCTCTTCTCCAGAGAGAATAAGTTCAGTGCTCGCAACCTTTCCTCATAACTAAGATCCTCCAGACCCTTTATTAGCTTTGTTGCCCTTCTTTGTACTCGCTCCATTTCCAGTACGTCCCTCCTGAGGAGTGGTGCCCAGAACTGGACAGCATACTCCAGGTGCGGGCGGACCAGAGTCTTGTAGAGCGGGAGAATTATCGTTTTATCTCTGCAGTTGATCCCCCTTTTAATGCATGCCAATATTCTGTTTGCTTTATTAGCAGCAGCTTGGCATTGCATGCCATTGCTGAGCCTATCATCCACTAGGACCCCCAGGTCCTTTTCCATCCTAGATTCCCCCAGAGGTTCTCCCCCCAGTGTATAGATTGCATTCATATTTTTGCCACCCAAATGCATTATTTTACATTTTTCTACATTGAACCTCATTTGCCATGTAGTCGCCCACCCCATTAATTTGTTCAGGTCTTTTTGCAAGATTTCCACATCCTGCGGAGAAGTTATTGCCCTGCTTAGCTTAGTATCGTCTGCAAATACAGAGATTGAACTGTTTATCCCATCCTCCAGGTTGTTTATGAACAAATTAAATAGGATTGGTCCCAGTACAGAACCCTGGGGAACCCCACTACCCACCCCTGACCATTCTGAGTACTCCCCATTTATCACCACCCTCTGAACACGCCCTTGTAGCCAGTTTTCAATCCATGTACTCACCCTATGGTCCATGCCAACGCACCTTATTTTGTACAGTAAACGTTTATGGGGAACTGTGTCAAATGCTTTTGCAAAATCCAGATACACCACGTCTACGGGCCTTCCTTTATCTAGATGGCAACTCACCTCCTCATAGAAGGTTAATAGATTGGTTTGGCAAGAACGATTCTTCATGAATCCATGCTGATTACTGCTAATGATATCATTCTTATTACTAAAATCTTGTATATAGTCCCTTATCATCCCCTCCAAGAGTTTACATACTATTGAGTTGAAGCTGGGATTGGATGAGATGAGTGGCAGTGGTGGGGAGGGAATGGGATCAGTGGCAAGGATGATGGTTGTGGGATGGGATCAGTGGCAGCAATGGTTGTGGTGGTGTGGGGGTATCAGTGGTGATGGTGTCTGTGTGTGGGGGAAATCAGTGGCAGTAGTGGTGGTGGTGGTGTGGTGGGGGAAATCATTGGCAGTAGTGGTGGTGGGGGTATCAGTGGCAGTAGTGGTGGTGGTGGGGGAGGATCAGCGGCAGTAGTGGTGGTGGGGGTATCAGTGGCAGTAGTGGTGGTGGGGGGTATCAGTGGCAGTAGTGGTGGTGGTGTGGGGGGAATCAGTGGCACCAGTGGTGGTGGGGGGTATCAGTGGTAGTAGTGGTGGTGGTGTGGGGGGGGAATCAGTGGCAGTAGTGGGGGGGATCAGTGACAGTAGTGGTGGTTGGGGGTATCAGTGGCAGTAGTGGTGGTTGGGGGTATCAGTGGCAGTAGTGGTGGGGGGGAATCAGTGGCAGTAGTGGTGGTGGGAGGATCAGTGGCAGCAGTGGAAGTAGTGTGGGGGGGAATCGGTAGCAATGTTGATATGAAGGATAAGATCAGTGTCACTCAGTTGCAGATTACTCGAAGATCACTTGCTTCCCCCTCCTTGCTAGGTCTTGCTTGGGCGGGCAGAGAGGATGGGCGGGGCCTGGGAGCACCCGTGAGTACGGGCAGAAAGGATGGGCAGAGCGGGCGGGGACTGTGCCCATGAGTGAGGGTGGAGCGGGAAGGGACTGTGCAGTGTGCCTGTGAGTGCGGGCGGGGAGTATGGGCGGAGCGGGTGAAGAGGATGGGCGGAGCAGGCGGGGACTGTGCCCGTGAGGGAGGGTGGAGCAGGAGGGGACTGTGACGTGTACCTGTGTGGGCAGGGATTGTGTGCCCGTGAATGACCAGTGAGTGTACTATCTCTATGAGGGTGGCGGCGGGCCCCCCTACAGTGGTAAAACTCAAGTGCGACTCCTGCGACCCTGGTAATTTTGCCACTGAAGCCACTGCTATTTATTACGTTTGCACTGCCTCACATACAGGGACAGATGCTTAATACTTTTCCCTTCCTCATAAAGCAAAGCATGTGCTACAGAGGTTCCCTGTGCAAAAGCAACACTTGTGAAGCCACTCATGTATGTTTCCTGCTGCTCCACCAGAGTTCACACCAGAATGCCATGTGACCATTGATTATCTCAATAATGAAAATCAAAGCTTTTAACCACATTTTCTGTGGAGTACAAATCCATCCTGGAGCATTCGATGATCAGGTCCCTCTCGGAGGAGGGGATGGGACACTAGGGGAAGGAGGTGTACTCCTTCCCTTGCCCTTCCTTGACCCTTTATCTTCTTTTCCCTCTTTCTCCCCCCCCTTTTTTTTACCCTTTCTGACTATTTTGTTCAGCTGGTTTTTGAATCTATAATGAAAATAAGGAACAAGGTTTTGGGTGCTGTCTTTCATGGGTTTACACCCTTACTGAGACATGTCCACTAGTGATTTATAGATGTATGTACAGACTTTACCATATACACTATATTACCAAAAGTATTGGGACGCACATGAACTTTAATGGCATCCCGGTCTTAGTCTGTAGGGTTAAATACTGAGTTGACCCACCCTTTGCAGCTATAACAGCTTCAATTCTTCTGGGAAGGCTGTCCACAAGGTTTAGGAGTGTGTCTATGGGAATGTTTTCCGAGGTCAGGCACTGATGTTGGGCGAGAAGGCCTGGCTTGCAGTCTCCGCTCTAATTTATCCCAAAGGTGTTCTATCGGGTTGAGGTCAGGACTCTGTGCGGGCCAGTCAAGTTCCTCCACCCCAAACTCGCTCATCCATGTTTTTATGGGCCTTGTTTGTGCACAGACCATACTCTCATCAGCCTCTGAAGCAGGCGGCTGAGACTGACGAAACTGGTCAGGAACATGCTATTGTACACCTCCTCACTATGACCCTAAAGACACTTTATGGGATGGATATATCCTTCAATGGATGCCTCCTCTACTGGCCATAGCAGATCCATAGACAATAGAACTTGATAAGTATATCTTACCTCTTATGGATGTGGGATTTTCAATGTCTTCATATCATACCATGATCTTTATGGATTACAACTCTTTTCTTTGGAACTGTGCTTAGACTGTGTCATAGACCATCATTTGCCCACTAGTGTGGCTAGTTCTACCGTGCGGCTGAGGAATTCAAGGCATGGAGATTTGTTTTGATGCAGCAGTTAATATCTGACCTTTCGTTGGGATATCAGCATTACTGCACCCTTAGTACCTTGACTACACAGCCTCATCTGAACCACTGCAACATTTAAACCTTGTTTGGACATATCCCACTATTCCATAATCCTTTTGCACCTTTCTACAATCCAGCATGAACTGTGTGAATTTCTCTTATTGACCATATCCAGTACTGTGGCTCTGGTGCCGAGACATCCAGTTAAAGGACTACACTGGACTGTTCCTTTGCAGGACCATCTATCCAGTATTACTAGACCCTGTATATATCCCCATCCACTAGCAGTACTAGCCAAGGGGCCCGGGTATAATAACCTTAAAGATATCTTGTGGTCATAGACATGCTCATGTGGTGGACATTGGCTTTTTATTAGTATGAGTGTTCCTTGTGTGATGTGGTACCAGTTTCATTGCTAGTTTCTTCATTGCTTGACTTAAAGAAACATTTTATTTCTAGTGGATACAGTGAGTTGAATCAATTAATACATTGTTTTGTACATGGGAAGGTTGAGCTAAATCAGATTTTTTTATCCTCAGTGATTTTGGCCATACACTGACCAAATTCGGCCAGATCAACATGGACTGGCTGAATTTTGATCAGTGTGTGGCTGTCCCTGCTCCACAGAATTTGATCAATTGATCAACCTCTGTTGAAGGGACATGTTAGAAATTTTTTCCACCAGTGGCTGCAACAAATTGATTGAACCAGTAAAAGGAATGCCACAAGCTGGGATGCAAAATATAATACTCCTCCTGTATTAAAATAGCCAGCAAGAACTACTTGTATTCTGACACATTCTGCACTAGACACAGTGCTTTCTCAAAGAGTTTGAGAAGGCGCTGTGTCTAGCACAAAACCTGTCAGAATATAGCTTGTGTCCCTAATAAAGATCCCCCTCCATTCCTGTTCTGGTGAGCACCAGAATTTGGCATTTTCTTTTATTTTCACGTATGACTCAGTAGGGATGACACAGAGGCAAAGGCAGCAAAAATGAATCGAATCTCTCTCCACTTTATCTAAAAAGTAAAAAATGGTTTTGCCTTTACTTAAGGCTTCTGATTGTGTAAAAGCTGGACAAAAATGGGTGGAGTTTGCCTCAGGATGGCGATCTTTTACTAGGAGTCAGCCAGACACAGTTATGCCCCGTACACGATGGGACTTTCCGACAACAAAACCGTGGAATTTTGTTTGAAGGTTGTTGGCTCCAACTTATCTTGCATACACATGGTCAAACAAATGTTGGGCAACAATTACGAACGTGGGAACGCGGTGACAAGACGTACGACGAGCCGAGTAAAAGGCAGTTCAGTAGCCAGTGCGGCTCCTTCTGCTTGATTTCGAGCATGTGTGAACTTTTGTGCATCGGACTTGTGTACACATGATCGGAAATTCAGAAAACAAAGTTTTGTTGGCGGGAAATTTGAGAACCTGCTAGCCAACATTTGTTGGCGGAAAGTCCGACAACAAATGTTCGATGGAGCATACACACGGTCGGACTTTCAGCCAACAAGCTCACATACAACATTTGTTGTCAGAAAATCCGATCATGTGTACGGGGCATTACACCCCACTGTCTTCACTCTGAAGACATGTACAGTTTACAACTATCACAAATCAGCAGTGCCAAAGGCTGCCAAGACCATCATGGTCCTCATAATGGTACCAGCCTTATTTTTTTTCTTGCCATTCATTTTTGAAAAATAAGTAGAAAATCAAAACACCTAAACAACAAATGAGAAGTACATGGTTAAAGAGCAGAAGCCTACATAAAAATCTGCAGTTTATATAAGAAGCTGCAGGCATAATTGGTTAGCATTCTAGCAGCTATGACAGTAACAGAAATAAAGAACCGCCAACACAGACATGAGGTCATCCTGCTTTCAAATATAAAAGTAATAGGAAGATGAATAGGGATGATGCTTCTCTTCTGCCATTTTCAGTCATCGTAAAGTGCTATTCGACAGATACAAATATTTTTTTTACCAATATGCCAAAGTTTTAAATAATGTGTCAGCAGCATGAAATAGAAAGAAAGTGGAGGTAGGGGTAGGTGGCAACATTTATATATCCTTTCTCCATACATAATGTGAGAACTAGTTCTGTAGTCTAATGGCAAAAAAAAGAATGCAATATAAATAACACACTTCAAAGAGGGCCTTCAGTAATTGTTTCATCTTCCCATCTATTAAATCTTCTGCCCTTGTTGTTTTAACTTTAGATAGTAAAACAATTTTTGTTTCTGCCAGTAAATACCTTATACAGCCCACTTCCTGTTTCTTGTCTGGTCATTGGCCTAGGCTTATGACATCATGCACAGCTCTCTTTCTCTCACTCTTGTGAGAGTTTGCCAGGAAGGGAGGGCGGGGGGTGAGTCATAAAAGGACAAATGAGAGCTGCAGGGCTGCAGAGCTGGAGGTGTGCCGCTGTGTGTCTGTGTAAATCCAGGAAGTGAACAGGCAGCAGCTTCAGCTGCCCACAGTTAAAATGGTTGCAGCCAGACTCAGTGGATGGAGATTCCTCAGCATATTTGCATTATTGGTCTGCGGTTGTGAGGCTGGTTGGATGTACTGCCAAATTCTCTGAAACGCCTTTGGAGGTGGCTTATGGTAGAGAAATGAATGTTCAATTCACGGGCAACAGCTCTAGTGGACATTCCTGCTGTCAGTATGCCAATTGCACGCTTCCTCAAAACATGTGACATCTGTGGCATTGTGCTGTGTGATAAAACTGAGCATTTTACTGTAGAGTGGCCTTTTATTGTAGCCAGCCTAAGACCCCATACACACTATACAACTTTTGTTGTCTGATTTCCTTTAGATTTACCAAAACCATGTAGTGCAAGGGCCTGCCTGATTGCATACAAATTTAAACTCTTAAAGTGGAGTTCCACCCACTTTTACAACTCTTCAGCATCCCTCACTAAACTGTGCACTGTAAACGAATTAGATATATATATTTTTTTTTCTCAGCACCTACTGTATATCTGCTGTATTCATTTTTCACTTCCTCCTCCCTGGCCATGGCTCATCGCATCATTTCCTGCTTGCAATGCCTTCTGGGAAGTGGCGTCAACTTCCTCTGACACTGCCGTTGCTATGGAAACCTGACGTGAAACCTATTACACTGCTTGTGCTGCACTGAGCATGTGCGAGATCTGCAAGGATGAGATCCAGGAAGAAATACAGTCTGGCTTCAAATGCCCACACTTAAGATGGCCACGGCCTGCTGTAAGTTTATAAAATAATAAACTACTGCTATAAACTAACAAAACAGACCTTAGTTTACAGACTAACTTTACTAGAATACAATAAGCTTGTGTATTATAGGGGTATTTTTATTTAAAAAGTATAATTTCGGCTGGAACGCCACTTTAAGGTTTGACCTCATATTATATGGTTTTGGTAAATCTAAAGGAAAAAATCTAAAGAAAATTTTATAGTGTGTGTCCAGCTTTAGGCACACCTGTGCAATAATCATGCTGTCTAATCAGCATCTTGATATGCCACACCTGTGACTTGAATGGATTATCTCGGCAAAGGAGAAGGGCTCACTAACACAGATTTAGACAGATTTGTGAAGAATATTTGAGAGAAATAGGCCTTTTGTGTACATATGTAGCAAGGTCCTGGGCTCCAGAGGCCTAATGGTGACCTCCAGGGTCAGGGAGAGCTGACATCCTTCCTTGTAGAGTGGGTTACCTGGCATGGTGGGTGCGATGCAAGAAGAAATGATCGGCGCCAGTCACTTTTGGCTCCATGCACACCGGAGCTCAAAAAAGCTTTTTCTGGACGCCAGATTGCTAGCAGAAAACGCTGGTTGAAAAACGCTCTTTTAACAGTGTTTTGTACTAGCGTTTATGCGTGTTTTTTAGCATCACCGTTTATTGGCTTTTTAAAAAAAATACACAGAGGACACTTCAAAAATCCCACAATGCATTCCCAAACTCCCACAATACATTGAAAAAATAGATCGCTGACCGCTAATTAATGCGCGTTTGTGCATGTTTATCGACACTTGGCATTTTTTTAGCGGTCAGAAAAACGGCACTTTAAACGCAATTTTATGGCGTTCAGAGAACAGCCCATAAACTCCACTGCTGATAAAAGCTAAAAACGTCCATGTGTGCATGGACAACTAGCATAACTTGGAGTGGAGTTTATGGGCTGTTAAAAAAAAAAACGCCCAAACTCCAAAAAACGTCAGTTTATGAGCTCCAGTGTGCATGGAGCCATTGAATGCGAACAATAGATTTATTGTCTCTTAACAAGTACTGTGGGAGCGTGGGTTAGGGCCAGGACACCCTTAGGTAGATGCAATTGTAATTGGCAGACTCCAAGACACTATAGGTAGACAGCTATTCAGCGAAAGGCCTCCAGGGGGAAGACACTTCTGTATAGATAGGACAGCTGTCTCATATGGCAACTAATCTTGTAACAGTCACTAACAGTAGTTGTACATAACTCTTTGTAACACAGAACAGTCCTTTACTTATCTCACAGTATCCCACTGTAGATCTTCACTCACTGAGCTCCCAGTCTCTCACTAGACTTCCAGATCCTGGTCGTCACTGGATCCCCTGAGCTCTTCCACAGCTATCCCGCTGTATACTCCTCAAGCGTCATCCCGGCTATCCTGCTGGATCCCCGGCTTGGCACTTGCTGATGCAATCCCACTTCTTCACCATCCCCGGCGGGTGAGAAGACTGCTCAGGTACTTGCTTCAGCTTACTCACAGTAGTCTCCGGTAACAAGGTAGACTGTCCCTTAGTGACGACAGCTTCCCCTCTACCCCCAGCCACAAATATTTCCCCGCCCGGCAGAACCTTCGCAGCTCAGTTGGACTTCAATCCTGCAGTCCCAACCCTACACTGCTTCTCCTGCTCCTAGATAGGCCTCAGGCAACCTAGCAGCCAGGTGTCCCGGGATAAGCCTCAGGCTTCTGGCCTAGCAGCCCGGGGCGACATAACACTTGTCCACCCAGACAGCCGTCCATGTGGCACAGAACCCCGATCACCTCACTCCACCCAAATAAATAGGATCTCCCAGCAGGCCAAGGAACTTAAAGAAACCCTTGCCTATTGACTGAGACACCCCATCCATTCATGATCTGTCCTTGCTATGCCCTTGTCTATCTAATGTCACTAGCTATAATGCCACCTAGTGACAGAAGAGAGAAGTGCAGCAATTCCAGAATTAGGGGGAAATCAGTGGATCTCCTAACAATTGGCCAGGACAATTACTACCTGGCAAACTAAATTTGTTAGCAACCCTGCCTAAACACCAGGGTGCTACACATAGAAAAAGTAATAGATCTTTGAGTTCAGCTCATGATAAATAGGGGCAAACACAAAAGTGTTGCTGTGACAGACCTAGCCAGAACAGAGGCTGTTGGAGAGGACTGTATGCAAGCCTGTTGCCTTTTGATTATGGGCCCTGGATTTTCAATGGAACAATACTCTTTGTGAGGTGAATGAGAAATCCAGGCTGAACTGTACTAATCGGACTCAGTCGTGTATATATGTATATATTGTATGGGGACTCCTTACTGTAGATTTGTGTCCCTGAAGAGGGAGGGGGGATTCCTCCAGCAGCCCCCTGCTGATAAGACTGATTCATTCTGTTGGGACACATCCTGTGAGGAGATGCTGGTGTCATCAATTCCAACTACCTGTGTTTATGTTAATTGAATGAGCTGATGACATTGTCCTCTATACAGTGTAGGAGACGGGACGACTCCTATTGGAGCTGCTTTTGTGTTGATATAACTGTGTGAAGCTCGGTGACCACAAGTCTGGGCGAAAGGTCATGTCTCAGTCACCTAGGCTGTATAAAGGATTAGATAATTAGCTCATGTTAATTATGTTAATTAAGTTACAGTTGTATTGTTAGAGGAGGTTCCAACGGCATATAAAGTCTTGTAATTTTGATTCTAAAAAAAGTGAGTTCTTCACACCGCTCGAAATTCTCTCTTCCAGCTCAGAACCCCAAGCCCACCTAATCTCGACAACCTACTCCCTCTTGTTTTCCCGACACGAGGTAAAGGAAGATAAAATAGTGAGACAATGGGAGCACGACTTATCTATTGATCTCACCCCGTCTGACTGGGACCGCATATTTACCCTCATGCACAAGGGCTCCATTAATGTTGCCACTCAGGAAAATAGATATAAACTATTCTCCAAATGGTATAGGACACCGGACAAGGTCCACCACTTTCACCCCACTATCCCCCCGACCTGCTGGAGATGTCATACGGCCCGCGGTACCCTATTTCACATCTGGTGGGAATGTACCCTTATTCAACCATTCTGGTCAGAAATTCACCGACTGATATCCCACATCACCACGTACTCACCAACCTTTGCCCCTGCTAGTTACCTACTACACCACACCGCCAAGCCTTACAACTCCTATAAAAATTCCCTGACTCTACACCTCATCAATGCGGCCAACCAATGTATTCCTGCCTTTTGGAGGAACCCTGCCCCCCCCACGGTGAAAGATTGGATCAGTAGGGTGGACAGAATATCAGCCATGGAAGAACTTATTTGTCAAGCTAAGGACAACCCTACCAAACATAATGTTATCTGGGCTTGCTGGTCCCACTACCGACAATCCCACACTCAGACCACCTCACTGCCTGCGTCATTACCTGCACACTAATTACATAGAACTGCTTTCCACCACTGGCCCCCCCACCTTGTTTACCCACCACCCCCTCTCCCGCCTCCCTCCCTCCCTTTACACTTCCTTCACCACGTCAAGCCGACAAGGCCTTGACTTCTGTTGCTCCACATACCGGTTCCACCGTTATTCCCCTACATTTTACCTCATAAGTATGAGCAACGCCCTCGGCATCACTATCAAACCTCGGCCAACATTCTTACCTCCTCAAGTAGACTTGATATCGGGAATCACGATCTAATCTTGACACACCGTCATTCCATTGGACGCAAACTCTGAGCCCCTACACACCCCGCCCCGTTCACAGTGAAGGTCCCGTTAGGGGTGATCGGAGTGGGGGTGGAACCCAGACGGTGTGGAAGTCCCCCCCATAAGTTTCCCGTTCTACACATTACTATTCCTTTCATATGTTTGGGCGCACAATGCGTCACTTTAGAGAACATTAGACAGACTTATGGTTATTTTCGTCCTACTATTTTACTGTTGACGTACCCCAATAACCTACCCTGTACAGCACGCACCTTCCGACCACATGTAGCATTTACCACAGTAACCTCTCTCTAAGTATTCCTCTACAAAGGTGGTCGGTGTTTGCTCCCTTCATTTGCTAGAATACCTTGTTGCAATTGTATGTTCGTACATGCCACTCACCTGTACTTTTGTTTACTGTTTTGTACTCTCTGTATTTTTGGTGATTTTGAAAATCTCAATAAAAACATTATGGAAAAAAAAAAAAGTGAGTTCTTGGTAGCAACAAGCAAGTGTCGCCTTGTTTTGTGCTCAGAGAGGTTGGGAAATCTGTATACAGACTGGGAGGAAGTGGTATATGACGGAAGCACTCAAGCGGAGTGTGGGACGTTCCGTGACAGTTGCGTTTTATAATTTTGCTCAGTGCATTTTCATAATCGATTAGTTGTCAATGAATTATTTAGTTGTTTCGGCCCTAGACAAAAGTGATGAAAAAGGAGAGACAGATGTCTCGTTTTGCATGCTTTACAGCAGGTAAACATACAAAAACAACGTCTATATTCCAGCCCATATATTGAGATATAAATGTCTTGACAAGCACAGCAGGCAAACACTCAAAAAAAGGCTCTTTTACTTGGCCGGATTTATCTATAGCCTCTTAATTAAAAAGAAATCCCAGATTCTTTAACCTTCTATGGCCAAGTTTCCCAAAGCGCTCATCTAGAAGCCAATCACATGTGACCCCTGCCTGAGAACAAGTGGGATAATTACAGGCTTGGTCAGCTAGCTCACTCTATGTCTATATCATAATCTTGAGAGAGATCCTTAAGCAAAGGGTCATCAGGAAATATTGATCTATAGCTTAATAAGCAAACATGACAGGTATTGCTCCCCTCTGTCAAATCCAAGTTAAACTCTTTCCTGCCACAAATCACATTATGCCATTAACAATAGAATGTTTTCACCCCACAAATGTATGTTTACTCAGGGAATGTATGGGATGCATTCACCTTTACAGGTAAGCATATAAGAGTCTGCAGAAAAGAAGCAGATTTAGCTGCACACTCTAGCTGTTAAAAAGAGAAAAATCAATGCCAATATGTGCTGGGGACACCCTGGGGACAGCAATTTAACTTGGCTGGTATTACAAGAGTAGCAAATTAGTTTGGAGGCAGCGGGCTGGTTATTGTTGATTGGTTAGAAGGAAACTTTAGCTGTTCAGTATAAAATGCTGAAAAAAGGGATCATTAACTTGTAGTGGCCGTTTCATGAAAAGCAGTTAATTAGCTTGGTAATTAACAATTACCTGTTGTCATGACAATCAAATTACAGCACCAATGCTATTTACTTTTGGCACCAAATGGTTATTATTTACTACTCGTGCTATACACAAGAGAAAAAGTAATTCATGTAATTGTAATTCCTGTTCACTGCATTAAAAGCTAGCAGAGGCGTTAATATTCTATTTCACATGAACAATATGAGGGTGCTTGAAACACAGCATACTTGACCTTTGGGCAATCTATGGTTCGCCAGCTGCCCTCCACTGTGGAATAAAGTGCAAATTAATGATTTATCCCTTCCTTTGCTGTTGTTATAGCAACTTATATATTAAAAAAAAAATTTCATTTAGAGCTGCCAGTCTGCACTGCAAGAAAATTAAACTTTTTTTCCCAGATGTAACAAATTTTGCAAAGGTATTCATCTTTTATGATTAGAACAATAAATCCCACATCAGTAAATACAAAATACTTTTTAAGTGTCATATACTGTGCAATATAAAATTGTGTTCATGAGATTTAACCACGTTCACTGCCTGCTCTCCAGTGTTCTTGATTCAAGTTTTTTAGTTTTAATAGGAATTTACAGTGGGTGGAGGCTCAGTTCACACTGATGAGCTGTGATTTTGTTTCATTTTTTGTCCTTTGTGAGGTGCGAATTTACCATGATTTTACCGCAAATTTACCGCGAATTTCAGGAGTTGGACATAGCTGCGATTGATGTTCTAGCCAATGGAATCATAATGTAAAAAAAAAAAAGTGTTAACTTCCTGTGTACTTCCTGGTTTTTATGGAGAGTAGTGTAGTGGAATTCGCACATATGTGAACCATCAATGCGATTCAAGAACGATTTACATTGATGTCTATGGAGACTAAATTCGCAACGCAGTAAACTCGCACAAGACCCTTTTTTTAATCGTATCGCATTCGTAGAGGAATCGCAACGCATGTATGTGAACGACCGTCATTGAAAACAATGACTTTAGGGATGACATGCGAATTTAAAGTGTTTTTGACGCATCTAATTCGTGATGAACTTGCATCAGTGTGAACCGGGCTGGAGAGACTGAAAGAAAACATAAGCAAATAAGGGCTTAGTCTCAAATTTTCATTGGCAGGGAGATGTGCAGTGTATGTGCAGTAAATGCATCAGTTATGAGTGAGCAGGATCAAGCACATAGGGTCTCCTTGGGAGTCAATCATAATTAAATTATACAAATCAATGATTCACCTTTAAAAACAGTATTTTTTTAAAGTGATCTGGACTGGCAATTGTAGATATCACGATCAGGGGTCAGGCTCAGAAACCAGCAGCTATAGCAGTAGAGAAGCTCCCACCGACCAGCAGGATAAATATACAAGCAATGTCTCCCTGGTGGATGATGCTAGCTCACCTGAGGATTGGGGTCTAAACATTAACCAGTATTCAACAGAGCTTCTGATGGTGGAGATGGGTTTTGATGCATGTTAGTACCAGGTCAATGTCCCCAGGATCGCCCCACCAGGAGGTGAGCAAACCGGGGTCCAGTAGCAGATATAGCAGGTAGCGATCAAGCAGAAGCGTGGTCAATAAACAAGCCAAAGGTCAGTAACAAGTGGTTGCAGATTGGGACGGTGACGAAACAGGTCGGGCAGAGCTACACATTCCTGTCATTGCGTTACCTGGATGCTTTAGCCGCAGCCATCTTTGGTTTACTGTTTAATGCTGATTTTGTTTGGAAACAGGTAAGTGCAATATTTTTTAATAAATGCAACTTGTGAGAGGTTTTACACTATCAGCGTTTATTCTATTGGGAATATTATCATTAATCAGGGGGCCTGAGGAAAGAGGATTGGAATCACTCTGTGGCCAGTCTGAAATTGCTTGCCCTGTCTCCCTGTGACCAGTACTAGAGAGAAAAACCTTCTTAGCCTGTATGACCTTCCATAATAGAGGGCCAAGGCTCTTTGGTAAGAGTCCATCCCTAATTGTGGTGTCGGTGAATTCATCTGCTGGAGGGATTCTGTTTTTAACTTGAATGCAAGATTTTTTCCACTTCATATGACAAATTTGGAATCCATGGTCAATTTAAGAGACTATTGACACTTGGAGTTTTGTTAGTTTTTTTGCACATGTATTTCCATTTGTTTTTAGCGCAACACATTTATAGTATATCATTTATTGTGAAAACATCTCATGTTAGTGCTGCAGCTTTATATTTATATATATATATATATATATATATATATATATATATATATATTTTTTTTTTTTTTTGTATCACAAGTGCAATATTTTGTTTGGAGTTTTAGGTTGGGATCAAACTGCAGTGTAGTCGAGCAACAAGCCAAAAGTTAGTACTGCGTGGTAGCGAAGTGGGGCTGCAAAGAGCATAAGAATCTGGTAAACAGGAAGTGCAAAGGCATAGCTTAAATAGGAAGCTCATGGGAGGAGCAAAGAGTTCAAGGTTTACCAGAAACAAGGCACGATTGTTCAAGCCTCCGCCAGACACAACAGAGGGTGCAGGTACAGACTTGGGTCCTGACATAACTCACGGGCATCGGCCACATTGAATCGGTTCTCGGCTTACCGACAGCTCCGGTAAGCTTGGAATGCCTGGGAAGTGGTGGGATGGGGCACCTCCCCCGCCGCCTCAAATACGGCTAATGCACCCCTGGGATCACTTTTACTTGACGCCGAATCGCCCACAGAAAAAAAAAGATACTGTGGTTATGGCAGTATTTAACATCAAAGTCATGACGTATATATACTGTGGGCGGTTGGCAAGTGGTAAAGGCAGTCTGTGCTTCAGGTGACCACACAAAGCGCACCCCTTTCTTAGTCAGCTGCGTAATTGGTGCTATCACCTTAAAGAAGTTTCTTATGAGTTTTCTGTAAAAGTTAGCAAATCCAACAAATCGTTGTACTTCCAACATTTGTAGGTGCAGGTCAATTTATTACTGCTTTGATTTTCTCTGGATCCATGCTCACTCCTGGAAAAATAATATATCCCAAGAACTGGATCTGGGTTTGTTCAAAGTCAAACTCACATTTCTCCAGTTTGATATAAAGTCAGTTCTTCCTTAATCTTTCAAAGACAGTACAAACATGCTTGCGATGTTTCTCCAGGTTATCAGAAAAGATACGAATATCCAGATATGCAATCACAAATTGGTCCAACAGATCTCGAAAAAGATCATTGATGAAGTGTTAAAAAGTTGCAGGAGCATTGCAAAGGCCAAACGGCATAACCAAGGACTCAAAAAGCCCATATCTGGTTCTAAAGGTAGTTTTCCATTCAACTCCTTGATGAATGCGGACAAGGTTACATGCTTCCCTTAAGTCTAGTTTTGTAACAACTTCAGCAGAACTGAGTCTTTCCAACATTTCAGGGAAAGTGGATAATGGTTTTTAATAGTGACTTTATTCAAATCCCTATAATTGATGCATGGACGCAAGGTGTATTCCTTTTTTCAACAAAGAACAGTGCTGCCCCTACGTTGAGTGTCTGATAAAGCCCTTCTCTAAATTCTCATCAAGCCGCTCCCTTAGCATTTTTAATTCAGGTTCTGACAGATTAAAGGCCTTCAAAAGATATTTCTGCCCCTGGAAGCAGTTCGATGGAACAATCAGACTTGAAACTGTTACCTGAATTAATTATTCCTTGAAGAATAGAATCCAGTTGCTGGCAATTATTTTGTTCCAAGGCACCATAATGGACAAAAAAACCCCACCTTCACTAGAGTTGCCTCCTCATCCCTTTAAACCCAAACATCTTTGAATTACACAGGTTCTGAGGCTAATTAAATGCAGATAAGGCACCAAGTGAGTTTAATTACCACCTTAATCAGCCACAGTGTAATTAATATGTGTTTGGGTTTAAAGGGAAGAGGTGGCAACCATAACCTTCACCCACCTGTTCAACATACTGCACCACAACACACAGTAGTAGGTTATCTGCACTGCGCAACGGTGTTGCCTTAATGCATTGGCATGCCAATGGAAAATATTAGCACAGCAATATTCATAGTACATATAACATGCATTGCATTAATAACACAACATATAGTTGTGAAAAGGGCCCTAAAGGTGGTGCAACATGCCACTACACAGGAACTTCTATATTTCTATCCACTTTTTATATTTTTCTCTTATGGATCACAGAAGTGCAATTCGTTTTGCACTCCTGTGACATCACAGGAATCAGTCGAGGCACCACGACATCACGACAATAAAGTCTGGATCCACCAGGTGCCTGGACTGACACCCGTCTCAGCCTATCAGCGAGTTGCTGAGAGTCTGAGATGGCTGCTCCCTGCCCCCACCACAGCTCAGCGCTCCAATGAACGAGAAGGAGCAGAGTGGAGAGCTGATGATTAACAGTCAGCAGCTCCCTGCTCGGGGAGCTGTGAGAACTGAGCCATTGGTGGTGTTCGATCACTCAGTTCTCAGTGTAGAGGCACCGGAGGACCGATGCTTCATCCACCTAGGTAAGTATAAATATGGAAAGAACCCAAAACCTTTACTTCTCTTTTAATCAGCACAAGGGACGGTACTTCCATTCAGTGAGAGGTGTCCCTTGTGCTGGTGTCTGCTGTCTTTCTGGAAATCTTCCATCCTCTGCTCTCCAGCCACTGGACCCGCCATAAACTCTCCTCAGGACTGCCCACCCTTTCTGCCCCACCTTCCCTCCTTCTCCATTCATAAAAGTGCTACCATAGCTTCCATCAATGAAAATTCTCTATGAATGGAGGAGGTAGATCTTTCATTCCTTAATCCTTTCCTTCCATTCATAGAGCGCTTTTCATTCATGGAAGCTATGGTACAGAAGCTATAGAATAAAATTTTACAAAAATGTGAGGGGTCTACTCACTTTTGTGGGATACTGTATATATTGGCGTGTGCTGAGGTCTGCAGCAATGAAGGATTTTTGTATGTGAAACTTATGCAGTATGTGTAACTAATGTAAATCTAGACAGTTGAGGGGGTGTGTGGTGTCCTGCCATTCACTATACCCATTCATTGTTTACCAGTGACACCGACAACACCAGAAGAAGGGTGAGAACCAGAGAAGAAGGATGAGAACCAGAGAAAGGCGAGGAACAGAGAAGGACAGGGACCAGGGAAGAAGGGCAGGGACCAGAGAAGAAGGACAGGGACCAGAGAAGAAGGGCGAGGACCAGAGAAGAAGGGCAGGGACCAGAAAAGATGGTCAAGGACCAGAGAAGAAGGGTACGAATCAGAGAAGATGGGGCACGGATCAAAGGAGAAGGGCACGGACCATAGAAGGTCTCACCACTGAGCTGGGACGGCAGCTGCAGGGCAGGCTGGACCTCCTGGACCACATACTGCCCCACACCACCACTCTTCAGGAGGTCTCTGAAGGCCAAAGGGATGGTGAACTGCACATACATGATGGAACCTGCAATAGAATGGAAGGAAAATGTTACATTACTCTACAAAGACATTCTTCACTTCAACAGCAGACTTCACCTTTACCTCCCTACACCCCAATGTACACTCCCCTTTCCTTCACTCACCCCTCCCCCTCTCACCCCCTCCAGTTTGTAGCTGAAGGAAATACCTTCTCATTCAAGAGATGGAGGAGTGTGTGACCTGGTCAGGTGACAGCACTGGGCCAATCAGCCTGTTCTAATAGGATACCAGAGATGAGATTGTGGTGTCTCCCAGCACTGAGAAGAGCGGAGGAACCAACACTGGAGATACCCCCCCCCCCGAGGGGGCAGAGGCCAGGTGTGCTGTACAGGGATTGTGAGCATAGGAGCAGGTATAATAGAAACCCCCCTCCCCCCATAGTGTGACATTATAGATATGACCCCCAGACAGGAACAAGTCTGACCTTCTCTTATCGATGGGGTGACGGGGCAACATGTGAGAGCAGAACATGACACCGTTCAACTCAGCAAACCGCAGGCTGCCCTCATCCCAGCCAAGCGTGGTGCCCACTGTCACGATCCATAGCACCCCAAGGGCCCACCCCCCTCACCCTGAACACCCCGAGGGCCCATCCTCTCACCCCGAGGGCCCATCCCCTCACCCTGAACACCTTGAGGGACCATCCCCCTCACCCCTAAAGCCCATCACACTCACCCTGAGAGCCCGTCCCCCTCACCCTGAACACCTTGAAGGCCCCTCCCCCCGAACACCTTGAGGGCCCATCCCTCTCACTCCGCAAAATCTTGAGGGCCCATCCCCCTCACCCCGAACACCTCGAGGGCCCATCCCCCTCACCTCAAACACCTCGAGGGCCCATCCCCCTCACCCCTCTGTCCCCCTCACCCCAAAAACCTCGAGGACCCCATCCCCTCTCACTGCATGTAAAAGCAATCGTACAGCTAAACAGACGCTATGACGGCTTTTACATTGCAGGGAATCACTGGCTGAAAACAAAGATACAGTATGTGGATGATGCCTGCAGCTGCACCCGTCAACCCGATATCTCCACTGAAAGTCCAGGGCGTCATATGACAGCGACCTGGGGGAAGTGATTAATAATAATAATAAGTAATATTCCTGCTGGGGAAGTAGTGTGTAATATTCCTGCTGGGGGAAGTATTGGTGTAATATTCCTGCTGGTGGAAGTATGGGTGTAATATTCCTGCTGGTGGAAGTATGGGTGTGATATTCCTGCTGGTGGAAGTATGGGTGTAATATTCCTGCTGGGGGGAGTATTGGTGTAATATTCCTGCTGGTGGAAGTATGGGTGATATTCCTGCTGGGGGGAGTATGGGTATAATATTCATGCTGGGGGGAGTATGGGTGTTATATTCCTGCTGGGGGGAGTATGGGTGTAATATTCCTGCTGGGGGGAGTATCGGTGTAATATTCCTGCTGGGGGAGTATGGGTGTAATATTCCTGTTGGGGGGAGTATGGGTGTAATATTCCTGCTGGGGGGACGTCTGTGCAGGAAGTTCTTGTCATACGATGGACATGGCGAGGCTCTGTTCACACCTAAGTGTTCCGGACTCCAAAATCGCTGCAAAACGCGGGAAGTGCTTGCGATCTGCTCACTTGCAACATCACCCCAATCGAGGCATGATTTTGCCGCGATTGTTGCCTTACAAATCGCGACATAATTGCAGGACTGCTTTTGGGAAACAGGCATTCCACGATTTTGTTTGCGCGATTTGTCAGGTGACAATATTATGGTGCTATTGAAAGTAAGGGATCACAACCGTGTCCCGTGTTTTCCGGCAATTCTGGAATTGCAGTAATTCCGCCCTCGATCCGGAAGGCCTAGGTGTGAGCACAGCCTAAGCATCTTCTATTAGTTGCTGAGTTCACCTTCTATAGATTCTGGGGGAACATTTTCTTCCTCAAACATACCACACATTCACTCCATTCTTTATTCTACCGCTAATATATACTCAGCATTGACCTTGTATAGCGCTTTTCTCTCTGAGGACTCCAAGTATTGGAGATGGCGTTGGCCAGGAATCGAACCCGGGTCAGCTGCTGGGAAGGCAGCTATGCTCACCACTGCACCACCAACGCAAGGTAGCATGTCTTTGTAGTATGGGAGGAAACCGGAGTACCCGGAGGAAACCCACGCAAGCACAGGGAGAACATGCAAACTCCATGCAGATAGCGTCCTGGTCAGAATCTGAAACGAGGACCCCAGTGCTGCAAGGCTAACCCCTAAGCCTCTGTGCTGCCCATATGCGGCCTCTGTTCTCTAAGGCCCACCCCCGCTGAGCTATTTAAATCAGTTCTGTCCACCTAAAGCACCTCCAGAAGAAATCCAAACTTTTCCTAAACTACAATCTCTCTCTATATATATAACACTCCAAAACACACCCAAAGAATAATGCACACCTCCACAACATATACAAACTTATCCTAATCTACAATATATAACACTCCTATAATAAAACACACCCAAATAACAATAAAGAGGAGTACAGTGGTCCCCAAATTAGCAACACAATGGGGCTAAATATTCCATTCACCCTTAGGCCTCATTCACACAGGGGGTATGAATCCGTACCCCATGGGAGGGCTGTGTTTACCGGAAATGGGGATGCACAGCTGTTCCCAGCATCCTGTGTAGGCAGTCCCATTGCTGTCAACTGGGTTGCAGCGGCTGTACCCAATGTGACATCTGTGTGGGTGCCGATGCACGACCCCGAACACACCCAGGGTGCGTCCGCGCAACTGCACCTGCATGGATGTCCTTTTTGGGATTAGCCCCCACACAGGGTACAGATTCATACACCCCGTGTGAGTAAGGCCTTGGACTTCTCCATGAAGGACCTCAGTGGTGGAAATAGTTCTCATTTCTCCAGCAGAAAAAGCCTAAAGAAAGCTGGAAGACTCCTCCGGCCTCTGAAGACAAAAAGAGTTCCAACCTCCTCTTATAGCCAGTCCAACACATGCCTCAAAAGCCTACCGGCCTCCAAACTTCGCAACATAATTACTTAATGTAGATCGACGATACATCAATCAAACATAATCACCTGTAAAAAAGTGCCTGAGATGTTGGTGGTAAAAAGCCTCATATCCAAGAGTTGCCAAATGTATACATTAAGCTTTAAGGTTAATCAAAAATATCACATTCTAAAGGGAAAGGTAGTACAAGGGGTAGGCGGAGTATGGAAGAGGGAGAGAGGGAGGAAAGGAGAGGGGGGGTTGGAGGAAAGAAGGGTGGTGAGGGTTGGGAACCCTCACACCCCTTTATTTCCCCCAACGCCCCCCCTTTCTTTTCCTCCAGCTCTCCCTCTTCCATACGTCCCCTCCCCCTTGTTCTACCTTTCCCTTTAGAATGTGATATTTTTCATTTACCTTAAAGCTTAACCTTAGAGCTTCTGCAGAAGCTGCAGAAAGGAAAATAGATGGCTGATGGGAGGACCCTCCGATTACTGGAGTGGCAGCCGCCACAAGTGTAGGAACCTGTGTTGGTACAGCCGTATCTGGTCCCTGGGAGGGTTCCTCAGACTTTTTGTTGAGTCTTCTTCTAGGAACAGCCAATTGTCTTGTCTGTCCAGCTACATTGATAGTTGGCGATTCATTATCTCCAAAAACAAAAATGGAGGGCTGATGGGAGGACCCTCCGGTTACTGGAATGGCAGCCGCCATCAGTGTAGGGACCTGTGTTGGTACAGCTGTACCTGGTCTCTGGGAGGGTTCCTCAGACTTTTTTGTTGAGTCTTCTTCTAGGAACAGCCAATTGTCCTGCGTGTCCAACTATATTGATAGTCATTCAAAACTGCAGAAAGGGAAATCCAGGGGTGATAGGAAGTCCCTCCAGTTACTGGAGTGGCAGCCGCCACCAGTGTAGGGACCTGTGTTGGTACAGCCGTACGTGGTCCCTGGGAGGGTTCCTTAGACCTTTTGTTGAGTCTTCTTTTAGGAACAGCCAATTGTCTTGCTTGTCCAAATGTAGATATTAAGCTTTAAGGTTAATGAAAAATATCACATTCTAAAGGGAAAGGTAGAACAAGGGGGAGGGGGAGTTTGTAAGAGGGAGAGAGGGAGGAAAGAGGGGGGGAGGGAAGTTGGAGGAAAGAAGGGGGATGAGGGTTGGGTGGAACCCCCACACCCCTTCCTTTCGCCCTACCCCCCCCTCACTTTTCCTCCCTCTCTCCCTCTTCCATACTCCCCCTCCCCTTGTTCTACCTTTCCCTTTAGAATTTGATATATTTGATTAACCTTAAAGCTTAAAATTAAAGCTTGTACAGAAGCTGCAGAAAGGGAAATAGAGGGGTGATGGGAAGCCCATCCAGTTACTGGAGTGGCAGTCACCACCAGTGTAGGAACCTGTGTTGGTACAGCCGTACCTGGTCCCTGGGAGGGTTCCTCAGACTTTTTGTTGAGTCTTCTTCTAGGAACAGCCATTTGTCCTGCGTGTCCAACTATATTGATAGTGATTCAGAAGCTGCATAAAGGGAAATTGAGTGCTGATGGGAAGTCCCTCCAGTTACTGGAGTGGCAGCCGCCACCAGTGTAGGGACCTGTGTTGGTACAGCTGTACCTAGTCCCTGGGAGGGTTTCTCAGACTTTTTGTTGAATCTTCTTCTTGGAACAGCCAATTGTCTTGTCTGTCCAGCTACATTGATAGTTGGTGATTCAGAAGCTCCAAAAACTAAAATGGAGGGCTGATGAAAAGACACTCAGGAGTGGCAGCCGCCACGGTGTAGGGACCTGTGTTGGTACAGCCGTACCTGGTCTCTAGGAGTGTTTCAGACTTGTCTTGTTTGTCCAGTTACATTGATGGTGATTCAGAAGCTCCAAAAACAAAAATGTAGGCCTGATGAAAAGACCCTCTGGTTACTGGAGTGGCAGCCGCCACCAGTGTAGGAACCTGTGTCGGTACAGCCGTATTTGTCCAATTGTTTGTCCAGCTACATTGATAGTTGGTGATTCAGAAGCTACAGAAAGGGAAATATAGAGCTGATAGGAAGACCCTCCCATTACTGAAGTGGCAGCCGCCACCAATGTGGGGGCCTGTGTTGGTACAGCCGTACCTGGTCCCTGGGAGGGTTCCTCAGACTTTTTGTTGAGTCTTCCTCTAGCAACAGTCAATTGTCTTGTTTGTCCAGCTAAGTTGATATATATATATATATATATCTATCCTTTTATTTTGACATTTCTAGTATTTCTACCGGCCTTATTGTGCTCCTCCTGCCATCAATTGCCGCCACTGGTGTTGGCACCTCTTCTTACATCAGTTTTTTACCCATTAGTAGTGTGCATTAGCTTGAATACATTCTATATACATAGTGAGTTTTATGTTCATGTTGTGTGCCCCTCTGTATAGTGCTCAGACCCTCATGGATATTCATTGAACATATTATTTATGTTGTTATATCTTTTTGATACACATATACATATATACACATATATACACATTGCATACTTACTAATAATTCTTTATGCAAATTTTGGGAATTATTGTTGTATATTTTTTATTTTGATTATATTTGTCTTTTCGTAGCTACATATTGCTTTATAAGCTCCTGAAGAAGCTGAAAAGTGAAACATGTCGAGCAACAAGCATCATGCTGGTTACAGTAGCTACTTTATGTGTATATTGTACATGTGCACTGAATTGTTTTTTGAAATGTGGACAACATTCATTGTCCCCCCCCGTTTCTTTTAAAACTGTGGACTCCAATAAAGATGTTTTTATAACAAAATATATTTTCGTGTGTTTTGGCACCATTAAAGAAGAGCCTGTTCCTTTAAATCCTGTTATAGAGCACAGTGCTTGTGCTGTGTATGAAATAACTGGCTGATCCTACCAGTTTCTACACTCCCCTCTCTGTGCTGGCTCCCATGTATCAGGGCTGCAGAGTCCTGACACCGTAGTCCTGACAGAGGCTTCTTACCACGTGATCATCATATGTACCAGGAAGTGCCGGTAAACGGCATTCCTCGGTTCGCACTGACAGGGAGAGCCAATTGGCGGCTCTCACTGTCAGGGGGGGGGGGTCTGTGCTGATAATCAGCACATTGATTATCAGCGCAGG
This sequence comes from Aquarana catesbeiana, assembly GCF_042186555.1. Lineage (NCBI taxonomy): Eukaryota > Metazoa > Chordata > Amphibia > Anura > Ranidae > Aquarana > Aquarana catesbeiana. The sequence goes on along the minus strand of NC_133335.1, from coordinate 40,477,755 downwards.
CCCCATGAGAGGTGCCCATCAGATGTGCCAATCAGTGCCCAACAGCTGCCAGCAGTGCCCCCTCAAAGTCTCTCAGTGCCCACCACAGTGCCAATCAGTGCCCATCACAGTGCCAATCAGTGCCCAGCAGTAACACCTGTCAGTACATCATCATCAGTGCTGCCCATCAATGCCATCTATTAGTGTCCATCAGTGCCATCTGTCACAGCCCCTCAGCGCTGCCTATCAGTGCCCATCAGTGCCACCTATTAGTGCCCATCAGTGCTGCCTATCAGTGCCCATCAGTGCTGCATATCAGTGCTGCATATCGGTGCTGCATATCAGTGCCTCCTTATCAGTGCCACTTTATCAGTGCCAACTCATCAGTGCCCATCAGTGCCCCCTCATCAGCGCCCGTCAGTGAAGGAGAAAACAAAACTTTATGACAAACCAAGAAAAACTTTTTTTTTTTTCAAAAATGTGGGTGTTTTTTAGTTTGTTTAGCAAAAAATAAAACCCCCCAGAGGTGATCAAATACCACCAAAAGAAAGCTCTGTTTGTGGGAAGAAAATGATAAAAATGTAGTTTGGGTACAGTGTTGTATGACTGCGCAATTGTCATTCAAAGTGCTACAGCACTGAAAGCTGAAAATTGTCAGATGGAGGGGGGGGGGGGAGTGCCTGGTATTGAAGTGGTTAATCTTCAACTGCCATAATGCTGCACATGTGATCCGTTATGACACCAGCCATTGGATGGTTTGACAGTTTGGTTGAGAGCACAACCAATGTGAAAGTTAGCAATCTCGGCATGCCAAAAATAGAAATGTTTTTTGAAACTGTTAAATCGATTGGTTAATTTCCACTTTAATACAGGTAGAAACCATTTATTTTTAATAACACACAGGCACGAGGATGCAGCTTTTTATCTGACAGAGGAGATGATATAAAGATCAGATTGTGGCTTAACAACCACTTTAACCACTTCGCGCCCGCGCTATAGCCGAAAGACGGCCACAGCGCGGCGCTCAATTGCCGGGAGGGCGTCCCTGGACGTCCTCCTGTTTATTTCCCCAATGCGCGCTGCCGTGAGCGAGCATCGGGGAAATTCTGTGTTGGCCGTGTCACTTGGACACAGCCAATCACAGATCATGCTAAATTGGCCAATCACAGGGGCCATTTAGCACTCGATCGCAGACATAGTACAGGAGATGATCAGAGACGGCAGACATAGTACAGGAGATGGTCAGAGACTGCAGACATAGTACAGGAGATGGTCAGAGACTGCAGACATAATACAGGAGATGGTCAGAGACTGCAGACATAGTACAGGAGATGGTCAGAGACTGCAGACATAGTACAGGAGATGATCAGAGACTGCAGACATAGTACAGGAGATGGTCAGAGACTGCAGACATAATACAGGAGATGATCAGAGACTGCAGACATAGTACAGGAGATGATCAGAGACGGCAGACATAGTACAGGAGATGGTCAGAGACTGCAGACATAGTACAGGAGATGGTCAGAGACTGCAGACATAGTACAGGAGATGGTCAGAGACTGCAGACATAATACAGGAGATGGTCAGAGACTGCAGACATAGTACAGGAGATGGTCAGAGACTGCAGACATAGTACAGGAGATGATCAGAGACTGCAGACATAGTACAGGAGATGGTCAGAGACTGCAGACATAATACAGGAGATGATCAGAGACTGCAGACATAGTACAGGAGATGATCAGAGACGGCAGACATAGTACAGGAGATGGTCAGAGACTGCAGACATAGTACAGGAGATGGTCAGAGACTGCAGACATAGTACAGGAGATGGTCAGAGACTGCAGACATAGTACAGGAGATGATCAGAGACTGCAGACATGGTACAGGAGATGGTCAGAGACTGCAGACATAGTACAGGAGATGATCAGAGACTGCAAACATAGTACAGGAGATGATCAGAGACTGTGGACATAATACAGGAGATGATCAGAGACTGCAGACATAGTACAGGAGATGATCACAGAGACTGCAGACATAGTACAGGAGATGATCAGAGACTGCAGACATAATACAGGAGATGATCAGAGACTGCAGACATAATACAGGAGATGATCCGAGACTGCAGACATAATACAGGAGATGGTCAGAGACTGCAGACATAATACAGGAGATGATCCGAGACTGCAGACATAATACAGGAGATGGTCAGAGACTGCAGACATAATACAGGAGATGGTCAGAGACTGCAGACATAGTACAGGATATGGTCAGAGACTGCAGACATAATACAGGAGATGGTCAGAGACTGCAGACATAATACAGGAGATGGTCAGAGACTGCAGACATAGTACAGGATATGGTCAGAGACTGCAGACATAATACAGGAGATGATCAGAGACTGCAGACATAGTACAGGAGATGATCAGAGACAGCAGACATAATACAGGAGATGGTCAGAGACTGCAGACATAGTACAGGAGATGATCAGAGACTGCAGACATAATACAGGAGATGGTCAGAGACTGCAGACATAGTACAGGATATGGTCAGAGACTGCAGACATAATACAGGAGATGATCAGAGACTGCAGACATAGTACAGGAGATGATCAGAGACTGCAGACATAATACAGGAGATGATCAGAGACTGCAGACATAATACAGGAGATGGTCAGAGACTGCAGACATAATACAGGAGATGATCCGAGACTGCAGACTAAGGATGAGCTCCGGCGTGTTCGCAAGCTGCATGTGCAGAGCCCGCCAGGAAGTCGGCAATGCGCTGCGCTAATCACAAGCTGTGAGACATTTCCTGATCTCTGCAGCCGCACATCGGGAAATGTCTCACAGCTTGTGATCGAGAACATAGCACAGGAGATGGTCCATTAGACCCCTTTCACACTGGAGGCGTTTTTCAGGTGCTTTAGTGTTAAAAATAGCACCTGGAAAAAGCCTTATCTGCAATCCCAGTGTGAGAGCCCGAATGCTTTCACACTGGAGCAGAGCACTGGCACGACGTCCAAATAATTCCTGCAAGTAGTTTCTTTGAGGTGCTTTAGGAGCGGTGTATACAAAGCTCCTAAAGCACCCTTGTCCATTGAAATCAATGGGCAGTGCCTGCAAAGCGCCTCGGCAGTTGCGCCTTTGAACCCTTTAGTGGGGGTTAAATGTACCTCTAAAGCGACGGTAAAGTGCCACTAAAAGTAGCAGCGCATTACCGCCGATGCCACCGCACTGTCAGTGTGAAAGGGCTCTTAGTAAATGTCATTAAACATCACATCTGTAGATGAACTACTGAGGTGCAGGAAGGGACAGGGGCTGTGTATCCTATGTAATCTATCATACCATAAAACATCTCCTAGCAGGGGCAGCCCAGAGCACATCTAAAGGTGTGCAGGGGATGCCATTCCTACACACAGCACACTGACCCACCTCAGTTCTCTCTCTGTGCAGCCCAGATAGAGATGGGAGGGGGAGGCATTCCAACTGGAGTTGGTGGAGACAGTGCGGGATCCCAGTGTGAGGAATTCATTACTATTGACTAGAACCCTCGTGTCAGGAAGGGGAGCGCCCCTCCCCCGAGCACTGCCAGGCTGGACGGGCTGCCCTACGCTCACACTGGAGTTCTGGACGGACACTCACAAGGAGAGAAGGAGGGAGGGAAGATGTCTGGCTCTTTGGCGCCCCCACCTCTGCAGGCGCCTGGGTGCAAAGCACCCTTCGCACCCTGGGTAGGATCGGCCCTGCCTACACACATATTAACCCTTTCACCGCCAAATAATTTTTTCCCTATTTCTCCCCCATATGTTAAATTATTTTGCAAAATCGTATTTTTCCCCATATTTAACCCTTTAACTGCCAAGTCAAATGTTTTTCCTTTAATTTATGAACCATTTCACTGCCAAACCATATTTTTTCATTTTTTAACCTTTTTTTTGCCATTTTTTATCGGTGACCACCATACAAGAACTTTTTTTTTAGAAGCAGGCAGACATGTGTAAAGTGCGCTTGTTTTCTTTGCAAGGAAATGGAGGAAAGTTCTTTCTCTCCTTTATTCCTGAGTATGAATAGCTGTAAAATGTGCTGTGAATATGAGCAGACAGGGAATGTCTATGGCTCTGATCAATGAATACTGGACCTTCCTAAGATGAGTCCCAGCAAACCATAAACCTTCCCAAAGCTGCAGAAGATGGAAGGAAAATGGGGGGGCACATTTCCTTAGAGGGGGCTCCCCACAATTTCTGGGTTATGGGGGGTCTCACTGTTGCTATGGAGATAAAGGGTCTCGCTGTGTAATTGGTGTCTCCGCAGAGGGCCGTACAAGCCCAGAGGACCCCCCGCCACCAACAAACCCGTCCAGGGGATTGGTAGGAAACCTGCAGGTATCGGCAACGGAGAAGATGAGTCTGCAGAGCCAATCCAACAGGTAGGCCATGTGATGATGATCAGTCAGTACAGGAGACAGTCATCTATTTCTATCCTGTATATTGTACAGTCACACCAGTCCCTGCCCCCAATGAGCTTACAATCTAATCTCCCCAACTCACATTCATACACATACTAGGGCCATTGTACCTCCCAGCATGTCTTTGTAGTGTGGGAGGAGACCGGAGTCCCCGGAGGAAACCCACGCAGGCGCAAGGAGAACATGCAAACTCCATGCAGGTGGCGCTGTGGTTGGGAATTGAACCGACGACCCCGGTGCTGCCAGGCGGAAGAGCTAACCACTTAATTCCTCTAACTTGTGGTGGGACTGCAGCTTCTTGTATGTTTCTGTACAATGTAACAGCTCCTATGGTGCACTGCATGTGGATTACATGTGCATACACTGTACTGAGGAGACAGTGTGCTGTACTGTACACCCCATACACTGTACTGAGGAGACCGTGTGCTGTACTGTACACCCCATACACTGTACTGAGACCGTGTGCTGTACTGTACACTCCATACACTGTACTGAGGAGACCGTGTGCTGTACTGTACACTCCATACACTGTACTGAGGAGACCGTGTGCTGTACTGTACACCCCATACACTGTACTGAGGAGACCGTGTGCTGTACTGTACACCCCATACACTGTACTGAGACCGTGTTCTGTACTGTACACCCCATACACTGTACTGAGACCGTGTTCTGTATTGTACACCCCATACACTGTACTGAGGAGACCGTGTGCTGTACTGTACACCCCATATACTGTACTGAGGAGACCGTGTGCTGTACTGTAAACTCCATACACTGTACTGAGGTGACCGTGTGCTGTACTGTACACCCCATACACTGTACTGAGGAGACCATGTGCTGTACTGTACACTCCATACACTGTACTGAGGAGACCGTGTTCTGTACTGTACACCCCATACACTGTACTGAGGAGACCGTGTGCTGTACTGTACACTCCACTGTACTGAGACCGTGTGCTGTACTGTACACCCCATACACTGTACTGAGGAGACCGTGTTCTGTACTGTACACTCCATACACTGTACTGAGGAGACCGTGTGCTGTACTGTACACCCCATACACTGTACTGAGGAGACCGTGTGCTGTACTGTACACTCCATACACTGTACTGAGGAGAGCGTGTGCTGTACTGTACACCCCATACACTGTACTGAGGAGAGCGTGTGCTGTACTGTACACCCCATACACTGTACTGAGGAGACCGTGTGCTGTACTGTACACTCCATACACTGTACTGAGGAGACCGTGTGCTGTACTGTACACCCCATACACTGTACTGAGGAGACCGTGTACTGTACTGTACACTCCATACACTGTACTGAGGAGACCGTGTGCTGTACTGTACACCCCATACACTGTACTGAGGAGACCGTGTGCTGTACTGTACACCCCATACACTGTACTGAGGAGACCGTGTACTGTACTGTACACTCCATACACTGTACTGAGGAGACCGTGTGCTGTACTGTACACCCCATACACTGTACTGAGGAGACCGTGTTCTGTACTGTACACTCCATACACTGTACTGAGGAGACCGTGTGCTGTACTGTACACTCCATACACTGTACTGAGACCGTGTTCTGTAATGTACACCCCATACACTGTACTGAGGAGACCGTGTGCTGTACTGTACACCCCATACACTGTACTGTGGAGACTTTGTGCTGTACTGTACACCCCATACACTGTACTGAGACCGTGTGCTGTACTGTACACTCCATACAATGTACTGAGACCGTGTTCTGTAATGTACACCCCATACACTGTACTGAGGAGACCGTGTGCTGTACTGTACACCCCATACACTGTACTGAGGAGATCGTGTGCTGTACTGTACACTCCATACACTGTACTGAGACCGTGTTCTGTAATGTACACCCCATACACTGTACTGAGGAGACCGTGTGCTGTACTGTACACCCCATACACTGTACTGAGGAGATCGTGTGCTGTACTGTACACTCCATACACTGTACTGAGGAGATCGTGTGCTGTACTGTACACTCCATACACTGTACTGAGGAGACCGTGTGCTGTACTGTACACCCCATACACTGTACTGTGGAGACTGTGTGCTGTACTGTACACCCCATACACTGTACTGAGGAGACCGTGTGCTGTACTGTACACTCCATACACTGTACTGAGGAGAGCGTGTGCTGTACTGTACACCCCATACACTGTACTGAGGAGAGCGTGTGCTGTACTGTACACCCCATACACTGTAGTGAGGAGACCGTGTGCTGTACTGTACACCCCATACACTGTACTGAGGAGACCGTGTTCTGTACTGTACACTCCATACACTGTACTGAGGAGACCGTGTGCTGTACTGTACACTCCATACACTGTACTGAGGAGACCGTGTGCTGTACTGTACACTCCATACACTGTACTGAGGTGACCGTGTGCTGTACTGTACACTCCATACACTGTACTGAGGAGACCGTGTGCTGTACTGTACACCCCATACACTGTACTGAGGAGACCGTGTGCTGTACTGTACACCCCATACACTGTACTGAGGAGACCGTGTGCTGTACTGTACACTCCATACACTGTACTGAGGAGAGCGTGTGCTGTACTGTACACCCCATACACTGTACTGAGGAGAGCGTGTGCTGTACTGTACACCCCATACACTGTACTGAGGAGACCGTGTTCTGTACTGTACACTCCATACACTGTACTGAGGAGACCGTGTGCTGTACTGTACGCCCCATACACTGTACTGAGGAGACCGTGTACTGTACTGTACACTCCATACACTGTACTGAGGAGACCGTGTGCTGTACTGTACACTCCATACACTGTACTGAGGAGATCGTGTGCTGTACTGTACACTCCATACACTGTACTGAGGAGACCGTGTGCTGTACTGTACACTCCATACACTGTACTGAGGAGACCGTGTGCTGTACTGTACACTCCATACACTGTACTGAGGAGATCGTGTGCTGTACTGTACACTCCATACACTGTACTGAGACCGTGTGCTGTACTGTACACTCCATACACTGTACTGAGGAGAGCGTGTGCTGTACTTGTCACTCCATACACTGTACTGAGGAGACCATGTGCTGTACTGTACACCCCATACACTGTACTGAGGAGACCGTGTACTGTACTGTACACTCCATACACTGTACTGAGGAGACCGTGTGCTGTACTGTACACCCCATACACTGTACTGAGGAGACCGTGTTCTGTACTGTACACTCCATACACTGTACTGAGGAGACCGTGTGCTGTACTGTACACTCCATACACTGTACTGAGACCGTGTTCTGTAATGTACACCCCATACACTGTACTGAGGAGACCGTGTGCTGTACTGTACACCCCATACACTGTACTGAGGAGACCGTGTGCTGTACTGTACACCCCATACACTGTACTGAGGAGATCGTGTGCTGTACTGTACACTCCATACACTGTACTGAGGAGATCGTGTGCTGTACTGTACACTCCATACACTGTACTGAGGAGACCGTGTGCTGTACTGTACACTCCATACACTGTACTGAGGAGATCGTGTGCTGTACTGTACACTCCATACACTGTACTGAGGAGATCGTGTGCTGTACTGTACACTCCATACACTGTACTGAGGAGACCGTGTGCTGTACTGTACACCCCATACACTGTACTGAGGAGACCGTGTTCTGTACTGTACACCCCATACACTGTACTGAGGAGACCGTGTGCTGTACTGTACACCCCATACACTGTACTGAGGAGACCGTGTGCTGTACTGTACACTCCATACACTGTACTGAGGAGAGCGTGTGCTGTACTGTACACCCCATACACTGTACTGAGGAGACCGTGTTCTGTACTGTACACTCCATACTGATAAGGTTGGAAATAATAGGTTGGAGTTCTACTTAAGTTGTTTTTCATTTTATGTATAATATGTGCGTGTCAGTTGTAAGACGTAGCTTAAGTCTTTCCAGATGTGTCCAGCGTCATGTATGTTGAAATTATACTGCTTGTTACCTTATATGGAGATTTGCTCAAACTGATGCTTGTGTAACCAAGCCTTATAAAAAGCCCCAATAAAGAGCCAACAGGTTCAGTTGACAGTACGGGACCTTTAAGGCTCGGATCTGATATACAGAAATCTATATTCTGTGTCTTATTTCTTTGATAGCTAAATTTGGCAAAGCAATATAAACTAGAAGCAGTTAAGTTGAAAACTGCACTTAACATTTCTGGCGCCCGGAAGTAGGGACACACCGATGACACTTCAAGAGGTGGATGAATTGGACTGACGGAACAAAAGGTCAGGCATTCCGGGAACCACAGATCAAAAAACCTGCGCAGGTAAGAAAAAGCTTTATTTTTCTTATATTCTGTGCTCCCCTGATTTGTGCCTATCCGTTCTGTCAGTTACGGTTCTCCTGGTTTTAAAACACCAGCCTCTGTAGTGGTGAGTCTAGAATTACTGCATATTGTGGTTTATATTGCTGGAATTATTTGTTGTTTGTTATTTGTCTGTCTTGTTGAGAAAGTGAATGAGCCTTGCCTAGGTTGGTATGAATTGAAAGAATATCATCCCAATGAGCAGTAGAATGCGTCCTTAACCTCGCAAGAGGACTTTGGGGGTCTGCCGCTTAAGTTTGATATTCAATTTAATTCATAAACCATAGACGGGTTGAAAGTATAAGCCCTGTCTGCTCCATAAAGCAGGGATAAGAGTGTATGAGAGGGATCCCAGATACAGGGGGAATGAGGTCTCCATAAGCCCGGAGATCTAGTCGGATACCTGGTCACTTAAAGGAATGCTTGTATATGTGTAGCTGCCATTCTGGTCATAATATTTGTGAGTTGGCTAGCATATAAAGTAATTCGATTTCAGAAATCTCATCCGGAGAGGTTTTTAGTATTCTGGCACCCTAGGAGGAAGGCAACGAGGAACTAGTGTAGCTTTTTTAGTATTTAGTACTGTTCACTAAGTGTCCCACACGCTACCTAGGCACGGACTGTCAGAATGGGCCAGCAGAACACGAAACCCCGTCAGGGAATTGTGGTGCATTATACGGTGCCACAGATAATTAAGAACATCTATGGGAAAGATGAAGCATAGGACTTAAAGGATGTCCTTCGTAAATTTAAGGTGAAAGGAGCAGCGGGTTTAGACCTGGATGTATGGAGTGAAATAAAAAGGGACAGACAAGGAGAGGTGTTAGAGAAGCAATGGATGCGTCAGGTTCAATGCTTAATTAAGGTCTCAAATAGAGCAAAAGAAGAGGGGTGGAAATATAATTCAGATTGTGATGGTTGGGATATGAAAGACAGAAGAATAAAAAAAAAAAAAAAAAAAATATGTTGAAATTTTAAATAATCTTAGTTCAGCCATCCCACCCCCATATACTGACATAGTACGTAAACTACACAAGATATATCCTGAAATTGAGGGTAGAGGATGGGTTTTGTATAGCAAAGCCAGCTGCTTTCTGTAGATTTTTTTTTTGTGACACAGTTAATGAATACACATGAAGCAACCTGGCAGGATGGGGAGGATTTATGCAGACATAAAATGACTCTGACCCTGTTTAACTAGTTTATGACTGACCTGCAGACGAGCTGAGGGGGGATGGCAATTTAGAGACAGGAGGTCAGACACATAGACTCAAGGGCTCCTTTTATTGCTAGATTAGAAGCTTTCTCTCAGGCAAAACAACAGGAGAGAGGGTCAATATCACTCATGAAACAAATGCCAGGACAGACTGTATCAGAATTTTACTTATCTATGGAAAGTATGATGGCAGATGAGGGATTGGATTTGGCTCTGCCAGTCACGATCTGAGCCTTCAATAGACAGTTTATGGAAGGATTAATTCCACAGATAAGTGAAAGACTGAAAGCCTGCATACCACCCTTAATTTGTTGCGATTTTTGGCAGAAAAAGGTTGCAAGGTTAATAAGAAAAAGTTGCAAGTGTGTCAGAAAAAGTTATCTTTTTGGGACATTGTATATCACAGGGCACAAGACATCTCACTGAGGAGAGGGTTCAAGTGATAAAGGGAATGTTACCCCCACGGAATTTCAAACAATTGCATATGTTTTTAGGTATTGTGTCATATTGTAGACAATGGATACCACATGCTAGCGCTTTGATGCAGCCATTATACGATTGTTTGAAAATTGTACCGTATATGCTTACAGAAGTAGCTTATGAGTCGTTTGTCACTTTGAAAAGGTTGTTGATTTCTGCCCCGGCTATTGGTATTCCAGATTACACCAAGATATTTTATTTGTACATTGCTGAAATCACTGGACACGCCACAGGTGTTTTGACACAGGCACATGTAAAACAAAGATCCGTTGCTTAATTTTCAGCAGCATTAGATCCAGTGTCCAGAGGTTCACCGTCCTGTGTACGGGCGGTAGCAGCGGTGTCGATAATCCTAGATAAGTCATCAGAAATTGTTCTAGACAATCCAGTTGTAGTGCACACCACACATGAGATACATGCAATCTTGTCTCAGGTACAGCCCAAACACATTTCAATGGCTAGGCAATTAAGGTTACAGTGTACTTTACTTTTACCTCCAAATGTTACTTTTCAGCGCTGTACAACTTTAAATTTGGCTACCTTTTTGCCTCTTCAGTCACCAGATTTGGCAAGGGGGAATAATAGTGCTAATAAGGAAGAAGAAGAGGAAGAAAAAAAAATTCTCGAGAACTTCTGATAAGAGAGGACATTCTAAAAACAATGGATTTTTTAGTTTTTTTGACTACTGATGAAATAATTTATCCATCAGATATGTTGCAGTTTTTATATATCATTTTTATGTGACAGGACATGTTTATTATATCAAGATGAGATATTTTTTACACATCATTTTTTACATTCATATATAGTGTATTTTCAGAGTTGAAAGGGTTAAACATCCCTACAATAGAGTCATTCTAGTTAGAAGGAACATCTGGTGATAATTAAGACAGAGTACATTTTTCTTAAAGGTACATGTTACAGATACACCAATCTTAAATGCTGAGCACACTTTGTACATAGATGGTAGTAGGTTTGCTGATGACAAGGGTAAATATCACACAGGGTATGCTGTAGTGACTGACACAGGTGATTGAAACACAGCCCTTACCAGCCCATATGTCAGCACAAGAAGCAGAATTAAAAGCTTTAGAACAAGCCCTAGAATACTTAAAAGGACGAGAAGGGAATATTTACACTGACTCTGCCTACGTTTATGGTGTAGCGCACGATTATGGCCATATATGGAAGGCTAGAGGTTATCTGACAGCAGCAGGTACACCTGTAAAACATGGAGAAGGGATTAAGAGAGTTCTGAACAATCTTTAAAAGGTTAAACGAGTGGCAATCATGAAGATAGTGGCACACACGAGCGCAAAAACAATTGAGGCAAAAGGAAATGCATTTGCAGATTTGACTGCAAAACAGGCAGCTCTAGGGGAAGGAAGCCCTGAGACCTTAGCAGCGGTAGAGGTGAGTATCCCAGAACCAACATGGCAGCAGCTGAGTAAATTACAGGAGCAAGCAGGGGAGAGCGAGAAAGATAAGTGGGTCAGAATGGGAGCAGCACCAGACCTTGACAATGTATGGAGGGAAGGAGGCAAAGTATGCCTGCCTGCCTCTCTGTACCCAGCAATGGCAGCGGCAGTTCACCTACCCACACATGTCAGTTCCAATTCCATGTATAGGATTGTGAACCAAGGATGGCTCGCCCCTGGATTCAGTAGTACTGCAAGAAACTACTGTGCAGCCTGCCAAATCTGTCTCCTGAATAACCCAGGATAGAGAGTAAAAACCCCACGGAAACACCAGGTTCGGGCCCAATACCCCTTCCAGAGACTGCAAATTGACTACATACAAATGCCTAAGAGTGGTCCCTTTGAATTTGTCCTCGTGTGTATCGATTTATTCTCAGGTTGGCCCGAAAGTTATCCAGTAAAATCAGCTACAGCAAAAGTCACAGCCAAGAAACTGATTACTGAGTTAATACCTAGGTTTGGTCTTCCTGAAACAATAGAATCAGATAGGGGGATACACTTTACAGGAGAAATCATGCAGAATGTGATGACCATGTTAGGGGTTCAACAAAGTTTTCACACCCCTTATCATCCACAGAGTTCAGGATCAGTGGAAAGAGTAAATGGGACAATAAAGTTGAAAATACAAAAAGCCATGCAAGAGTTAAACAAGCCATGGCCAGAATGCCTGCCTTTGGCTTTGTTCTCTATAAGATACACTCCAACAGGGAAAACAGGATTATCCCCATATGAAATACTTTTTGGGAATGCACCTAGATTAGGTCTATACTTTCCACAGAGTATGCAATTGCAATGTGATAGTTTGACTGCATATGTGATACAATTACAACAACGTCTAACTAAGATCCACAAAAGTGTGTATTCTTCTCTTCCAGACCCTAACTCAATAGCAGGTACACATACACTGCTACCAGGAGATTATGTATATGTTAAGAAACACACCAGAAAGACATTGGAACCTAGATTTGAAGGTCCTTATCAAGTGCTTTTGACCACAGCCACTTCAGTGAAATTGGAAGGAAAAGCAGCCTGGATCCACGCATCACACTGCAAAAAGAGTCTTGAACCGAGAGAAACAGAATGAAGATTCTTCTATGATAATAGTGCTTGAATGTTTTCAAATGTTTGTTTATACATGGACTCCGGGTATCAATGTAACAGTTCATGAAAATAGTACTGATCTTAGATGGGTAAATCAGGATAAGAGTATAACACAATATCATTACTACGAATGGTATTTTGTACTAGTAAGGAAACGGGAAAGCACAACAGGAGGATATATATACAATGGCAACATTATGGTTTCAATATAAAGATAGAAGACGCTCTACCCACCATCTTCGAATCTTCTCTATTAACTCCTATTCCTAGATCTTGCATAAATGTTTCGGTATTACAACAGAAAACAAAAAACAAATTTAATGTAACTTTTCCCCAGCTACCAGAATGTAGGTATCGCCGAGAATGGTATGATACAGTTCTGGGAGCTGCAGGAACTGGAATGGGAATAATGAATGGGATACAGATGGAAATGATACAAAATAAGTGGAACCGTGCAGGAAGTCACATAGCTGATAGTTTAATTACAAGCAAATGGTTACCTACAACATTCGAAACACAAATTAGCTAGGTACAATTAACTAAATATCTCAATATTATGGTTAATCACACAGCACTAGCTAGTCTGAAGTTGTGGAAAGAAAATCAGGAGTTTATAAACATTACTCAATGTGCTTTTTCTACACTATCTTATCACATTCAAATCGCACTTGGATGAACTATTTCAAGGGTTTAAATTTAGAAAGTACATGGTTTGAAGTACCAGGAAAAGAAGTTGAATGTGAGGAAAGATGGTGTGCTGGAAGGTTTGATGTATACAAAGTGGAGGAGGTCCAGGTAATGTGTAAGTTAATAGTGATGCCACTCCTGATAGGAAAGGATCTACCTGAATTTTGGTATCCTGAGATTTATGGACACTATGTAGATACGCAAAACATGACTCATGATCTAAGTTTATGTGTTAAAACTAATAAGGGAATAGTCTGTGGAAGAAGTTCTCCAGTCTATGAACTTTGCTTATTGAAACATCAATCTAACATATGTAAGTTTCAGAGACTACCAGCAGGTGTAGGAAACAGATTTATGGAGATAGGACCACAACATATTTGTTTAGTCACAAATGATCAGGAAACTATGGAAAGTTTAAATAAAACGGCCCCTTTTTCAGGATGCGTAAAGAATGTTAAAATGCTTAAATGACAAAATGACACTTTCCTTTTTGAACCAGATGCACATAGAATATTTAATCTAGAATGGACGGTAGATAATCTTACTGATACTACTCCTTTTATAATATCATTAGAGCCCTTACAGCAAATCTTAAATGAGTCCGAAATACTTAGAAAACACATAGAGACACAAGAACATACCCTTCAAAATAATCTAATATCTGCGGTTATAGATAAAGGGAAATTAATACATTTATCCTCACAAATAAGAGATGAAACAACACATCATTGGTATGATGTATTTGCTGGATGGTCACCCACTGCTACGGCAATTTTTAATTGGATGCTCAATCCGATACTTATTCTAATTTTAGTTTTTGTACTGCTTACCGTGATAAACTGTTGCTTATATAGGAAGATTAAGGCACGAACAGATAGAATAGAAAGAGAAAGGTATTAGGAACTCCAATGACAAAAAGGGTAACTTGACATCACCCCTTTTCTATTCTCTTTGCTTATAAGATGCTGGTATGGATTTGAGGGATGAGGGTAAATAAAGAAGACTTATCCTCCTCTGACAACCCGCGGTCAGGGATAGCACTCTTTGAAGTATCGGCTGTTCACTTGTTTGCAAGGACCCAGAATCGTGGAGGGGATGATGTCAAAGGGGGAAATTGATAAGGTTGGAAATAATAGGTTGGAGTTCTACTTAAGTTGTTTTTCATTTTATGTATAATATGTGCGTGTCAGTTGTAAGACGTAGCTTAAGTCTTTCCAGATGTGTCCAGCGTCATGTATGTTGAAATTATACTGCTTGTTACCTTATATGGAGATTTGCTCAAACTGATGCTTGTGTAACCAAGCCTTATAAAAAGCCCCAATAAAGAGCCAACAGGTTCAGTTGACAGTACGGGACCTTTAAGGCTCGGATCTGATATACAGAAATCTATATTCTGTGTCTTATTTCTTTGATAGCTAAATTTGGCAAAGCAATATAAACTAGAAGCAGTTAAGTTGAAAACTGCACTTAACATTTCACTGTACTGAGGAGACCGTGTACTGTACTGTACACCCCATACACTGTACTGAGGAGACCGTGTGCTGTACTGTACACTCCATACACTGTACTGAGGAGACCGTGTGCTGTACTGTACACTCCATTCACTGTACTGAGGAGACCGTGTGCTGTACTGTACACTCCATACACTGTACTGAGGAGACCGTGTTCTGTACTGTACACTCCATACACTGTACTGAGGAGACCGTGTGCTGTACTGTACACTCCATTCACTGTACTGAGGAGATCGTGTGCTGTACTGTACACTCCATACACTGTACTGAGGAGAGCGTGTGCTGTACTGTACACCCCATACACTGTACTGAGGAGACCGTGTGCTGTACTGTACACCCCATACACTGTACTGAGGAGACCGTGTTCTGTACTGTACACTCCATACACTGTACTGAGGAGACCGTGTGCTGTACTGTACACTCCATACACTGTACTGAGGAGACCGTGTGCTGTACTGTACACTCCATACACTGTACTGAGGTGACCGTGTGCTGTACTGTACACTCAATACACTGTACTGAGGACACCGTGTTCTGTACTGTACACTCCATACACTGTACTGAGGAGACCGTGTGCTGTACTATACACTCCATACACTGTACTGAGGAGACCGTGTGCTGTACTGTACACTCCATACACCGTACTGAGGAGACCGTGTGCTGTACTGTACATTCCATACACTGTACTGAGGAGACCGTGTGCTGTACTGTACACTCCATACACTGTACTGAGGACACCGTGTTCTGTACTGTACACTCCATACACCGTACTGAGGAGACCGTGTGCTGTACTGTACATTCCATACACTGTACTGAGGAGACCGTGTGCTGTACTGTACACTCCATACACTGTACTGAGGAGACCGTGTGCTGTACTGTACACCCCATACACTGTACTGAGGAGACCGTGTTCTGTACTGTACACTCCATACACTGTACTGAGACCGTGTGCTGTACTGTACACTCCATACACTGTACTGAGGAGACCGTGTGCTGTACTGTACACTCCATACACTGTACTGAGGAGATCGTGTGCTGTACTGTACACCCCATACACTGTACTGAGACCGTGTGCTGTACTGTACACTCCATACAATGTACTGAGACCGTGTTCTGTAATGTACACCCCATACACTGTACTGAGGAGACCGTGTGCTGTACTGTACACCCCATACACTGTACTGAGGAGATCGTGTGCTGTACTGTACACTCCATACACTGTACTGAGACCGTGTTCTGTAATGTACACCCCATACACTGTACTGAGGAGACCGTGTGCTGTACTGTACACCCCATACACTGTACTGAGGAGATCGTGTGCTGTACTGTACACTCCATACACTGTACTGAGGAGATCGTGTGCTGTACTGTACACTCCATACACTGTACTGAGGAGACCGTGTGCTGTACTGTACACTCCATACACTGTACTGAGGAGATCGTGTGCTGTACTGTACACTCCATACACTGTACTGAGGAGATCGTGTGCTGTACTGTACACTCCATACACTGTACTGAGGAGACCGTGTGCTGTACTGTACACCCCATACACTGTACTGAGGAGACCGTGTTCTGTACTGTACACCCCATACACTGTACTGAGGAGACCGTGTGCTGTACTGTACACCCCATACACTGTACTGAGGAGACCGTGTACTGTACTGTACACTCCATACACTGTACTGAGGAGAGCGTGTGCTGTACTGTATACCCCATACACTGTACTGAGGAGACCGTGTTCTGTACTGTACACTCCATACACTGTACTGAGGAGACCGTGTACTGTACACCCCATACACTGTACTGAGGAGACCGTGTGCTGTACTGTACACCCCATACACTGTACTGAGGAGACCGTGTACTGTACTGTACACTCCATACACTGTACTGAGGAGATCGTGTGCTGTACTGTACACTCCATACACTGTACTGAGGAGAGCGTGTACTGTACTGTACATTCCATACACTGTACTGAGGAGACCGTGTGCTGTACTGTACACCCCATACACTGTACTGAGGAGACCGTGTGCTGTACTGTACACTCCATACACTGTACTGAGGAGACCGTGTGCTGTACTGTACACTCCATACACTGTACTGAGGAGACCGTGTTCTGTACTGTACACTCCATACACTGTACTGAGGAGACCGTGTGCTGTACTGTACACTCCATTCACTGTACTGAGGAGATCGTGTGCTGTACTGTACACCCCATACACTGTACTGAGGAGACCGTGTGCTGTACTGTACACTCCATACACTGTACTGAGGAGACCGTGTGCTGTACTGTACACTCCATACACTGTACTGAGGAGACCGTGTGCTGTACTGTACACCCCATACACTGTACTGTGGAGACTGTGTGCTGTACTGTACACCCCATACACTGTACTGAGGAGACCGTGTGCTGTACTGTACACTCCATACACTGTACTGAGGAGAGCGTGTGCTGTACTGTACACCCCATACACTGTACTGAGGAGAGCGTGTGCTGTACTGTACACCCCATACACTGTAGTGAGGAGACCGTGTGCTGTACTGTACACCCCATACACTGTACTGAGGAGACCGTGTTCTGTACTGTACACTCCATACACTGTACTGAGGAGACCGTGTGCTGTACTGTACACTCCATACACTGTACTGAGGAGACCGTGTGCTGTACTGTACACTCCATACACTGTACTGAGGTGACCGTGTGCTGTACTGTACACTCCATACACTGTACTGAGGAGACCGTGTGCTGTACTGTACACCCCATACACTGTACTGAGGAGACCGTGTGCTGTACTGTACACCCCATACACTGTACTGAGGAGACCGTGTTCTGTACTGTACACTCCATACACTGTACTGAGGAGACCGTGTGCTGTACTGTACGCCCCATACACTGTACTGAGGAGACCGTGTACTGTACTGTACACTCCATACACTGTACTGAGGAGACCGTGTGCTGTACTGTACACTCCATACACTGTACTGAGGAGATCGTGTGCTGTACTGTACACTCCATACACTGTACTGAGGAGACCGTGTGCTGTACTGTACACTCCATACACTGTACTGAGGAGACCGTGTGCTGTACTGTACACTCCATACACTGTACTGAGGAGATCGTGTGCTGTACTGTACACTCCATACACTGTACTGAGACCGTGTGCTGTACTGTACACTCCATACACTGTACTGAGGAGAGCGTGTGCTGTACTTGTCACTCCATACACTGTACTGAGGAGACCATGTGCTGTACTGTACACCCCATACACTGTACTGAGGAGACCGTGTACTGTACTGTACACTCCATACACTGTACTGAGGAGACCGTGTGCTGTACTGTACACCCCATACACTGTACTGAGGAGACCGTCTTCTGTACTGTACACTCCATACACTGTACTGAGGAGACCGTGTGCTGTACTGTACACTCCATACACTGTACTGAGACCGTGTTCTGTAATGTACACCCCATACACTGTACTGAGGAGACCGTGTGCTGTACTGTACACCCCATACACTGTACTGAGGAGACCGTGTGCTGTACTGTACACCCCATACACTGTACTGAGGAGATCGTGTGCTGTACTGTACACTCCATACACTGTACTGAGGAGATCGTGTGCTGTACTGTACACTCCATACACTGTACTGAGGAGACCGTGTGCTGTACTGTACACTCCATACACTGTACTGAGGAGATCGTGTGCTGTACTGTACACTCCATACACTGTACTGAGGAGATCGTGTGCTGTACTGTACACTCCATACACTGTACTGAGGAGACCGTGTGCTGTACTGTACACCCCATACACTGTACTGAGGAGACCGTGTTCTGTACTGTACACCCCATACACTGTACTGAGGAGACCGTGTGCTGTACTGTACACCCCATACACTGTACTGAGGAGACCGTGTGCTGTACTGTACACTCCATACACTGTACTGAGGAGAGCGTGTGCTCTACTGTACACCCCATACACTGTACTGAGGAGACCGTGTTCTGTACTGTACACTCCATACACTGTACTGAGGAGACCGTGTACTGTACTGTACACCCCATACACTGTACTGAGGAGACCGTGTTCTGTACTGTACACCCCATACACTGTACTGAGGAGACCGTGTTCTGTACTGTACACTCCATACACTGTACTGAGGAGACCGTGTGCTGTACTGTACACTCCATTCACTGTACTGAGGAGACCGTGTGCTGTACTGTACACTCCATACACTGTACTGAGGAGACCGTGTTCTGTACTGTACACTCCATACACTGTACTGAGGAGACCGTGTGCTGTACTGTACACTCCATTCACTGTACTGAGGAGATCGTGTGCTGTACTGTACACCCCATACACTGTACTGAGGAGACCGTGTTCTGTACTGTACACTCCATACACTGTACTGAGGAGACCGTGTGCTGTACTGTACACTCCATACACTGTACTGAGGAGACCGTGTGCTGTACTGTACACTCCATACACTGTACTGAGGAGATCGTGTGCTGTACTGTACACTCCATACACTGTACTGAGGAGACCGTGTGCTGTACTGTACACTCCATACACTGTACTGAGGAGACTGTGTGCTGTACTGTACACTCCATACACTGTACTGAGGAGATCGTGTGCTGTACTGTACACTCCATACACTGTACTGAGACCGTGTGCTGTACTGTACACTCCATACACTGTACTGAGGAGAGCGTGTGCTGTACTTGTCACTCCATACACTGTACTGAGGAGACCATGTGCTGTACTGTACATCCCATACACTGTACTGAGGAGACCGTGTACTGTACTGTACACTCCATACACTGTACTGAGGAGACCGTGTGCTGTACTGTACACCCCATACACTGTACTGAGGAGACCGTGTTCTGTACTGTACACTCCATACACTGTACTGAGGAGACCGTGTGCTGTACTGTACACTCCATACACTGTACTGAGACCGTGTTCTGTAATGTACACCCCATACACTGTACTGAGGAGACCGTGTGCTGTACTGTACACCCCATACACTGTACTGAGGAGACCGTGTGCTGTACTGTACACCCCATACACTGTACTGAGGAGATCGTGTGCTGTACTGTACACTCCATACACTGTACTGAGGAGATCGTGTGCTGTACTGTACACTCCATACACTGTACTGAGGAGACCGTGTGCTGTACTGTACACTCCATACACTGTACTGAGGAGATCGTGTGCTGTACTGTACACTCCATACACTGTACTGAGGAGATCGTGTGCTGTACTGTACACTCCATACACTGTACTGAGGAGACCGTGTGCTGTACTGTACACCCCATACACTGTACTGAAGAGACCGTGTTCTGTACTGTACACCCCATACACTGTACTGAGGAGACCGTGTGCTGTACTGTACACCCCATACACTGTACTGAGGAGACCGTGTGCTGTATTGTACACCCCATACACTGTACTGTGGAGACTGTGTGCTGTACTGTACACCCCATACACTGTACTGAGGAGACCGTGTGCTGTACTGTACACTCCATACACCGTACTGAGGAGACTGTGTGCTGTACTGTACACCCCATACACTGTACTGAGGAGACCGTGTGCTGTACTGTACACTCCATACACTGTACTGAGGAGACCGTGTTCTGTACTGTACACTCCATACACTGTACTGAGACCATGTTCTGTAATGTACACCCCATACACTGTACTGAGGAGACCGTGTGCTGTACTGTACACCCCATACACTGTACTGTGGAGACTGTGTGTTGTACTGTACACCCCATACACTGTACTGAGGAGACCGTGTGCTGTACTGTACACTCCATACACTGTACTGAGGAGATCGTGTGCTGTACTGTACACTCCATACACTGTACTGAGGAGACCGTGTGCTGTACTGTACACCCCATACACTGTACTGTGGAGACTGTGTGTTGTACTGTACACCCCATACACTGTACTGAGGAGACCGTGTGCTGTACTGTACACTCCATACACTGTACTGAGGAGATCGTGTGCTGTACTGTACACTCCATACACTGTACTGAGGAGACCGTGTGCTGTACTGTACACTCCATACACTGTACTGAGGAGATCGTGTGCTGTACTGTACACTCCATACACTGTACTGAGGAGATCGTGTGCTGTACTGTACACTCCATACACTGTACTGAGGAGACTGTGTGCTGTACTGTACACCCCATACACTGTACTGAGACCATGTTCTGTAATGTACACCCCATACACTGTACTGAGGAAACCGTGTGCTGTACTGTACACTCCATACACTGTACTGAGGAGACCGTGTGCTGTACTGTACACTCCATACACTGTACTGAGACCGTGTTCTGTAATGTACACCCCATACACTGTACTGAGGAGATTGTGTGCTGTACTGTACACTCCATACACTGTACTGAGGAGAGCGTGTGCTGTACTGTACACCCCATACACTGTACTGAGGAGACCGTGTTCTGTACTGTACACTCCATACACTGTACTGAGGAGACCGTGTGCTGTACTGTACACTCCATACACTGTACTGAGGAGACCGTGTACTGTACTGTACACTCCATACACTGTACTGAGGAGATCCTGTGCTGTACTGTACACCCCATACACTGTACTGAGGAGAGCGTGTGCTGTACTGTACACCCCATACACTGTACTGAGGAGACCGTGTGCTGTACTGTACACCCCATACACTGTACTGAGGAGACCGTGTTCTGTACTGTACACTCCATACACTGTACTGAGGAGACCGTGTGCTGTACTGTACACTCCATACACTGTACTGAGGAGACCGTGTTCTGTACTGTACACTCCATACACTGTACTGAGGAGATCGTGTGCTGTACTGTACACTCCATACACTGTACTGAGGAGAGCGTGTACTGTACTGTACATTCCATACACTGTACTGAGGAGACCGTGTGCTGTACTGTACACCCCATACACTGTACTGAGGAGACCGTGTTCTGTACTGTACACCCCATACACTGTACTGAGGAGACCGTGTGCTGTACTGTACACCCCATACACTGTACTGAGGAGACCGTGTTCTGTACTGTACACTCCATACACTGTACTGAGGAGAGCGTGTGCTGTACTGTACACCCCATACACTGTACTGAGGAGACCGTGTTCTGTACTGTACACCCCATACACTGTACTGAGGAGAGCGTGTACTGTACACCCCATACACTGTACTGAGGAGACCGTGTGCTGTACTATACACTCCATACACTGTACTGAGGAGACCGTGTGCTGTACTGTACACTCCATACACCGTACTGAGGAGACCGTGTTCTGTACTGTACACTCCATACACTGTACTGAGGAGACCGTGTGCTGTACTGTACACTCCATACACTGTACTGAGACCGTGTTCTGTAATGTACACCCCATACACTGTACTGAGGAGACCGTGTGCTGTACTGTACACCCCATACACTGTACTGTGGAGACTGTGTGCTGTACTGTACACCCCATACACTGTACTGAGGAGACCGTGTGCTGTACTGTACACCCCATACTATGTACTGAGGAGACCGTGTGCTGTACTGTACACTCCATACACTGTACTGAGGAGAGCGTGTACTGTACACCCCATACACTGTACTGAGGAGACCGTGTGCTGTACTGTACACCCCATACACCGTACTGAGGAGACCGTGTGCTGTACTGTACACTCCATACACTGTACTGAGGAGACCGTGTGCTGTACTGTACACTCCATACACTGTACTGAGACCGTGTTCTGTAATGTACACCCCATACACTGTACTGAGGAGACCGTGTGCTGTACTGTACACCCCATACACTGTACTGTGGAGACTGTGTGCTGTACTGTACACTCCATACACTGTACTGAGGAGACCGTGTGCTGTACTGTACACCCCATACACCGTACTGAGGAGACCGTGTGCTGTACTGTACACTCCATACACTGTACTGAGGAGACCGTGTGCTGTACTGTACACTCCATACACTGTACTGAGACCGTGTTCTGTAATGTACACCCCATACACTGTACTGAGGAGACCGTGTGCTGTACTGTACACCCCATACACTGTACTGTGGAGACTGTGTGCTGTACTGTACACCCCATACACTGTACTGAGGAGAGCGTGTGCTGTACTGTACACTCCATACACTGTACTGAGGAGACCGTGTGCTGTACTGTACACTCCATACACTGTACTGAGGAGACCGTGTGCTGTACTGTACACTCCATACACTGTACTGAGGAGACCGTGTGCTGTACTGTACACTCCATACACTGTACTGAGGAGATCGTGTGCTGTACTGTACACCCCATACACTGTACTGAGGAGACCGTGTGCTGTACTGTACACTCCATACACTGTACTGAGGAGACCGTGTGCTGTACTGTACACCCCATACACTGTACTGAGGAGACCGTGTGCTGTACTGTACACTCCATACACTGTACTGAGGAGACCGTGTTCTGTACTGTACACCCCATACACTGTACTGAGGAGACCGTGTGCTGTACTGTACACCCCATACACCGTACTGAGGAGACCGTGTGCTGTACTGTACACTCCATACACTGTACTGAGGAGACCGTGTGCTGTACTGTACACTCCATACACTGTACTGAGGAGACCGTATGCTGTACTGTACACTCCATACACTGTACTGAGGAGACCGTGTGCTGTACTGTACACTCCATACACTGTACTGAGACCGTGTTCTGTAATGTACACCCCATACACTGTACTGAGGAGACCGTGTGCTGTACTGTACACCCCATACACTGTACTGTGGAGACTGTGTGCTGTACTGTACACCCCATACACTGTACTGAGGAGAGCGTGTGCTGTACTGTACACTCCATACACTGTACTGAGGAGACCGTGTGCTGTACTGTACACTCCATACACTGTACTGAGGAGACCGTGTGCTGTACTGTACACTCCATACACTGTACTGAGGAGACCGTGTGCTGTACTGTACACTCCATACACTGTACTGAGGAGATCGTGTGCTGTACTGTACACCCCATACACTGTACTGAGGAGACCGTGTGCTGTACTGTACACTCCATACACTGTACTGAGGAGACCGTGTGCTGTACTGTACACCCCATACACTGTACTGAGGAGACCGTGTGCTGTACTGTACACTCCATACACTGTACTGAGGAGACCGTGTTCTGTACTGTACACCCCATACACTGTACTGAGGAGACCGTGTGCTGTACTGTACACCCCATACACCGTACTGAGGAGACCGTGTGCTGTACTGTACACTCCATACACTGTACTGAGGAGACCGTGTGCTGTACTGTACACTCCATACACTGTACTGAGGAGACCGTATGCTGTACTGTACACCCCATACACTGTACTGTGGAGACTGTGTGCTGTACTGTACACTCCATACACTGTACTGAGGAGACCGTGTGCTGTACTGTACACTCCATACACTGTACTGAGGAGACCGTGTGCTGTACTGTACACTCCATACACTGTACTGAGGAGACCGTGTGCTGTACTGTACACCCCATACACTGTACTGTGGAGACTGTGTGCTGTACTGTACACCCCATACACTGTACTGAGGAGAGCGTGTGCTGTACTGTACACCCCATACACTGTACTGAGGAGACCGTGTGCTGTACTGTACACTCCATACACTGTACTGAGGAGAGCGTGTGCTGTACTGTACACCCCATACACTGTACTGAGGAGACCGTGTTCTGTACTGTACACTCCATACACTGTACTGAGGAGACCGTGTTCTGTACTGTACACCCCATACACTGTACTGAGGAGACCGTGTGCTGTACTGTACACTCCATACACTGTACTGAGGAGACCGTGTGCTGTACTGTACACTCCATACACTGTACTGAGACCGTGTTCTGTAATGTACACCCCATACACTGTACTGAGGAGACCGTGTGCTGTACTGTACACCCCATACACTGTGCTGAGGAGACCGTGTGCTGTACTGTACACCCCATACACTGTACTGTGGAGACTGTGTGCTGTACTGTACACCCCATACACTGTACTGAGGAGACCGTGTTCTGTACTGTACACCCCATACACTGTACTGAGGAGAGCGTGTACTGTACACCCCATACACTGTACTGAGGAGACCGTGTGCTGTACTGTACACCCCATACACCGTACTGAGGAGACCGTGTTCTGTACTGTACACTCCATACACTGTACTGAGGAGACCGTGTTCTGTACTGTACACCCCATACACTGTACTGAGGAGACCGTGTGCTGTACTGTACACTCCATACACTGTACTGAGACCGTGTTCTGTAATGTACACCCCATACACTGTACTGAGGAGACCGTGTGCTGTACTGTACACCCCATACACTGTGCTGAGGAGACCGTGTGCTGTACTGTACACCCCATACACTGTACTGTGGAGACTGTGTGCTGTACTGTACACCCCATACACTGTACTGAGGAGACCGTGTTCTGTACTGTACACCCCATACACTGTACTGAGGAGAGCGTGTACTGTACACCCCATACACTGTACTGAGGAGACCGTGTGCTGTACTGTACACCCCATACACCGTACTGAGGAGACCGTGTTCTGTACTGTACACTCCATACACTGTACTGAGGAGAGCGTGTGCTGTACACCCCATACACTGTACTGAGGAGACCGTGTGCTGTACTGTACACTCCATACACTGTACTGAGGAGACCGTGTTCTGTACTGTACACTCCATACACTGTACTGAGGAGACCGTGTGCTGTACTGTACACTCCATACACTGTACTGAGACCGTGTTCTGTAATGTACACCCCATACACTGTACTGAGGAGACCGTGTGCTGTACTGTACACCCCATACACTGTGCTGAGGAGACCGTGTGCTGTACTGTACACCCCATACACTGTACTGTGGAGACCGTGTTCTGTACTGTACACTCCATACACTGTACTGAGGAGATCGTGTGCTGTACTGTACACCCCATACACTGTACTGAGGAGAGCGTGTACTGTACACCCCATACACTGTGCTGAGGAGACCGTGTGCTGTACTGTACACCCCATACACTGTACTGTGGAGACTGTGTGCTGTACTGTACACCCCATACACTGTACTGAGGAGACCGTGTTCTGTACTGTACACCCCATACACTGTACTGAGGAGAGCGTGTACTGTACACCCCATACACTGTACTGAGGAGACCGTGTGCTGTACTGTACACCCCATACACCGTACTGAGGAGACCGTGTTCTGTACTGTACACTCCATACACTGTACTGAGACCGTGTTCTGTAATGTACACCCCATACACTGTACTGAGGAGACCGTGTGCTGTACTGTACACCCCATACACTGTGCTGAGGAGACCGTGTGCTGTACTGTACACCCCATACACTGTACTGTGGAGACTGTGTGCTGTACTGTACACCCCATACACTGTACTGAGGAGACCGTGTTCTGTACTGTACACCCCATACACTGTACTGAGGAGAGCGTGTACTGTACACCCCATACACTGTACTGAGGAGACCGTGTGCTGTACTGTACACCCCATACACCGTACTGAGGAGACCGTGTTCTGTACTGTACACTCCATACACTGTACTGAGGAGAGCGTGTGCTGTACACCCCATACACTGTACTGAGGAGACCGTGTGCTGTACTGTACACTCCATACACTGTACTGAGGAGACCGTGTTCTGTACTGTACACTCCATACACTGTACTGAGGAGACCGTGTGCTGTACTGTACACTCCATACACTGTACTGAGACCGTGTTCTGTAATGTACACCCCATACACTGTACTGAGGAGACCGTGTGCTGTACTGTACACCCCATACACTGTGCTGAGGAGACCGTGTGCTGTACTGTACACCCCATACACTGTACTGTGGAGACCGTGTTCTGTACTGTACACTCCATACACTGTACTGAGGAGATCGTGTGCTGTACTGTACACCCCATACACTGTACTGAGGAGAGCGTGTACTGTACACCCCATACACTGTGCTGAGGAGACCGTGTGCTGTACTGTACACCCCATACACTGTACTGTGGAGACTGTGTGCTGTACTGTACACCCCATACACTGTACTGAGGAGACCGTGTTCTGTACTGTACACCCCATACACTGTACTGAGGAGAGCGTGTACTGTACACCCCATACACTGTACTGAGGAGACCGTGTGCTGTACTGTACACCCCATACACCGTACTGAGGAGACCGTGTTCTGTACTGTACACTCCATACACTGTACTGAGGAGAGCGTGTGCTGTACACCCCATACACTGTACTGAGGAGACCGTGTGCTGTACTGTACACCCCATACACTGTACTGTGGAGACCGTGTGCTGTACTGTACACCCCATACACTGTACTGAGGAGACCGTGTGCTGTACTGTACACTCCATACACTGTACTGAGGAGACCGTGTTCTGTAATGTACACCCCATACACTGTACTGAGGAGACCGTGTTCTGTACTGTACACCCCATACACTGTACTGAGGAGACCGTGTGCTGTACTGTACACCCCATACACTGTACTGAGGAGACCGTGTTCTGTACTGTACACTCCATACACTGTACTGAGGAGACCGTGTTCTGTACTGTACACTCCATACACTGTACTGAGACCGTGTTCTGTAATGTACACCCCATACACTGTACTGAGGAGACCGTGTGCTGTACTGTACACTCCATACACTGTACTGAGGAGACCGTGTGCTGTACTGTACACTCCATACACTGTACTGAGGAGACCGTGTGCTGTACTGTACACCCCATACACTGTACTGAGGAGACCGTGTGCTGTACTGTACACTCCATACACTGTACTGAGGAGACCGTGTGCTGTACTGTACATTCCATACACTGTACTGAGGAGACCGTGTGCTGTACTGTACACCCCATACACTGTATTGAGGAGACCGTGTTCTGTACTGTACACTCCATACACTGTACTGAGGAGACCGTGTTCTGTACTGTACACCCCATACACTGTAGTGAGGAGACCGTGTTCTGTACTGTACACTCCATACACTGTACTGAGGAGACCGTGTTCTGTACTGTACACTCCATACACTGTACTGAGGAGACCGTGTTCTGTACTGTACACTCCATACACTGTACTGAGGAGACCGTGTGCTGTACTGTACACCCCATACACTGTATTGAGGAGACCGTGTTCTGTACTGTACACCCCATACACTGTATTGAGGAGACCGTGTGCTGTACTGTACACCCCATACACTGTACTGAGGAGACCGTGTGCTTTACTCGGGAAGGCTGAGACGAGGACAGAATTGTTACACAGGATATCTATCCCCCTGATGATGAAGTACAGTCAGATTGTGAAGTCTCTGGACTGTTAGATTGTCAGCTCTTGGGAACAGAAACGTCCTCCTATAATTATCCAGGTGACATGGCACATCCTGTGAGCTGGAACTGTTGCAGAACTACAAGCCCAACTCCCATCATGCCTCTGCGAGTTATGCTCGTAACTGTCAGTCGGGCAAGAGAGACGGCGAGAGAGCAGGGAGATTTGGGTAAGAGCTAGGGCTTGGTTAATAGTTGGAGCAAGGGTTCTGGCTAGGGTTAGGACTAGGGTTAAGGCTAAACTTATGGTTAGAACAAAGCTTGGGTCTAGGGTAAGTTTATGGTTAGAGCAGGGTTTGGGGCTACGGTTAAGGTTAGGCTGGAGTGAAGGCTAGGATTTGGCTTTGGCATTGGGTTAGGGCTGATGTTAGGACTAAAGTTATAGTTAGGTAGTGTTTTGGTTGGGTTTAGAGTCTACTTAGAGTCTACTTTAGTGTTAGGGTTGGATTGTAAAGCTATCTATGGTTCAAGCTTGGATAAGGTCTGGTGTAAGGTTGGGGTTAGAGGAAAACTAAGCTGAAGGGGCAGAGAGTTGTCATTCCACCCACCTAGAACTGGAACTTTATCTGGTCTATATAATAATAATGATATCTTCACCCAGAACCACTCGCTGTGTATAGGTGAAGTCTTTTGGCCTCTTCACACTGTCCATCCTCCTCTGACCATAGTCTCTGCTCTGGTTGCAGATGCCGGGAGGATCCTGAGATGATGAAAGTTCTAATCTTCTACAAAAAGAAGCGAAGATGGCTGAAAAACTTTCTGGAGACACATGAGGGCGCTGACTCTGCCACCCATCCAGAATCTATCTACAGAGGGGCACACAGAGCCCAGGAGGTGAGCAGGGCCCATACTCATCCTCAACTTTTTCATCTTTGCCCGTTATAAGGGGTTCCCTCCCTGGGATGAGTTTTTATGTCTGCACACCTACTGTGCCTATTATTAGAGGTTCCTACCATTCTTGGGTCTGCACATCAGCTCCACACATTATGGGGGGTCCCACCAACCCTGTGCTGAGTTCCTGGGTGTCTGTACACCTGCTATGCCCATTATAAGTTGTTCCCACCATCTCTGTGCTGAGTTCCTCTATCTGTACACCTGCTGTGCCCATTATGAGGGGTTCCCACCATCCCTCTGCTGAGTTCCTGAGTCTATACACCTGCTCCACCCATTATGGGAGGGGGGGGTTCCACCATCCCTGTGCTGAATTCCCAGGTCTGTACACTTGCTGTACCCATTATGAAGGGTTCCCACCATCCCTGTGCTGAGTACCCGAGTAAGGAATTTTGTCAGGGAATATCCAAAATATATAAGAATCCAGGAACTGACTGAGCCCATCAAGTTCCACCTATAATTAAAATACCAGTTTTTGTGAAATTGTCCCTTTAAACGTTCCTTTATGTTTGTAAATATCATTTACAGTAATATTATTTCTGTTCTCTTTCATGATAAAATTGGGAGGGTTTTCATTGGCTGAGAATAATGCTTCTCCAGTTTCAGGCATATGAGAATATTTGTGACGTCAGCCGATGATCAGACGAAGATGACATGGAAGAATTCTGCGTTGAATGACACCCCCACATATCCATCACTTCCTGTCGGTGGGAATGTTGTCAGTAAACAGATTTTTCCATTCTGAACAATGAAGCAGCATCATCCCCATCCTCATTAGAAGATCAGCAGCAAAACTGTGACCAGATTTATTTATAGCGAGAGATAAAAATCAAGTCACCAAAAAAAAGGTTTATTTTAGGGTGGATACAGATAAAAATGGAAAGCGATATTTCAAGTGTTGATGACT
Organism: Aquarana catesbeiana; assembly: GCF_042186555.1. NCBI lineage: Eukaryota > Metazoa > Chordata > Amphibia > Anura > Ranidae > Aquarana > Aquarana catesbeiana. The sequence continues at coordinate 40,447,310 of NC_133335.1, read as the reverse complement.
TTCTTTCCTGTCACATAACATCCTGTCCTCCAATATCCAGATCCAGGCTGCTATAGTCCGCATTAGGCACAACTCAGAAACCAATTAACCAATGGCAAAGACAAAAACACAACCAATAGAACTGGTCCAATAAACTAAGAAAATATATAGGGGAGGCATAATGGAAATTTGTTTCATGGATGGAGGAACTTCTGGTTAGTTTGACCAAACTTCTAAACTCTTGAATCTCCTGTAATACTTCATTTCCAGGCCATTTTACAGTTTTATGTGCTGTGATAGTTTGACACACGATTACTCCTTCATGCAACACTGGATACAAATTAATTTTAGAACTTTTTTTTAAATCTTTTTTTATTGAATTTTGAATAATTTTATAGTAAAATCGAGCTTCCTTCTGGTGGTAATTTTGAACTACTGATTTTTTTTTTTTTTTTTTTTTTACAAATTATATATCTTATAAGGAAAAAGAACCAAAATTTAAAAAAAAACCCTGTTTCCTTTACATCAGGAGTCTTCAAACTTTCTAAACAAAGGTCTAGTTTACTGTCCTTCAGGCTTTAGCGGGCCAGTGGGGTAGAAAATGCCCTGATGTTAGTGGAAGTAAACAATGTCTCATCAATGGTTTTAATGGGAGGAATAGTACCCCATCCTTGTTGTCAGTTGGGAGGAATGGTTCACCATCATTGGTGTCAGTGGGAGGAATAGTGCCCCTATCATTGGTGCCAGTGGGATGAATGGTTCTCCATCATTGGTGTCAGTGGGAGGAATGGTTCTCTATCATTGGTGTCAGTGGGAGGAATGGTTCTCTATCATTGGTGTCAGTGGGAGGAATGGTTCTCTATCATTGGTGTCAGTGGGAAGAATAGTGCCCCATAATTGGCTCCAGTGGAAGGAATGGTTCTCCGTCATTGGTGTCAGTGGGAGAAATAGTGCCCCATCATTGGTGCCAGTGGGAGGAATAGTTCTCCATCGTTGGTGTCAGTGGGAGGAATGGTTCTCCATCATTGGCATCAGTGGGAAGAATAGTGCCCCATCATTGGTGCCAGTGGGAGGAATTGTTCTTCATCATTGGTGTCAGTGGGAAGAATAGTGCCCCATCATTGGTGCCAGTGGGAGGAATGGTTCTCCATCAATAGTGGCAGTGGGAAGAATGGTTCTCCATCATTGGTGTCAGTGGGAGGAATAGTGCCCCATCATTGGTGCCAGTGGGACAAATGGTTCTCCATCATTGGTGTCAGTGGGAAGAATGGTTCTCCATCATTGGTGTCAGTGGGAGGAATAGTGGCCTGTCATTGGTGTCAGTGGGAGGAATGGTTATCCATCAATGGTGGCAGTGTATAGAATGGTGCCCAAAGGGCTGGATATAGACAAGCAAAGGGCCACATTGGGCCCACGGGCTGCAGTTTGGAGACCACTGCTTTACATTCTGTTATAAAACCTATCAAATAAAAATGTACGAACACCCCTAAAATGACCCCTTTTTTGGAAAGTAGACAGCCCAACCTAATCTAATTTGTTGCCACTTTTTTGGCAATGAAGAAACATGCTGGTATTGGTGATTAAATCATGGAGTTTGGATAAAAGACCCTGATGTCTCATTACAGAGGACCAGTCACAAAAAAATAACACACATGAGACTTTTTTGTCCTCTATGTGATAAAAATTAAGTTTAGTGAAAAAAAAGTGAAAAAAAAAAAAAGTTACTTAAAGCACTTAAAATATGCCCTCCAAAAAAGGTTGACACCCCCAACTCCACATACATGCATATACAAACGTAAACACGTCAGGGGCACCTGCGCATGAAAGCACTGATACACAATAAAGTGTTGCCTATGGAAAATATAGGATACCAAAGTTTGTTGGCATGTTACGGAGCACCCAACTTTAGGGCTTGACATGTGGGGTATCAATTTAGGCAGCACAACCTCATTCTTTAGATTTTTCTAAAACAAAATGGGTCATATATTGTGTTTGCCCTAAACTTAAAATTGAACTATAGGCAAAACTTTTTATTTTGGATAATGAGTAAGGGAGGGTTATAACCCCTGTAAGCTTTACTTTTGCCATCTTTGTCCCATTGGGGAGATTTCTCTGCACTTCCTGTCCCACAGCCAAACAGGAAGTGAGAGAAAATCCCTGCAAAATAAAGGGATTCCTTGGGGTCCCCCAGATCACCAGAACAAGTGTCCCCATTAGAGGATTTCCCCGCTATTACTTTTCTGGGGACAACCCAAAATTTGGGATTTTCTTTTACTTTCACTGTCAATGATAATGGTAAACAGGAGAAATAGAGAGGATGAATCTCCCTAACGGGGGGGGACAGAAAGCAATAAAAAAAAAAAAAAAGACAGGGGTTCTAATCCCTCTCCACTCTATCCAAAACTAAAAAAAAAAAAAGTTTTGCCCTTAGTTATACTTTACCTCTACAAAGCTGTAAAGTTTGTTTTATATTTTCTGGGGCCCCTTGACTACATAGGAATTTTTCTGAAAAAGGGAGACTTTAACCCTTTCACTGCCAGAGCTATAATATTAGAACGGCAGTTTATCAAGGGCAAAATGTCAGTAAAAAGTACACAAATGTTCATTAGATTTGTATCATACGTGTAGGTGATGTGAGCACCTCCTGGAAGCCTGGCTGAAAAACTGCCAGATGGCAAACCCCATGTCCTGCTATGCTGCTAGGACGTAAAAAATTTCGGTTTTGACTCCTGTAATGAAGCGCCTGCACCATCTTTATGTCACATCACAAAGCATAGGTATAATTGGACCCCATAGGAAAAATTGGGATTCCTGTTGCTATGCATTGCCGTGTGATGGCTGAAGTGCTTCAAACCGCACAGATATGAACACAGCCTAAACCAACGCATAACTAAGAAGTGGGCGGAATCAGCTTTCATTTTGCCTCAGTGATAGGCAGTGAGAGAGGAATAAATGACTCGGGCTGGAACATTGTGGTAAATCTGTTGTACAATTTGTCTACTACTTCTGTATAACATGGCCTTGTTGTGTCCCCCATTGTCGGCCATTGTGTTTATAAAAGATTTTTATTATTTTGTTTTCATGTGGCACTGGTCTTAGCTCTGCACACTTTCTTCGTTATAGCTGACAGTCGGCATGTAAACCCTGCTCACCTTCCCTTGATTGGCCTCACAGGTCACCATAGCTGGTCTCCATGGAAACCCTGACCATTCTCCTTGGACTGGAATCACAAGCCTCAATAGCTGGTATCCATGGAAACCCTGCTTCCTGGATTGGCCTCACCCTGGATTGGCCTCACAGGTCACCATAGCTGGTCTCCATGGAAACCCTGACCATTAGGGTTGCCACCTGTCCAGGATTCACCCGGACAGTTCGGGTTTGGAATCAGGCGTCCGGGTTTCAGACTGCCTGAAATCCGGACACATTATTTAGACTGGACTATGGCTTCCCAGCAGGGTTGCTGGCTGCAGTTGTCTAAGCTGAGAGTGTCTGTTACACTCTTTCACAACTGCCCAAAGCCAGCACTAACAACCCCCCCAAACACACACACAGACAGGAGAGGAGAGAGGGCGCGATCTGCACCTCTTCCCCCCACCCCTACCCCTCTGTGTCTGCCCACACTCCAATCCCCGGTGCTGTGCCTCAGAATAGGAAAGTAAGTTGGTGCCGGAAATTTGAAGTTCAGCAGCCTCAGATACATCTGGATGAGAGGTGCTGACTGCCAAGGGGTGAGTGAGCTCACCATCCATCCCTATCTGTAACTGAAGTCTCCCCCTTCTCTCTCCTGCCTCTGAGTGAGTACACTAAGGTAAATCAGGGTTCTCAGAGCACCCCTTACATCAGATTTCCCCTTTACACCAGAGACCACAGTGTTTCCCCTTACATCAGAGACTTCTCCATACATCAGAGTTCTCAGTGTTCCCCCTTAGATTAGGGTTCCCAGAGGATCCCTTATGTTAGAGTCCCCAGAGTTCTCCCTTACATCAGAGTCTGCAGAGTCCCCCCTTACAGTGAAAGGGAACTCTGCCAGTTCAGATGTAAAAGGGGAACTCTGTGGACTCTGATGTAAAGGGGGACTCTTGTTCTTAACTTCATATGATTAGAAATGTTATTTAACAGCAAAATATATGTATAGTTCTTACTATAAGAAAAAAAAATTGCCGTGCGCCGCTAAAGTGTTCGGGTTTGACGTGAAGAAAAGGTGGCAACCCTACTGACCATTCTCCTTGGATTGGACTCAGTGCTGTGTCTTGGCCTAGGCCGACACTTTGCGGGGGGGGGGCGGCTTTTTCCTGCCCCCCCCCGCACGAAAATCCCCCCCCACCCGTCCTCCCCACGTCCCGCACAGATACAGCCTCCCGTGGCTTGCCTTGCTATATATAATGTGCACCGCACTCAGCACTGGCAGGAAGGAGCGTGTACTTGGCAGCGGCGGCGGCAGCGGGGGGAGCGACCGCCACCCCCATAAAACAGACCATGAGTGACTGTCAGTATCACTGGCCATACCTGGTATACGATGCACATACTGGTGGAGGCGGAGCCAGAGCCTAATGCTCCGCCTACCCACCTCCGCACGGCATCATTGCAATGATCTCCAGCTCAGGGAGTCGGACGGGTCTCTCTGTAACCAGAGGAGGAGGAGGAGGAGCAGCGAAAGAGAGGAGGACGACGGCAGAAACACTCAGGTAATTGTTGAGAGCAAGTGAATCCATTTACATATATTCATTATGGATATATGTAAATGGATTGAAACAGTGAGCCAGGAGTCAGGACCAATTTAAAAACTTGTATATACAGTTACCCAGGCAGCTTTTGTAACGCTGCCACTGAGCCCATCAATCGCAGCCACTGTGCCCCTCAATCGCCGCCACTGTGCCCCTCAATCGCCGCCACTGTGCCCATCAATCGCCGCCACTGTGCCCATCAATCGCCGCCACTGTGCCCATCAAACGCAGCCACTGTGCCAAACACAGCCACTGTGCCCATCAAACGCCGCCACTGTGCCCATCAAACGCAGCCACTGTGCCAAACACAGCCACTGTGCCCATCAAACGCAGCCACTGTGCCCATCAAACGCAGCCACTGTGCCATATCAAACGCTGCCACTGTGCCCCCACCCGCACTAAACTGTCTCGGTGGGACAGCTCCTCGATGTCTTCTCTTCCCGTCCTCTGCTATGATTGGAGGCCTGATAGGGCGTGTCTTAAATAGGAAGGGGTGTGGCCTTGACAGGAAGGGTGGGTCGTATTTAAATTAGGGGGTGCATGAGTTTAGTCAGGCCTAGGGCAGCACAAAACCTAAATACACCACTGATTGGACTCACAGACTACCATAGCTGGTTTCCATAGTAACACTAACCACTCTCACTGGATTGGATTCACAGGCACCTTTGCTGGTCTCCATAGAAACACTACCCACTCACTGGATTGGACTTACAGCCACTATAGCTGGTCTCCATAGAAACACTACCCACTCTCACTGGATCGGCCACCATAGCTAGACTCCATGGAAACCCTGACTATTCTCCTTGGACTCACAGGCACCATAGCTAGTCTCCATGGACACCCTGACTATTCTCCTTGGAGTGGACTCACAAGCCTCAATAGCTGGTATCCATGGAAACCCTGCTCACGTACCCTGGATTGGCCTCATAGGTCACCATAGCTGGTCTCCATGGAAACCCTGACCATTCTCCTTGGATTGGACTCACAGGCCACCATAGCCGGTCTCCATAGAAACACTGCCCACTTTCACTGGATTGGACTCACAGGCCACCATAGCTGGTCTCCATAGAAACACTGCCCACTTTCACTCGATTGGATTCACAGGCACCATTGCTGGTCTTCATAGAAACACTACCCACTCTCACTGGATCGGCCACCATAGCTAGTCTCCATGGAAACCCTGACTATTCTTGGAGTCACAGGCACCATAGCTAGTCTCCATGGAAACCCTGACTATTCTCCTTGGACTCACAGGCACCATAGCTAGTCTCCATGGAAACCCTGACTATTCTCCTTGGACTCACAGGCACCATAGCTAGTCTCCATGGAAACCCTGACTATTCTCCTTGAACTGGACTCACAGACCACTGCAGCTGGTCTCCATGGAAACCTTGCTCACTTACCCTGGATTGGCCTCACTGGTCACCATAGCTAGTCTCCATGGTAACACTGCCCCCTCTCCCTGAATTATCCTCACATAGCTGGTCTCAATGGAAACCCCCACCACTATCCTTGGGTTGGACTCACAGGCCGCCATAGCTGGCCTCCATGGAAATACTGCCCACCCTCCCTGGCTTGAAATCACAGACTGCCATGGCTGGTCTCTATGGAAACCTGTCCTTAGATTATCCTCACAGGCCACCATAGCTGGTATCCATGGAAACACTGCTCACTCTCCCTGGGTTGGAGTCCCAAGCCACCATAGCGTGTCTCTATGGAAACCCTAACTACTCTCCTTGGATTGGACATATAGAGAGCCATAGATGGTCTCCATAGAAACCTTGACCACGCTCCCTGAATTAGACTTATAGGCCACCATAGCTGGTCTCTATGAAGATGGGATCCCCAGAGGTACAGAAGAATGGCTCCTCTTTGTGTACAGTAAGTCTGAGACAGTTTGGTGGAGGGACATCTCTCAGAACACAATGACAACAGCTGTACCTTTAACAAGTCAGCAATGGCGGAGCCAATGTTTCCATCCTCACAGGTTAAAATATAATATGAGAGAAATACACAGCTTGTCAGTGCTCACCAGCTTCTGAAAATGCTGATTACCTGGCTGTGACCCAGAACAAGCATGGGGCCAATGAAAGCAGATCTCCTAATCTGTGTACTTGTTCTGGGTCAGTGCAAGAGAAAGGCTCAGAGCCAGAGGATCAGCATGACAGATGTTTATTGACAACAGAAAAATTGTATATGTATAATATCGATACAATGCATTAAGACTGTCTTTACAAGAATGACAACTACCTGAGTGTTTTTTATATATAATTGTAGTTTGTATTAAAGTTTCATCCAAAAACAGTATACAGTACAAGACAACTACCCCCCTGATTTTTTTTTATAATTGCAGTTTTTATTAAAGTTTTGTGTAAAAACAGTATACAAAACAGGACAACTACCAGAGTTTTTTTTTTATAAATTGTAGTTTTTATTAAAGCTTTACTTAAAACAGTATACAAAACCAGACAACTAACCCAGTTTTTGTTTTATACATGTAGTTTATATTAAAGTTGTATCCAAAAACAGTGTACAAAGCAGGGCAGCTACAGCAGCTTATAATTAGCTTTTGAAGTAAGGTGCACATGGAAGGGCTTTGCACAGCACAAAAGCAAAAGATTTCCCAGCACACTTACCAGCTAGCCTGCAAATAAATCAAAAAGGCACAATCTAACACTTGACATTAAAAACAGAGGTCTTAGTTGCACACATTTGCAAATGGGGAAGCTACACTACTTTGCCAAGGCTGCTCTGTAAAGTGCGGTCCTAAGGCCTCGTTCACACAAGACGTATGAATCCGTACCCTGTGTGAGGGCGGTGGGTACAGGCACTTCGTGCATCCCCATGCAGGCAGTCACATTGCACACATTTGCAAATGTATGTGGAAGCTGCACTGCCTCGTCAAGGCTCCTCTGTACAGTGCAGTTTTTTTGTTGTTTTTTTTTTGTATTATTCAGACCCCACAGTTGATGTAGAGGAAGGCGAAAAAAAACCCTAATGAAGCATGGTGTAGGGAAAAAATTCCTTCCTGACCCCGAAGGCGATCGGATTACTCCATAGAGATTATACATCTGTGGGTGGACATCACAATATCTTTTGATGGTTTTCAGTTTAAAACTGTTGTTTGATGAATATCAAGAAGTAATGTCCGAAAATAAGGAATCTTTCTTCATCTGGATCTTCTGAAGATGATATCAATGTCTTTACAGATGAACTGTCCTCTCCCAATTTCTCATGAATATATCGGTATATAGGTCAAATCCGGGTATTATGTCACATCAAGAACTATTGTCCAAATATGAGGAATCTTCATCATCATGTCCATCTACCCCTTTAGGGGATGCAGCGGCTGGACAAACACAGCCCTAATTTGATAGGTGTGCAGGAGTGGGTGAGTGGCCCTGAATGCACACAAATTAGGACCTGTGTTCCCCGGCTGCCCGGCTGCTTTGTCCCCATAGCGTAACATAGGCTGACAGCGCCCTGCTGTGGGTGGACTTGCTGGCTGGCACCGTGATGCGGGGGGGGGGTTTTGCTGGCTGGCACCCTGCTGTGGGTGGGCTTGCTGGCCGTCACCCTGCTGTGGCTGGCTTGCACCATGGTGTGTGTGGGCTTGCTGGCTGGCACCTTGCTGCAGGTGGGCTTGCTAGCTTGCACTCTGCTGTGGGTTGCTCCTCTGTACAGTGCAGTTCATTTTTTGAATCTTTGTTCATCTGGATCTTCTGAAGATGATATCAATGTCTTGTGGGGAAATAGCTTGTGGGGGATCACCTTTTTCTGAATGACAGTCCGCAAATGGGCACTTTCTTCAAAATCTGGCGGATGCCAGGTTTCTTTGCAGGAGGTCTGCAAAACAAAAACAAACAAACAGTAAATTAAATCCTTGCCGTCCAGCGCTAGCTAAACAAATAGTCTCCTCTCTATACAGTGCGGGGCTGGTCCCCGTCACCAACAAAACATGCAGAAAAACAAACCTTTTTAGTCCAACACCCAGGGCTCCTCTCACGCAGGTTCCTTCCTGAGTCTCAAAACCAGTGAGCTCTTAAGATGATATCAATGTCTTTACAGATGAACTGTCTTCTCCAAATTTCTCATGAATATATCGGTATATTTTACAATCCAGGTAGTAGGTCACATCAAGAACTATTGTCCAAATATGAGGAATCTTCATCATCATGTCCATCTACCCCTTTATGGGGACACAGCGGCTGGACAAACACAGCCCTAATTTGACAGGTGGGCAGGAGTGGGTGAGTGGCCCTGAATGCACACAAGTTAGGACCTGTGTTCCCCAGCTGCCCGGCTGCTTTGTCCCCATAGCGTAACATAGGCTGACAGCGCCCTGCTGTGTGTGGGCTTGCTGGTTGGCATCCTGCTGTGGGTGGCTTTCTGGTTTGCACCCTGCTGTGTGTGGGCTTGCTGGCTGGCACCCTGATGTGGGTGGCTTGCTGGCTGGCACCCTGATGTGGGTGGGCTTGCTGGCTGGCACCCTGCTGTGGGTGGACTTGCTGGCTGGCACCGTGATGCGGGGGGGGGTTTGCTAGCTGGCACCCTGCTGTGGGTGGGCTTGCTGGCTGGCACCCTGCTGTGGCTGGCTTGCACCATGGTGTGCGTGGGCTTGCTGGCACCCTGATGTGGGTGGGCTTGCTGGCTGGCACCCTGTTGTGGGTGGCTTGCTGGCTGGCATGCTCTGTCCCCATAGCGTAACATAGGCTGACAGCACCCTGCTGTGTGTGGGCTTGCTGGTTGGCATCCTGCTGTGGGTGGCTTGCTGGTTTGCACCCCGATGTGGGTGGGCTTTCTGGCTGGCACCCTGCTGTGGGTGGGCTTGCTGGCTGGCACCCTTATGTGGGTGGCTTGCTGGCTGGCACCCTGATGTGGGTGGGCTTGCTGGCTTGCACCCTGCTGTGGGTGGACTTGCTGGCTGGCACCGTGATGCGGGGGGGGGGGTTTGCTGGCTGGCACCCTGCTGTAGGTGGGCTTGCTGGCTGACACCCTGCTGTGGCTGGCTTGCACTCTACTGTGGCTGGCTTGCTGGCTGGCACCCTGCTGCAGGTGGGCTTGCTGGCTGGCACTCTGCTGTGGGTGGCTCCTCTATACAGTATAGGTTTTTTTTTGTTTGATTTTGAATCTTTGTTCATCTGGATCTTCTAAAGATGATATCAATGTCTTTACAGATGAACTGTCCTCTCCAAATTTCTCGTAAATATATCGGTATGTAGGTCCAATCCAGGTATTTTGCCACATCAAGAACTATTGTCCAAATATGAGGAATCTTCATCATCATGTCCATCCACCCCTTTAAGGGGACGCAGCGGCTGGACAAACACAGCCCTAATTTGACAGGTATGCAGGAGTGGGTGAGTGGCCCTGAATGCACACAAATTAGGACCTGTGTTCCCCGGCTGCCCGGCTGCTCCGTCCCCATAGAGTAACATAGGCTGAAAGCAGCCTGCTGTTGGTGGGCTTGCTGGTTGGCATCCTGCTGTGGGTGGCTTGCACACCTCCCACATCCACCCCTTTAAGGGGACGCAGCAGCTGGACAAACACAGCCCTAATTTGACAGGTGTGCAGGAGTGGGTGAGTGGCCCTGAATGCACACAAATTAGGACCTGTGTTCCCCGGCTGCCCGGCTGCTCCGTCCCCATAGAGTAACATAGGCTGAAAGCAGCCTGCTGTTGGTGGGCTTGCTGGTTGGCATCCTGCTGTGGGTGGCTTGCTGGGTGGCACCCTGCTGTGGGTGGGCGTTTTATGGCTGGCACTCTACTGTGGCTGGCTTGCTGGCTGGCACCTTGCTGCAGGTGGGCTTGCTGGCTGGCACTCTGCTGTGGGTGGCTCCTCTGTACAGTGCAGTTTTTTTTTGTTTGATTTTGAATATTTGTTCATCTGGATCTTCTGAAGATGATATCAATGTCTTTACAGATGAACTGTCCTCTCCAAATTTCTCATGAATATATCGGTATATATAGGTCAAATCCGGGTATTATGTCACATCAAGAACTATTGTCCAAATATGTGGAATCTTCATCATCATGTCCATCCACCCCTTTAAGGGGACGCAGCAGCTGGACAAACACAGCCCTAATTTGACAGGTATGCAGGAGTGGGTGAGTGGCTCTGAATGCCCACAAATTAGGACCTGTGTTCCCCGGCTGCCCGGCTGCTCCGTCCCCATAGCGTAACATAGGCTGACAGCACCCTGCTGTTGGTGGGCTTGCTGGTTGGCATCCTGCTGTGGGTGGCTTGCTGTTTGGGACACTGATGTGGGTGGGCTTTTTGGCTGGCACCCTGCTGTGGGTGGGCTTGCTGGCTGGCACCCTGATGTGGGTGACTTGCTGGCTGGCACCCTAATGTGGGTGGCTTGCTGGCTGGCACCTTGCTGGCATTGCTGGCACACACTGTCAACTAAACACTAAAGACAACACACTAAACACTACACACAACACACAACACACAACACACTACACACAACACACCACACACTACATGTTGACAGGCGTCCTCACGACATGTCGATGTTTAGGAATCCAGGCAAGAATAATTTCTTTCCTGGAATGTCCAATGCCTTGACATCTATCGCTGATGGAGTAAGGCGACAGGTTGTTTCCATGTCTATGTCCAAGCCCTGCAAAATGAAAAAAACAAATATGAGATTCTGTATTCATAGATCTCTGACCTGAGTAAATATCAGAATATTGCTTAAAGCCCAATTCCAGAAACAAGTATAAATTACCCTTGCAGTATTTGCGTGGGGGGGGGGGGGATTTTTTGCCTAGGGGTAGAGGAATAATGCATAATAATTTATTCCTTGCTTTGGACAGCCTATATCTATGCAACCGATCCCTCACAGACCCTCTCTAAAGCTTTCCCAGCCATGGCCACATTCTTACCCCCTCACATACAATGTAGGACTGATAGGCCTGTATTGTACTTGATGATGCAGAGAGGTTAGGGCTAGGTCCCTCTTTCAATGCCCCTAGAGTTTACAAGCAATAAAGCATTAGAGTGCAGGGTGGGGTGGGGGGGGTGGGGGGGTGGTTGCCTACTGCGCGATTTATTTATTTTTTAAGTTGGGCTTTAACATCGAACAACTTCTTTAATACAACCTAGAACCTTCTTCCTCTTTCCATGCAGTGGAGGAGCAGATAGGATACCAATCTAGAAGCAAACTACATGTCTGGTCCCATGCCTTCCACCACATCATGATGGTCGAAGCCAAATGTCCTAGACACCCCAGACATTGTATTATCAACCATTGCACCTTCTCACTTCAACTATCACTCCCAGCTGTGCACCAATGGGGTTTATTTACTAAAACTGGAGAGTGCAAAACCTGGTGCAGCTCTGTTTGGTAACCAATCAGCTGACTTTTTTTTTGTCAAAGCTTTATTGAACAAGCGGAAAGTTAGAAGCTGATTGGCTACCATACACAGCTGCATCAGATTTTTCACTCTTCAGTTTTAGTAAATCATCCTCATTGTGTCTGATGCATAGAAAGTTTCAATCTTATTTACTTCTCCCGTAGAGAATGAAATATTGACTGATTAGTCTGTGAGGTTTTCCTACAGGCTGGGATATGTCTGTACCCCCCTACATTAGCTGTAAGGACATAGCAATGCTCCTTACAGTGTGTAACAATCTTCTTTTTGAATCCTCATCCTATAAAGATTTGTGTACTTACAGGGCATACTGAGAAAGGGGGCTGTCCTTTCCCTTGTTCCAGCGACTTCCAATCGATAAGCCTCATGAATGAATGCTGTCTTATTTTTTTGCCGTCTCCAAGCCTCTTGTCCGGACATTTGCATAGCAGCTATAAAAGAGAAATTAAGTTATTTTTAGTTAATTTTGCACTTTTTAGAAAAGAAAAAAAAAAAACTTTGATTACACTGCGTCTCCTCCTGGGCGGTCCTTTCACCCATTGGAGGATCATAGCATGTGAAGACACACATATAGCCAAATACAGGTGCTGGATGTCTACTGACATGGATGGAATTCATATTATATTCCAGTACAACAAATGAGTACACATTATGATGTGCCGCCATTAGATCGCTTCTAACTGCCTGAGCTCTGTAGATTGGCGGTGACACTTAAAGTAGAATTACAGCCACAAGAAAAGGGAGGAGATTGGAAATTTTTAAAGATATTTTTTTCTTCTCATTAACATAATTTATCAGCACAGGGCGATAAAAGCAGTTTGATGAATGGAGTTGGAAAGGGTTAGAACCTCTCTGTTAGGTTGTGGTTGCTTTCTGTGTCCCTCCTTGGTGAGATTTCCGTGTCCCCAGGACAGGATATGAAACAAAATGTCCACAACAGGGACACAGACAAGTCTAAAATGACGGCAGGTGATCTAATCCTCCCCACTATATTCAAAGCAATAATACATGGGGAGGAGTTCTGCTCTGATAACCTCATACAATGTGCACATCAGTGATTGACCCCATGTGGCATCATCTTCTGAGCCCTCAACCCCAGGATGAAGTATTCCCATTGGATCTTCACCATGGGATGAAGAAGCCAAACTACCCAACAATCCAGCTGACAACCAGAATTGGCAACACCCCTACATTATACCCCTAAAGCAGCAGTAGTAGGCCTAGAAACCTTCCCTGTGCCTCTTCAAAATTAAAAATGTCTTGTACTTACTCCGTCTATGAAGATCTTCAGGTGTGGATCCATGTCTGCGGGGTAAACAGGATCTTCGTAATTCACAACCTTCCTATATGCCTGCATGTTGGGGGCAGGGAATGGCACAGTGCCGGTAGCCATCTCGTATATGAGAACCCCCAATGAAAACCAGTCGGGTTTAAACTGGTAGAAGTCGCCATTGATAACCTGCCAATCAGAGAAGAGAAATCAGTTACTTAGTTCCTACAAACTTACCATCCTTTTATAGGGGAAATAATAATATGTATTCATTGAACATGTATTCTAAGGGAGGCATTTACAAAGCACCAGTATGTCCTTACTGTGGCAATAGCACTACTTTAATAAAAATTACATTTATGAAGCACAGCGGTGGAATTGGGACTTTGAGTGCTATTACAGGGAATGGGTGTAAACATAAAAAAAAAAAAAAAAACTTGAGCGAGAGCCTAGTCATGTGACTCACCCTAATCAAATCAGAGTTCTCTTTGTTATGCTAAGTATATAGAACTTGATAGGATACCACAGGCTCTACACAGTGGCATGCATTTAATGAATGGGCCATAATTCTGCAGAGAGCAGGTAGTGATATCTGCTCTCCAGTAGAAATCATCGCAACATTAACCTTGATGTACCTTTTTAAATTTTTATATGTTTCCTATTTCATATGTCCATTATTATAGATATTGTAGCTAGGCTTGCTTTAAGCAAGAGAAATGGCAAAGAACAACCACTGTGCCCAACAGCTGAACCAGGAGGCAGAGCCGGCATACGCAATGGCTGCCCCCCCATGGACATATATTAACCACTTAAGCCCCGGACCATTTGGCTGGCCAAAGACCAGAGCACTATTTGCGATTCGGCACTGCGTCGCTTTAACTGACTGTTGTGCGACGTGGCTCCCAAACAAAATTGACGTCCTTTTTTCCCCACAAATAGAGCTTTATTTTGGTGGTATTTGATCACCTCTGCGGTTTTTATTTTTTGCGCTGTAAACAAAAAAAGACCGACAATTTTGAAAAAAAAAAGCAATATTTTTTACTTTTTGATAAATATCCCCAAAAAATATATAAAAAAACACATTTTTTCCTCAGTTTAGGCAAATATGTATTCTTCTACATATTTTTGGTAAAAAAAAATCGCAATAAGCGTTTATTGATTGGTTTGCGCGAAAGTTATAGCATCTACAAAATAGGGGATAGTTTTAAGGCATTTTTATTAATAATTTTGCGACATTATGGCGGACACATCGGACACTTTTGGGACCATTCACATTTATACAGCGATCAGTGCTATAAAAATGCACTGGTTACTGTGTAAATGTGACTGGCAGTGAAGGGGTTAACCTCTAGGGGGATAGGAAGGGGTTAAGTGTGTCCTAGGATAGTGTTCTAACTGTTAGGGGGCGTGGCTACAAGTGACATGTCACTGATCGCTGCTCCCGATGAGAGGGAGCAGACGAACAGTGACATGTCACTAGGATGAACGGGGAGATGTTGTGTTTACACTGACATCTCCCCGTTCTTCAGCTCCGTGACACGCTCGCGGGACACCGGCGGACATCGAGTTCACGGGTCCCACGGGCACGATCACAGAGCTCGCGCGCGACCACACAGCGGCAAATTTAAAGGGACGTACCTGTACGCCCATTTGCCTGACCGTGTCATTGTGTCGACATATATGTTTGTGCGGCGGTCAGCAAGTGGTTAACAAATTATTAAAAAGATAAAAGAGCTTAATGATTACCAATCAGGTGATTTACATTGCAGTGTTCTGTATGCAGTCTAAAATGTTCATATTACAAGTATCAGAGGGATAGTGATTGGATTGTGATCTACTGAATAGATGAGGCCTAGTGATGGGTAAACAGAGCGTGACTTACTTCTGGCGCCATGTATCCAATTGTTCCGGCTTCACCCATCACCTTCTTATTACCGAACAGATCCATTACTGCCAATCCATAGTCTGCAATACGGACATGACCATTCTTGTCCATTAGGATGTTGCCTAACTTGATGTCTCTATGGACAATGCCACGCTTGTGAAGAAACTCCAATCCACAGCATATTTCCGCCGCAATAAATCTATAAAAGAGGAAAAAATTAGATTATGAAGGAATTACATTTTACAGTCATTGAGCTTAAGTAGAAACATTATCCATGGGCATGGGGAGGGAGTACCTGGCTCTATCCCATCACCGGTCCCACCTTTGAGGTTATTTAGGTGACAGTACGGTTGGAGTTCTGGGTATGGCACCTGCTCACCATTTCTGGTTTTATCAGATCCCAGATTCTGGAGTCTCCTGGGAGAACCCATTGGTAGGATCCAGGCTGTAAACATGCTTGTCATAGCAATAGGCATGAGACCGGTACTATAAGACCCCAAGTCTCTCCTCTGCCCTTCACAACACCGAGATCTGTGTTTTTCAATGATTTTCATTCCTTAAAAATGTCAGGTCACAATGTCATCACATCCGGGTTACCATAGCGGAGAGCCGATCAAAGCCGATCACAGCTTTGTTCAGCTGTCTGACCAGCCAGTAAACGTGCCGGCTGGTCGTCTGGGTCTCCCGGTAGGATGAGAGAGCCTGAGAAAGCTGTGGTAGGTGCCGGGAGTGGAGGAATTCCCCTCCCGCTGCATATAAAACGAATCCAGCGGTTAGTTAGACCGCCACCTCTAAAAAACAGTACCAGGGTAATGAGGTACCGGTACATCACTGGTCCAGAAGTGTTCACCCCTTCATGCTGGTGGTATGCATATATGTGGCCTCTAGGTGGGTGGGTCTTAACGCTGAGAGGCCACATATATGGGTACCAGAATGTAAACAGAGCTGTCCTGAGAATGCACTCCTGGCACAGTTACCGGTGGCTAAAGGAAAACTCCCAATCGCTACATGTGATTAGGAGCTCTCTGATCATGTGACCACTGTGACCGCCAATCATGGCGATCACATGATCAGAAACCCCGCTCCACCTCCCGGCATCAGAAAACTCTTAAAGAACGTTACTAGGTGACTCTGGACTGTCTCCATCTCCTTCCCCTCATGGTGCAATCACTGCCCGCTTTGGGGAAACTGGGATTGCAGAATGCCATGTGTATGAACAGTCTACTTTGAACCCCAACCCTACTATGATAATATAGAGTATCTAAGCTTGGGAGAGGTGCGTTGTCCCCAATTTATGGGGGATGGAGTGACATTACTCTAAAGTATCTACGTCAGATCTGGGTGGACTGATGTAGCTACACATTCTAATGGAGTCCAATGTAATTCTAAACTCCTAAAAGCCTGGATTGTAAAACGACATATCTTATAAAGATTGCTTTCTATTCTATTATCATTGTGGTGATGAGACTTACCTTATGACGGAAATATTAAGAGGGAAATTGTTTACGGTGAAATCAAACAGATCCCCTCCAGAGACGTACTCCATAGCGAAACAGGCAGAATGGCGGGTCTGAAAAGTGGTGTAAAGCTGGATATGGAATGGACACCCTGCCACCATCTGCATGACCTTCTGCTCTGTTTCAATGGCGCCACGTTGATCTGAAGTCTTCACAACTGACTTGATGGCCATGATCTTCTTGGTTGCAGAATGAGTTGCCAGAAAGACCTGAAAGAGAGAAAAGACAAAAATCATTTGTGTTATAGGAAAGAACGGTTCTTCATTATTGGGAAAGGATGTAACTAGCATTGAGGAGGAATCAGAAGTAGTTATTGATGAAGGCTGCGAGGCTCGATGACAGACTGTCTTCTGATATCTATGACAGGGAGAGCTTTAGAGCTGCACAATTAATCGTCAAGAATCGTTATCGTGATCTTTACTAAAGTGTTTTACAATTCTTTCTATTAAAGTGTTTCACAATTCTTTCTATGCAAAGAATTCTCTCTGCTCTTCTGAAGCCACAGCCTTCAAAAGAAAGGAAGAGAAAAACTGGGCAGTCTGCCAAGAATCAAAACATTCTTTATCAGTTGAACTAAATATAAACATTGTAACAATTTGTCAATGGAATAGACTGTGTGTGTGTAAGTGAAAAAAGGCCCGGTTCACACTGATGCGAGTTCATAACAAATGTGATGCGTCAAAAGCACTTTAAATTCGCATGTCTTCCCTAAAGTCATTGTTTTCAATGACGGTCGTTCACATACATGCGTTGCGATTCCTCTACGAATGCGATGCGATAAAAAAAGGGTCTTGTGCGAGTTTACTGCGTTGCGAATTTAGTCTCCATAGACATCAATGTAAATCGTTCTTGAATCGCATTGATGGTTCACATATGTGCGAATTCCACCACACTACTCTCCACAAAAACCAGGAAGTAGACAGGAAGTTAACACCTTTTTTTTTTTTACATTATGATTCCATTGGCTAGAATATCAATCGCAGCTATGTCCAACTCCTGAAATTCGCGATAAAATCGCGGTAAATTCGAACCTCCCAAAGGACAAAAAACTGAACAAATCCACAGCGCAGCAGTGTGAACCGAGCCTTAACCTTTTTCTGACATTTGTTGGTTTCAAGTTAAAATCATTTTTTTTTGCTAGAAAATTACTTAGAACCCCCAAACATTATATATATTTTTTTAGTAGACACCCTGGAGCAGTGATGGCGAACTTGGCACTCCAGATGTTTTGGAACTACATTTCCCATGATGCTCCACTACACTGCAGAGTGCATGAGCATCATGGGAATTGTAGTTCCAAAACATCTGGGGTGCCAAGGTTTGCCATCACTGCCCTAGAGAATAAAATGGTGGTTGTTGCAATATTTTATGTCACACTGTATTTGCGCAGAGGTCTTTCAAATGCAATTAATTAAAAAAAAAAAAACTAACCAGTAAAGTTAGCCCATTTTTGTTGTATAACGTGAAAGATTTTACATCGCGAGAATCATGAGAGAATTGTGATCTTTTTATTCTAAGCAAAAAAATGGTGATTCTCATTTTGGCCAGAATCGTGCAGCTCTAGAGAGCTTTCTTAATTTTGTTTTCTCGGCTCCTCCCCTCCATAAGGCAGAGTGACATCATTAAGTCTACCAGTAGCTCAATCAGTTTTGGGTGGCTAGTTACTGGGGAGGGATTTGTTTTGTGGGTGGAGCTACTAATCTAGTTATAGATGAGAAAATGAGAACTTACCTGTCCGTATCCGCCTTCTCCAAGCAGACGGTGTAATATGAAGGTTGACTGGCTGTCACAGCGTAGAGATCCTGCAGTGACAAGTTCCAGGCTCTTTCTAGTGTCACAGCTCGGGGGTGTGACAAGAGGTGGAACTTCTGCCGCTGCATTTCTCATAGGTTTTCTAGCTGGTGCGGCATTTTTCATGATCTTTCTAATAGCTGCAACATTTCCCAGGCTCTTTTTAGTGTCACAGCTCGGGGTGTGACAAGAGGTGGGAAATCTGCTGCTCTATTTCTCAGAGGCTTTCTAGCTGGAGCGGCATTTTTCATGATGTTTCTAATCGCTGTAACATTTTTCATGCTCTTTCTATTGTCACAGTTTGGGGAAGTCACGATGGGTGGGACTTCCACTACAGCATTCTTCATGGGCTTTCTTGCCGGTACGGCATTTTTCATGATGTTTCTAATAGCTGCAACTTTCATGGTGTTTTTAGTGTCACAGCTTGGGGGAGTCCCTACAGATGATATTGTGGGGACTGCATCCCTATTTTTCATAAAGCCATTAAATGGCTCAGGTCTTATTTTTGGAAACATATTTTCCATCATCACTTTTCTCATTTCACTGGTTAAAAACACAGAGAAAATCGCAGAAAAGGTCACAGAAGAAGAAATCTCAGGAGCTCAGAAAAACAGATCTTCACTCCAAGAGAAGTCAGACTCTTCTGTGCTCCTCACAGGTGTGACTGATCAGTTTATAGCTCACCAACTGCCGATGACATCATAGTGATATTCAAACTGGCCAATCACATCACAGGGCTGGTCACCATGACAACTCCCCTAAGTTGGAAACAAGCCAAGATGCTATTTATAGCTGCACTGCCCAATCACATCACAGTGCTAGTTACATGACTCCTCCCCTAAGTCTCCCCTAAATTGTAAACAAGTCAGGCTGTATATTCTCATGTCAGAGATGTGAGGCTGCTGGGGGGTCACATGACCTCAGCCAGTACATTTGTGGATTTCAACTGTCAAATTTCAAATTTTCTCTATTCTGTGGGGGAGGGGAGGGGAGGATGAGATGACTGTTGAGATTTCCATTTCTGGAATAAACCAGTTCATTCCTGTTTTACTTCCCATTGATAAATGTCAAATTCAGATGTGTGGCAAATTACAAGAAACACGACCCCATCCATGAAATGTGCCATCCTCATATTGACACATTTCACAAAGATAACACACCAGGATAAGGATCCTTTTTCTTCTTTTATTTTACCATGTCAGCGCCAGAAGGTTTTAACCCTTTCATGACCAGAACATTTTTGCTATTTAGCACTGTGCTACTTCAATTGGCAATTGCATCATTATGAAACACTGTATACAAATGACATTTACAGTTTTTTTCCCCACAAATAGAGCTTTCTTTTGGTGGTATTTGATCTCCACTGGGATTTTTTATTTTGTATTATATAAATAAAAAAACAGATGATTCAAATAAATGTAAAAAAGACCAAATAAATTTTTATTTTTTTTCAGTTATAAATATATATCTAATAAAATAGTTTAAAAAAAAATCTTCATAAATTTAGACCAAAATGTATTCTGCTACATGTCTTTGATTAAAAAAAAAAGTGTATATTATTTGTTTTCTAAGTTATAGCATTTACAATCTTTTTGTTTAAAATAAATAAATAAAGACCAAACATGAAAAAAAAATATTTTTTATTTTCAGTTATAAAACATATCCAATAAAATAATTTAAAGAATCTAATTTCTACATAAATTTAGGCCAAAATGTATTCTGGTACATGTCTTTGGTAAAAAAAAAGAAAAAAAAAGTTTATATTATTATTTTTCTTTGTTATAGCGTCTAAAATCTTTTTGGTAAAAAAAAATTAAAAATTAATGAAAAAACACCAAAAATTAAAAAAAAGGAATATTTTTTATTTTCAGTTAGAAAACATATCTAATAAAATAGTTAAAATATATTCTTTATAAATTTCGACCAAAATGCATTCTGCTACATGGCTTCCATAAAAAAAAAGTGTATATTGTTTTCTTACAGTCTTTTTGTTTAAAAAAATAAAATAAATTAAAAAAGACCAAAAATGAAAAAAAAAAACAATATTTTTTATTTTCAGTTATAAAACATATCCAATAAAATAATAAAAAAAACTAATTTCTACATAAATTTTAGGCCAAAATGTATTCTGGTACATGTCTATGGTAAAAAAAAAAAAAAAAAAAAAAAAGTTTATATTATTTGGTTTCTTTGTTATAGCGTCTACAATCTTTTTGGTAAAAAAAATAAAAATTAATGAAAAAACACTTACAATAAAAAAAAGGAATATTTTTTATTTTCAGTTAGAAAACATATCTAATAAAATAGTTAAAAAAAATATTCTTTATAAATTTAGACCAAAATGCATTCTGCTACATGGCTTCTATCAAAAAAGTGAATATTAATTGTTTTCTAACTTATAGCGTTTACAATCTTTTTGTTTAAAATAAATAAATAAAGACCAAACATGAAAAAAAAACAATATTTTTTTATTTTCAGTTATAAAACATATCCAATAAAATAATTTAAAAAATCTAATTTCTACATAAATTTTGGCCAAAATGTATTCTGATACACGTCTTTGGTAAAAAAAAGTTTATATTATTATTTCTTTGTTATAGCGTCTAAAATCTTTTTGGCAAAAAAAAAAAAATAAAAATTAATAAAAAAACAGAAAATTAAAAAAAGGAATATTTTTTATTTTCAGTTAGAAAACATATCTAATAAAATAATTAAAAAAAAAAAACTAATTTCTACACAAATTTTAGGCCAAAATGTATTCTGGTACATGTCTATGGTAAAAAAAAAAAGTTTATATTATTTGGTTTCTTTGTTATAGCGTCTACAATCTTTTTGGTAAAAGAAAAAAAAAAATTAATGAAAAAACACTGAAAATTAGAAAAAAAGGAATATTTTTTTATTTTCAGTTAGAAAACATATCTAATAAAATAGTTTAAAAAAATTCTTTATAAATTTAGACCAAAATGCATTCTGCTACATGGCTTCCATAAAAAAAAGTGTATATTAATTGTTTTCTTATAATCTTTTTGTTTAAAAAAATAAAATAAATTAAAAAAGACCAAAAATGAAAAAAAAAAAAACAATATTTTTTATTTTCAGTTGTAAAACATATCCAATAAAATAATTTTAAAAAAATCTAATTTCTACATAAATTTTAGGCCAAAATGTACTCTGCTACATGTCTATGGTAAAAAAAAAAAAAAAAAGTTTATATTATTTGGTTTCTTTGTTATAGCGTCTACAATCTTTTTGGTAAAAAAAATTAAAATTAATGAAAAAACACTGAAAATTAAAAAAAAGGAATATTTTTTTATTTTCAGTTAGAAAACATATCCAATAAAATAATTTAAAAAATCGAATGTCTTCATCAATTTAGGTCAATATGTATTCTGCTACATATTTTTGGTAATAAAATAATCCCAATAAGCGTATATTAATTGATAATTAAAACAATTTAATTTCTTCAAATTAATTTGGGCCAAAATGTATTCTGCTACATGTCTTTGGTAAATAAAAGAAAGTATATTGGTTTCTTAGTTATAGCATCTGCAATCTATGGTATACACTCTATATATTTGAAAATTGATCAGTACTAACAGCCTATTTTATTTATTGAGGCCCTTAACCACTTGACCTCCGGAAGATTTAACCCCCCTAATGACCAGGCCTTTTTTGCTATAGGGCACTGTGTTACTTTAATTGACAATTGGTCGTTGTGCGATGCTGTACCCAAATAAAATTGATGTCTTTGTTTTCCCCACAAATACAGCTTTCTTTTGGTGGTATTTGATCACATCTGTGGTTTTTATTTTTTGGACTATAAAGATAAAAATAACGACAATTTTGGTCACAATATAGAATTACATTTACATAATATACAAGTCACAATACACAATATACAAAACAATATTTTTTTACTTTCTGCTATAAATCATATCCAAAAAAAAAATTGACAATAACAAATTGCTTCATTAATTTAGGCCAATATGTATTCTGCTATATATTTTTGGTAAAAAAAAAAAATGTATGAAAAAAGACAAAAAATTTGAAAAACAATATTTTTTATTTATGTTTATAAAACATTTCCAATAAAATTATTTAAAAAATCAAATTTCTTCATCAATTTAGGCCAATATGTATTCTGTTACATATTTTTGGTAAAAAAAAAATCCCAAAATGGCGTATATTGATTGGTTTGCGCAAAAGTTATAGCTTCTACAAACTATGGGATATTTTTATTTAATAATTTATTTTTACTAGTAATGGCGGCGATCCGCGACTTATAGCGGCACTGCGATATTGCGGCGGACATTTGGGACATCTAACTGACACTTTTTGGGGACTAATGAGACTAATACAGTGATCAGTGCCAGAAAATATGCACTGTCACTGTACTAATGCCACTGGCTTAGAGGGGGTTAAACATCAGTGGTGGATC